>NW_026640647.1:2400000-3053333 GCF_028554395.1 Pezoporus wallicus
CAGAGTCCCTGAAACATAGGTAGAATGAATTGTTGAGAAGTCCCAAATGACCCAGCTGTTAAAGTAGCTCATATCCATTCTTCTATGACTTTGCTGTCATTTTCCATATATAATCTGCTGTGCATTCTGTAGTTCTAGAAATTACATTTGTTCACCAAACACTCCTATAACATTTCAAAAGCTTTCCATTGCATGCATTGACTTTTTTCCCTATTTTCAGGATCCATCACACAATATTTTAAACAAAGTATGGCTCATTCAAAGGAAGCTATATCCTGAAAAGAATGCCATCATATTCTTCATGGCAGGTCGTGCATGGATTTTATATATTATTTGTATCCCAAATTACTTTGGTCATTCCACAAACCATCCTATTAAATGTTTGGTATTTAATGATAAAAATAAAAGGTAAATTTTCAGATCTGAAACTGGTTTACCTCCCAGTTGATGGAAATTTGTTTTTCAGTTTCCATTAGATCTCCTTTATTATTATAAACCATGGTTTCCTTTATTTCATATTGCTAAATGCAGTGGAACAAAACTGATTTCAGAGAATTAAGTTCTATTTAGATTAATTTTAATTTTATTACCACAGTGCCCATAGGGTTTGCATTTGTGTGTATGGGTTTGGTAAGAAAAATGTCTTTTTAAAAAATACTATATTATAAGAAATACATAATAAAAAACAGTAAAAGGTACATGAATGGGGAAGTGTGAAAGACAAATATCAGTTGCCAGAGATACTAAAATCATGTGCTAGCCAAATTAGGCTATTTACCCCCAAATTAGGTAAGTTAGGAACTGATGATAGTGGAGCATGACTTCCATGCTGTATCACCTATAACATGTCCATCTGGCTTACTGTAAATCTGCCTTAGTGAATGTGCCTGCAGTGCTCTAGGGAGTGTATTATGCTCCATGCTCTGCTTCTTCCCCATCTAAATGCTTGCTTCACTGAGCAGCCTCCCTGAGCAAATGGGTTTGAGCTGTCCTGGTAAGCACATCCCCAGCTGTACCTGCAACAGCCTTGGCAGGAGCTGCCTCTTCAAGCTCTGGGCTACATGTTTCTGGAGTGACCCTCAAAAGGAAATGTGAGCATATCCACATACTTAATTGTCTGACCTTGCTCTGTACTGAAAATTTTAAGCATTGTATTTAACCTTAATTTCTTTAAAGCATTTGAAAAAGAGCTAAAGTTTAATACCTGGTTTTGTCCTTTTCTGAACTGCATACACCATGAATTGCTTAGCTAACTCATTAGGGCCCTAAGCCAAGCAGATATTTAAGCCAGCTATGCCTTAAAAGATGAATTGAAAGACATGGGACTATTCATGCCTAAAACTACAACATGAATACCTCAGGCAACACGATTTAAATTTGGGGTTAAAGTTAAGTGTGTTTGAACAATTTGACAGACAAGATCTTTTATTTGAAAAATACACGCAGTTCTCCATTTCCCTGCAAAAAAGAATCAGTGCCACAGTTTGTGTTTGATTTCTGTTAGAAATTATTTGGAGCCGCCTAACCTAATCTCCCCTAATTTACTTTAGGACTTCAGGTTGCCTCTGTTCACCTTGTTATCTGGATCCCTTCCATTTAGCCAAAAGCATGTTAAAGTCCCCAGCAAATATCATGGAGCTCTATTGTGTCTTTTGCTGTCAAAACTTTCTTCAGAATATGGGGTTTTACTGTTCTTTTTGTTTTACTTTTTACTCGTTTACATATTTTATTAGCGAATGATAATTGAACGGTGACAGTGACAGTGAGAAGCATCATACTCACAGTGAAAAGTTATTCTTTGAAATAAGGTTTTGTAATATTTTCTAAGAAAGGAACAAAGCACAAGGACAGGGATAGACCTGCTAGATGAATGCAACGTACAACTAATAAATGAAATACAGAAACACAAATAACAAATAGTACATTGTAAAACTAAGCTTACTTTACCATGATGGGACAATAATGAAGTAGGAGCATGCCTTACATGAATTATAAATTTTCTTAGCAGTTTTTTTGTGAATGGCTTTGTCAGTTGCTTCTGTACCCTATACATTGTGGCTGGTTTTGCCAGTCAATTACATTTATAGTCCACATGGTGTAGAATAAATCTGCTCTTCCATGCAAATAAGCTCAAATGGATTAGATGAATGCAGAAAGAGTAAAAGATGTTGACTGGAGAACAAGAAGCCCATTATATTTTCCAGCAAGGAAAAAGTGAGATTTCATGATGTTCTCCTGTTCCACTTTTTCTCTTGTAGAGAAAGAAAAATGTCTCTTTTTTTGTGGTTGTTAATCATTAAACATTCTCCTGATATCCTCCCCATCAAAAGGCATGAATAAAATATTTAATTTCAGTAATTTCTTTATTAATTTGACTCCCTTTTTCCAGAATTTTCTTAGCATATAAACCAATATATTCCTGTGAAAAGGTATGTTTTATCCAACCACAGAAAGAGCTCTTCACCATAAAAGTAAACTTCTTACAGCTCTATACAACCTCAGGCTGCCTTTCCTGGGATCTGCATGCCAGCCTATCCTGTTCCTCCTGTGGAACTGTAGAATGCAAGAACTGGTGAAAAAAAGAAGGAATAATGCCCTGTTATTCTGTTATACAGTATTGGTACGGAGGATAAATGCAGACCTTTTACGTGAAGTAGCTGGAAAACTTGGGCTAGTAGCATTCCCTGGCTCTCTTTAAAATACCCATGGCAAACCTGCTTACTCAAGCTTGAGGTATTTGACATTTATAAGGGCAAGAAATAATTTAGTTTTTCTTCATGAGCGTCTTCAGAAAAAGTTGAGAAATCAGTCCAGATGGGGGAGTAATTGTTATGCATGCCATTAGCCATCATATTTAAAGTAATAACTTTGCAAACCTTTTTTGCAGAAGCATGTTGATGATTTTGCAGTAAATCTCATTGTCAGCAAAATAAGCTCTGCATTCTGAGAAAACTTTTCCTACTATAAATGAAGTGTATCAAAGATATAATCTAATAGACATAAAAGAGAAATCAACTGGTAGCATTTCCTTAGGAATTGTGGGTCACTTCTTTAGCATCCTTCCACCATGTTCCAATTTCTATAAAGCTTTACCAGATTGGGATAATATTAGGGTATCACACATTCCCTCCAGCAGCCATGGAGCCATACACAGCTATTAAATATGTGTAAATTTTGTGCTGTTTAATAAAACCTATGTAGATGTTGACTGAATGGTTGTATTTTGTATTCCTACTTCAGTATGTTGCAAAGAAATCCATTTCATGTTTCACAAAGAAACTTCTTAGGTTTTTTGCTCTATTTTTTTGTTCTTTGGAAGCCATAATTCACCAAGATATACATAAATATGTTTGAGTTGGATATTGACTGAGCACATCTGAAGAGTTATCCCCCTTTTTCTCAAGGAATTTCAAACCAACATTCTCTGTATCCAGTAACATTCTAAAAAATATAGTTTGAAATTACTGGCATTGACAGATAGAATGGGAAACTGGAAGTGACATAGGAAGGATCTTACAGCACTATAATAATTTCACCTTTTTAATATAAGAAGATAATTCTGTGCTGCTCCTGCATGTTTCAGCTTGCTTCGTACATTTAACGGACTAAGGTATAGGGTATTCTGGATTTGTTGTGACTATAGTTTATGGTGAAGAATAAGATGTAAACTCTAGTCTTTCTTTATGAAGACCAAATTATTCCCTTTGGTGCTAGATGACTGCATCTGGATAAATCATGTAATTTTACAGACCGATTCAAAATTTCAGATTACAATTAAAACCACATAAAAACTACATGCTCTAAAAGCCAGTCAAGTCTTATCAGCTTACAAGCACTTGCAAGAAGGATTCCTTTCTCTCATTTTTTTTCCTCACTCTTTTTTTTTCATTTTCTGAGAAGAAATAAACTGTTAAACTCAGTTTGAAGACACTTTAATGGGTTACCAGAGTTATATTTACCTTTTCCATGTACAGAGGGTTTCAAGAGGATTTAAAAAGGAGCACAGCACTAACTTTTCCATTCCCTGGAAAATTTAGAGCCAAGTTTTGTGACATAGAGGAAAAATACTAGATCTTGAACTTTTTTAGCTTTGAACGAAGAATGCAGGAAGAAGGTAATTAATATATAAAACACTGCAACTGTGTCTTGGAGAAAGGTAACTGTGAAGTGAAAATCCCTACATCATCACAATCGAGTTTTGATAAATTTTCTATTCAGATTATCAAGGTTCTGCATTGACCTGTTCTTCCTTTGCATTTGTGCAGAGGCTTGTGCTCCTACTAGTGATTACATGTATTTACAGACTATCTACCTAATTTAACAATGTATTTCATAAAATTCCCTTCAAACTATCTTACAAAATAGATCAGAAGTTTCAGGGTGCCTTTTAGGAAAGGTATGAACTCTACTGTACAGTGATTATCACACTGACTATATAATACAATTTTTGTAATAATTAAACTGTTCAGATTAGTTTTACCCTCTGCCTGATTGTAATGAAGCTTTATGGGTAGCTGTAATTAACCTCTATTGATGCTAATTATGCACAAAGTGGGATCTTGGAACTGCTGACCATGCAATTCGTTAAAAGACTCAGGAGGTGATATGGATTGCACAGTGTTTATATGCACTCTTTCAACCTATTGTACAATGTGATGCTGAAGTGGGAAGAGTGGTGGTTTGAAACAAATGTGCTGAATTTCTTTGCATAGTAAAATCATTGAAGCTCATTTATCTTGGAGCTGAAATGTCTACAGGTTTCACCAGTATGCCTCTGTAAGGGTCCTGCTGCGAAAAACTTCTTTGTAAAAGGTTATCAAAACTAATTAAACTCAATTAAATATCTCAAAAGGCTCCTTTTATGAAGGCCCAGTTCCATTAAGAGCTGATACACAATAAGAATGTAACTTAAAACATTAACTTTACAGGTTGTGGCAGTAACTTCCTGAAATATGGAAGGGTGAGGACACAATTACCTTCTATTTCATGATGTAAAGGTGTTGACATTTCAACAGGCAACTGCTCAGGTAGTTATAGAATGATTTGGTTGGAAAGGACCTTAAAGATCATCCAGTTTCAACCCCCCTGCCAGTAAAGCCTAGATTTTATAGGTCAGTTGTTAAGATTTTTTAAGGAATATTTTTCACTCTATTAGCCTACAGAGAATTAACAACTTCTGTTTCATGCAGGGATCAAAACCATTTCTCAGTGCAGTTTCCCTAAGCTGCAAGCAATGCTAGAATTACAGACTTGCAGATTCTACAGGCAGTCTAAAACAATTAAATTGATATAGCCCATTTTCTGTTAGAATGAGGAAAGTTTAACTGGCCATAAGCATGCCTAAAATGTGCTTAGAAAAACAATTCCTCCAAAAAAGCACCTTCAAGTTTGTGATTTTGTATGTAAATGAATGCCAATCAGAGCCCATGGTAGAAGCTTTCTAGTAACAACTGAGGGCTCAAGAATCCATGTCTATCAGGAACAGGGCCTCTGAAAATATCATGATCTTTATCTTTTTAGGTCAACTCCAGTTCTGCTGCTTGGGAGAAATAGTAGGGGGTAAAAATGTTTGGTTTGTGATAATGGTTTTGTACTGGATAAACTGTTTTGATCCTCATGACCATTTAGATTTACAGAGCTCCTTGGTGCAATGAAACCTCTCCAGAACTAGTCACCCACATGTATACTTTCTTGCCATAGAAATATCCAGTGAGATCTTCCTCAGTATAGTGTAGAGTTTTTATCTGCATACTGACTGAATTGCTTCGCTATCATCAGAGGAAGACAAGATCAGTACTTTATTAATACTACCTTATCTTATTACCAAAGTTTCTTTCTTTGATAGTTTCTTGTGGGTTAGAATTAAAATGCCCAATGTCACAGTGACATTAAGCCACGAGAATCACAAAATCTATTCAGATAAACATACTTGTAATATGTATTTTTACTACTTAATATTTTTAGTCCGTATGAAGCAACAGGTTTAAAATGCAATTTGTGTCAGCAAGATAGTCATTTAGCTGAACTAGAAATCGGCATATTATGAAGGCTGATAAAGCTCAGAAAAGTTCTTTTTCTCTTTGCTAATCACTCCTATGTAACTGTAATGTGTGAGTATAATAGTGGTCCAAAGCAGTGTCATTATACGTCACAACTGAAGAGTCTGGCATTGCAAAGTACCACACACTAAAACTAACTAAAACTTGCTTTTCTTAGTTTCCTGTCCATAAGCCTTATCAGCAAGCACAAACTTTTCCCCCAGTTGGTTTACTCACATATCTACAACCATAATCTAGACTGATTTCTTTCCCCCACTCCTCAGAATCATGTCCCATGCCTGATGTCTTCCTTTGGTTTACAAGCAATCGCCTCTACTAACACATGGGTGATAGATGGAGCTTTTAATTTTAGTTCCCACAAGGCATCTTATTGACTGTTTTCCTAATCACTCCAGAAAATATTCCTATCCTCATACCAGTCTTCCGCAAATAATAACTTCAGCTCAGACCCCTTTGTATTTCCAACATTCTATTTATACCTACCTTTTGCAGACTTTTTTTTTTTCCTGAATAACAACTAAAATATGGACCTTTATCAAAGCATACAGATGAAGATTTCATCTAGCCTTTTTCTTGTACTTATATAACTTATTCTTTTGCCCAGCCTTCTCAAATACAGTCATCTTTATTTCCACCCTAATCTTCCAGAAAAATATCGAGGAGAAGATTTATTTCTGGCACTACTTCTTCATTTGTAAGTCTTCTATAAGCAGCTGTCTGTGGTTCTCTTTCTGTTAATCTAATCAAACACAAGCTGCTCACCATCAATTTCTAAGCTGCTTGAAGTCTTTTCCCATTTTTTTACTATTGCCCTATCAGTTGTTAAATAATCTCCCATTCATTACAGAGAAGCCACTTGTCTGGCTCTTGACTAGTCCATGCCATCAACCTCCTGTATGTTGGATTCACATTAAAACAATCTTTCTCCTTTTTCTGTGAGGCTTCTTATATCTGCAGGGAATTATCTGCAAGTGCAATGTTAACTCTCTCTCTTCCTTCAGTTCCATGATTCTACTGAAAGCTTACAGAAACTTCATGAAAGTTTGAAATACTAAATGCTGCCTACCTGAACTCTGTTGCTGTCTTGTACTTTTTGATTGGTCTGCCCATGAGCTACCTCTTATTTTAAACACTGAGTACAGCTTCCCAGGGACAAAGATATTTTTTCTGTGTTAGCAGACCAGATACAATAGGCAGTCCAAGACAAGGACTGATTGTTAAGCAATCTGTAGTACCAGTTAATGGTACTTAGCATTACTGCTTTATATAATTATTTATACAATACTTACAGATTTCATGAATAAGATAAACTGTATTCTCCAAGTGTTAAAGCAGATTGTGAATTCCCCAAAGCACCTGTTTGAGGTTTCTAAGCAGATTTTTAATTTACCTTCTGTACCTTTGAGCTTGTTTTCAGATACTTTGCAATAAGTAATAGATTGCCTGGGGATGCTGTGAAGTCTCCCTCCTTGCAGGTTTCTAAGACTCTTGACAAACACTTGTCAGTATAGACTTGGGAATAAGTGTTCCGACTTTGGGGCAAGTGCCTGGTCTAGGTACTAGATTATTTCTCTCCCTGTTTGTATGTTTCCTTTTCAAAGATAACACAAGTCCTATCTTAAAAGTCCTGACTATGGAAAGCACACAAATAGGGAAATAGACCTTTCTGCAGACAACACATGTCACCAATGTAGATGAGGTGCTTGGGTACCAGAAGCTGTGTACACCTGGGTAAGTACTCTGTCATTTTTGAATTAAATAGGTAGGCTTCTTCCAGAACTACTTCAGGTGTTTCCACGCAGTAATGTCAAGCACAGCAAGACCTAGCTCTGGGATTCAAAAACAGAGGAAGCTGGTTTCAATCCACAGGTAGGAATAGCATTTACTGAGGGGAAATTTAATTGCATTTATTTTCAGCTGTTTAATCTGTATTTCAAGCTTCTATAGTCAGACTCCCTGGCCAAGGAAATTAGTTTTAGTTTTCTTCCATCATACTCAAGAATGTAAACATTTCTTTATGCATGTTTCTATCTGAAATATGTAATTAGATCACTGTCTGGTGCATCTAACTGTCTTTCCAAAATAACTCGGGAGATGATCTTATGAATTGCATCTATCTGCTGCAGTCACGTAAAGCAAATCAGAAGTCCTCCCTAGACCTCACTGAGTTTCGTTGCTGAGGAAAAGAGAGGCCAAAATTTCACCTTGGTCTTTTGTTTAGTGATTTATAGAGCTTAATCTGTTACCCAAAGTTGTTTAGATTAATAATTAATTTAATAGTTCCCTTTTATGTAGATTTGAGTTTCAAGCTTCTGAAGCACTTCAACAAACACAAATTCACTGTTTATGCTAGCTGCGTGACATGGTCATAAATCCAATCCATACTTGGCCTGAATCCTTCACTTTGTCAATTCATAGTGAGCATTAGAAAAGAAAGTTGAAAATCTTTATTAGCAATGCTCATTCCATGATTTGCCACAAGTTTATTGCAGTCTACCATAATTTAAATGAAGATATAAAAAATTGTATTACAAGAGAAAACTTCAAAATAGTCCACATAAAAATAAAGAGCAGGTGGCAAAAGGGGGTGTTGAAAACACACCAAAATGGTGCTTAATTTTAAATTCTTTTAAAATTTAAGATATACTTTCTGCCTCTTCCTACTACAGAACTGACAAAAAGCTAATTACCAAACACAAAAATGCTGCAAGTTTCTTGTCAGGGCATTTTTAATATCTCTTTTATTGACTAATTTGAGTATCATCCAAATTTAAGGCCAACTGTTTACAGCAGTATTTGACTGTCAACAAATGTATTAAAAGATTAAGGAAGGTTTTTTTAACTTTGTATTTTAACCTACAATATTTTAAGAAAAATGGTTAAATATATTGCAAGAATCACCTTAGTTTGTCTCACTTGGAAATTACCCAAGCAGCTTTCTGCCTTTGTTAATCTGATAGGCATATGCAAGTATAAATACCAGTACCCCTAGTTTCTGTGCAGAAACATGCTGTTTGTGTATGAATATTGTATGCAAAGGAAATGAAAATCAAGTATTAGACTACGTTCTTGGGCTTCTCTAGAAAAGAAATAAAAGGTAAGCTAAGCTACCCTTGAAGCCCACAGTTTCATGTTCAAACAATAAAAGCTACACAGTTATTAAAACAAGCTTCTGAAAATCATTGTGTGCATATTTTAATATTTATATGTATTTCATAAATAGGTGAAGTAAGATATAAATTTTGCAAAGCAACTGAGTCCACCTCTCAAAGTAACAGTTATATTCCTACCATTTAAACAAATACTTTATTGCTTTGGTACAAAACACACTGTGGTTTTTTTTTTTACTGCAAAATTACTTTTCTATTACTTCATAATAGTTATCTTACTAAACTTTTAGAAATTATTGTTTATTAATTTGTTGCCAAAACCCTACGCCTTAATTTTTTCAGGCAGAAATATATACTAGTCCGGATGACTTTCACAAAGTTTGAGCCACCCATTATAATGATAAAAAAGGAAGAGCAGAGCAGAATTATGTGCCTTATAGCATGGCATTTTCATGTCAGTCATATCCAACCCAAGTTACTTTGTGTTAGGGAAGTTATAGATTCTCAGTATGACACAATTCACATTACCTTTTCTGTCTTATAGACATATTTTTGACAAAGTTCCAGTTTTATCTACAGTACCAAATGAATCCACCTGTGTAACCTTTATTCTTACATTTCCTGGCCACCAGACACCTTTGATCCCAGTAATAAGAACTCCCCATGGTTTTGTCTGTCTATTTGATAGCATTTTTACGTTTTGCACCAATAAACCGTTCTTGCCTCTCCAAAGTTCCCACCTTAGCTTTAAAGTCTTTCAGTGGCTTTCTTATTGACCTCATCCTTGCTTAGGCAATCCTTGCTCTAACTGCACCACCTTCCTGAATACTGCTTCCTAGTATGCTGCTTCAAGGCATTTATATGAGCAGGTTCTTTCTTTCCTTTACCTGATTTTTTAGTCCCATTCACCTTGGTTTGCTTTGTCTGTATTTTCATGATAGGCAGGTGTATAACACTTCTGAACTTCATCTACAAGCATCCAATGCCACCTTGTAGCACATTATAGTCTCTATTAGGTAGACTTTGGATGAGGAGGGCACACATCCTCCAAAATCGTTCGTTCATCAGAGCTGGTGCACAGCTTAACCACCCCTTGGGCCAGCTGAACATCTCTTGATTGCAATACTACAGAGGTTATTCTGGAAGGTGAAAGGACTGTGGGACACAGGACTGTTATGAAAGCATTGCTTTGTGATAGGTACAGACCGGGAGTGGAATTGTGACTGTGTGTGGTAACTATCTACATTTGCATGTGAAATTATGGAGCTGGGGTTCTAGAAAAACTGCACCAAACCCATACTCTCAGTTCTCCCTGAATAATTTATGTTTCTTTGTATATTTTGCTTGTGAAATTGTTATTTTTTTTTAAAGTTGATCTTGTCTATATTTTCTCAGAAAATTGATACTTAAATGTTACTTGTAAGTTATAAAGTGTTTAAAACACTAATAGTATTATTTTCATCTCACTGCATATCCTGACTGCTCTGGAGTTATTTAAATAAAGAAATAGAAATCCATTAAACAACATTTTATCTGGGTGAAAAAAACCCAACCCAAAAATAAAACAAAACCCAACATATACGCTTATATGTCTGCTTCTGCATGAAATGGCACAGTTAGTTGAAATAGTTTTGCACCTCCATATTTTTGTCAGAAACCTTAAGAAAAGGGAGTCTAATTTTAGTCTAAATTTTTATACATATATTGCACTGGCTGAAGATATTGTTTCTGGTTTATTCATTGATCTGGAAAAAAAAAAAAGAAAGCCACTTAAAAATTAATTGACAGCAAATATATTTATCAAGAAGGAAGGCCAGAGCCTGCTGGAGACATAACAGTACCATGAAACAAATGTATGGTCAGCTTCTTCAGTGCTAAAATTAACAGGGACAAAATAAACAGCTTTAGAGTATTTAAACTGTACCGGGACTGCCAAGGCTTAGCTGCTGAATTAAATCTATTGCTGAAACAGCCTTGCCCTGTATGTACATATACTATGCTAATTATAAAATAACAACCTGGATTTTCAAGGGAACCTCAATGTGACTCTTCAGCAGTGGCCACAGCTTTAAGTAGGTAAATATCACTGACATGAATGAAGTGGATATGTACACTGCTAATTAGAGACATTGCTGTCCAACACCTGGCCCCAGACTAGGAGTCGGGAGACCTGTGCTCTCCTGGGGCCTCTTCTACTGACCTGAAGTTTGACCTCAGCTATTTCACCCCAGTGTTTGTACTCTTTTAAGACTGATTTCTTCCATGCTTTTTTGGACCATCAGTACCTTAGAGCTTATGCAGAAATTAAAGTTCTTGATGATAACCATAAATTTTGAAAAACACTGATTTTTTTTCTGTTAAAGCTGGTTAGAAATGTTTGGATTGAACAGTTTTTATTGGAAAAGAATCCAGTAACAATAATTTCATTTGAAATATGAAATAATTGAATACAATAAAAATAAGCAATTGGTTGGATTTTGACCAAAGCTGTATAAAAAATACAAATTACCAGGAAATTGAAAACTGTGTTTCCCAAATCCACTTATTTCTGATGGGCCATCTTTAGATATGGGACTTACTTGGCAGAAGGACTCAATAGATCCACTTAAGCTCTGCACAAGCTGGATCTGCTTTAAACATTAAGGACAAATCAGGCTCACTACAACTCAAGTACAAAAATAAAAAAGGAAAGGAAAGGGAAGGGGAAAGGAGAGGAGAGGAGAGGAGAGGAAAAGAGGAAAGGAGAGGAAAAGAGGAAAGGAGAGGAAAGAAAAAGAGAGGAAAGAAAAAGAGAGGAAAGGAAAGGAACAAAAGGGGAAAAGAAAAAAAAAGGAAAGGAAAGGAAAGGAAAGGAAAGGAAAGGAAAGGAAAGGAGAGGAAAAGAGGAAAGGAGAGGAAAAGAGGAAAGGAGAGGAAAGAAAAAGAGAGGAAAGAAAAAGAGAGGAAAGGAAAGGAACAAAAGGGGAAAAGAAAAAAAAAGGAAAGGAAAGGAAAGGAAAGGAAAGGAAAGGAAAGGAAAGGAAAGGAAAGGAAAGGAAAGGAAAGGAAAGGAAAGGAAAGGAAAGGAAAGGAAAGGAAAGGAAAGGAAAGAGGAAAGGAAAGGAAAGGAAAGGAAAGGAAAGGAAAGGAAAGGAAAGGAAAGGAAAGGAAAGGAAAGGAAAGGAAAGGAAAGGAAAGGAAAGGAAAGGAAAGGAAAGGAAAGGAAAGGAAAGGAAAGGAAAGGAAAGGAAAGGGAGAAAAAGAAAATAAAAAGAAAGGAAAGGGAGAAAAAGAAAATAAAAAAAAAGAAAGAGAAAAAGGAAAAAGAAGAAAAGGAAGGGAAAATAAAAAGAAAAGGGAAGGGAAGGAAAGGATCCATCTAAAATCACCTCACAGTTTAAATAAAATTCAGGACTTACTTCAGTAGTCGGCTTTAGTAGGTATGCCATTCTGTCAGTAGAAGTATGATAATGAAATAATGGCGTTGTAAAAAAGAGTAACCAAACCCTTGGCATACTTCTGTCAATAGATCCATACTAATGTATATCTTCTGATGTTTGGGCTTGGTGTTTTAATCTAGCCATTGTCAATTCCAGTTCTGTTTTTATTAATCATACCAGTGACGGCTGAATAAGTAACTACAGAGAAATTGGATTTAGAAGGTTTGTATTAAAGAATAAAGGGTACAAGTACAAACTGATGAACAGAAAGTTATATATTGGGGTGGTTTATGTAATATGTATTGCTGCATACGCCTTCAAGGTATCTGTTAAGCAATTTAACTGTGTTTTCTGGTAGCTGTCACTAGTATCATCCATCAGAACAAGAGCCCTGGCCAACAACACTTTGCTGAGATGCTAAAGGGATGTGGATTTTAATTCTGGGAGGTTTTATATGACAGACACTGTGACAAATGAATGCCAGAAAAACCTGGGACCATGCTAGAATTTGTGCAATTTCAAGTAAATAATTGGACAATTTTTCATGTAAAAGCAGCAGCAGGACTGTTACTATAGCTTGTGCACAGAACTGTTCCCAAGTTCAGCATCCTGTTTTACCACCTCTTTTCAAGTAAATCATCATGGTTGGCACTGAGAGAGAATTCATGGATTGCAAACACTGGATTTCTGTGAGAAGCCCTCAGATCTGAGATGTGTTGGAGTGTCTTCTCTCTTTGCTTCCTCTTGGCCACTCTTTTTATCACATACAATAAAGCACCCAGGTAATAGGTGCAAGAAAGTGTACTTATATCACCAAAAAGCGTGATGTGAGGATGCAAGGCAGGGGAGAACAATTACTTACCTGTAAAGTAGAAGGGAAAGAATTGTGGGAAAGCGGACAGCATTCACCCCTGACACAAGTATCTTCCCCTGTGCTTGATGGGAAGGTTATAGTCTTTCATCTTTCTTTAGCTACCTGACATTTTTTTTCCCCTCTGTTAGATATTGTACTTTCTGCCCTCTCACTCAGCTCTTTGGCTGCCAGGTTCAAATTCAAACAGCTTTACTTAGGAATCTAATAAATAGGTCTTTGTTAACCCAATTTACTTTGACTTGATTACATTAAACTCTAAACTCCAAAGCAGATTAGGAAGAATCCACATGAGCAACTTGATAGGCCGGAGGAAGAGATGGGGATAATGATATATAGCTGCAAAGGCATTTTCATTTGCATAAATATGGGGAAAAGGAAAAGATATTGTGCTTCAACAAGTTCTCACAGGCTCCATTTAAAAAAGGGAAGTTGATGCCATTGCTGACTGTATCCTTTTTGTGCCTATTCAAAGGCAGCTTTGCGTAGCCACACAACGTCTCAGACGAATGGGGCAGACATAGGCTGCACTTTCACCCAGAAAGAAGAGATTTTAACACACCTGGAATTTCTCTGTAAGTGAACTTTACACCTCCAAAAAGAAATTATTGAAGCCATCACTGGTGTGGTATCAGCTGAAGTACAGAATGGATAGCCCCAGGCTGGGTTTTCTATACTTAGAATTTAAAACTAGAAAATTGCAGAGCTTTAGACTGCTCCATCTCCTAAAGGCTTCCATTGTTCCAGTGTGAGACAGTTTGGGGATTACTGATGGCCTTTGCCAGTAAATGCAGCAGGGGGGGACCTTCCTCCAACACTCTGAAATCCAAGAAGTTTACATGGTTCTGTCACATGCTGATTTCATTTGAAGTTTTTACAAGAAGAACTTACATTTCCCTGCTGAAAATTTGTAAGAATGTTTTCCCCAACCCTGTATATCTTTGATAAGTTATCAAGGTAGGAAAGCTGCACTTTGCGGCACTATATTAAACATGCCATTTTTGTTTAGTTTAACCTCTTCTTTTAGAAGTGTTTAGTATCTTAAGATACCTTGAATAAAAGGAAGAATTTCACCTTGAAAATGAAAAACACGCTAAAACACAAGGGTAAAAGGGGAAAAGACAAGAAGGAGCAGAATACTTCATGATTTCAACAGTTCATTTTAAGGACTAGATTTTGGAAATACTGATTACTCATAGTGAAAAAAAAAAAACAAAACAGACCTAGCTAACATACTTACTGTATAAATTTAACTAGGTCCTCATGAGTATTAGATGCAAAGTTTATAATCATGTTTTTGCTTTTAACATAACACACAATTGGAACCTGTATTGTTGAAAGCATTCTGTCT
Organism: Pezoporus wallicus; assembly: GCF_028554395.1. Classification (NCBI taxonomy): domain Eukaryota; kingdom Metazoa; phylum Chordata; class Aves; order Psittaciformes; family Psittacidae; genus Pezoporus; species Pezoporus wallicus. The sequence continues at coordinate 2,414,811 of NW_026640647.1, forward strand.
TGTATCTCTCTTGAACGGAATTTAAATTAATGAATCTCTTGAAAGGATGGCTATAACAGAAATTGATTATACCAAAATGAAGGACATTTTTTAAATACTTGGTATGTTTGGGTCTTCCTTTGAAATCATCTATATTTTTTAAAAAATTGATACCCAGTGTGCTAATTTATTCCATGCAGAAAATATGCTGCAGCATATTCTGAATTCTTATAAAAACGTAAAAACTGGAATTTCTCTCAGGTTAAAAATTGCATTTTCTGATTTTTGTCCTGAAAACAAAAAGGTAAAAATAGCAAGAAAGAAGCTATTTCCATAAAACACAAAAGTCTGTTTCAGATATCTACAGTCTTTAGGTCTGCATAAATGAAGCTGCCTCCCTTTATAACAGTGATAAAAAGGATGTGTATTTAGGCTGGTTTGTTCCAGTTTGTGCACAATGATTCTGTATGACCTCTAAGAAGACTTCTGAGATGGGGTAACAGAGAAATGGAACACGTCAAATATGTTTGAGGTGGTTGTTGTGTAGGGAAAGAAATAGTTTCTATCTGTTGAGTGTACCCAGCATGAAAAAGGTGCTGGGAGATTCGAGTATGCAACAGCAGGATATGAAAGGGCAGGCCCAGAAGCTCAAGCCTCAGGGTGGCAGGAGGATGGAGACTTTGTTATGGGTGTCTATCACTCTACAACCCAGGAAGCCTCAGGAAGCAACTGAACTAGAAAATAATACTGGAGGGACTAACTTGACCTCCAAGAACAAAACCAGGAGAGTTTTCAAACCTGTTTAATATATCTTTCCACCAGATCTCCTATTTAAACCGACACCTTGTTCCAGTTTATTACTTTGGTGTTCTGATAAGTATGTTCTGATATCCTCTGGCACACTTGCTTGAAAAAAAGGAAAGAAAGTGTGAACAATTGGTGGTTGAGCAGGTGGCCAGGGCTACTCTGCTGATCTGTTTTTCCCAAGATGCTCTGAGTCCTCACCCTCATCACCCCTCTGAGACATCATGGTAAATCACTACAGCACCAACTAATACTGCAGTGATCCAAGCTTTAAAGTAATAATGGCAGTCAAACTCTGAGTTTGAAATTTATACTCCCAAACTCAGTAAATGAAAGGTTTTCCATATGAAGCTGTTTAGTACATTAAATCTTTCCCCTCTCCTGCCCTCATTCGGTCTTCTTTCTTTTCTCTCCCTTCTTAATCTCTTTCTCAAACACTATCTACACTATATGTGATGTGTTCGCATCCTCACCTGTAGAGCAGGCTATAGCAATGGCATCCTTTGAAACAACTCCAAGTCTTCCCACTGGGATACCAGGATCCTTTGTGAACAATGCCATAGAGCATGAGCACAGAACCTCAGAAAGGTGGCTTGCTCAAGGGGCTGCCTCACCTTTGACAAAATCCTAAATGCATGATTGTTCTTGGTAACAATGTTACCTTTGAAAATGGAAGAAGGAAAAATGAAAACATTCACTTTTTGAAAGACAGGTCTCTCATATGGAGACCAGCTCATCTACTTGATGTATCGTAGCCTAAAAAGTCTGTACAAAAAAAGTAAGGAACCGATAAACAAAAAAAGCCCTCTCAAGGTTATGCATTTATTGTTCACTGGTGTAAAGATACATAGCTATAAGTGAATATATGTAAGAATCTGTTCATATAGTTTAGTTTGGCAAAACCCCCACCTCCCTAAAGTATGCTTTAGGCTGGATCTCAATATCTGTCATCTGTCCTAGCTCCAGAGTACTTTTTTAATGTAAGTTCAGGATCGCTAGAATTTTATCAGAATTTCTAAGATGAATTCTTGTGATGAGCTCAACATGCAGTATCCTATTTGAAGCAACTCTGCTTGTGCCTTCATTGTGCAAAGGATTATTCACAGAGCTGTACAAACCCTCTTTTAATTTCTGCCAGAGATATGACAGAAGTGGGAGGTTTCCATTTGTTAGCACAGAGGTCAGCGATGTGTTAGGTTTGATATATTTTTTCCCCAGCTACTTAAAATCTCTTTCAGTATGAATAACACTCAGTACACTTGTCAGAAATACAGCATATGCCCAAAGGTTTGAGATAACTGAGCAAATGGGCAAGCATCAAAGGGCTCACACTCAAGAGGAGGCTACAGTGATCCCATTTAGTGTGAACTTTGGTAGCTGATGCTGAGTCGCTTCCTGCCAGAGCAGTAAATGGCCACTGGGAGAATAGTAGCTGTTCCCAACAAAATGACAGGCTTAGCAGAATCAGCAGCCACGAAGTCTGTGCGTGCCAACAAAATACTATTTTACTCATATATTGAGAAACTGAGTGATATCTCTCAGAAAATCTTTTCTGTGAAATTTGGATTTTTGCAGCATTGTCAGCTGTGGGAACAGAAGAAAATAATTGTTGGAGAAGTGTCATGGATAATTTTGATAATTTTTGATATTTTTATGTCTGGATGTCTCAGAATGCAAACTGAGTTGCCTGCAAAGATAAATGTTAGATCTGCTACGCTTTTACTCACGTACCTTTTAATACTGATGTATGTAGAAGGGCAGTTTTCTTCTAAGGATTCATGACTTTTTCAGATCACATATCATTATATTGCTGACTATAACTAAAACCAGACAAAACACAGTCACCAACAAAATTCAAAGAAATGAAAGTTGGCTAATGAACTGTAACATTAAATAAACACGCTTCTGGTCATAAAAAGGATGCAAATAAGAAGCTCACATTATTGAAAGTTTTAGTGGGAGAGAATTATTTTTAAAGATTATTTGTTTTTTGCCTACATACAACCTAAAATACAGTCACAGACAGTTCAAGTTACTGACAGCTTCAGAGGTTCTCAGGAAGGAGTAATTCAGTGGCATTCAAGTTAGGTACCTTTATTCAGATAATGTCAAGGTCATATTCACAACATGGGATTTGGTATTCTCTTGGCTTTTCATCCTTCTTTTCATAGGAAAAAGAAAATACCTTATCAGTTCTTTTCATAGCACAAGTAGCGTGTTGTTTTTTTTTTGTTCTCAAATGTTGACCATTTTCACATTATTGTGCATAAGCAATGACACAAAATGCGAACTTTTTGCTTTCAGAAGTGAAAGGCAGGAGGGGGAAACTCAGAGGTGGTGGCAGGACAGCACTGGCGCCCAGTGGCTCAGGATCCCCTTGGCTCAGCATCCTTCTTTACAGGCTTTAAAGGCCATCCACCTTTGTAATTTACCTACCACAGGTGTTTTTCAAGCAGGTCCATAAGTATATTTCTGTGAGAATGAGAAGTATGTTTCTGTGAGAATGAGAAGTATGTTTCTGTGGGAATGTTACCACAGGAAAGTGATTTTCAGTAGAAAATACAACCTTTTAAAACAAAAAAAAAAACCTCTTCAGAAAATATTGCCTGCCCCAGTGACTGACTTTGGAACCTCCCCCTTCCAGTCTTGCCCTGCACAGTACTTGTGTGCAGCACTGATGTGTCTTCTTCATAGGTCCGCAGGAGACAGACAGATGCAGTTAAACTTGTATAAACCAATTGGCAAAGGTTAAGAAGATTGAAGCAGGCTTGCTGTTGCACCACAGCCAAGAGTCTTTTTTTTTCCTATAGATCAGCTGCTATGAAAAGAATTACCCAGGCTTTCCAGCAACTAAGAATATTTTTTTATGTAAGTTCCTAATTTTTCCCTTTCTGTGTTCTTCACCAGCAGTATTTCTAACCCCTGAAATGCAGCATTTACCTTGCCAGAGAACCATCACTACCTGCTGGGATACTCTTATTACAGCTTTCCAAACCCCACTTGGCATTTTACAGCTTGAATTCTGCTCATCCACTCTAACCACAGATTTAAATAGAAAGAGAAGTGTAATGAAATCAAAAGGCACCTTTACACTTGTGGCAGCCAGTCCATCCCTTAAAGTGACAAGCTTTACCAAATCAATTTTTCAGAGGGTGCAAGGGCAGGGCTTTTAACCTCTGATCAGAGATCTTGAAGACTAAATTGACTATGTACCATAAGGTCCACTAAAACCAAATGACAGTGGGCTCACATTTTCTGTATGTACCTCCCCAGGAAAATAATGAAGGACTCTCAAATGAAAATAAAAACTGAAAAATGTTGGTGCAAGGTAATATTTCAATGTTGGCTTTAGATATGCTGGCCTGACTGGAAGCGTGCTGACCTGGAATTTTTTGCAATACAAAGAAAGGGCAAAAATGTTGCTGTTTGCTCAGTCTTTCTATAGTTCACCCTCTCTTCTTTCCCCAGCATTTTCTGATTCAGAGGGTACTGCCCCATACCACTTTTTCACTGTTTTCTGTGTCTGACCTCATTCAGCACTCATTTAACTACCTATTCAATCGTTAGTGATGTTTTCAGAACAGTGACAATTATCTGAAAGCCTGCAGCAGCTTCCCAGCCAGTTACCTGGGAATTCCCCTCTTGGGAGCATCTCTGGATAGCATATAGCTCCTGAAGATCCACTTCATGCCTTCAAGCCCAGGGGACAGCACCATGTGAAGGTGGATGGTCATGGGGAATAAAGCTATGCAGCAGTGCTCTCTCCTGAGCTCCTTCCAGCAATGGGAGCCCTAAAGAAGCACTGTGCTCCCCTCATAGGGATCCACTGGGTCTTGGGAAGCCTTTATCTCACACACCCCACTCCTCCACTTAGGAAGCTAACCACAGGGACTGGAAAAGTAGCAAAATGCAGCAGCCAGCCTCCAAAAGAGAATTAGAAAATAAAAGTCAATATCGTAGTTTTCAGAGAATAGTGAAACAGATGTTCCACTTCTTGCAGAGACAGCCACAGAGCTGTTATCTTAGTGTGTTGCACAGAAGACTCATATCTTTAATTTGCACCTCATTTGCCTTCCAGAAAATGAGTGAGATACTGTAATCGTTGGCCAGCATGCATCTAAAGCTTCTGTGCTTCAGCAGCCACTGAGCATTGGCTGTCATTACAGCTTGTTATACTTTCATTGCTGAATAAAGTTTTCACAGATCAATAAATAAACGTAATAAGAGCAGGAGTCCCTGGACACCTGTAAGGGTCTCTTCACAATCTGTAGAGCCAGCCATGTCGCAGGGCTCAGTTCTGGAGAATGACAACATTTTCACTTAAGCTGTGCAGAGAATTTTCAGTCCTTGTACTTGAGCAATGTTAATTGTTTGCACAGTTAATTAAACTATGGGTGAGGTATTCTGTTAAATATCCACGTGTAATGCACATATTGACTGTTTCAAGGTGAATACTTTTCTAAATCATGAGCTATTGAATGTTGACTCACTCTGGTCTATTTTCTCTAATTGCCTTGAAGCTTCTCTCTAGTGCTTGTTATGATAGAAGGTGTTTTTTTCCCCCCTGAAAAAATTTACAGACTCTAAATATGAACATTAGCGGATGTTTTGAGAATCTCTGTGCAGGAAAGAGACTCTCCTGAGGACACTTTTATGTTGGTAGTTGGCTGATGTTCACCTTTCCCCTATGTCAAACTGTCTCTGGGCCTGCGGACTAAAGCCTGTCGGTCTCAGTATACCCATCAGTCATGTTGTGAAAACACAGCACAGGACTATGTCTCTCATGGGATCAAGTCATTGTTTTCTTCCAGGACTCTGTCTACGTAAGCAAAAGTTTTAGAAAGTTTTGTTTTCTGTATAAAATAGCAACCAAATTATATTTTGTTTGGTAAACATCTGCAAGCTCTGCAAGAATTCTCACTGCGTAGCACTAGTCATAAGGTTTAATAAGTTATCCTGGCTTCATGTGATGTGATAAATGCTCAGTAACTCCTCAGTCACTTGCAAAACTTGTCATTCCATCTAAAGCCACTATTCAAAAGTATCCTTCATATCATAGCATGCATTCAGAGGCAGATTGATGAAGAAAACTAGCTCCTAGTTGATAGTTCATAACTTGTTATATGTTCAGAGTTACTTATTTGAAGAAATCAATTCTGTGGCTTAGCAACATGTCTTGATAATGCAGGCTATAGGTTGAAGTACATGGTTAAAGCAAAGTCAGGAAATTTTTTAGTCCACACTGGATGACTGTATTTCTGTATGATTTTGTTCATTGGTCCACAGCAGATGTATGATGTTATACAGGACACCCATGTTTAGCTGAAACAATTAAAGAGAACTCTTCAGCTTGAAGGGATTTTATCTTGAGTTGTAATAATGGAAGTGAGATTCAAACCATAATAGCAATTCAAGAGACATAATTCTATAAAACTGATTCCACTTTATTTCAATCTCTTTTCCCACCAGCATGAAAAAAAGTTTTCCTCTGTGAATTTAAGTATCATTTAAAGCATTTAAACCTATCCATTGAATGATAATTGCTGCATTCAAAATTCATGCTCTTTTCATCACACATTAGCAATAAGATGTGAAAAAAAAAGAGAGTTTGGAAAAGAGCAGATACTGCTGGGTACCACTCCACTGAGACAGAAAGGATGGCAGAATCTATTGCTGAGCAGCACTGTTCAGGAGAAAGTAAAACACTGTCCATGGTTTTCCACTGTCTGATTTTAATAAGAAGCTGAACTCCTGCTCTTAGGGAAGAAATGCAGGAGTTAGAGAAAAAAAGCAAGTCTCTTGTTTCTGTCCTTCCCTGCTTGTCCTAGAAGCCAAACTGCTGATAAAGGCTGTTGGGTGTAACCTGTTGGTTAGAATGTCTTTGGAGCAGGTATCGAATTCAGAGTTAATTCAGAACTGGTAAAATTGCACAGGCAAAAAAATCAGTCTGCAAATTCCTCTGCTTGTTAGGCAAAGAATTAAATTACCCCCAGGACATACTGGATGATGGGAAGAAGTCTCTACAGAGTGTGAACAGCAGATTCTTTCTTTGGCTGTGAAGGAGCTTAAGGTTACATCTTCACAGGCTTCATCTTCACAGGCTTCATCTCCATTTTTTGCTTTTAATAGAAATTTATCATTAATGATGGTGTTCTCCAGCCACTTTCAGAAGTACGTTTAGACTTGGTGATCAAGTAGGGAGGTGTGGAAAGGGCTATCGAGAGATAACAGCTAATAAGCAAAGACAAAGATCAAAACAAAACCTGAAATGAACAATTTCTGACTGCAGTGATGAAAAGTTAGGTTGTAATTTTTTATCATAGTCTTTGCTTATTAGCTGGTAGCTAGTCCTGCTTGTTATTTTCCAGACTAAATAAGGGTAAAGTTTTATCTGTCAATGGACTAAACTTTTAATTAACTTTCATATTTGTCTTAAGACTAATGACTCTCAAAGGAATTGCCTACAAATCCTTAAACTTTTGAACAAAGGGACCACAGAAAAAGCACCAAGCTTCCTTTGAAAACCAACCTTTCTATTAGAGAACAAAGTCAAACATAAGCAACTTGAAACTGGGAAACAGAGTATTAATATTCATGGTAAAAACAAACTGAAAGAAGATTTGAATCTCTGTTCACCCCAGAGGATTTTTGCTAGCGATTGCACACAGATTGGCAAATTATACTAATGATTTCAGTACTTGGTCTGTAAACTAGAGGGAAATTATTGGTGTTTAAATGAAGTTTCTCTCAAGTATGACATACTTTCTTTAACCTGTTGTTGATAATGGCTTTACCAGAACATCACCCATTTATGCAGATTTCTTCTTTTCCTTCTTTCCCATCATCATATCTGGTGAGTTTAATGGGTGTTAGGATGATTTGCCAGGATCAGAGCACTCTGGGTAGAAGAATACCAGGTGTGAAAGACCTGTGGAAGTGCCAAAACCAATAATAGGATGTATTGTGGCATTGCCCAAGATAGGTTTTGCCCAAACACAATTTTACTCCAGCTGTAATACATAAACTAGTATTGTAGAAATCATTTTGGCAGATGTCAATATGTAAATATTGAGTGGATAAAAGATGGACACAATGATGACTGAGAAACACGAAACTTGCCAAAGGCATAACACTCAGTTGCAAATCCTACTGGTTTGGGGATAGTCTGCACTACTGTGAACTTAGAATATTATCTATGAAGGGTGAGCTGACACCCTTTATGTTGCAGCTACTCAGGAGAGGTCATTGCTTTAGTGTATACCCTCGTGATGGTGGCATGTTAACTGGCAGATCATTAAAGAGATGATGCAGAACAAAACAAGGAATGTGGCCCTGTACCATACATTTGACAAAACTTGGCTGCAGGTCAATTATGGTTTTTTTTTGAGTACAGGGATTTTTCCTTCGTTCTTTCTGGCTCCTCTGACAGCAAGTGTGCTTTCCTGCTCTGTTATTGACTTTGTTGCAAGCAGTCCTCTGAGCAGAATTGATTTATTATACACTTTGCAGCCATCCAGACAGCTTCCAGTGAAGTGACAAAAGAAGTTCTGCTTTTGCACCCACCTAATCAATGAAATGCAAAGAAAAGACCAGACAAAACAGAACCCCCACGTGGAGCTACGGGGTGTCAGACATCAAGCACAGCTCACAAAAGCGACATGCAGTGGTTTTAGTTATCATATGAGTAAAATATGCCTGGTTTGTATTTCCAAGGTAAGGATTTTTCTTTTAAGGAACAAAAAGAGTAAAAGAAAAGAATATCTGTAACCACAGATCAATGTGTGGAAATGGACCCAAAGTTTAGCAAATAGATCATTGAAGGCAGCATATGTTAATACACCAGAATAAGTAACAATTGGTTGTTTTCTCCATCTTTTACAACAAAATATATTTTAAAGCTGAAAATACAAAAAATGTTTAAATTGTTAACCAGGAATAGTTTGATTTTGGAAAGGACTGAGCGCTGTCATTCTAATCCAGCATCTTTTTGAGTGCGTATTTAATTGGAGTGTGATTCAACACTCTGATCCTTGAGATAAATGACATAATTAGCACTGAACATCAATAAATGTTTTGTTAGACTGAGGCTGAGTGTCCTTTTGCTGAATCAAGCGACACGAGAAACTGAAAGGACTTTGCCAAGTCCTTGTCACCCAGGTATCTGCATGAGCATGATGCAAAGGCATCAGTTTACTTTAGAAGTGTCATCTTTATTTACTAGAGAGAGATGCACATCAGGATCTAAAACAAAGAGCACTGAAGGCAGCAAAGGCACTTGCAAGTATATTTCTATGGTCTATCAGTTCATGAATGAGTTTTAGGAAAAGATTGTGCCCATGCACAATTTAAAGCTCAACTTCTTGTTGACCCTGGCTGGATGCCTGGTGCCATCAAAGTTGCTCTATCACTCCACTCCTCAGCTGAATAGGGAAGAGACAATATAACAAAAGGCTCATGGGTCGAGATAAGGACAGGGAGAAGTCACTGACCAGTTACCGTCACAGGAAAACCAGACTTGACCTTGGAGAAATTAGTTTAATTTACTATGAATCAAATCAGAGTTGGGTAATGGGGAATAAAACCAAATCTTAAAAACACCTTAGCCCATGCCTCCCTTCTTCCTGGGATCAATTTCACTCCCTAGTTCTCTACCTCCTTCCCTAAGTGGCACAGGGCAACATGGAATGGGGGTTGTGGTCAGCTGAGCTCTGCTGCTCCTTCCTTCTCCTAAGGGGAGGATTCCTCACACTCTTCTACTGTTCCAGTGTGGGGTCCCTCCCACAGGAAAGAACCCTCCGCAGACTTCTCTAACATAAGTTCCTCCTACAGGCTGCAGTTCTTCATGTACTGCTCCAGTGTGGGTCCCTTCCACAGAGTGCATCCTTCAGGAATAAACTACTCCAGGGTCCTCCATGGGGTCATAAGTCCTGCAGCAAACCTGCTCCACGTGGGCTCCTCTATCCATGAGTCCACAGGTCCTGCCAGGAGCCTGCTCCAGTGCAGGCTTCCCACGGGGTCACAGCCTCCTTTGGGTATCCACCTGCTTCAACATGGGGTCTTCCATGGGCTGCAGGTGGATATCTGCTCCACATGGACCTCGATGGGCTGCAGGGGCTCAGCCAGCCTCACCATGGTCTGCTACAACAGCTGCAGGGGAATGTGGTCTGGCGCCTGGAGAACCTCCTTCTTCTTTCTCCAGTGCCCTGTGTGTTTGCAGGGCTGTTTTTGTCACATATTCTCACTTCTCTCTCCAGCTGTAATTGCTGCTGGACAGTAACTTTTCCCCCTTCTTAAATACATTATCCCAGAGGTTCTGCCACCGGTGGGTCTGTCCTGGAGCCATCTGGCATTGGTTTTGTCAGACACAGGGAAAGCTGACAGCTTCTCACAGAAGCCATCCCTGTATCACCCCCTGCTACCAAAACCTTGCCACACAAACTCAGTACGCTTGCCCTGTGTCCTCTGATGGAATTTTTTTACCGTAATTCAGCTGAGCTGCTAACCTTGACTTGCTTTGCCTGTGCAATGTGGGACGTCTCTTGATGTAAGGCCATTGCATGTGTAGTTTACAGAGCAAATGACTGTGTGAGGTGAAGGCATGAGAGAATTAGGTTCTAAGACAGCATGCCATAAATCTTGCTTTATAAGACAGGATACTCTGGGTCACTAGAATTATCTTGTTATAAAGCCAATGAGATAGAAAAGCAAATAGTGACTCAGTTTTGAAGCATTCCAGTCCCCTGAACAGGTGGAAAAAATGTCTGAAATCTATCAGCCAAAATGCATTCCTTATGCACAAAGAGCATCTTCACATGTATGTTTCACACACACACCAATACTTAGCAAGTACAAAGGCATTTTTTGTTCTGCTGTATCACTTGGGGAATGTGCCCTGTTCCTCCTTCCTCTCTAAGGAGGTTCTGCTTTGTGACAGATCTTGTCAGAGGCTAATTATAACAAATGTTTGGGAATATTTGCTCCAGAATAACCTTTGTCTCTAAGATGGATCACTTGCATGAGGCGGGTCCCCTTGCAGAGGCCAGGACATCAAGTCCTGCTTCAGAACAATGTCTAAAATTCAATAATGGCACTGTGTACTCAGCTGACTGAGTTTGGCAGTTTCTGATTGATTTCTTTTCCTCTTCAAACCTTGCCTGTCATGAGTGGCTAATTAAAAGTGCAGTAATCTGATATAATCTGTTTCCCAGTTGGTGCGGCAGTTGGCTATCTAACAGAAATAATTGATTTGTAAACTGCCAAACCTCAGACATTTAGACTTGCATTGTCTCCTCTAAACCATGTCTAATTGGCAAAATTTGTCTCCTGATACATCAAATGACCCACACAACAAAATTAATTCAGCTTTCACTGCTATGGAAAATCAATAGAATAGAAACAGATAAATTTCAAAATGTAATAAAAGTCTGGAGGAAAAGAAAATGAACATGAATATAGTCTGTTTGTGCAAAGTCAGCAGTGTGTCACCATCTGACTCCCCTCATTTTTTTCACTGCTGTTATTAAAGAAGTCATAGTTATCTTGTCACTTAAAATGGGATTATCTTTACAGTTCAAATCGCACCTTCTTTATGGTTTTTTTCAAACACAGGTTGAACACCTAGCCACATGTGTATCTTCCAGTGGCTGGTGACCCATGCAATAAATTCTCTCAGCCAAGGAGCAAGATAATTCTTTAGATTGAGGCTAAGATATCCAACCTTAAGTATCCTTGATTTAGACCAATACCTCGTTACTGTAGGAAACAACAGAAACTCGAGTTAGAAGGAATGAAATTAAAGGACAGCATTGGAACAGGTACTGAAATCATTCTAGCACTAAATCTGCTGCTGCCTCATGAAGTTCAGTTCTTCATTTTCCAACCTGACAATGAGCAGAAGTGTTTGCTTTCCTCCAAATTTATAAACGAAGCAAAAGTAAACTAAGCATGGAAGTGTTTTACAGATCAGGCTATCACAGTTCTTGGAAAACCATCTGCTCATATGATGATCTTATAACACATCTGAAAGCAGTCAGGTTTTGAGTAATAAAGCTGGGGTTTGCACCTCAGAAAGGATATGAGCTAGAAAACCTGTCACAATATCTAAAATAGGAGCATGTGTGCAATAAATCTGTTTCTTTGTGGGGTTTGCCCTCCTTTGTTCACTGAAAAATATATTTTTTTAAAACTTTAGGCTCAAAAATTAACTTACACTGAAACAAAAAGGAATGTATTCCTCTGCAAAGAGACCACAGACCCTACCAGCACAGGGCACAGCACAGTAGCCCCAGCCAGCAGAGCATGCAAGCGCTTTAGGGCAGAGCTTCCATGCTGCAGCTTCAAACTCTGCTTAGCAATACCCTAAACTAGCTTATTTTTCTCCTCACAGCTCTCATACCAGGAGGATTAGATGACACCAGGTTGCACCACTGGCTTCTGTGTTTGAGTAAATAACAATTCTCATACAGTGTGTTTGCTCTCTTTTGATTCCTCTTGGCAGTAAACACAGTTTACTAATCTGTGCGACTCAATGTCCCCAATATCTTTCTTTGCCCTTACCAACACACACAACACTCACATACAAATGCATAAATATATATATTTGGTTTGAATATTTACACACACTTCATATATATAAATATTTACATGAAGTTTACATTTACATATATATGTGTGTGTAAATACTCAAACTAAATATGTATAATTTATGTATTTGCATGAAAGTATATATATACAGTACATGTATCTACTTCTGTGTATTACGTAGATATGTGTGTAATGTGTGCACATACATACACACTGTGAATTTCAACCCCATTGCTGTTTAAAACTGGATCCTTTGCACAGCACCTGTTTGCGTTTTGTTTTTTTTTTTCTTATTTTATCCCATACTCTTCTTATATGTGAGTATTCTCTAGTTTTATGCACGGTAACACAGCTCTATTTTAAGTTTGAATTAATTTTACAAGTTAAATGTTTCACCTCCTAAGCGATCTGAACGTAAGAGATACACAGTGTTAAAAGATTTAACTCTGATCTAGTAGACTCCAATGTTCAACTTGCCTTTTAATGTAATAAAATGTGGGTAACTGAAGCATATGGATGGTTTTGAGATGTTTAGATTTACAATATATATTTAATTAGCTATACATTTTATGCTGTATGCAAGTTATATACAAAAAAACAACTCAAGCTTCTGGTAAAATATCTAAGAAATCCTCTTTGGAGTACCCCAAAAGATGTCCTCTCTCCCCAAACATCTGCATGAAATCTCAAGTTCTGTTGTAAATCCATGGCAAAACCTGAGATAATTTAATGTTGCATTTGATATTTTCCCTTTTTTTGCAGTAAGAATCTACTCCAGCTACATATTTCATACTTCTAAACTTTTGTTTTGTATGACTTTCCATCAAATCAGTATTTTCCAGTTTCAGGGATCTGAGAGCTCTGAAAGCCCTGTTTCTCCAGCTTCCTAGCCCCTAACCCCAGCCTGGGAAGCTTAGATGAACCTCAGGGAGGTGTCAGAGCAGAGCCGGTGGCTTGGCTCTGCACTGGGGGTCCCAGATTGCCACAACATCTGCAGTTCCTCAGGCTTCCACCTACCCTGGATCTGAGGCTTGGGAAGATTCTGGAGAAGCCTAAAAGAAGGCCTTCAGAAGCTGCCATAGCCTGGGACAGATGCCATGTGGCAGGTCTGGGCCCACCTTAGCTTGTCAATAAAACAAAAAGGCGGAGGAATCAGGGCTGGTGCCTACCCAAACCAGGTGAGGTTAGGGAATCTTTGTAAAATCCAACATGCTGTTTGGGGTTTGGTTTTGGTTGGGTTTTTTCAAATCCTTAGTCCATGAAATTTAAAAGAAAAACACAGATACTATAGTGAGAAATAAAAGTCATCAATCACTCTTCTTCAGCCTGTTATTAGTTTGACTAATTCCAACCAGAGCAGGCTCCAGCCTCCTTTAATTACCTTGTCACCACTCTTGTCTCACTGCCTGTCTCTGACAGAGGTTGCCCATCATTTCACCAGCACAGTCCCAGCACTTCCCACTTCAGCCCAAGGAGGGTTCAGCAGTGTGCAGCAAGAGCAAGCTTTTAGGAGTGATTTGAATTTGGAGAGCTTGAATGCACAGGGGTCTGGTGGTACATGAGGCATACAGATAGATGTGTGCATGTAGAAATGTATGAGAGTAGGACATCAAAGCTCAGTCAAAATAACTGAAAATCATCATCAATATAGTAATTTGCCCATTTTTATATGTAGGCTATAATGGTTTCATATGATGTAGGAAAGGGGATTTTTTTTCTTTTGTAAAGGAATCATGAAGTGAAAACATTACTAAAAAAAGCTATTCTCAGATTTCTCAATATCCTATATTTCTGATTAGAGGTATATTCTGGGCCAAATAAATAAGGCCTTTGCCCCACCCTGACAGATGTATAACATTCTTCCATGTTATCCTACAGCCAGAAAGAAAAATTATTAAAATTAGTATGTCTGTGTATGCAACTGTGCAATATATTGTCAACATCTGAATAATGATTTAATAAAAATATAGAATTACCTCTAAAACAAAAGAGCATAAAATGATCCCTAATTGTCATATGTCCTCATCTGCAGTGAGGAGGACAGCTCTATTTGCAGCATAGACTAAATTATGTTCCTGAGTGAAAGCAAATGACATTGAGGAATTAATTACTGAGGCATTCAAAGTGACTACACAGAGATTTCCTGAAGGACTAGTATGGATTAATCATGACATCTCAAGGTGCTACCCTTAATAGGATTTCCAAAGATTTGATCTATGAGTAAATTTTGAGCTCATGAATATCATGTGAACCTGTACGTATTTTCCCCTTATAGCTGTAACTGCAGACTTGCCTAGTTTTCACATTGTTTGTGAGTATGAATGTGTGTTGGTAATTTTAAGTATCTACTGTTTATTCAATAACTAGTGGAGTTTTTCACCTTGAAAGCTGAAATTACACTAGCTGGAGATTTCTATAGAGATTTAAGCCATAGATAGTAGGATATGCTTTTCTGAGTGCAAACAGAGTTGCATGAAGATTTACTGCTCTGGAAAGTAAGTCTCCCTCACAATGGTTATCAGGTTATTTGTTATGCATCTACATAGCTATTTTATCAATATTTGCATAAATGACCAATGGTATATGTAATCTATGGAAATTAATTGAGCCGTGTGACAGAAATTAAAAAAAGAGTGTTTCAAAACTTTGTTGTGGCTTCCTTCTGAGAAAGTAAAGTACTCGACTACATAATAAAAACATTTTTCACACAGGCATTACTGTGAAATAGGCTACTTTAAAGACAGACCTAGGAATATTAAGAAAGATTTTCCCTAATCAAAAAATATTGTGACTTATTTGAAATCCATTACTACGGGAAAAAAAATAAGTGAAAAATATTCACAAATCTAAGTGAACAGATTTATGAGAAGAACTTACGAGGGAAAGAATGCACCTGATGTTGTGTTCACTTTTTGGATTGCTTTCTAAAATAATTTAATTTTCACAAATGTTTTTTACATCTTTTGATCATTTAGACATATATGCAATAAGATTTGAACATGATTTATAGATTTAGCTGTGATAATTGTATTTTTGCTGTGACAGAGACCGCAGTCTTGCAAAAACACATGATTTATTTTCAGAGCAAATAAAATAATCTTATCTTCATAAATCAAAGCCTATCAAAATGATCATTAATTTTAACTCTGTTGCAACATGCCTTGAGTTTTGCGCTGGGCTTTTTTATCCCAAGTTATCATAACTTTACAGCTCATCGTAAAGGGACATGGCTGCTGCTGTTGTGTCATAGAAAAAAAACTTCAGATAAGCTCTTTTGCTACTCTAAACTGCTGATACCCCACATTGCTCCAGGCATGCTTCAATACCTAACACCATGCTGACTTTATTTGGATTACTGATTCCTTGGTCTGGCAGCCAAAGTGAGGCATAACACCCATCAACTTTGGGCAGAATGAGTTTCCATTTTTAAGGTTCAGTTCTTCCCATAAGTGCAGGTGCCAGAGTATTTTAAAAAGGCTTTTACGCACTTTGCAGGCAGGATCCTCAAGATGTATGTCTGACCCATAAAGGTATGTAAATTTAAAATGCCCACTGGTTTAAATATGAGAAATGGCCATGCATCTTTCTTAATATGATCCTCAGATTAACAGTTAATCCTCAATTAATCCTCAGATTTGCTTAAGTCCATCACCTTTACTGACTGTGACCAGAACTTTAAATTGAAGGTGTTCATCCCTGGTTTTACTCGCAAAGATGAGCATTAGACATCAGGGAGAATGATTGCATTGAACTGAAGCATTAGTTTTTGGAGTTTGAAATGAACTTGTTTTTTTGTGAGGGATAGGAGTCAGCAGTTTTGGAGGCATGATCATTAAATCTGTCAGACACTCAGTTACTATAAATTACTAGAATTTCACTGAAGATAAGAGAGCGAAGATAGTTTGTGATATTTTAGGGTCTCATAAAAAATGTCCACATTTTGGATAAAAAGAATTTAAAAAATAAATAGTTAAATATTTACATATTTATATATGTGTGTACATGAAGATATAGACAGATCAAAAAAAAGATTATAAAAACAAATGTACATTCACAGTAACAGAAAATAACTAAAAGCCAGTGTTTCAAAATCCCCTCTTTTTTGATTCATACTCCCAACACCAACTGTATACACTCCATAAAGTAATAAAAATTAAATATAAATGGAAGGTATTCACTCATAAAGCCATTACTTCAAAATCCTTCAGTAAGTCCAAAAAAGAGCATCTTTGATAAATGTTGCTTTGGTTCTCACTGGGCATTGCGAAACTCTCAAAACAAATGAGCGTTACACTTTACAGAATAGAAAGTGTATATATATCTTACAATAATGAATATTAAGATATACCTTATAATAATAAATGCTCGCATGCTCCATAGCCCAACACAATAAGCACATATCCCTTCCTCAGAAAACATATAAAGAAAAGCTGACAAGTATAGTGGAAAAATACCCACCGAAGTGTCATTTTACAGCTTGAACAAAACCACTTCTTGTCTCCACACAACATTTCAAAATTCTTACTTAAAGACATCAAGAAATAACACAGGACTCGAGGCAAGAGATTTTGCACTCCCCGGCAGCAGTGCCTAGGGCTGGATCACCCTCACGTAACTCTAGTTTTGCCTGTTTCTAGTAGATGTTAAGTCAATCTGGTGTACACTGCTGTTTAGGTAGCTAAGGCACATGCTGGTCCTCTGGTGACAGCATGCAACTATCTGCACTTCGAACCTCCTGATGTGGTGGAAGAGCTTTAGTATAACCCAGGCACAAGACACATCCTGCTGGTGCCTGAAAAACGTTCAACTTTGCACTCTTAACCTCCTTTCTGTAGCACACCTGAAAGCTTGCGAGCTAAATCTCCTGAGCCTAGCAGAGTGCTGGGACATGGTGCCCCTAGGCTGGCAGGGCAGGAATCAGCCTGTAGCTGGCCTGGGTGGTGGGCAGAGCCAAGAGGAGCCTCCTCCACAAAGGTGGAGCCTCCTCCTGTTCCAGGCTGTTGGTCTGTGCTTCTGCTGGAGGCAGAGGTAGGGCCGGCTTCTGAAAAAAAGGAATTGTTGGAAGTGAGTTTGGGAAGAGTGATGCAGGGGTTTCTGCAGTGCTGGTGTGAGTGCAGGACAGTGAGGCAGGTTGTTTCTGCTTAGGTAAATGGGTGGTGGTAGTTACGGGTGTATAGTCTTGCTATAAACAACAGAATAATGTGCCTGGTGTTGCTTAATGACATCTTAAGAGTTGTAGGAGAAGGTCTCAAGATACAGATTCTTATGTAGGTTCTGTGATCTTTCTGTCCTGTTGCAGCAATGGGGAGTGCCTTGGGCTTGGATTGTTTGTTGTCCCAGCTGAGTGAGCTCAATATGAAGAAGTAACGAGAACTGAAAGTTTAGTCATTCCTTCTGTGTTGAAAGGGAAAGCCAGTGTTCTTGTGATAGGATGAGGGGTAATGGCTTTAAACTAAAAGAGGGGAGATTCAGGCTAAATGTGAGGAAGAAATTTATGTTTCTGAGCAATCTGATGTAGCTGAAGATGCCCCTGCTCACTGCAGAGGGGTTGGGCTAGATGGCTTTTTCAACTCAAGCTATCCTGTGGTTTTGTGTTTCTTGTTACTATCTAACAATCATTTTTGGTTAATTATCTAAGTGCTTTTCACTTTTTTTTAACACAACCAGCTTTCAAAACTTTGGTCACTTGTGGTCTTTATAGCTTTGTGTGGGCAAACACAGCAAAATCATATAGATTAATCATACCAAATGAACTGGAATAATCTTGGGTTTTGATTATGTTTTAGGAATTTGTGTGGTTAGTACTTTATTGAATTGTCTGCTCTTGAGAATTGGCTGTTAAAGAAAGATTATCTTTGGGGTAGCTCAGTAACTGTCACTAGGCCATTAATTTCACCTGCAAGAAAAACAAACAATGAACCGTTTTAATTAAGATATTGTATTTGAAAGCAGATTTATTGATGGTGTATCTCAACTATGTATTTCATCACCTAAATCCTCCTGATAAACCATGCTTACTTGATTCTGAAAGATCCACAATCTGAGTGTGATTATGGTAGCTGACACAGGTGATGTGTGTTCTTTTGGGCACACCTGCAACAACCTTCTAGAGCCGTCTATCACTTGAGTATGTGGCTGCGTATTGATTATGGTCAGCTTTTTAAAGTTTTGTAATGATGTGCGGATAGACTCCACAACTCGTTAAAGTTGTAAAGTAGGTATGCTTTATTCAGCGCTGAGGCGTATGGGGGATAGCTCCTCCAAAAGCATGAAATCTCAGCATCGTTTTCCCTTTACATTTATTTTTTAAAGTTATATATATGCATGAAGTTGCACAATATGCCTATATATATTCATGTCCTATACCTGCTTTGTATTATAATGAGCTAAGAAGTCTTTTGCCCTGTGCAGTGCCTCCTGGTGGTTGTGGGCGAGGGTCTCAAGATGAAGTAAACAGTCTTTTTCGAACTTGAACTTTTTACCTCTAGTCTTTACGCATGCTTCCTGGAGGCTTGGTCATTGTCCAAATAGCAGAGCCAATTTCAGCCAGCCTAGGTGTCCAAAGGATGGGAATGAAGTTACGGTCCCTACCTCTTAACAATAGACACATCCTTATATTTTGTTCTAGCATATATGACGAGTGCAATAAGCATGAAGGAGTAGTAACATTGTTAAGTAAGCGGCTTGATCTACCCCCTTGTACATTGTAAGTACGATAAGCATGAGCAAGCAGTAACACTTAAGCAAGTAGCTTTACCTACCCCCCCCCGTACATCGGTTAACCCTTTGCATCAGTAACATATACTTGCTACTTAAGTATGCAGAGTATTGAAGTATTGCTATTCAATCTGTCCTCTGTAGGTTCATGAGGTCTAAAGCTTGCATTTCTTTTGTGCACCCCTCACAGCTGCTTGATAATCCCAATTTCTGTGGCAGGATTGGAGAGTGTTGTTGTTTCAGCTTTTGCCATGGTTTCATAAGAAAGACTGGCTTCATTTTGTATCTTCATTTCTGGTCAGGATGCACCTAGAGTGGCTCTTCCCAAGCCAGTTTAAAGAGAGAGCTCTACTTCTCAGGAAACTTTCCTGTTCTCAGGAGCATTAATGTTTTCGTTTAGCTGCTTGTCTGTCTTCCACCACTGTAAAGGAGATGGTAAATTCTACAGTTTTGGGTCATAGTACAAGTACTTAGACTAGAAATGTAGATTTCCAGCTGTGTTGTGTGTCCAGTGAAACTGAACACACAGGATACTGAAGGTAATGAACAGGTTTCTCACTGAATAACATCCGTTTTTTTTTTTTCACTTTGACATAGTACAAAGCCCTGTTTACTCTGTGAGCCAAGAGTCAATATGACTTCAGTGCTTAGCCCTGTTGTTTGCTATGGGAATGCATTCCCAGAAAAGTGTTTCTGTTTGTTATATCTCTGCTTTTGTCAGATATATACCATGTGAATGGCTTGTTGGGTGCCTGAAGGTCTTGGCCTGGGGTTTTCAATAAAAGCTGTGCTATTTAATCCTGGACTCACGCTGAGGTGTCACTTGCTGAGTTTCTCAACAAGATGCTACTTTTTTCAGTTTTAAACCCTTAAATTCTTATTGCAGCTTCTTCAGTAGGAACTGTATGGAAATAGGCCTTGTTCTGTGAAAAGCATACCTGGAAAAATAAATTCAGTTTGTTAAAATCTCTGCTAAAATGAAATGGTGCTAACAAAGCAGAACTTTGTGACAGCTCTGGGATAATGTAACCTTGTGGAGGTGGAGGTCAGAAGAGGAGAGAAAGAACTGTAAAATTCCTGTTTTAATACATTTATGGTGTTTCAAGGTCAAAGCATTTGATTTGGGTCATTTGTAATAGCAACACCACCAAGGATGATAATGCTTTTCCTTTGCTTTTTACACTTTTGAAATCCATAGTACCAAAGCACCTTCCTTTACATAAATCTGTGAAAATTTAACAGCCTAGCATATGTATCGACTATCAGTGCCTTGTGGTTGTTCTGAGCTGGGTGTGTGAAGGGAGAAGGATTCAGCCAAAGAATAAGTTGATCGTTAACAAAAACTTTTCTTATTATGTTGTTGCTTTTTAAAGTAATTCTGTTTATGATGTGAATTTTTGAAATTGCCTATGCAAGAAGAACATACTGTCTTCTTTCTTGCTTCTGTTTTTTCCTAAGTGTCCTGGGTTCAGCGGTAGCAGTCATTTTTCTCCTTCTTGGTAGCTGGTGCAATGCTGTTTTTTTTGACTTTCAGCCTGGGAACAGCGCTGATAACACCAATGTTTTTACTTACTGTTCAAATGTTTAGACTGACCAAGCACTTTGTGAGCCTCATGCTCTGCCAGGGAGGAGGGGAAGCTGGGAGGAAGCAGAGACAGGACACCTGACCCAAACTGACCAAAGAGCTATTCCATACCACAGCACGTCATGCCCAGGATATAACTGGGAGTTACCCAGAAGTCCTAGTTCACTGCGGGGTTGGACGAGGTATTGGTGGGTGCTTGGTCGGGCTGGGTGGTGTGAGTTATGGGTCGGGGGGTAGTGAGGTGTTGTATTTTCCTTCCTTGTTATTTCCTTTATCGTTATTATTGGTGGTAGCAGTAGTGATTTGTGTTATACCTTAGTTACTAAACTGTTCTTATCTCAACCCATGGGAGTTGCATTCTTTTTGATTCTTCTCTCTGTCCCTCCAGGAGGAAAGAAGGGGAGGGAAGGAGTGAAGGAGCTGTCTGGCTGGGTTTAAACCACGACACTAAGGGAGATCAAATCTTTTGTTCTCCTTTTAAATTTATCTTTCTGAATTACAATGTTCTTTTGTTTACATATTTCTCATCTAAATTCTTGTGCGAAGGCACTGATCTGCTGCTGGAAAGATCTAGAATAGTGTTGCATTAAAGTAAATTCACTTACTGCATTAGTGCCAAAATCCAAAGCTAGCTAGTGATTAATTGGGCTTCTATGGAAAAAAGCCAACTGGAAATTCATTAAGCTCAGTTCCACCCGGGCATCATCCAACATAGTTGGTGGAGCAAATCTGCCCGAAGAGCTGATCCTGTTTTGGTGAGGAAGGAAGAGCAAGCCCTTCAATTTGTCTATGAAGTGGGGTCAATAATTGCCCCCATCAGCAGCTCATCACAACTATTGGGGTGCAGCAACTACTACACCTTGTTAATCCCTTCACCATGTACCTCATAGCTTCAGGCCTTATTGCTACAAATGGCCCAACTTCTGCATTAATCAGCTTTTCCTCACGACTGAACATTTAGCAACATCAAATACTAGTTTCAGACAAGTTTTCATACTAAAAATCTCCTATTCTGAACAGCTAATTAGGAATCTTAATATCTCGTTTGGGTTTTAACGTATATTCTGTTTGTAGTACTATAACATATTTAATGTAGTTATGCAGCTTGTGCATAAAATTTTGCTATAAAATTAAAACACTTGATTAAAAGGTCACTAAACACAGATCCTGAACCTGATCTCCAGGGTTCAAGCTGCTTCCGTTTATCTCATCTCCTCTGGTTTAATTTCATTGTGGTCATGATTTCTTAGTGCAAAGCCCAAGTGGACTCACAGGTGTGTATTATTCCCATATTACTGTAATGCTCTGGGTTGTTTCATTATGACACTGTTGCTGCCCTGTATTTTAGCAAATCTGAGGGTTTTTTAAGATTACATAGGTAGTTCTGATTCATATCTTCCTATAAATTATTTCTGGTTTCTAACTACTTCAGTTGATTTTAAGTTATTTAAATCTAGGGGTTTAAGTGAATATGGTGTTATGTAATTCATGGCAGAGGGATTAATTTTGTTGATTTGTAGTTTGATTGTGCCATCTGTGTAAGAACATAGGTTTTATTGTCATGTATTTTGCCTCTGCAATAGATAACATCCAAGTTGCTTTGGATGGCTTAAAAGACATGAAAGTTCTGGAGCAGAATGTGAGTTTATTACTGCTCTAGCTCCATCGTAGGCTGTCGGTCTTTGCTGCTGCCAGCAGGCAAGAGGCAAGCTGATGCCCTGGTCCCACAAGGTGTTATGTCTGGCTGGTGGCTGTGGACCAAAAGGGTGTGTGGGTAGCTCTTAGGTCAGATTTGGGAGAGGGATATTACTGTTGCACCCTGTTACTTGTCTCTCTGTATGTAAATTCTGGGTACTGAGATGCTTGGCTACCCGGATTTTTGCTGAAATTTAAAGTAGAAGATGGGTTCTAGGTTAAGATGTATGTGGAGGAGGGTAGAGAAGGTGTGGAGAGAAAGACTAAAGGTATCTGCAGCTAATATTTTTTCCTTTAGAAAGACTTAATTTGGTCTCTGAACATGACCTAATTTCGCTATTGGTAGCATGTCAGGTTATCCAAAACCTGATGAGAAAGGTGTTATAGTGCTGTGGACAGGAAAGAGAGGAATAAGTTATAATTTAATATAGGAAAACAAAATGCTATGACTAAAGGGAACTTTAACAGTTTGTATAGTTACAGGATGTAACAATGCAGAATACAGTAATTTCTTTAGCTGCTGACTTCATTGTGTGAGTCTGTCATATACCAAAGTACTTTTTTGCACCTAGCAAAGAACTATTGATGGAAGACAGCAAGCTGCTTTCACAAGATTGAAACTTTCACTCGTTATGGGGAGAAAGTTCTTACTAGAAGAATATGCAAAATTGCTAAATGTACTTGTGTGAGATATAGTACTTTTAGATAAATTAGGATTTTATTGGAGGTTAATTTTGACTGAACCTTTGATGTATAATAATTCAAACTGTTGAAAGCAGCCCTTCAGTCCTGGAGTGCTTATCTCTTAGTGTCATTATTTCAAACTTGAATGAATGTCCATTATAATGACTTCCTGAATCACCACTATTAGAGAAAAACATACATCTAGAGAGGTAAGCATACCAGTAATGGTTTAAATATAACAACAAACAATATTCTAAGTATGCTGTAGAGAAAATGTGCAATTATGAACTACATGAAAAAAACTACATTGAATCTTTTTCTGTCCTTTTTTTTTTTTTGGAGTAGAGAAAACATCTGGAAGGGTTTCATAGGCTTAAAAGTTATAATCCTTTCAAAACATTCACGAGCAGAACCATTCTGGAATAAATTTGGTAACTTCATAAGGAAACTTTAGCTGTAGTTAAGCTTTGTCACATCAAAGTGGAGCTTTCCAGTGGCTCCTAGGCTTTTAAGCCTGTGAACGATTGTGCACTTCATCTTTATCTACAATGAAAAGGGCACCGGAATCAGCAACTTGTTTCAATCAAATCTGTTTAATTTTTCCTTCGGTCGACTCCAATCAAGGTGTATGCAAGCTCTTTCTAAACTAAGCTGCTTGTTTGCAACGTATTTTAGTTTAAGAAAACTTGTATTAGCTAAGGATTCTTAAACCTTATCTCTGTTTGGAGAACTAAAAATTAAAACTGATAAAATTTGCACCAGTTAGTGTTGGTAATTTTCTTCAGGTTTTGATTCTGTATTGGTCTTTTTTCTGATAACATGTTGTACTAAAAGCAGATTCTTGCCTGGTGTGCAGCAAACTCTCCACACACTCACAAGAGATTGTGTTTATTTGGGCCTGGGTGCTTGGTGGACATTTATACACAAAAGTGTATAGTCATGCAGCCCTACTAGAAAGTAGGACTTTGGTTTCTCAAGCAAGAACTGGAAGCGTGGTGAGTTTACCAAATTAGGAAAAGAGAATAAGAGAACAGCGCTCCCAGTAACAGTGATTGTTTGTAATCCACATAAAATGCCTTCTGTGTCATTCCTTCTAATCACTACACATGCTCAGAGGAAGGGTCTTCACCTGGGCTGGGATCTTTTTGACCTGTGAATGTGATTTTTAGTTTTACAATTAAGGCAGTTCACTTCAGGACACTTCAAACATTAGTTTTGTTGCCAAATTGGTTAAAGGAGTGGTCACTTTGTTAAGCTGTCATATAACTCATCCTTGGTATTACCGGTCCTCGATGTTCTCCTTTTGATCTTTCAAACAGGACTAGGACCTGATTTTACTCATGAAATCCTTATTGTTAACTGAAGGTCATCTTGACCCATGCTCAAGGTCCTAATATGTAAGTAACTATGACTACCAACAGCAGATGTAAATACATCAAACATGAGGCAGCTTTCATATTTTGGAAATATTTGGCTTTATTTTGGACACTGTATCTTAATGTGAGGGGTGGAGTGCTTTGAGTACAAAAGATTTTGTAGGGATGATTAGCTGCATTTTATCTTCCTGGTCAAAAAAAACAACTAGGGGGCATAATGATTGAATACCAGTGCCTACCATGTGGAAAATATGCATCGTTTAAAAAAGTCAACAAATGTTGAGTCCTGTTCTCATGTCTTCTAGACAATACTGTAATTTTCTCCCCCCCCCATTACTGACCCAGTAATCAGGGATTACTAATTTTGTCACTGTTTTGAACACTTTTTCATTGTAGTTAAACTGTCTATGGTAAGATAACATTACTATAAGATCTCATTGTCTTTGGTCCTCTTTCAGTTATTTTTGCTGGTTGTTTTTTTGGCTGACTGTTAGTTTTTGTTTTCCCCATGGTCCTATATGCACCTAAAAGGAAAGAAACAACATTGGCTCAATAATAAGAAGACTATGGAGCAGATAGAGAACTGTCTACTTTAGGCAGTGGATAAATATGAAAGACAAGCTTTTTTACCAATTCACATGTAAGTGAATTTGTGATGGCTGTGTGGAAAATGGAATTAAGAAGTCAGTCTTAGTACCACAGCTTATAAGGATGACATGTGTCATGCAGACCTATTAGAAAGCATGAATCTGGTTTCTTAAGAACTGAAAGTTGGAAGTATGGTGGGTTTACTGAATTAGAAAAAGAGAATAAGATGTCAGCTTTACTATCCCATTCATAGCAAGAGTATTACATGTTCATGAATTTAAGCTTTTACCTCTTCAAAGGACCACTGAAATGTACTAGCACATTATATTCAAAGTTCAGTCTTGATTTTGATCCTGATCAAAGGGATACACTTCAAGTATTTTGACATCTAATCCCTTTTCCTCACTTTGATTGTTACAGACTGAGGTACGAGTAACCACTTCCACTACCTGTGTCAGCCAAGAATGAAAGGCATCTTATCTGCAGATAATGGGTGCTGCTGCTTGGAGCATCATCCCCTTGATATTTTATTGTAAAAGGTGTCTCTCTCTCTCTTTTTGCCTGCAGTTTCCCATGGTACAGTGCAGCAGTCCTGGAAAAAAAGAAACTTAAGAAAAAATCAACTCAATAATAATACGGGGGAAACAGATATGAAACCATCATAGGGTACATGTGAATTCTATGCAATGCAATGTGAATGAGAACCTAGAGAGTAATAGCAGGTTAAAACAAACAGCTGCTTTAATGTTGCAATATAAAATTTCTCATGAGATGCTATCATTAGGCAGATCATTACAGACTTTTTTCTTCTTGTATCATAAAATAGAATTGGCATTTACTGGGCCTGATATCTTACACAACAAACTATAAAAGAGGGATTTATAGAGGCAGTAGGTGTCACATAAAAGTTGTTTTGTGGTGGTGAATGCCATAGATTGGCTCCAGAAACCAGTGAGCAGAGGTCTTAACAGAGATGAGCATAGAGGGTCCTAAGCAGTCTGTTATCACAATTTGCTTTTGTCACCAGGTTACTTAGAGAGGATAGATCTTGCAGTTGTGCCATTTGTTGGCCTCAAAGATGTAACAGTTAAATTGTGACCCAATACTGACGCGTCACTTGCTCAGTTTGACAACAGTAAATGCTGGGGAAAGACATTTCCTGGTTCTGCTTCCTCTTTCTTAATGTGCTTTCAAAAAATCAAATTATTTCTACTCAGTTCTCTCAAGAAATTATTGTGTGTAGGGTTAAGTACAAAAAAAGGATATAATTTTTCATGTGTAAAATATCACCAGTTTCATAGTTTAACCAAATTTCACAATTTAGTTTTAGTTCTGACTTGCCTGAGATCTCTTCACTTTCCTCAGTGTTAAGCCTCTTTTATGAGGATCAGCAGGAAGACTGTATTTTTTTTTAGGGGTATGTAGGAAAGTGTGGACAAAGACTAGTATAAAACCTAAGGAATCCCCCACTATTCAGATCTCAGCCACAGCTGTGAGCAACTGGTTTCCGCTGCCCACCTCTCTCAGTCTTTCTGGTTGATTGCCTTCCCCCTGTGCAGTGTCTTCTCTACCACGAGCTTTTTCCTACCCCTTGCTCTCATTCTGTCTTGCTTTTCCCTTCTGAAGCCCTACTCTTCCTCCCAAGGTAGACCTCTGTTTGAGGGGAGGGAGATGTTGAGGAGAAGTGTTATTTGCTTATAGTCTTGCTAAAGAGTGGCATTTCAGCTAATATGGGTAACAACAGGGGGAAATGAATCACTGTCACTACAGATGAATGCTACTTGGCAGAGCTGGAATAGCTGCTTTGTGGCTTGTTCCTTCTCATGGTTTACATCTCAGTTCTGCTTCTGGTCTTGTCCATGACAGGAGCTGAAAAAGCTCGTTATGGCTTTGTGGAGCAAGCAAGTCCCTGCTTATGCAGTGCTGTCAAGAGTTTTCTGGGACTTGCATGGGGGTGTTTTTGTCTTATGGACAGTGGGGTTGAAAGGAACAAGGGCCAGCAGGTAATTTTGTTTTCCAAACAGTCCAAGTGTAAAATATGTAGGCTCCATTTTTCATTCCAGCTGTCTCTGTGGAGACTGACCTGCTCATGTTTGCCCATTATTTTTGTTTTCCTTGACTAAATGTTGCCTGCTGGGACAAACATCTTTGAATCTGAATTTCAAAACATGCACAAATGATAAATTAGTTTAATTGTGTAAGAAATACTTTTGTAGAAATGTTTTAATTGTAATTAATAAGGGGGGGGGAAATGGCTATTATTTGTTGCAGGTGTTCTTTGTAAGCAAAAATTGTATTGATAACATCCGTGAAAGCAATATTTGTGAAAAATAACTTTGTAAATCAGGAGGGCTGCAATGGTATGATTTGTTTTTACATACAGATACATTAGAAATCTATCCTTTATGTGTCAGAGGATGTTAGTTTCAGAAAGCTATAAGCTAGAAACACTGAAATTGTCTTACAAACAGAATAGCCATGGATGTTTTGCATGGTTTGAGGACTGCTCAGCACTCTGACAGGTCGTAAAACTGTTAGACGTGGCTTGAGCTCTGCTATGTGCCATTGGAAAGGGGCTTTGCATCTTCTGGAGTGTTGAGGACAGAGCTGAGGACAGCTGTTCCTGCTCATAGTTGTAAATGGATGCTTTAAAACATTGTTATTCAGACATTTCTTTTGCAGCCATTTAAGTGATATACAGACCTCCTCCATTACTGAAGAGTTACTTATTGGCTCATAACCAACAGGATATTTAATCCTGCTACCTCCTTGGTGTCCCTTCAGCCATCACCATAAAGCTGCATTTACAGCTTCCTAAATAGAGGCAGAAACCAGCACTTTAATGTTTTCCTTCCACGTGTTCTCCCCTTTTTTGGGGGAGCTGCTTCAGGAGAGAAACAGAACATCCAAGCTTTCCTTTTAATTCTGATCCTTCTCGTATTTGTTAGCAGCTTCAGTGGCAATGCAAAGCTGAGTGAGCCTGCCTTCAGAAAGATACTTCTTTCTGTGGGGAAAAATGCATGTACCAAGAGTTTTTCCAGAAGATGCCAAGAGGTAACTAATTCCTCAGTATATCTCAATCAAAATTTAAGTGCTCTGTTTAAATCTACTTGATCTTCTGCAAGAACACATGTTAAACAGTCTAACAGGTAATAGGTGAAGCTGTTACCTTATGCTATGATAGTATTTCAATATCCTTAAAATAGCCAGAGGGAAGAGGTCTTCTAATTCCTTTGACCGGAAACATTTTAGTGGTGGTGCCTGTTTTGCAGCAGCAGTACTGATGTGCTATTTCATAGTTGTCTGTGGCAGCTTATGCATGCAAGGGTGAAAATGGTGAGCTGTGATGAGTGCCATAAAACTGAAGGGAGTGGAGAGAGATGCCTGTGCAATTCCAAATGCCTTTATTAAGCCCTCTTTCCATAATTTCTTAGAGGGAGGGGGGGAAAAGATCTCTTTCAAGCTTGGCTGGGTTTAGAATTAGCTGCTGCCTTCCTTCCATTGTTTCAGCACCTTTGTGGTACTGCTGCTGGCTTGATGTCAGTTTCAGCTCACGAATAGCCAGTCTGTTCCAAGCAGAGGGCTTTAACTTCACCTCATGTTTAAAGATATATTGCTTTGACTTTGAGAGCTGTGAGGAAGGTATCACTGTTAGCTTTAATAACTTTTTAGTTGTTTTTCCTAGTAAATTAGTTTAATGCAAACTCCAATATGCATTGAATCCCTCCATGTCACTGCTGGAGAGATGAAAGTCCTTTTTTTACGAAAACAGTCTCTTTACAGCTCATTCTCAAAGTGTTTGAGAAAACCTTAAAAGCTTTTGGAAGAGCTGGCTTCTAGTTTTCTAGATGTAGCAAGGAGGCAGCTTGGTAGGCTGAAGATTTACCTAAATATTTTTATAGGTCTTTGTCAGTTTTACCTATATGCTGAAAGTCAAATTAACTACGTTATGTTGGTATATAAAGCATTTGACCACCCTTCTTTATTGGCAACACTAGGGAAGAGCTTGACAAGCATCTCTGGAGGAGGTGGGGCATGTTCCAAAATATCCTACAGATGCTAATTTGTTACTTTGAACAGTGTGTTGTAAACATCCTTCCCCATCTGTTTCACAGCTATCAGTATTTTTAGTTTAAGGACAATAACTTGAATATTTGGAGCGCTTCTGAAAAGAGGAGGAGAGTCCTTTATGTACCTTTCGTTTCCTTTCTCACAAAGCTAAACCACTTCATTAAATGCAGAGTTGTGGTGACAGAGATTTTCAGATATCAGCTCACTTAGGCTGTCCTATTATGCAGGTGATGGTTATTCCCTGAGCTCTGTGGGAGGGTTTCTTCTTGCCAAAAGGCACTGAGAGTACAGGCTTTTACATGCTCATGCACAACGAGCACATGGGCATCAGCTTTTTGCTGGAGGTAGCTTTGTACACAGGATAAACTTGGTTTGCTGCCTGAAGTCAATGGGTTATATGCTCAAATAGAATTTTTTGGTATTAAAAAACTTTTCCAAGAGAATTTTGGCATGCCTTCATATGGATTTCATGGTTAAGATCTAATGCAAAACTATGTATTTTGTCTCAAGATTCCTGAATCTGGGTATCATTTTGACAAAAGGATTTTTATTTTTGGTTCGTAATTTGCTTTATATTTACTGTTTGCATCCTTTATAAAACATGAGTCAATTCTTTACTGCATCTTTTGGAACAACATAAAGGCAGGTTGTAGAGAGAAATGCCTGGCTCTGAAAGCAGGCTTAAAAATCTTGAAGGTGTGTATTTCTGATGCTTAGCTTGTCCTGAGAAAGCAGAAATCGTTTGGAATTTATTTTATTAACCTGAATATTTCCATTAATAAAGCAAGTGTCTGAAACAATAAACAGTATTATAGTCTACAATCAGCATGTATACAATAGCACTGGCAAGTTTCTCTTAAAAACACAGTGAAATCATAGGTAAGTTCACATTTTTCTAATTCAGTGTATATAAGAGATAATATCATGAAATACTATTTAGACTATAACACCTTTCTGTAATATGGCATGCTCTCTTCCAGAGGGAGGATGCTTCAGTATTGCACTGCAGCAAAGAACAGTTACCCTTGTCTAAAAGTTAACATATATCGTGTGTGTAGCATGCTCATTTTGTGGCTGTAAACCCTCATACAGTAAAAGCAGTTGGGGAGGATGCAGGAAAACCTGGACCAAGTCAGAAAGATCTTTTTTAAAGATGTATATTACTATATACTTTTAAGAAATATATATTATAATATATATAGTATATACTATATATACTGAAAGGAAATGGTTCAGATTCCCTTCTCCTCACTTTATTGAAGTGCTGGTTTATTGTTTGAGGAGGTAACATTTATAGAGTTATAAAGGTAGAAGGAGGAAATAAAAATGAGGGACATAATAAATCCCCCACTCTGTTGCAGCATGTCAGCATTCTTCTGGATATGGGTATAAATGTCCAGTCTGTTGAATTCAGACACAGTGACACATTATTGTGTTGAAATGATCCCATGAAGTAAAATTTCATGAGGAATAAGGGACACTGTTGCTGTGCTATGCACAGCCAGGATACGCACTTAGCTGTTCAGGCTGATGGCTTTGCCACTGGAGCATGTAGATGTTACTGTCCTGTAGGAAAGGGGCTCATCTCCCTTGAAAAAAAGCTCTGCAATAAATGGTAATGTTGCCATGATTAGTCTTGGAAGTGCTTACAGGAGAGGCAGTAGTTTTCAGAGTACTCAGACCTGTACCAAGTAGTTTAGACTTGTTAATTATAGATGCCGTGACATATTACAGCCGTTACAGTCAGTTTTTGCACTTGTCTACTTTTGAATTGTTAAGAAAAGCTTTTTTGCCCTTTCATTCAGAGCTGGCTGTTGCTTTTGGATACAAAACACTTACCTACTTAAACAGCAAAACTGCTTTTCTTAATATACCAGCTATTCTTTCTGTCATTACAACAGATCTCAAGCTACATCAGGCTCAATCCTAAACATAACTTCATATTTGCTTTAAAGTCAAGAAAGATCTAAAGGAATAATGTTAGATTTAAATTAAGGACCGACATCTCTGCTGAAAACATCACACTAATCCCTTTTGCTTGCTTTTACATTTTCAATGTCTTATATTTTAATATTGCCATGCTGTAACTTTGAAAAACTGGAGTATTTAAAAATATCATCTTTTGAAGCAAGATTCTTAAAAGTAAGTTTTAAGAAGGGTACTTGAACACTTATGACACTTTATAAGGAAAGAAGTTGGAAAAACTTTGGCCAAACAAAGCTGAAAAATTATTCCGTGGTATTTAAGTGGTTTTCCCTCCTGCTTGAGGCAGATGCATGTGGATTTTTCACACCAAGTGATGTTACTCTGTCCAGCCACATACATGATATGTGTTCTTGATTCTGCCTGTGGCTTTTAGCAAGTGATACCTGAAGCATCACAGGGTAATTTACAGAAATGGGGCCATTTTGAAGAATGGATCTTTGTTTTAATTGGATGCGATTTATTTTTTGCTTCTGTAAGTGATTAAAGAGAGATCGCAGTATGTCAGATTCACACCTCACCTGGTATAGGAGGGCCTGAACCACAATCACTGAAAAAAGTTGGCAAATGGTTTTTTCATCAGTTAGGTGTATTGCAGGGGAGAGTTGAGAAAAGCTTCACCCTCACTAGTAGAACCTAGTTATATCTATGTGGCACTTCCAGTGGAAAGCTAAATGGAAACCAGTAAGTATCAAATGATAATGATGCATTATAATGCCACCTTTATGTGGAGGGATTAAAACACACTTGCCAGAGCATCATTTCTTTCCAGTTGTCTCAGATATCTTTCAGCATTGCCACCAGTAGGAGCTGTGCTGCTGCTTACACAAAACAGATTCATGCCTTCCCCCCCATTGCGCATCATGAGATAAAGATGTCCCTGTAAAATGTATTTATGATGCTTGCTTA
Organism: Pezoporus wallicus; assembly: GCF_028554395.1. Classification (NCBI taxonomy): domain Eukaryota; kingdom Metazoa; phylum Chordata; class Aves; order Psittaciformes; family Psittacidae; genus Pezoporus; species Pezoporus wallicus. Next base: position 2,446,785 of record NW_026640647.1, read on the forward strand.
AGAAGGGCTGAGGTCCATCAGGTTTGATGCACTGAGGTTTCACAGATGCAGAACATAGAGTCTACAGCCAAAGTGCCTCTTGAGCTGTACTACAGTAGTATAGGAGAAACAAGCTTCTATATACTACAGAATAAATGGTATTACAGGAGCAACAAGGGTTTGTACTGCCTAGTCCAAGAACTGTTGCTCTACAGGCAAGTTTTCTTAAGGCTTGGCTAAATCAAAATGGTTCACTACTATTTTGAATCCACTTCCCAAAGCTGGCAAATATTTTTGTACTTTCCTATAAAGATGTCAAGATGGAAAGAAGGCATTTTATTGAATGTTTTGATGTCTGCCCTCTGTTCTTGGTGTGGGGTGGAAGGGCTGCTAGAAGTCAGAAGCAGCAGAATTAACAGAAGATGCTAAGATGGCATTAAAAACATAGAATGGGAACATGCTTTCTTTTAGAATTGTGTCAGGCATTCCAGATTTTTACAGGATTCAAGGAAATGCTGTTAGAAATTAGCAGACTTTTCTTTTTTCTTTGTTCTTCTTTCTTTCTTAAACAAAAGATTCTAGAAGTATTACCTGAGGCCTCGTAGTGCTGACTTGATTAATTTTCACTTAGTTTTTAATATCTAGACACTGAGATAACGCACTGGCACATTTTAGTGAGCCCTACAAGCTTATGCACAATCATAACAAGGTGAAATCCTGTGGTCAAGAATAGCTTTGCAAAGCATTAAGCTAAACACATATGTATTTGCCTGGGTTTGACTGAAGGATTAGTGATTTATTTCTTTGTGAAACTCTATGCTGAGCTTTTAATTAAGCTTACCAGGCACAAGTGCACTTCAGGTGATCCAGACGACCTTTAAAGGGCCTGCAGCAGATGGTGGAAAGTCTGTGTTCTGCACAGTATTCTGCTGTTTTGTCTGTTAAATAAGTATCTAATTACTCCCAGTCTTATCTTATTTCAACACAGTGTCACTAAATTACTTACATGGCTGTAAGTAAGGTAATCCATTGCCAATCCGATAAGCTTTCAGTTTGACTTTCTGGGAAGTAAACTTGCACCTGATGAGAATTTTCTTTCGAGCAGGAAAGAGCATATTCTGTACTTTTCCAGAGGCTCTTAACAAGATCATTCACTCTTTCTCACACAGCTTTTCTTTCAGCTGTTCTAAATAAATTGCCTGTGACAAATTTGAGGTTTTTTTAAGAAAGCTTCTTTCTTGAGGGCAAAATGTCTTTTGTTTGTTATGTCTTACCCTGTGATGGGCAGGAGGATGCAAGTACTTACGAAACAATAGCATCAACTCTTTGTATTTATGGACACAGAACCTTTACTCTGTTATTTTTGAGCTACTGCCCATGTCAGGCAGAACGGTTACTATGTAGAGGAGTGGCACTTGTTCAGACGGTTGATTCATCCTAGGTTAATTTCTTCTTCAGTATTGTCTTGAAGAGATCTAAGGTGTGAAAATAGGAAGGTTGTTATTGGAGTCAGTACCTAGATTTTTCCTTGCCTATGACTTCTTTTCTTTTTCTTTCAGTGTCACTAATTCTGAGATAGTATGTGAGAAGGTTGGCAACATTGGGGAGGTGTTCCCTCTCCTTGGCCTTCCTGTAATTGTTCCCTCTGCATGTTAGCTCACCTGCAAGGCTGCAAAGGAGGGATGTGTGCCATTAAAGGGGGCAAAAAAATGCATTGCTCATATGCAGTCTCATGCATTGAAAAGAGATGAGATGTCCTGTCATCAAAAAATCCCATTAACTTCTGGTCTCCAAATAATGAGCCTTTGCTATCTATTTCTGTCTTCAGACTGTGTTCTGGCTGTTATTGTCCCACATCCCTGTGCAAGCTGCATGTCCTGCAGAAACAGATGAAGTTCTGAAGGCATGCATTATGGTATTCCCATGGAGCTCAAGGTAGGATGAGGTTCCATAGGCATAAAATTGCCCTTTTTTACCTCAATAGCTATTCTACAGTAACAGTATCAAGGGGAAAATAATGTTTGGGAAAAGTTATCAATGTTGCTACTTAATTGGCGGTTTAGGTTTATATATTTTGCATGCTTAATGCTTACCAGATACAAGCTGGGCTGAATGTCTGATACTAATTAGTTGGCAGGTCTTTAGGCCAGTAAGTACTGTTTTTTATTTTCAGTTCTGTCATCCTCTTGTTTCTGAATGAACTTGTTTCATCACAAACATCCATTCAATTAAAACAGTGAAAAGCACTTGATTCAGTCAAAACGCCAGATGGCATGTTCTGACAGACATGGCAGGTATCTGTTCTGAACTTGTAGAGAAAAGAAACTGTGCTGTCTTACTTGAATTTCTGAATGCTTACATCTTGGTAGCCTGTGATGCTCTGTTGCAACTGCATGATGTCCTGTAAATGTTAAAGACTCTCTTTTGCCTCCCTGTATCAGCTAGAGAGGAGGAGAGCTCCACCCTGCTGAGCTTGGAACTGCTGCAGCTGCTGCATCTCTTGCTCTTCTGAGTAATCCACTTGTTCTTGCACAGCAGAGTAATTTCTCCTGTGATTTCCACCCTAAATGACAGGTGATGATCTGTCTTGTTTGTAAGTAAGGTTCAGGTTCAGACCAGTGTTCTTAAAACTGTGTTTAAGAGGAGGTCGAATGAGAGAGTGGGATGCTGCCTTCTGCCTTTAAAAATCTATGGATGTAGCCAGTGAAGGGAAATGTCTTATTCCTGTGATTTTTAGTCATTGTCCTTAATCAAATTCTCAGAACAAAACACAGGAAAAGACAAGCTCACAAGCAGTCAAACAACCTCTTTGACTTTTGTCTCCCGAGTTCCCATAAATAGTTTACAAACTAATTGTCTTTAAAAGAGGAAAAACCTGTTACTAAGAGCAAGATGCTTAATGTGTTTCTGGTAAATATGCAATTTAATCTAATAGCGCAGTTCTTAGCTGTTAATATCCATGGATGACCTGTTTGGCATGAACCTCTGAAAGCAGAGCTGGCCTATTAACCTGTCTGGGTATCTATTAGTCTCATTTTGAGAATGATTTGGAAGAGCTTAGAGAAGATCACTGTAAACATCATAGCATGATGCCAGGGAAGTATTATCATGAGCACACTCAATGCTTTTATTGCATGATCAATTACTACAGAGGTTGCTATGTTTTTGTGTTAGAAACTACACTACTTTGTGTTAAACAAGTTAAACAACACTACTTTGCCTCTCTGTGATATGCTGCTGGTAATTTCTGTTAAACTGGATAAAAGCTCCAATTGCAGAATTTGAGCTTTATCTTATTCTGAGGGGTACAAGTCATCAGGACTTTTTTCCCTAAAATAATATCCTTTCTTGACGTTGAATGTGGTCTCCTATTTTAACGCATCTGGGTGCTTGTGGTGGTAATGCAAACACTGGTGACTATGGAAATGGCTCAGTAAAGATGGGCCCTGAAATCCCTACCACAGCCCTGCAAATGTGAGTACAGTATAGCTAAGGATGCAGTAAAATGAAAAGCAGCCATACTACCTTGGAGTGGCAAGTAGGCTCTCCACAGCAAGGGCTGGGGAGAGCTGAAGGACTGCCTGGCTTTGTTATCTGTATTGCTCAGTGCTGTTCCATGTTTAATGGCTAATCTATTGTCTCATACAGAACAGTAGTATTCTCACTGTTTTACCAGTCGTTAGATGGGAATAATAATACTGAATCAAACTTCTTGTCACAGAGTGTAGTATTTTGTCTCCACAAAGATGCTTCCAACACATACAAAAGGAAGGTGTAAGAAACCGGGCAGCATGAGGAGGCTGTGTCCTTCAGGTGTTATTCTGGGGGATTACCAGCCCCATGCCTGGTTGCTGTGGAGCTCAGGACCCCTGGGCACAGTAGGGTGCTTTTGTGTGTCCCAGCCCTGTGCATTTGCTCATTCCCCTGGTCTTTGCTTGGTGAGCTGAGGGGGATGAAAATTCACACCCCATTTTGTGTGCACCACTTCATTATCTTGCATGTTTTCAACACAACTCTCTTAAATCTCCTATATAAGGTAATCAATCTAATCCCTGAAGTAATCAATCAGTAACTGTTTTGAATCTTTCTACTATATCTCTCCATTTCCTTAATCACTCTTGTTGTTCATACAACTGCCCTTGGACAGTACCTCCAGGTTCAATATCTATTGTATACGATTTTTCTCCTCCCTTCTCCTCCTTTGCTCAAGTTAACCTGCTTTAATACCTGTGGAAAAAAAATAAAATCATATCCATGTAAACCTATTACTGAGATTTTGTTGTATAGTTTTCATAGCTTGAAGTAAAGCAAATGTATAATTTAATTTTCTATTTAGAATTGCCATTACAGGGTGTTAAGTTGTTGCTGCTGTAGTGGAACTTCACCAGATGTAGTAATGAATTTAACAGCCACATACGTGCCATAGTGGAGCACAAGTCAGTCTAGGGTTTGGTCTCAGGAAACAGAGTTTTGTGTGTTGTTTGCAAAAGCATTCACAATTTACAGCTGTAAACTATCCTGTTTTATGAATCCAGGACTTAGTTAATTGTTTGCGCATGATTTTAAGGACTTATTAGCAACTGCAAGAACTTTCTCTTTTATTTCTATGTTAAAGCTTCAGAGCAAAGTAGAACAAGTAAACTTTTCTTGTTCTGAAATATTTCCAAACTGTGCAAGCAGCATGGCTTCAAAATATTGCTTCCTTAGGTGATAATGTTGGGCAGCTCCAAAGGGGCTCTGCAGTAGTCTGGGGGCTGCTTCTGGCTCCTTGTGTCTAAAGGACAAGGAGAGTCCAGGCAGTCAGCTCTGTGGCTGATGTCCTTGTCCCAGGATCCCATGTGGAGCCATGTGCTGGAGATCTGACTTGGCCTGTTGTCAGAGTGGCCTGTATATCTCATTGAGGGAACTAGCTACTGCCAGCAAAGGTGAGCAATGGTGCCAGCTCATGAAGGAGAATAAGGCTGGGCTGCCAGGTACTAGTATTAGAGAGGGGTTGGAGTTATTGGCCAGAGGTGCGGGCTTGACTGGGGCTTTGCCTTTAAGTGCAACTCTGATGTTCTGGGTCCCAGCTTTGGGGTCTTTTCAGAGGTTGCTCGTGCTGAGTATCATCACATGTAAGGTAAGTGGATACTTTTTTTGTTTCTCCCCATGGTGGTGTTTGGGAATGGAGTGCATCCTTAGTTAAGGATTTTCCAGGTTCAGTTTCTGAGAAGCTGATAGGAGAGGCACAGAGAACTGTTTTATGTGGGTGCAGTGCAAACAGCTAAATAAAAGGAACCCCCAACCCCCTCTGTTCTTTATTTTGTAGTCAAACTCTCTCCAGCAGTCAGAAGCACCACTTCAGGATGGGGTTTGGTTGTGATGGCAATTTTATGTTTTGATTATAAATGCCAAGTTTAGTAGGTTGTGATGACAATCTGAGTACAGCTATGGAAGGATTCTGTCCTTAAGCCACTGTCGTGGGTTAACCCTGGTCAGTAACACTGCAGCAGGTAACTGCTTGCTCATCCCCCTATTCTCCCTTCCCCAGATGGGATGGGAAGAAGAATCAAAGAAATGTAAAACCTGTGGGTTGAGACAAGAACAATTTAATAACTAAGGTACAATATAACATTTATCTAGAATATAAAACTAAAAGGAGAAAGGGAGGAGGAAAAACCCAGTAAACACAAGTGATGCACAGTACAGTTGCTCACCACTCACTGACCGATACCCAGCCCCGATATGAGCATGTTCCCTTTGTGGTAACTCGCCCCAGTTTATATACTGGGCATGATGTGCTGTGGTATGGAATACCTCTTTGCCTAGTTTGAGGCAGGTGTCCTGTCTCTGCTCCCTCCTGGCTACTTGCGCCCTCCTCTTGGAGGCAGAAGAGAGACTGAAAAGTCCTTGATCAGGATAAGTGCTCCTGAACATCAACTAAAACATCAGTGCGTTATCAGTATTGTTCTCAGAGTGAAGCCAAAACAGCACTACACAGGCTGGACAGAGCCTTGGGCGACATGATTTAGTGTGAGGTGTCCCTGCCCATGGCAGGGGTTTTGGAACTAGATGATCTTAAGGTGCTTTCCAACCCCAGCCATTCTATGATTCCATGCTAGAATGATCACTTTAGACTTCCATATGATTATTTTATGTCATGTTATGTATTCAGAATACCTGTGTTAGAGAAGCTGGATTTTTATTTTTTTTAATAAGTATCTAGGCTCTTATTCAGTGATCACATAATTTAATAAATGAACTGAAACATAGGCACATCCAAACTATAACCCAAGTCCAAAATATCAGTATCTATTTTACAAGCTAAGAAATGAGACATACATTAAATGGTACATTTCCAGAATAACTCAGGGAACTTGCAATTGGGGAAAAAGTCTCAGAATTCATGTTTTCAGTACAATGCAAACCTTTTCAGCTGTCTGATCAGATCAACAAAAGATAAGTGACCAGTACCAGAATTGTTTATAGAAGAATCCTTGTCCTTCAGAGTTTGAAGAGATCCTCAGTGTTGCGATTAATGCAGTACATGCACGTACAGCTACAGTTTTTGCACTATGCTTTTCACCCCTGTTATGAAGAAAGGAGTAGCTATAACACATTCAAGAGGGAATTTCCAGGTGCAAATCCCATTTATCTGTCACTCGTCTTTCTGCCACCCACAGTGACAGTTATGTTATCAATTATTTTAAGAGGAGAAGGTGTTATATATCCTTTTCCTAGTAATGACTTTATAAAAAAAAAAAAAAGCTAAAATCTCATTCTGTACAGTGAAGGAACGGAACTGAACAATAAAAAAGGTTTTATAGCTTTCGCAAATTGTACTGTTCTGGTAGGGACAGCTAATATTAAATGATTCTTTCTGACAATGACAGGCTGTTCTAACAGTGTGGGCACTTACCTGCATACCATCAAAGTCATTATTGTAAAAATTTCCTATATGCTAAACACAAGCATATTTTGGCCGCAGAAAAACATACCAGTTTGAAAAATAATGTGTTCTGTATACAGTAATGGAAGGAGGGTCTAAGTTCCCTTCTGAGATGTAACATTAACTGCTCTAGATTATACCAGAAGAAGCTGGCTTGATTCTTCACCTGAAACACCAGAGACTGATTTACAGAGGCTGCTTCTTCAGCACTGTCAGAAATGTCCAAGAGTAAAATTCTGCCCTCTTCAGGTTTCTTCTTAAAATGAGAATAGGAGGTGGATGGTCAGTGTTAGAATGTGAGGGTTAATTTGAAAGATGTTTCTTCTCTGGTTTTAATCCGCACATTCACGCTCTTAAACTGATTTCTGTCCTTATCTTAGCTCTGTGGACAAAGCAATGTTAGGTAAAACTTAGTTTCCTGTCAAGGGTCTCGCTTAACAGGCTACTTTTTCAGAGAAGAGGACAATAAGTCACTGTCTGTCCATTACTCTGAATGGTTGCAAAGCAGAAGATTAATGTGCTTTTTGTGTTCAGTCATGATAAAGGAAATAGTTGCTTGCTATTTATTGATAACTTGGCTCAGGGTTCTTCCTCCTTTGATCTTGAAATGTTTGCTTCTAGAAAGTGGGGATAAAGATATGTTACAAAATTATCTAAATATTCATTGATATTGTACAGTAATACTGAATTTGTGTTGAAGTTGTAATGAATTTAAATTTTGAAATTCCAGATAATTTCCACCTATTTTCAAAATACAGAGCTGCATCCTGTACCTTGCAGTCCTTAATTAGAAATATAAAAATAAATATAGGCTAAGCAGTAACATCCACTTCACTTAGAAAACAGTCCTTTTAGACACAAAATCAAATTGTTATATGAAAAATGTGATGTTCACTTGGTTTAGCTAGAGCACATTGCTGGCTCACAGACAACTTGTCCATCAGAACTCCCAGGTCCTTCTCCACAGAGCTGCTTTCCAGCAGGTCAGCCCCAAGCCTGAATGGGTGCATGGGGTTATTCCTCCCCAGGTGCAGGGCCCTGCACTTGCCTTTGAGTTTCATTTGGTTCATCTCTTCCCATCTCTCCAGCCTGCCTCTATCCTCTGAATAACAACACAGTACTCTGGAGTGTCAGCCACATCAGTTTCGTACCATCAGCGAGACTGCTGAGGAGGCACTTTCCCTTTAAAGCAGTAATGAATAAGTTAAACAATACTGGACCCAGTATTGACCCTTGGAGGACACTACTAGCTACAGGTCTCCAACTAAACTCAGTACCACTGACCACAACTCTGAGCTCTGCCATTCAGCCAGTTCTCAATCCACCTTCCACTTGTCCAGCCTACACTGCCTAAGCTTGTCTATGAGCTTGTCGTGGCAGACAGTACTAAAAGTTTTCCTTGAAGTCCAGGTAGGCAACATTCAGTGCTCTCCCCTCATCTATCCAGCCAGTTGGTCCATTGTAGAAGGCAATCAGGTTGGTTAAGCATGACTTCTCTTTGGCGAATCCTTGCTGACTACTCTGATAACCTTGTTTTCTATGTGCTTAGAGATGGCCTCCAGCATGAGCTGTTCCATCACGTTTCCAGGGATTGAGGTGAGGCTCAATCATAGTTCATCATCAATATGCTTACAAGCAAAGGTGTTCTTTTGTTAGCTTATATTTTTACACAGCAGTTGTACAAATCTTAATCATAAAGACTATGTTGCCAAGCATCTGTAATCTGCTTTCAGATACCACTCAATGCCTCTAAGTTACTGTATATTTTTATAACAGTCATGAAATAAAATGGTTCAGATGAAAATGTGGCATGATAAATATGAAACCCAAGCAGCAAGTGAGGGAAGAAGCAGAATATACTTGAAAGCAGGAAGGATAGTACATCAGCAAATACATTGTTCAGACACTTTGACAATTATTTCATTTGAATGGTTCCTGAGAATGGTTTTATGTGCTAGGTGTTTTTCACCTTTCCCTTTAACACCTGAAATATGAGATTCAGATGCAGTTTTTCTACTGAATGAAATAGAATGGGCATAGAAAATAATATAGCATGTTGTGCCCTAGTTTCTCTGATACACCTCTAAATACACATGTTCATGCACAACATGCAGGCACATTATTCTATTCTGAGGTTAAGATATTCCACTTTGGAAATGATTAATATCTTTCCATTCATGTGTCAGATTTGTCTGAGCAGTATGTGACAAGGAAACTGTGACTATAATAACAGTTTAGGGAGAAATAAGTTGATAATCACTTTCAAAGGACAGTAGGGATGCAGACTTAAGTAACTACTGGAAAACTCCAGTATTCTCCCAAGAGTTTAAAGATTGTATTATGCAATTAACAAATTTAAGAACATTCTTGCTTAATATGCACTTAGCATCTGGAGGCAATATTTACTTGCCAAAGAATTTTGAGCCCTTGGAGGAATTTCTTTGGGACCTGCAGTTCATTTCTCTGAAACACTGAAGAATTGTTTTCTCTGAAAAAGCAGCTCAGTGAAGATGTTAGGAGGGATGTATCTCAGCTTAATTATTAAACCAAAGAGTTTTTGAGGAGCTGTGGCCTCCATGCAACCATTCAGTTGGGAAACATAGCTCAGAATAAGATGTTCAGCTGTAAAAAGGAGCAGAGGAGAGGGTACTAATGTTACCTCATCAGGATCAGAGCCAGCGTCTGCACTTGGGCAACAACAGTAAGTGCATCCCAGGGCCACGAGCAACTGCTTTTCCCTTCACTCTGACAAAGGTGGGGCTGCTTGCAGTGACCCTGCGGGCAGTTTTTGATGCTTCACAAGTTCTCTTTTGCAGCCATGGAAACCTTCCAAATTCCTTAATCTAAGTCTTGACTTTCCCCGTCTCACTGGTCTTAGTGGCTCTTAGTAACCCAAGCTCTCTTCTGCTATGAGTATTGCTACTTTCCTGTATATACACCAGTCTCTATTAGAGAGTTAGTTTTATTACGATAGACCTTATAGGGGCATATTTTCCTTCATTTATCTTGCCTGGGCGCATCTTGGTTTTGTGTGTGTGTGCGTACGTGTACTGGTCATATCATTGCAACTTGGGCAGTGTCCGCTGTAGATGCAGGAGTTATTTTCTATATTACATCCTCTGAAATGCTCCAGAATGTGAAATATTATGGCTTCAGTGGCAGGCAGAAAGGAGGGACATTGAATGCAAAAAAGCACTTTCTTGCCTCATCTCACCAAAAGACCCATGCCTTGTGACAGTGGTATCAGGGCAGCAGATGCTAAAGTGAGAACAGCATGGGAAGTCATCAGGAATCCCTGGAAAGTGTATTTCGGGAAGCCGTGTGGCAAATCAGGGGACATTACTGACAGTGCAGAGTACGAGGCAGTCGTCCCCATAGGCATAAAATACCCTTCACCTTTTCTGGCAGAGATTGACATTGCAGTAAACAAGCTCAAACTGGGAAAGGCCCATGGTCAATGTTGCAGATAAAGTCATAAAAGTCTGGCAGCCATGCAGTTCATGTCCTTCATAAAATCTGTGAAGAAGCAAATGGGAAGCCTGGGACTGGACAAAGTACTGGTGCAAATCAATCTACCTTTCACCATCTCAGGGAAAAAATAAAAGGCACACCTGAAAGACCTGCTGAGCACATCTATTCTCAAACAAAGATAATGTGCTGCCACATGTTCCTGGAACTTGCAAAGCAAGATGGGGTCCAAGAAGATTGAATGAGTTGGGGACTGGTAGAGGGGTAGAGATAAGGTAACTTGAGGTATCATCAAGACTGGGGATAATATCATTTCCTCTCTGAATCTTCAGTGATCTGCAAGCCAGTTTGGGACTGTTATGCACGCACTAAAGCAGTTTGCTGTGGTTTGTACTGCTGCCTGGATCTGTTTAATTTTATGAAAACTTCCAGAGGAAACACTGGTCAGTATTTCACACCAAATTATGAGGAAATATTTCCTTGGCATTGGAGCTTTTATGGAGAGTCTTAAACTGAGTTAGAAGTGCAAGTTTTTGTCATGAGGCAAATGTCTGGTTCATTGGTTGATTCTTCATTAGAGGCTCTCTGACTGGGACATGGTGGATGGGAGGAGGCAGACAGTTCCCTGAAAATAGGTGGATGTACTCAGGAAGGACAAGCTCCTGGCCTGTGGCATAGGAAGGCAGTATGGGGTAAGAGCTTAGAGTCTGAGAGTCTGCAGCATTATGGGGACCAGAAGTGGCTGCTGAGCAGCAGCTTGGCCTCTGGGCTGTGAGAAGTTCCATACAACCTTGAGTGAGACAAAGCCAAGCTGAAAGAAATGGTCTGCTCTGTGAGGGTACAACTAGTGTGGTGAGGGTTGTTTATAAACCCTTTTTATTTTGTTCCTCATTACCTGGCTACTTGGAGTTACATTTCAAGTCATTTAATAAAAGCTGGCTTTTCTGAAGGTGGGGGAAAAACCCTTTAAGTGATCATTGCAAACAAAGTGTGTTTGTCCCGCATCAGCCTGTGTTCACTGTGCAGTAGCCTTTATTTTCTGCCCCTGTATTGGCATCTCAAGTTCTCCAGGTAGATAACTGAGAACTTTTCTATGGGTTTTGAGCAAACTTCATGATGACCACCTTAGAAATACATATCAGAAGGTTTTGGAACTGAGTTAACATGTCTTTTTATCTCTATTTCCTACACACCCCAACTTTCTCTGCTCCCAGGCTTCACAATAGTTAATAGTGCTAGGGTCAGTACAGTGTGATACAGTGCCTGTCAGAAAGGGAAGAAGAGAGGAGAGCTACCTTTCTTCTAGTGATAACATGTCATTAGCTGAAACCACATCCTTACAAACTGTGTTTTGATTCTGGCTTTGAGGTTTTTTCATTTTCTTCTTCTGAAACGCTAGGGGGAAAAGTAACTGAACCTGACAGTGGATAGGGGTGGGAGAAATGGAGTTCGAGAAAATCTCTGTTTTCTGAGACTTTCTAGGCTGTGATATACTTTGCAGGATTAGCAACCTACCACACACATCTGTTATCCCTGGGTTGCTGATTGTACAAACCTTTAGTGCTTCTCTTAGGCAGGAATGGGTGAGTCTCATCTTCCAAAGTAGCAACTCCTGCCTAGGGAAACAAGACTTCATCACTATTGATAAACTGAGCCTGCACATTAAGCGATCCTGTGGGGGAGAAATTTGTTGGAGGAAAGACTAAATCTCACAATTAACTTTCAGAGAATCAGTTTTCGGCTCTTGGTCACACATGTTTAATAATAGGTCCATCTTGATAGAGCTGCTTTTCTGCCCAGAGCTGAACTGGGAAGTCAAATCCACTGTTTTTTGACAACTTAATTTTGGCTTCAGGCTTGGGGACAAATCACAAAGGAACACCAGTAATTGTGCAGCAGCTGTCATGGGGTTAAAAAAAAGTCTGGTTTGTAAGTCATGGCATCCTGCTTCAGGAAGCACCAAACCTGAAATGGAGCAAAATTGCTCATATTTGAGTTCGTTTTTTTGTGAGGGTTTTTTTCTTTTCATAACTGAAAATCCAACTAGATATTGAACTAGAAGTTGTTCTGCAGATGCTTGGTTGGCTGCAACTACAGCACAGTTTTAGAAGTAAGGGAATATCTCATGTGTTGTGTGCACAATTCAAATGACATGTTTAACCTGACAAGGAAAAGGATTTTTGATCATAAAGCAAAATTAGTAAAACGTTTTTTCTGGGACTTTTTTGGTAACAAGGCCAAGCTTCCATTAAAACAAAAAGAGGCTCTTGCAGCTCTGGATTTGGACATCAGAAAGATGAAACTGAGCTTGCAGAGTTGCTTGTTCTCAGGCTGAAACATACAGACATATTGTGCTTTCAAAACAAGATGGAAAAGCAAGGTTGTGCTGCCAGTGGAGAGACATAAGCTGCTTCTGTGAGTTAAAAGAGCATAACTGGCAGGGAACTGCAAAAAGCGAACAAATAGAAGTTGAGCTAGGAATACAAACTCTTAGAAGGCTGAAAGATCGAGTTGCATCAGAGCTTACCAAATGTCTCAAATTTAAATTGTATGGGAAAAAGAATGCAAAGATGCAAACCCTTCCTTCCTTCTCTTAGTCAACTCTTCAATTGGTGAGGACATCTTGGTCTTCATTCAGAACTTTTTGTTGTCCTGAGTAATAATCCATTCAAGGTTAATTACTGTGCCTGAGAAGAGCTCTGCTTCTAGTTCTTCAGCTGTTGAATAAGCTGAAAGTTGGGTAATCTGGTTTCTTGTCAGTATTCGAGCATGGTGCAGGAAGCACCACTCGGATTTGTTTCTAGAAGACCACAATTGCCTAAAGAAGGGAAGCAACAGGAGAAATTGAGTTTGTGAATGAAGAATTTCCATAATGCTACAAATGGTTAACATAGTGAGAGATGGATGTGAAATTATTTTCCTCTGATCTTCGTGCAGGAAAATTCATTTTTGCCTACATATAGCACAGCAGCTTTGAGGCAGCTTTACATATGCTATATAAATATGTATGAAAAAATGTTTATGACAAGATTAATCCCTCTTTGCATATTAGTCTTGCAGGAGGCCTCAAAATGGATTTCAAATGTCAATCAGAATATTTATACCTCTACTTGAACTTTTTATAACATCCCTTCACCAAAGAAGGAGGGAAGATAGCATTTAAAACACAAAATACTGACTCTAATTGCATTGCTAAATATGATCCCCCTCTGTCTCTTGCAGCAGTGTGTATACTATGGGTATGAGTTAGCAAAGTTCTCCATGGGTTTTTAACTTTCTCTGTTTTTTGCAGCAGGCAGTGTTGACCCAGATCTCTTATCCAATCACTCCTTTTTCCCAAATTAGGGAACATTATAACTCTTCTCCCTGGCTGCTCTTAAATTCTTGTTTTCCAAGTTTGTTTGAACTAATTCCCAGAGAGCCTTCAAATGTGCTAACTGTATAGAATGTATTACTTTGCCATCTGTTTTGGGAAAGACACTTTTCCCATTACATTTGTATCCTGTAATTATTTAAACTTCAGAGTGAACTCTCCAAACCACAGGTATTTATAGCTTTGTAAGCATGCTGCTTTGCGCTTCAGCAAGAATACATATGGAAAAATTTGTCTTCAACTTTTTCAGTGTGTTTTGTTAGCACTCTGATACAGATGTTCATATGATAGCTCAAGGTTAATATTAAACTTAACCGTCATATGCAAACAAATACTGACATGTTAAAGGTACAGGTAAAAAATTTGATTTGAGCTCTTCTCATAGAAAAAGATTGATCTAGCACTTTTTTACAGAAAAGAAATTATTTGGGGTTTAGCCTCTCTGTAATAACTTGTGTTAGTACGAGTCAGCACACTCCCACTAGCAACTTCACAGGGAAGGTCATTCTTATATCTAAACTTATGATGGAGTAGCCAGAATCTTCTTAAGAACAAAACAAGTAATAATATCACTCTGGGTAGTTTTACAAATTCTAGCTCACTGGTTTTAGCAGCAGATTCATTCACTACTAATGTTTCACGTATTGCCGTGACTATTTCCAGCAGTTATTTACAGGACACAAAAAAGGTCTCAAAACAAACAAAAGGTCTCAAAACAAGCAAAAGGCAAAACCAAACAAGCCAAAACCATCTCACCACATCCTCACTGAAATAAGCTCATCTCGCAGAGTTAGAGAATCAAGACATACTCAAGGTTTGCACGGCTGGTGACATTTCTTTTAATGTCACTGGAGTGCAGAGGGACTTCAGTATTGGCTTAACTTTCTGTCTGCATAAGAGTTGTAAATGAAGACTGGATATGTTCAAGCATGGTATTTGGAACTAAGTATATACTATACTAGATTTGTTCACTGTTGGAATTAATGCAGTAAGGACGTGCTTTGCCTGTGTTGTTCCAGTTAGGTTCTGCATTGCTGCATGAATTCACTTGATTATTACAGAACAACAACTAAGTTTTCACCAATCTGCACAGGCTTACCAAAATTAACAGAGCAATACTGATTTAAACCAGCAATCTCATGACTGAACTTTGTTCTGTGGTTTTCCCATGAGTTTCTTTAACTTTTACTGATTGCTACAGAGCAAGAGAAAACAGAAGTTAGGAATCATGAAGTGATAAAAAGCTCTTGTTTTTTACTGGCCACTTTCAGCAGATTTACTTGCAAGTAATTCTCCAGGTATTTTTTCTGTGTATTCCTGGAGAAAAAGGCTTGGAAATGAATTCTGGACTTTAAAAAATAAATGCAGGGCGAAAACTTACTGGTAAGTGCTGAGCTGAAGATGATACCAACAGTAACCAACAGTGTGGTGGAAAGGTAACTGCTTGAGTGCTTGTGGTCAGACAAGGAAAGAAGGTGCTTTGGAGCAATACTTATATTAATCTCTGCTGCAGCTTATATATTTTAGGACTGAGTCAGATTTCACATTGTGCAGCTATCTACCTGTATGAGTGCAGAACCATTTCTAAGAAAGTGCATGCTCCACCAGTCTAAGAAAGAAGTAAAAATCAATTAATTCAGATTTAAGCATGTACAGTTTCTATAAGAAACTGACTGAGTTTATGTACTTTGTCACTGAAACACGTTTGGAATCATGAACAATGGTCTGAGAGATCACTGGCAATAATAGTTTGAAAAAATAATTGTTTTCTGTAACATGAGGCTGTGCTTTTTCTTAGTTTACATGAGGGATACAGGTTTGCACTAAAGCAGAGAAGAGAGAAAAAAAGTGTATTTTCTCCTTTCAGTGTGGTTGCTCTTTTCCAGTAATCATGCTCACATAGGATATTTTCTGGTTTTTGTTTTTTTTTTTTTGAGGTATTGATGTGAGTTGTAAATTTGATGCTGACAGTAATTCCAATATGAAATATCTGAATCCTGACTGTGGATAATAAGGCATGCCAGAACCAGATCAGCTTCTCCAGAAATTTCTGAAAATATAAATAGTACTGTAAAAGTAACTTAATCAAAATCCTGCACTAGGTAGTGACCAGTGTACCACAAATGGTTTGTTAGCTGGGAAATTACTTGTTTTCAACTGTTTTGGAACCACAATATTTCTTGTGAAATGCAAGATGTTTATAACACGCCTGCTGGCGCCAATCCAGTGAGAGATTTATAGGCACAATCAAGCTGTGTTCCATTTAAGTAATAGTGATTAATAAACAGGTAATACAAGTAATTTGTGCAGTAAAATAAGCTATGAACACTTTAATCCATATGTTCTAATGCTCAATTTAAAATAAAAAGGGTGCTCTACAGTGTTGACTACAGGTTTTAACAAATAATATTTTTTAAGAGGAATTTTTCATTGTACATTTAGATAGAAACATTGTGGAGGATTTCCACTGAGAACCCTGTCTGATTTCTTCTCCCTGTCTTCCTCACTTTTTTCCCCACTCTTTCTAAAATACATTGATTTAGTTTCAACATTGGAGCAACGTCCGTCATTATCTACTGAGAAGAGAAACAGAGACTGAAGTATTGCAACTCTTGCTATGTAGAACCGTGGAAAAGCCTAGGTGAGAAGAGACTGCTTGAGACTATCTGGTCTAGTCTTCTCTTAAAAACAGACCCTTAGATGAAGTTATTTGGGATCCTGTCTAGCTAAAGCTGAAGTATTTCCAGCAGGGGACACGTCACTGCTGTGTGACTTGATTCCACCCCTATATGAACTCAGCATATTTATTGCTATTAATGTAGATTAATCTTTCAGTTAACTAGTACAGAGAAGACTATAAAAAAACAAAATTAAAATATTTTTTGGTTTGTTTATCCTTTAGAATGATGACTGGAAAAAGAGAAATATAACGCCCATTTTCAAGAAGGGGAAAATAAATGACCTGGGGAACTACAGACCAGTCAGTCTCACCTCTGTGCCTGCCAAAATCTTGGAGCAGATTCTCCTGGAAGGCATGCTAAGGCACATGAAAATCAACAAGGTGCTTGGTGACAGCCAGCATGGTTTCACTAAGGGGAAATCCTGCCTGACCAATTTGGTGGCCTTCTATGATGGGGCTACGGAACTGATGGACAGGGGGTAGAGCAGTTGATGTCATCTACTTGGACTTGTGAAAGCATTCCACACTGTCCCACACAACATCCCTGTCTCTAAATTGGAGAGACATCAATTTGATGGATGGACCACTTGGTGGATAAAGAGCTGGCTGGAGGGCCACACGCAAAGAGTTGCGGTCAATGGCTCAATGTCCAGCTGGAGACCAGAAATAAGTGGTGTCCCTCAGGGATCGGTGTTGGGACCGGTCTTGTTCAACATCTTTGTCAGTGACATGGGCAGTGGGATTGAATGCGCCCTCAGCAAGTTTGTCGATGACACCAAGCTGTGTGGTTTGGTTGATATGCTGGAGGGAGGGAATGCCATCCAGAGGGACCTTGACACGCTTGTGAGGTGGCCTGATGCCAACCTCATGAAGTTTAACCATGTCAAATGCAAGGTCCTACACCTGGGTTGCAGTATTCCCAGGCACAGCTACAGGTTGGTCAGAGAAGAGATTCAGAGCAGGCCTGTGGAGAAAGACTTAAGCATGTTGGTTGGTGAGAAAATGAACATG
Organism: Pezoporus wallicus; assembly: GCF_028554395.1. Lineage (NCBI taxonomy): Eukaryota > Metazoa > Chordata > Aves > Psittaciformes > Psittacidae > Pezoporus > Pezoporus wallicus. The sequence goes on from NW_026640647.1 coordinate 2,464,224, forward strand.
AGCTGACCTCAGTGTGTGCTTGCAGCCCAGAAATCTACCGTATCCTGGGCTGCATCAAAAGGAGCATGGCCTTTTGAGGGTCGAAGGAGGTGATGCTGCCCCTTTGCTCTTGTGAGACCTCACTTGGAGTATTGTGTACAGTTCTGGTGTCCTCAACATAAAAAGGACATGGAACTGTTGGAACAAGTCCAGAGGAGGGCTACGAGGATGGTCAGGGGACTGAAGCACCTCCCGTATGAAGACAAGCTGAGAAAGTTGGGGCTGTTCAGCCTGGAGAAGAGAAGGCTGAGTGGAGACCTCATAGCAGCCTTCCAGTATCTGAAGGGGGCCTATAAGGATGATGGGGCGGGACTCTTCCTTAGGGACTGTAGTGATAGGACAAGGGGTAACGGGTTAAAACTTAAACAGGGGAAGTTTAGATTGGATATAAGAAAAATTCTTTACTGTGAGGGTGGTGAGGCACTGGAATGGGTTGCCCAAGGAAGTTGTGAATGCTCCATCCCTGGCAGTGTTCAAAGCCAGGTTGGACAGAGCCTTGAGTGACATGGTTTAGTGTGAGGTGTCCCTGCCCATGGCAGGAGGGGTTGGAACTTGATGATCTTAAGGTCCTTTCCAACCCTAAGTATTCTATGATTCTATGATTCAGAAGTGTTTTCTAGTATAATCTTTACATTTGCTCTAAAGAGAAAATGTAAAAAAAAAAAGAATAAAATTCTGAATGAGTTTCTGATTTCATGATTAGAAAGTCATAGAAACTGATTGGGTTTAACTCTTATTGAAAATTGTGCATCTTGGCAATGGTGCATCTTGGCTCAATGGTAGGCTGTTCAGTACCTTGATTATCGACTCTTTCAAAAGCTGCTGAAAGTTCCCTTTGGATCAGCAGCTAATATGGCTGCTATGAAAGAATAGAGAAACACACTCTAGTGTTTGGATGTCATCATAAGCTGTAGTGTGTGAAGGGAGGCTTTCTTGGGGTAACTTTGACACAGGGAATGTGAGTCTTCAATGATGTCTCTGAAATGACATCCTCATACCTGTCCCAGTCCTTCCCATGTATGAATGTTGTGCACAGGGTATTCTGTTTCCTAGACTGTGTGAAGAAAAGGTCTTGTGTTGAATGGTACCTGCTCAATATGTTGGTCTGAAAGCCTTATACACTGAAGCCCTTCAGCTGTGCGCAGAGCAGCTGTGCTATGGACAGCAGCAATGAAAACTTCTTCCCTGTGTGTGCCAGCAGCTCAGCTTCAAAGAACTATGTAAGAAAAGAGAGAAGTTGGGATTCAAGCAGCAGCTGCAGAATGTGAGATACTCCCAGTGCCAGGATGTAGGAAATCATGGCAATAGTTTCAGCGTGAGAGGAAAAAAAAAAAGGAATAAGTGTGGAATTTCAGTAACTCAGGGAGAAGTGGGAAGCTTAATAGCAAAAGTTATCAATTTAGGCGCTTTTTTTTAATAATTTTTTGTAATTATACAGAGATTTTCTTGCTTTATTACTGTCTGCTATAGTTAAAAGAAAGCTAATAACGATTTTATTCCTGCCTTGTAAAACAGGAGGTATTTTTTCTCTACTGATGTTTTACAGTTTTCTGCCGATGTAACTTCCAGTTTATTTTGTATTTTCTCCTTTGATACAGATAGTCAAAGAATCCTTTCCCCAGCTTCATGAATGAAATAATCCTATGGGGTTTTAATGTTGAATTTATTTTAAAATGTTTAGGGATTTTTTTTTTTCCACTGAGTATATATTGGGAAATTTATGAGCAATTTTTAGATAAATCCATTTTTACGAATTGAAAACTCTTGCATCCACTTAACAATATTTTTTATAATAAGCAACATTACCTCCCCCAAAATGGGAATATTAGAAACTCTGTGATAGTAACAAAGTTACAGTGCATTTCATTTAAAAAGTCACCCTAACAGAACCAATTCTTTATTGTTTGAATCCCCAACAAATGACTGAAATTAGTTAAACCAAAACAGCAACAGTATTATATTTATTGACCAACACCTCCAAACACAATTTTGCACAGAGTTAGGGCGACCAACCAGCTTTTTGCAAGAAGCCACAATACTAAAAGCTCCTGAAGTGATAGTACAAAATCTCTGCTGAAGGCATGTCACTTGTAAAGACCATTCCCTCAGGTTTTTTGTTTGTTGGCTTTTTTTGTGGTGGTTTTTTTTTTTCTTTTTCTTGATTTTTGCTTTTAAAATTTAAGTGTTTTTATCGACATTTTTTTTTCCTTGAATCATTAAAAGGACCCCTCTGTATAATGCTGCCTGTTTTTAAGGGGGAGCTTTCAACATGACGTCTGGTTAACACCTTTCTCAGTTTGCCTGGCATTCAATAAGCAGGCAGGGGTATCAAGCACTCATTTTGATTTCCTTTTTGCTTGAGCATGTTCCCTGGGCTTGTAAATGTAAGTTTAATCTAGTACTGTCATGCCAGTAGAAGTGAAAGGGGAGAAAGTGAAGAATTTGTAAAATGAGGAATAGCAGAATGTCTTTCTGTAAAACCATTTTTTTTCACCAAGCCCTAAGTGCAAGAGAAGTAGTTTAGGTTATTTTCCTCTTATTAATGGGTTCCCCATCCTATCAAAATTAGTTACCAAACCCCCAATCTTCTACATGTATTTCTAGTTTGATCAAGTAATTCAGGCTGTTTTCACATTGAAAATATAGAAGACAATGACTTAAGAAGGCATTTAAACAGTGTGAATAAGACTAATCTACTGCCCTTTCAAATTCATGAAGTATTCTGAATTTGAATCAGTGTATCTTGTGGTATGTATTACCAGTGCACCCCCTAGCTTCCATATTTCCTGAAAGGAAACAAATTTGTCTTCATCAATTTCAGAGCAGTGCTGTTTTCTAAGTTGTAATAACAGTATGTGATTAGCAGTTGGCATTAAAAATAGCTTGTAGAACTTTTATTGCACAATTTGTGTTTTAATAGGGCTTTTAATAGAAAAGGAAATAACACATAGTGCAGTAAAGGTAATAGAGTACAGCCATTATTTATTTTTATCTTTGATAAAGCTGATTAAGGTAGAGCTGGATCATTGTGGTATATCTGGAGGCCCCTCAGGGTAAGTGTCTGCACCAGGAAGATGGGTTTCTTTAATTTATCAAAGCAGAGTACCTTTGGAGCACCCAAACTAGATTCTTTCTGACACGAAGGTGGGTAACGTGCTCTGGGAGCTCACCCAGTATGCTTCAACTGCTTGGCCTGAAATGTAAATATTCTTTCCTATGTGCCCAAAAATATGTGAAATATGGATGTTAAGTTCTCAAGAGCAACTATTTCATGTGATGGTCATGTTCTTGGTGCATCACCCGATTTGCTAATGCAAATATAACCAATCTGGGTTTATCTTCAGATCAGAAGTTTGGGGCTGAGTAGGATCTGATCAAGCCAGAGGCTTATGCTGGGGAGTTTACAAAGCAACAGTACCTTCCTTGGCTTACAGGTTACTGTCACATTCCCCATAGGCTGTGGGGACAAAAATGTACTGTACTCTTCCATGCAGGAGGAATAGTGGCTTCAAACAGGTTGTTTCACTGAGCTACCTCTGCTATATTTACATGCATTATCAGAATGTTCTAAACCGGCTGTTTCTTGGCATTGTTTTGTTAGCACAGATTTTTCTCCTTCTATCTGTTCTTATGCTGCAGCTTGCACAACTTATTTTATAAGTAGTTTTGTATCAATCACAGACGTGCAAACCAGTTTCCTTTTTTGTAACTTTTCCCCTCAAAGCTTATGATTTAATTGATGTATTCCCTAGAACCGTTATGTGGGGTTTTCCCTTGTTGGTTTTAATTCCTGAGTTTTCAAGGAAGGATAACCAGAACCAGAAGAGGAGGTTTCCAGATTGAGCTCTATCATCATGGAAGAAAATAATCTGGTTTAATGTGTAATTGCATACACAAGTAGCATGCATGAGTAGTTGGAGCAGGTTTAAAAGAAACCCATGAGCCTGTTTAAGTATTTGCTAATTGTTTCTTTCATATGTCGTCTGGATTAATTTATATTAAAAACAGAATTTTGCAGGTCACTTGAGCAAGTTGAACAGCCCTGCAGGTATGGAATATGAATTAATGCATCTATTTCTACCAGCATGTTGTATTGTTACAGTAGACTCTTTGCATCTTCTATGTAAAATTAATCGCAGTGCTAAAATCTGCATTGGACTTCCCAAAAGTCACTGCAAGGGGACAGCCAGCCAGGAGGATCACCTAATGCATTTCCTATTTCAGGGCAGTAATAATTAATTGTGCCTACCTTCTGCTAGAAGTAGACTTTGGAAAAGTCTGAAATCAATCCCACAAGTTTCTGCAAATAACTGAAGTGGTATTTTAAGTTGTCCGTTCCCCCCCCCCCCCCCCCCCCCATACTTTGATGAGCTCCTGATGTTTTATGTGAATGTCTTTTGTTCAAATGGAGCTAATTGAATTCAGGACACATCATAACTGCTGCTGTCCCATGTCTGCCATGTCAGTTACCTTGCCAAGGAAACTAAAATAGCTTGATATGGGTGTTCTCAGCCAATCTTTTGGCTCCTTATTAACTTATTTACTAGGTACTTATAAACTGTTTAGCAAACTGTGGTTTTGGGGGATTTCTGTGACTGATGTCACTTGGTAAGGCTATGTTGAAGTTAATGAGCAGCAAGTCAATGTGTTGGGTTGAGAGAAGCTCATAGAAGAGCTGTTCCATGAAAACATGCTGTGTGTGGATAGGAGGTCTGACTGGCTCTCAGTTCATTTGAATTATGCTATGTGCTCTTGTGTCCTGCTCTGCTAACACGGCATGATAACAATGTCCTGTTGCAGTGAGCACTCTTCTATTAGGATTGCTCTTTCCTATTGTTAAATCTATTCTTAATAACACAACAATTTTTTTTTTTTAGTAAAATTTTGAATTTGAGTCGTATCTTTGCCAGATCAATAGCTTTGCATTTCTGGAATCCACCTTTCCTTACTTTTGTACTATTGTCAGTACAGATGGTTTTCCTTGGTCTTAGATTTTTTGAATGCTGTGCTTCTGCTAACAGCGAAATACACAGTAGAATATTTTGTTACTCAGCTTGAGGATAAGGATTGCTTTCTTCACAAAGTAAGGAACCAACAGCTTTTAAAACATCCCTAAAAATCATTTTTATAAGTAATTAGCAATGAAGAAGATTTTAAAATGGGATTTCTGTATGTGAAACAAAATCATCTTATTTGGAATATACTGAGTTGGAAACAATGAAACTTTCTTTTCTACTATGTCAGAATATGTTAGAAATATGAATTGGTGGGATGTGTATTGAAGTTTGTTTAAGAGATTTCCTCTTACGTGAAGGAAATTCCGTTCTGGCATTTAACCTACCTGCTCTGTGTCAGTTGAACAACCGATATTATTTATGTTCAATTTCTCTTGGCAAAGATTTTGTTATTTTTGTAAACACAAAAATCCCTGAGCTTGTGTATAGTTTTTCTTGGGTTTTGTGGCGTGTTTGTGAGCTCACATGCGATTAGAATTGAGGGTTTGTTTTTTTTATCTGAAGCTATTAATGAGCCAAGTTCCAAAGTTTGCAGAAAACACTGTAGACAGTAGCTGAAACATCTTATTTTCTTCCTAATTATCAAAATATTTAGGTTTTGAAATATATATATGAAAGCAAAGTGAAAATCTTATTCCATGAAGAGTAATTCCAATGTCTTTCTTGAAGTGTGCTTGTCTTAATCTACTAAAAAAATAGAATAATCATGGACCACATGAGATATTTTTTACCTGGTGTTGTCATCGGTCACATCTTGCCTGTGGCAGAATCCAAGTTTTAAGATTCTGACTTTTCTCTGTGTGTCTATGTATATAGTGGAAGGTGATTAAGAAATTACTTTATGTAGTTCTTAGTACCCTTTGTCCATATGCCACTGCATGCAAATAATGTCATATTATCATTGTGAGAACAGCAGATGGGCTGGTTCCTTCTAAACAGTAATTTACCATGCTTCTGACTTTCCCTCTATGAAATTTGTACTGAAATTGTTGTCCTGCAGTAATAAACTTGGAGCCAGATGGACCTACCATTTGAACTACACAACCCTACACCAAAATAAGCTCTGCAAAATATTACAGGAATGTGGTTTGTTGGTTTCTTTTTTTTAGAATTAACAAATGGGGAATTTAAAACTAGCAAAAATTACAGTATCACACTATTTCATGCTTATAAATTTATTGCAGTTTCCATTACAAATGCATTTCTTAACTATAACTTAAAAAATCAATACAATCTACAGGAGAAAGATACAATCTTTCTGGAATAATTTGTTGCTTTTTGGAAAAACTTGCTGCAATATCATGTATTTGTATAACTGACAGGAACAGGAGAAGGGGGGAGCGCAGCTGCTACAGGCACTTATAAGATTGGCTTTCTACCCTTGGAAACTTTCTCTCCTTGGAAAGGTTGGTGAATCTTCATCTGAGGGGGGATCCTGACCAATGACAGGGAAGCAAACTGCAGGGCTGTCTCCTGCATCAGGTTCTGAAAGTCAAGTTGGAGCACCAGTGCTGGAGGCATCTCCTAGTTTGTTAATGTGTGGGTTTCAGAGAGCTTTTCTCTAAATACTAGAAAAAACATTTTTAATTAGTTGACTGATTCATACCCTCTGAGACAACTATTTGTCCTTTCAATATGGCAAGCCTTTTATTTTCCCTAAACTAAACTTTTCTTTAAGGCTTCCTGTTATGTTACAGATGATTTCAAGTAATACTAAGCCATTTTTCTTGCTGCTTATGAACCCCAGGAAAGTAATGTCTGGTAGGCCAGACATTTAGATGCCTTTTATCAAGGACAAGTTTGAAAATCTTAATGCCTTGTTCCTGTTTTAGATTCTCAGTATCACTTTTGGAGTCAACAGTAGCTTGTCACACGTGTCATATGCTTTGGAGAATTGTCAGTGCAGCTTATAGTCATGGAAGAAGGTTCTGCTCAGTCTCTTGGTCTTATGGACAATACTTCCTTGTGCTTGTGTGCGTTTATATATAGCTGTACATCCTTTTACTTGTATTTGTGAATATATATATATATATATAGCTGTACATCAGTTTAATTTCTAGTGCAGTTTTCTTGGAAATCTCCCAATGGATTTCTTTCGGAAATCAGTTCTCAAAGACTAGGCTTAAAAACCTTGAATTTCTAGCAAAAACATGTATGTGATAGAGGAAGAAGGTTTACATTAGGGTAAACCAATCATCTGAAAAGCAGGAGACTTGGCTTCAAGTCTCTGCTGTGCACATTTCCCACTACCCTTCTGAGAGAGATCTGTAAGCATTGTTTGGCTCTTCAGAAATGGATCTGTACCTTTTTTTTCTTTTTTCTTTTTTTCCCCATTTTCTTTTCAGGTTTCTTCCTAGTTATAAAAGGCAGAACATGACCTGGTTTGCCTGCCTCCTTTTTGGTTGAATGCGTGTGGTTTGCTGTTCTAGATAAAGTAATTTTCTCTTAAAACTGCAGAGAATACTCCTTATTCTCATCATTATTGTATTCCTACTACATTTTGCAAAGGATTGTTGAGGTTAAAAGTTATTGTCTTACATTTGGGTTTTATCCCAAAATCAGAATGTTGTCAAAGACCTTCATACGTGTATGGATACATAAATATACACATTTTCTTTTCCTGCTTGCAAGGCAGCTTTTTCAAGCAATGTTTTGGGGAATGTGAAACATGTGCTCATCTTCTGCTTTCTAATGCAGACCTGAGCTGGAGCTCAGAAGGAACAGAAACTATTTTTGACCTGATAAAGCAAATTGTTTTCACCAAGTTGGGGCCAAAGAATGCTGGAAAATGTGTCTGGCCAGAAAAGCTCCCATCCCTTAACATGAGAAACTGGACTTTATCTATCGGATACAGTTTTGGGGAAATGGATGCCTCATTTTTATTTCTTCATTAGTATTTGAGTAGTTTGTTCCATAGAATATTTTATCTTCATCAGAAACAGTTGATATGTTTTCTTTTATAGCCCTGAGTTGAAAAACATCATCTTGGTATGAAGCTTTATATTTCTCTTGTGAATGATTAACTTGATGAAACACATTTAATCTCACTTTATTTTCCATTTATCATAATTATGCAGAACATATTTTTAATTAGAGGGATCCTTTCTTGCTTGGACTCAGAAAAACGTATGAAATCATCTGCAGAGGTGGGAATTCTAGTTTGCCTTCACTTTGAATGTTGTTGCACTATGTTTCAAGTTCTCCCTAGCTGGCAAGTCTTTTTCACAGATAAGGTTGTAAGTGTCTAGATTCTTTTTGCTTTCAGAATGAAAAGCCACTATGTGCCTAGCCCTTACAGGAATTTTTATGTGCTCCTGTCAGACATCCAAAATACAAGAGTTTGATTTGGAATGAAATAATTCTTGAAAGAAGTGAGACCTTCACAGGAGAAGTTGTTTGTGTTGCATTCCAAATGTGTATTCTCTCTTTGCTTCCGGGTCATTTTTGGCCAAAATAATTTCTTCTGAGCAGATCCAAGCGCTCAGAGCTTTGCTAGGAATTAGTCTTACTTGAATTTCCATGCTTTTTCACATTTCTGACCATTTGCAGCCATTTCTTATGCACGGTAACTCACCTGTTGGTTGACAATGTCATACAGTTGCTTACCCTTCCAAACTGAACAGTTCTGTGAAGGAGGAAATGTGCATTAACCACAAACAAGTCATTGAAACTATTTGTATTTTGGTGTTCACTTACAGAAAAACATTTGCTTTCCTAACGTCAGAAGATGTTCTTGATGCTTAGGCTTCAGAGACGACAATTTTGAGTTTTCAGTGCGCTGCTTATGTTGTTTTACTGATACATGTTCTTGCTCTTTGTTAGGTGAAACTGCTTGTACCCAGCTCATGTGCTACTATATTGAGATCATAGACAATCGTCTGACTGCTCATGTACACATTTGCAGTGAAGAGTCAGGTGAGTTGCTCTGGTTTGGGATGTTGCACTCAATCTCTTTTTGGCCTTAACTTTTTAAGTAGACTCCAGTTAAACACTTGAGTTTCAGTAGCAGGATTACAAACATATACTTTGTGAAAAGGAGCAGTTTGGTAAGCTATGGGGAATTGGTTTTCCTTGTAATAAATAAAAATTTCAAAATAGAGAGTTCTGATGAGAACTGTCAGAAAAGATGTGTAGATCATCTTTTTGGATACTCACATTAAGTGAAGAAATGCAAGAAATGAGAGACTCACAGTAGGCAGTACAAGAAAATGCCATGCTAAAGGCAAACCAGCAAGGTCAACTTCAATCTGAACACAAGACTAAACTGCTTTCAGTCTATTGGGACCATATGCTGGAATCTGATAATGCAATTTAACCATATTAAAAATGCTTAGTAACTTTTGTAATCTATGGAGTAACCACAGGCTCTGTTTACACTCTTTTGATTAACCCACCCAAAGGACTCTGTAGTGCACATAGCTACAGCTTCTGAGCCCTTGTTAGCATAATTTGTGTTAATTTTTAAAGGAGGAAGATGAGTAAGCAAGCATAAGGGACTTGGCAAGTCCTTTTTCTGTCTTAAAAAGGAGCTTAGCATATCAAGGACAAACACTGTGGTGCAGAAAGATCTGGAAGTACTAAGTCCTGCTTAAACAAGAGAGTGGGGTCAATGCTGTGGTTATAATCAATTTCTAAAGCCAGAAAATACAAAGCATGAATATAGTTGGAAGACTTCTCTAGTACTTGTCCTGTTTTGTGTTTTTTTTTTATAAGGGTGTGTTGAGGAAAAGGTGGGTTATAGTTGGAGATTCTGCAGTCAAGGGAAGTACCAAAGGAAAACCATAGAGTTGATAACCATCACAGTATTCTCCTGAAGGCAGCTTTGGTCAGTTATATCAAAATAATTTAGCCTGTTTGTGTAGTTGGGTGGATCAGAATGCCCTTGTCCATTTAAAGAGCTTTGAATAAATAAAGTTTAGTATGACCAGCAACCATTTGTCCCACTAAGTAGAAAGAGAAATGTGCTCTTCAACACAGATCCCCTTCCTACAGACTTGCAGGACTGTCTAAAGGATGAATAATTTGCTATAAACAAGTTAGCACAGTGAAAGCAATATAGTCACATTACAATGGCATTCTGCCCAGTGTGACATCTTCTTTCTCAGTAGTGCTGAGAATTAGCATTTGTGGGATGCTAATGAAAATAACTATATGGCACAATTCAAAACTTTCCAAGCTAAACCTTTATAGGCCTCTGTTACAGCTTGTTGAAATACTTTCTATATTTTGGTGGAGTTCTGCTATCAGCAAGCCTTGTCTGGGAACGTAGGTATCTATAAGAAGCTGTAAGGATTCAACCCCTAAATCAGGTCACTGTGCAGAAAATGAAAATAGGACCAAAAGGAAGAAAATTACTCTTTCAAAATGGAAAAATCTGCTTTGGGCTTTTACTTAAGTCAGTGACACTATTAAGCCTTTGACAAACATGATGATTAAAATTCTTAAAGAAAAGGTCCCTTTATTTCAGAAAAACATTATAGATGTATATACACACGTGTTCAAACTATGTTCTCAACTGTCATTTCTGAGTAGTCTAAGTGCTTTATTATAACCATGTTATATAATTAGGTCAATAATTACATTACTCTTAGTGCCATGACGGTCTGAGAAATGAAACAAACAACTGCAAAATCACCTGTAATTATACAGTTCTAGCATGATTGAATGCAATGCATTCTGTAAATGTAAAGCACTAGCCTTTGTAAAATGGCCTCGTTATTACTTCAAAATTGCCTGTATTATCTAAAAGGGCACATACGTTGCCCTCCTAACAACTCTTTAACAGGAAGTTTAGGTGACATTAATTGTTTGCTTTAGAACAGATCCAATGACAATTTTCAATGAACAGATATACAATAAGTGAAATTCACCTTGATTCAAGATAATTACTGTATACTTATTATGTCATTAAAATGCTGTTTCATAAATGAATAATTATGTTGCAGGGCTTTTTTGATAAGTTTCTGCTTAATGGTGGTGTAAGTACTGCAATTATCATTAACTATTCTTTCTTATTATTTCCTTGGGATTCTTTGGCATTTACTAATGTTCTATAATATAATGCAGTACTTGTTCAATTAAAGTTTGACAATTTTACATTTCCCTTACTAAGTGCATATACAGTGTGTTACCAATAAAGATATATGGTTAATGAAAAACATAATAAAATTTAGTTGTTCCCTTTGAGGCATTTAGAATGGTGTTTCCCTGAAACAAATGTATGTTGATGTAAATTAAACTAATACAAAGAAATGTGCAGGATGTGTACTGAGGATACTCTGCCAACAGGTACATGGTAGTTAATATTGCTGAAGAGGGACAAATAAGCTATGGGAAAGTAATGAATGCATTAAAAGCTGCTTGCAAGATGCAGTCCTGCATCATGTCTTATGTCCAAGTCAATCACTTCATGAATACCTACATTGGGAAGAAAAGGGAAAACCTTAAGAGAAACCCAGTGAAAGGACTGTTGTTCAAAACTTTTCACCCAGGAGTAGAAAGTGATTGCATTTACTAGTAAAACCAAGATATTACTGATAATTAGATCAACAATGAGTAAGTTCCTAATATAGATGTGATATATAAGTAGGTCAAGATAAGTGATTATGCTGTTGTGCATAGTAAAGGAACTAATAAGTAAGTATGGGTTTACCCTGGAGGGAGAGCTTGGCAAGGTGCATTAATATTGGTTGCTGGAGGTGAATTCTCAAAGTGTCTGGTATGATTTCACAGTCCTCCCCTGAAGTGCAGCCTCATCCACTCATGGCCATTATCTTTTTCTATTCCATTAATATCACATACTCTTGTAATAGCTGGGAAGGTGGTCTTGGGCCAGGAAGTGCACTCTAGTTAAATTCAGTTTCAGAAGATATTACTTCAGTGCAGGAGAGGCACTAGTGTGCTACGTAGTTTGAAAGAATGTAAAGGATCTGGCACACAAAAAATTCAGAATGTGTAATAGTACCACTGTCATTAAATAATTATAATTAGGACAGAGGTATTTATTTAGTATTTTCAGCAGAATGAGGCAGTATGTAGTGATTTCTCCATGTAAAAAAAACTGATGCGTAACCTACACAAGTACTGGGAGAAGGGTTTATGTGTTGCTTCTGAAATGTCTGGAGGTAAAATGGTATAAAACTGCTAACATAAAATTAGGGGCCCCAAATAACAACAAGAACAACAAAAAAAAAAAGTAGGATTTTAGCAGGGGTGATGCTAGTTTTACAGACTGAAACGGCAAAAGCAGCTCTGGGGAATGTACACAAGTAACTGGTCACACTTTTTGGGGGAGCTGGCATTACAGCTGAAAGAGGGACCTGTTAAAGAAAGCAAAACCTGACAGCAGTCTTCTTTTGTCTCTCAGAAAGCCATGACTTTGATGTAGGAGTAAGGAAGTTTTAGCAATGCTGTCTCTGATTCTAAGACTTTGTTTATATTTTCTTAATTTCCAAGGATTAGGGGAAAAAGTATTATTGATTTCTTAAGGTAAGATACCAAAAAATGTTGAACAGCTGTATGCCTTCATTTTTTAAGGGAATATATGTAGATATCTGCACATCAGCACAACCTCCTCAATGACATTTATTGTTGTCACCTTTTTTATATTACAGAATCACAGAATCCTAAGGGTTGGAAGGGACCTCAAAAGATCATCTAGTCCAACCCTCCTGCAAGAGCAGGGTAACCTAGAGTACATCACACAGGAACTTGTCCAGGCAGGCCTTGAATATCTCCAACGTAGGAGACTCCACAACCCCCCTGGGCAACCTGTTCCAGTGCTCTGTCACTCTCACAGTAAAGAAATTTTTCCTGATGTTCACATGGAACCTCCTATGCTCCAGTTTACACCCATTGCCCCGTGTCCTGTCACTGGACATCACTGAAAAAACCTAGCTGCATCATCCTGACACTCACCCTTTACATGTTTGTAAACATTGATGAGGTCACCCCTCAGTCTCCTCTTCTCCAAGCTAAAGGGTCCCAGCTCCCTCAGCCTCTCCTCATAAGAGAGATGTTCCATTCCCTTAATCGTCTCTGGGGCTCTGTGCTGGACTCTTTCAAGCAATTCCCTGTCCTTCTTGAACTGTGGGGCCCAGAACTGGACACAATATTCCACATGCGGCCTCACCAAGGCAGAGTAGAGGGGGAGGAGACCCTCTCTTGACCTACTAACCACACCCTTTCTAATGCACCCTGGGATGCCATTGGCCTTCTTGGCCACAAGGGCACATTGCTGGCTCATGGTCATCCTCCTATCCACCAGGATCCCCAGGTCCCTTTCCCCTTAACTACTGTCCAGCAGGTCAGCCCCCAACCTGTAGTGGTACATGGGGTTGTTCTTCCCCAGATGCAAGACTCTATACTTGCCCTTGTTGAATTCCATCAAGTTCCTCTCTGCCCAACTCTCCAGCCTGTCCAGGTCTCACTGGATGGCAGCACAGCCCTCTGGTGTGTCCGCTACTCCTCCCAGTTCAGTATCATCAGCAAACTTACTGAGGCTACATTCAGTTCCCTCATCCAGGTCATTGATGAAAATATTAAACAGCACTGGTCCCAGCACCAGCACCTGAGGGACTCCACTAGTCACAGACCTCCAGCTAGATTCTGCCCCATTGACCAAAACTCTCTGCCTTCTTCCTTTCAACCAGTTCTAGATCCACCTCACTACCTGATCATCAAGCCCACACTTCCTTAGCTTATCTATGAGGATGCTGTGGGAGACAGTATCAAATGCCTTACTGAAATCAAGAAAAAATACATCTACCATTCTACCATAGTCCATCCACCTAGTTACTTGCTCATAGAAGGCTATAAGGTTGGTCAAACATGACTTCCCCTTGGTAAAGCCATATTGGCTGCTCTTAATGACCCCCTCATCCTTGATATGCCTAGAGATAGTGGGAAGAATAAGTTGTTCCATCACCTTTCCAGGGATGGAGGTAAGGCTGACCGGTCTATAATTACCCGGGTCCTCCTTCTTTCCCTTCTTATAGACCGGTGTGACATTTGCCACCCTCCAATCCTCAGGCACCTCACCTGTTTCCCACGACTTACCAAAGATGATGGAGAATGGCTCGGCAATGACCTCTGCCAGCTCCCTCAGCACCCGCGGGTGTATTCCATCCGGACCCATCGATTTATAGATGTCCAGATTACTTAACTGATCCCTAACCCAATCCTCATCTACCAAAGCAAACTCCTCCTTTATCCTGACTCCTTCTGGGGCTATAGGAATCTGGGTCCCCCGGGGAGAGTCTGCAGGAGTAAAGACAGAGGCAAAGAAGGCATTCAGCACCTCTGCCTTCTTTATATCCTCTGTCTCCAGGGCACCCACCTCATTCAGCGGTGGGCCTATACTGCTTCTTGTGTTAGTTTTATTCGCTATGTATTTGAAGAAGCCCTTTCCATTGTCCTTGACCCAACTTGCCAGATTAAGTTCCAAGGAGGCCTTAGCTGTCCTAATTGCTTCCCTACATCCTCTAACAGCTGTCCTATATTCCTCCCAAGTGGCCAGCCCCTCCTTCCATAATCCATACATTCTCTTTTTCTGTATGAGTTTGCCCAGCACTTCCTTGTTTAACCATGCTGGTCTCCTGGCTCCCCTACTTGACTTCCTACTCATTGAGACACTCTGATCCTGAGCTTTGAAGAAGTGGTCCCTGAATGCTGACCAACTATCTTGAGCCCCTTTACCACCTAGTACCCTTTGCCCAGATACTTCCCTTAGCAATTGATTGAAGAGGCCAAAGTTTGCCCTTCAGAAATCGAGAAATGTGGCCTTGCTAGGTATTCTATTCCTCCCACACAAGATCCTAAACTCCACCATCTCATGGTCGCTGCAGCCCAGGCTGCTGTTGACCGTCACTACTTCAACCAGACCCTCCTTGTTGGTGAGTACTAGATCCAGCAGCGCTCCTCTCCTAGTTGGTTCGTCCACCATTTGCATTAAGAAGTTATCATCAATGCACTGGAGGAACCTCCTAGACTGTGAATGACTGGCTGTGTAAGTCTTCCAGCAAATATTGGGGTAGTTAAAATCCCCCATAAGGACCAAGGCAGGTAGTCGTGAGGCTGCTTTCAATTGCCTGTAGAAAGCCTCATCAACTCCTTCGTCCTGATCAGGAGGTCTATAATAGACCCCCACAACTGTGTCACCCGTACCAGCCTGTCCCTTAATTCGCACTTTCCACTTGGTCCTCATCTGCCCCTGGACAGAACTCAATACATTCTAGTCGCTCTTTCACATAAAGAGCAACTCCACCACCTCACTTTGCTGATCTATCTTTCCTAAAAAGGACATAGCCATCCATGACCACATTCCAGTCATGTGAGCTGTCCCACCATGTCTCTGTAATTGCCACCAGGTTATAACCCTTAGACCGCACACAGACTTCTAACTCCTCCTGTTTATTCCCCATGCTGCGTGCATTGGTGTACAAGCATTTCAGGGAGCAAGCAGAGCACACTAGTGGCACCCTTGGAAGGCGGGAGGCCTCCTGGTCTTCATTCATACTAGAACATTGCCCCACTAGTTCAAACCCAGCTACAACCCCCTCGCACTTTGAATCTAACCTAGAGCTCTGTGAGTGAGCTCTACTAACTCTTGCCCAGGTACTCTTTTTCCCCTGTAGGTCAGGGTTTAAACAACTATCCTTTCCCTCAAATGAAACAATAGATTGAAAGTCCTCCCTAGTCTGCCATTCTTCAAGCCCTAGCATGTTTCTCTTGGGCTTGTCCCCAACAGGCCCAGTTATCTCCCCTTCCCCCTTCCTACCTAGTTTAAAGCCCTGTCAATGAGCCCTGCTAACTCCTGCCCCAGAAACCTTCTCCCCCTCTGGGACTGATGTATCCCACCTGCCACCAGCAAACCAGGTGTCTCATATAGCAGCCTATGATTGAAAAACCCAAACCCCTGCCTTTGGCACCAGTCCCATAGCCATACATTAATCTGCAGTCTCTTCCTATTTATCTCTTCACCTTTGCTTGTAACAGGTATGGAGGCAAACACTACTTGCCCTCCAGACCCTCTAACCAGTCGTCCCAGGGCCCTGAAGTCTCTCTTCATTGCCCTTGCCCTGCTTGTAATAATTTCATCACTGCCAACCTGAAAAACCAGCAGCGGATAGTAGTCATAGCGCTGCACCAGATCAGAGACTTTCCTTTTAACATCTCCAATCCGAGCCCCAGGCAGGCAGCAGACTTCTCTGTGGGGTGGATCAGGTCGACAAATGGGCCCTTCTGTTCCCCTCAGAAGGGAGTCACCCACCACAATTACTCTTCTTTTCTTCTTTGTTGAGGAAGTTCTAAGGCATGGGGGTGAGTGACAAGCCCTAGGTGACTCACTAGATGGATCAACCCCTCCATCACCATTTACCTGGCCCTGTAGTTCCAAGACCTCATACCTGTTACTCAAGGGCAACTGGGAGGAAGGAAGGGATTGTGAGGGTTTTCGCTTACCTCTCAGAGGAGGGACCTCCCTCCATACTTCCTTGTCCCTTAAGTTTACTCCTTCTATCTGATGGTAGGAGGGAAGGGGATCCATCACTTGTTCAACCACTTCCCTCTGCCCTTGCCTTAGGGTGTGGCTCCACCAATCAATTTCACTTTCACACTCTCTGATAGCTCTCAACCTTTCAACATCCTCCCTCAGTTCAACCACCTGCTTTAGCAGGTCATCTACTTGCTGACAGCGCACACAAGCGGTGTCACTGGCTCTCTCCAATACAAGCGCCAGGCTCAGGCATTCACTGCAGCCAGAGACCTGCACGGCCGCATGTCTGCAGGAAGGCTCAGTCTGGGTACCCACGTTATTCCTCACTACAGGTTTTGATCTAGTGGTGACCATGAACCCTCTGGTTGATCGGTCCGTCTACGTCTCTCCGCACAAGCAAGCAGTCCTTCCTCCTCCTGCACTCCAGTCGAGTCCTCTTGACCAGGCGGTCACCCCACTCACCTGCCCGTGCAAACTGCCTCTGCCCGCTCTGTTCACCGCGCTCCTGGTCGCTCGCAGCCCTGCTCACAGCTGCTGCCGAGCCCCCTGGCTCTGCCCCCGGTGAGTGAGCTGCTGGCGAGAGCTGAGCTGCCGGCTCCTGGGCAAGTCCTGTTGAGGACTTGAGGTTCCCTCCTCAATGGCTTTCTGGGTTGAGGCTCGTGGACGCTGATCTCTCCCCACTCCACTCCAGTTTTGCAGGCGTCCTCTCTCAATCTACTCACCTCAGCAAATATTACTCCTACAGTATTATTGTAGAGGCTTGACAATCACAGAATCATAGAATAGTTAGTGTTGGAAAGGACCTTAAGATCCTCTAGTTCCAACCACCATGCCATGGGCAGGGACACCTCACACTAAATCATATCACCCAAGGGTCTGTCCAACCTGGCCTTGAACACTGCCAGAGATGGAGCATTCACAACTTCCTTGAGCAACCCATTCAAGTGCCTCACCACCCTAACAGGAAAGGATTTCTTCCTTATATCCAATCTAAACTTCCCCTGTTTAAGTTTGAACTCATTACCCCTTGTCCTGTCACTACAGTCCCTAATGAAGAGTCCCTCCCCAGCATCCTTATAGGCCCCCTTCAGATACTGGAAGGCTGCTATGAGGTCTCCACACAGCCTTCTCTTCTCCAGGCTGAACAGACCCAACTTTCTCAGTCTAGCTTCATACAGAAGGTGCTCCAGTCCCCTGATCTTCCTCATGGCCCTCCTCTGGACTTGTTCCAACAGTTTCATGTCCTTTTTATGTTGAGGACACCAGAACTGCACACAATACTCCAGGTGAGGTCTCACAAGAGCAGAGTAGAGGGGCAGGATCACCTCCTTCGACCCGCTGGTCACGCTCCTTTTGATGCAGTCCAGGATATGGTTGGCTTTCTGGGCTGCGAATGCACACTGCCGGCCCATATTCATTTTCTCATCAACCAACACCCCCAAGTCCTTTTCCACAGGGCTGCTCTGGATCTCTTCTCTGCCCAGCCTGTATCTGTGCCTGGGATTGCTCCGACCCAGGTGTAGGACCTTGTACTTGGCATGGTTAAACATGATTGCAGTGGAGGAAGATGTCATATGTGAAGACAGACATTCATAGCAAAATTATATGGCCTTTGTGGCAGAATTCTAGCAAAGAAAAGCATCTTAATATTAGAACATGGCTGTTCCCTCTCCATGCTGCCTTCTTGATGTTGGTGGTGAATTCAGGCCTCCAGAAAGGGATGAGCAGGAGCTGTGTTACCAAAAGGGTGTTGGAACTTCTGAATTTATCTAACACTGTGAATCCTTCTGGGCATTCTCTGATCCTGTAGTCAAAGTAAGATATTGGACAATGAGTTTAAGAAATCTTCTGCATCATGGGCAGTCTTGTCAGAGCTGTCAGATGAGTTTGACATTATTCTTTCCAGTGTCTTTTCAGCTCTAACTGCTCAGAATGTGAGGTAGAGATAACTTAGTGGTTTTAATTGATTTTCTTTTTTTTTTTTCTTTTTTTCTTCATGAACTTTATTTGTCTTTTATTTCATGTGTGTTTGGGCTGAATCCTGGGGTGGTTTTAAGCAGAGTCTGATAGTATCTATGAAAGGAGATATATTTATCAGCCTCACGTAAGATGAATGGGATGCAGGAAAGAGGTAAGGTACTACAGCAGTACAGCTGTGTGAACGAATGGTTTTCCAGGTTTGCTGGCGTCTTAGAAATAAGCATAGCATGGTTAAACATAATCGTTATTCTGGGATTGAACAAAACATTTATTTGGATATATCAGGTGCTAATATGAATATATATGAAAAACACATCTACCTTTCAGATTTCACAGTTCTATGAAAGCAATGCTCAAACACCTGGGAAACTACATCAGATCATTTTCAGAAAGTGAATGTCAAAAATACAAAATCCAAGGCTATTTGAAATATGGTAAGACAAGACTGGAGGGTTATCCCCAAGGCTGGAATGATGAGGCTCCCTTTTAATCCTTGTCAGAGAACAATGAGCCTCCCAGTTTTAAAATTTGTAAAATAGATGAGGACTTTGAAGATAAGGGTGTCAGGATGTCTTCTTGATAGCAGCATTTTCTTGCGACTATTGTGACCACAGCGCAGTCCTAGTAAAAATCTTCTCCCCTTAGTAAATCCAGTGATGAAGTCATTCTAATAATGTTTCCCCTGTTTCTTTATAATATTTCAAAAGGTGCCAAATGGCTTCTTCTGTTACGGAATGTGCCACACTTGTTTCTATACAGGCATTTTAAAGAGTAAAATCCTAAATAATAAATAGTTTAACTAAATGTTTTTATTTTATTCGAATCTCAAATGTATAATTAAGTGCTATTATTGGAGGGTGTATATTAAATTAGTGAATGGCAGCATAATTATTCCAAGTCCTATAGTACAGTAGTATATTCATCAAATCTTACAGTTGCCCTTAGCTACACTAACTTAATGCAACCCTATCAAATTTAATGAATGTGTGTACATTCTGCTCTCATTAGTAAACTTGTTATTACTAAAGTTTGTCTACAATAAGATGGTTTGGCTTTCTAACTTTTACAACTTCATAGAGTTTAAAGAAAAAACCAAAGCCCACAGGTTCCTTTATACCATTCCGAGTGGTTGAGTCGTCAGGGCTGTGAGAATGGCAGTGTGGTAGAACTCTGTCATGGAGAATTGTCTGATTTAAAATTGGTGGGTTTAAATCTGTCTGGATGGAAGAATCATTAAGGTTTCTGTCTACCTGAAGATTTGGGAAAGCTTAAAACAAATCAAAACCTAATTAGCATCTTGTGTAGTCTTCTCACCTAAAGTGACCATAGCTCACTAGTTTCACTCTTTTTTCTTTCCCCTTGTTTATTCTGCAGTGCTGTGTTCTCTGTATCTCTAAGACAGTCCAAGATGATATTTCTCATGACATTTTCTAACCCTTTGGATACTTTAGCTAATGTTCTATAATTTTAGCTTATGCTCTTTCAATTAGTAAGACAAATTTATTGTACTGCTCATTTACTGGCTGTTTTCATGCTGCACTCATTATCTGTCTTGTTCCACAAGAGCAGACTTTTAAACTGGCAATGGGTCAAGAGTGCACACTCGAAATGACTTCTGACAAGCAGATGACATTTTTCTTCACCTAAGATTTTCTAATCTTCATGCTAATAAGGACATTCATTCTCATGGAGTTTAATTGTTGATGGCTTTAGAAATTAAAAAATAATACTTAAATCATGAGCAGTGTATGCTCTGCTCAGTGAAGTGGCCCAGAGCACTTGTAAAACTGAAGACTATGTATGTCTTAATGCAAATTGCTAATAAAAGAGAGGCGGGAAATATCCAGTGCTTTTTATAACTAAGTATCTTGGAATTAAAACATATTTCTTTTATTCATTGGGGAATCATATTTAAAAATGAGAACAATTAAATGTACATAACTTTTTGATTTTTGAAAATCGATTGAGCATGCATTTTTATAATTTTTTATAATTAAGACTTTACAAGTGACATGGCACTTTCACAAGTGTCTGAGGGGCATGAAAGGAGGAATGCAAGCAGTAATAATGTTACATTACATCACAGAAATTTAAGCACTAGGTAGCTACATCTAGTTTTCAGTGTTAAAGCCTGATATAATAATTGTAATGGATACTGGTGTGAGTCCTCAGTAGTGAGACTATTTAATGAAGGCTATGTGTGAATTAAGGCTTGGTGTTTTGTTGGTTTTTTTTTACTCTGTTAAAGGTGAAACATGAAAGGAAAAAGCCTCTTGTTTAGAATGTGCTGTCTGAAATGGTCTTTTTGTGGTGTCATGAATGAAGAAAAAGAATTGGCCCAGAAAATTTGTTATTGAATTAAATTTATAGCTTAAGAATTTTAGAACTAATTTATGTCTTGGAATGATAGCATTTTTGGACCTTCAAGCCAAATTTAGTTAGCCATCATCTGGCATTTTCATACCTATTTAGTCAATAAAAAATGGCTGATATGACTGTTGTAAGTAACCAGCATTTCTTTGAGAGATTTTGGCCATATGTGGGGTCAGGTGCTTAGTACTCATGTTGGCTATGTCACTTGTCTTTAAGTGTTTGCTTGTAATGTCTGCATTTGAAAGTGGTGGTTCATGTTCAGGGTTGGAGGGTTGGAACTAGATGATCTTAAGGTCCTTTCCAACCTAACTATTCTACAATTTCATGATTTCTGATTACATCAGTTGACCGATGAAGGTTTTAGAAGGTAATATGATTGGTGATCAAAGAGTGCCAATGCTAAACATCATAGCAGATATCAGGACAAAGGAGTACAGGAAAAGGAGAGCAAGGTAGAGACTGGTGGGATGGTGGAAGATATGCCCCAGCAGCATTATGCTGCTGCCTTTAATAAATTGCTGTGTGCAGTGTGTCATTGCATATTTCACAGTCTTGCCACATGCTCCCACAGCCTTCAATCATTATCTACCACACTTGTTCAGCTGCCCTTGGTAAGTTTCCCAGTTACCTGTATCTGGAAATACATTTGTTCCTGAATGGTGCTTTCTGCCTTTGTCCTAGTGATGCACTGCTCCCAGCAGTACCTTTATGCAGTGACAGTCAGTGAAGTCCACAGTACTTAACAACTGAATTAATGTTCTACTGCACATCAAACAGTACTGTGTTTCCAAGTAAATGTTTCACTGTGGGCTTGGATGCAAACATTTGTGTGTGTGTGACTATAGACATATATTTTTAATTTTCAGCAAATATATTTCTGTCAAGCAGGAAGCAGTTATCTACCTATGAGTTCTTGAATGAATGATTTATGTTCTATCTACACACAATTTAGATGTAATTTATATGGAGAAGCCATGACAGATGTCCTCTGTGTATATTATACAAAATTGGTATCTATCAAGATTGAATGCTTGTTGCACAACAGGGCAATTGCCTGCAATCTGGAAGTGAGAAAGCCATAAAGAGGAGCAAGAAAGCAGAAAAGTGCTCACATCTGCATAAGTATGCAAACATGGCTGATGGAGTGACTCAAAATCATAGCAATACTTTGGAAAAGTCCTGAACCTGTTTATAAGCTCAAAGCAGATTAAAACTACAGAAGCAGATGAGTAGAAGAAAGAATGGATCAGGGATGATATATATATATATAATGTCACCTGCATGCTATACCCTAGAAAAGGTATTATTTTGGTCTGGAAAAGATGTAGCTAAGCAAATAGCATAGCAACTGGATGTCAGCTCAGACAGGAGTTCTTTGAATGGTTGCTCCTAACTAAACTACAAGCATTTGCTGAAAAATGATGTTTTTTTACTTCTGAATAGAAGTAGGCTGTATTACATGACAATAAGCCAGCAAGGTGTCTTCTCTATTTTTGTTCTTGTGTAGCTTTAAACTAGAAAAGTACTCATCTTTGTACTAGCTTTTGATCCTGAGAGATGCAATTTCAATGGCTGGACTCCATGCATGGTTCCTCTGGGAGTCTGGACAAAGAAGGATGCCTTGCATAGAATCGTGGAGTGGTTTGGGTTGGAAAGGACCTTAAAGCTCATCCATTTCCACCCCCTTGACATGGGCAGGGACACCTACCACTAGACCACGTTGCTCTAGTCCCCATCCAACCTGGCCCTGAACACTGCTAGGGTTGGGGCATCTCTTCCCAATCAAGAAAGCTTGGGAACCAGGAAGTACACTGTACACCCAGGTATTTCAGTGATATCCTGGGATGCTATGTACAGTGATGTCTGTATAACACTGCCAGTATAAGTCTGTGACTTCCTTGAGTTAATGCAAAAATTACTTTTATATATGTGTGGATTGGGTTAGACAACAAGAGTTATATAAAGGTTATATAAAGGGGTGCAGGTACTGACTCAGCTCAAACCTCCTTATCCTTCACATAAATGTATATGTAAGACTATTACCAAGCATTGCTAATGCTGAGCAGTAGGTAAGAACCTGCTTGGCACCAGTGATGCCTTGAAAACTGTTTCTTGCTGTAATAACACCATGCTCTTTCTTGAAAGGGAAGAGGTGTGTGGGTAATCCACTTGAATTATTGGCAACTATGTCTTTGAAGACAGAAAAAATGCTGATGTCATTGGTAGGAAACTCTTTTTCCAATAGATGTGAATGGGGCTTGTATGGGCCTTGCTTGAAAGGCAGACATCTGGGAGAAAGGGCCACCTGGCTTTTCTGGTGCAGTTTTCACCTGCTGTTTAGACATAGGGAAATCACTGGATTTTGGTAAAGGAAGAGGCTGCTCTTTTGGAGGGATGGGAAAGCAGGATGCATTGCCCTCCTGGGTGGAGGTGCTGCTTTTTGACATGCTTAAAAACTGCTGCAATGACCAGTATTGTTCAGGTCTATGTCGTTCTGTGGAACAATAAAACTCATGTTACAGCAGGAGCAGATGAACATAATAAAAATGGTATATGATGATTTTGGCTGCTTCTTCAGGTAGCAAACTGTAAGGTGAAGGTAGGGGACAGGGACACACACACAAAGAAACTCACAATACCCCAAATCATTGAGCTAGAAATTGTTTAAACACTTAAAACTGTTTTTCCATCCCTAAGAAACCAGATGTGTTTGGGCCGAGTCCTTGTGAGAAAGTGTAAGTCTACTGATACTAAGTGAAAGGGTCTGCTGTTCCGATTCTTTTGAAAGAGAAAAGTTTCTATTTCAATGCTTGGAAAAATCAGTATAGTCCATCTATAATACCAGTCACTACTAAGGCTGCATATCAATGATGAATTCTGTAGTTTGTCATGATTTCACGTAAATGAAAAGGTGCCACATGAAGATACTGGGGCTATAAAAACTGAACTTTTAAAATTAGCTTTTATTAAGCTTTTGGCACCCTGAATTAAAAGTCGCACAGCCACAGATTTGACTTGCATTTAAAAATGCTACATTTAGGAACAGATAAAAAGAATTGGGGAAAAAAAAGAGCTCTGAAGGTCACAATGGGAAAGGAGATTAAATAAAATTGAAACTTTTTTATTAAAAAAAAAAAAGTAATCCTGAAAGGATATTAGAGTTATGAGAAACTTTTGTGAGAAATGGGCAGTTACCCTGGTTATGCAGCTCACCTGCAAGGCAAACAACTGGTAAAGCAGTTTCAGTGTTTTTCTTTATTAAAGGCTAGCATGCAGATTGTGGAAAACTAGTTGGAACCAGAATTGCACTAAATCTTAAGATATACATTTTGTTATCACAGTGTCTTTCCTGGGAGCTGTGTCTGTATTGCAAGATACATTGATGCACTGGGATAGATGCGTTAGCTAAAATGACTTAAATATTTAAAAGTAAACACCAACCAAACAAAAACTCCAAACAACAGCAACCAACAAAACAAAACAAAGTAATTCTAAAACAGTGTAGATGTAGTTTTACAATATATAAATATCAGTACTAAATGCTGACATACAGAAATCTTTTGCTATTTTAACATCTTTGGGATTTGTAGTACCAATTTAGTCTTTGGGCCACCTGCTTCTCATTCCAGTTCAGCAATACATTTAGGGGAACGGCATTAGATCACATATCCTTTACTTGTCAATGGAAGAGCCTCGTAGGTCTGTGTATATTGCTTACATCTGGTGTTTCATGGAGTGGTTTGGGTTGGAAGGGATCATTCAGTTCCAACCGCCTGCTGAGGGCAGGGACACCTTCCACTAGACCAGGTTGCTCCAAGCCCCGTTGAACCTGACTTTGTTTGATATGGTGGTGTTCGATATATTTTGGTATAGTCGGTCTAGCTTTAAAAGCACTTCTTTGTCTGTGTGTGTGTGATGGTGTCCATAGTATTGGCCATGTATTTGTGAAGGCTGACAGGTGTCTGGAAAGCTCAGGTCTGGCTGAAGGTCCTGGGGAAGGAGAATAAGGCAGTTATACCTTATAATAAAAAGACAGTTTCTTGCCTGTTTCAGTCTATTTGCAGAACAAAAGCTTGGTGCATTTTTAGCAATATTTAGAACTCATTTTTCTTCTACACCACTGTAACTTGATTAAGTGAATTTAATCCTTATCTACTCCCATGTAAGCAGGAGGCAGGTTTCTAGGGCCAGCATGAAATTGTCAGAAGAGTTTTAATTTAACAACACCAATTCACCAGAGGGTAGTGATATTAATTTTAGGCAATTCTTCGAACTCTTGTGAAATGCACTCTTATAATTATTAAATGTTGGAATGTGTTAGTACTAGAAAACAAACCTTTAAAAGAATCTTATTAGTTTATTCAACAGAAAAGAACTAAATATTATACATAAAAAGAAAATCAACAAAATTAAAAACCTCTTTTTTCTTTTGACTTTATAGTTTTAAGCAAAGATGAATAAAACCTTATGAAGTCTATTTGCTTGTTCAGCTTAAACTGAAAACAAGCTTTCAAAGGATAGCTGGACTATTTCTGCAATCCGCAACTGCAGCAAACCAACTATATACACAAGTTCAACCGCATTCATGCAGCCCTCACTGAATATTGCTGCAGAACACGGCTTCTCTCTCAATTGACCTGCCTTCCAAGCAAAGCCTTGCACTGAACTTCGTTTTTCCTCAGATATCCTACTAATTTTGGTTATCAGGATCCTGTTGCTGTAAGAACTACAAAATGAATTATCTGCTTTTTCACAATGATTGTGCTTATTATGGAAATGTAATTTAGCTACTGCTTGCTATGGTACTCTGAAATCTCACTGCTGAGCTGTTTGTTAGGAAACAGCAGCAAAAAAATGTTAAGGTGTTTTTATTTCCTTATAAAGCCAAAGAGATACCAAAGGATTTATGATAACATCAATTTATAAAATACTATGGATGTAAGCATTAGATTAGAGATCTTGTAATGTTATTCTTCAAGGCACATTTCTCCAGTACTAAAAGTGTTAAAAGGCAAACATACAAAAATCCCCAAAGCTTTCCATATCTTAAGTGTTTCTTCTGTAATGCACAGCAACTGAAAAGTGTATTAATTTACTGTGCGAAATAAATACATGCATAGAAAAGGACTTTTATCTAGGCAGCCTACACATATCCTTGATGACAGTGTAAATTCTTAGTGTGTTATACAAAATATAGAATGTCATAAAAAATATTGCTGCCTAAGAAAGGATCAGTTCCTTGGTTGTTCCTTTCTATTTAAGCTCTTAAATTGAAGTTTCACTTCCTCACCTGCTAGTCAGGTATTCCCTTTGGCTTTTGCTTATCACTAAATACTTTGGTGACCTATTTAATTTGAAACATGTATGTCTTTTGAAGTGTACTGTAGAAACAGCATATGTTCACAAACACACTTTTGAAAAAGATGATAGGCTCATAGATTCCATGAAGTTTTGCTTTCTCATGCCAAGACTAAAGTGTTGGAAATTTTTCTTTGTTTTGGTAAAATAACATAAGGCAACATTAATACTGACAAAAGCAAATAGGCCTTTTGGAGTTGGGAAGTCAGCTCACAGCAAGTCCTGTTAGGATAGGAGGCAAATTCCTTCCTAGGACTGAAGGTGAGGTGATTCTCATCATGCAGCTGTAATCACCCGCATGGTCTGCTGGACCTTATGATGCCTCTCCCCTCATTTTCATATTCTCAACCCTAATTCTCATGTGAGTTTTGTATGTTCCTCTCTGGAGAATGTGACGCAACACAGATTAAATGTGTATTGCTGATTCTGTACGCTGTTTCCAGCAATCATGAGCACCTGCATTGTCTAGAAAAATTAATACTGAATCATTAACCACTGAGTAATTTGTAAGGTAGTACAGTATTTGGCGAATAAAAGGCTCAAGGATGAGTTCTGGTTTTCCATAGTTTTCTACTTATTCAAGTAACATTTGTATCAACAGAAAATAGAATGATATTTTTGAACTGAGGGTTTAGACTCTTACATTGCAGAAGCAGCAGGAGACCAGATCTACTTCTTTGGCATTGCACATTGCAAAGGCACATTCTTATGAGAATGTGAATCACCTAATTTGCCTACGTCTAAAGGATGTACCAGCCTTTAAGTGGAGCAGCTTAGGGAGAAGTAGTAGGTAATTAGCAAATGCATTTGTATGCACATTATAGTGGCTAATTTATATGGCAATGGCCCTATAAATCTGAGGATAAAATTCGTAAGCCGACTTTGCTCTTTTGAGGGCCTTTTTCAAACCTCTGCTTACCGGAGTGTTTTGTACAAGTTTGTCTGCATAAATGTAGACAAAGCTTACAAACTTTATAACTTCAGGTGTCATTATAAATAATTTCTTTTCTTTAAAAGTTCAACTAAGTTACTGAATACCTTGGCAATGTATAGTTATAAGACAACTCATAAATTTGTGTATATAACAATATATTATTGACAGATCTGTCAAAATAAAACCTTTTTTTAAAAAACAATTTTGTAGGCACTTGCATATGGAAATGTCCTCTTTACAAAGTGCCAATCTCCACTCATAATCAAAAGTTCTCTAATTTTCGTTACCAATGACATTTGATAGCTTTATGTTGAATATCCAGGGTGGCAGAAGCCCTTGTTGCCATCAGACTTATTATAAGCTGATAAACTTACTTTTGCATTAGAGATTCTTATACCAAGTATAAGAGAATATTAATTCTACTTTAAGGTTTTCTCATACAAAATGATCCATAAGCAGGGGAAAGAGATACTCTACCAGGCAGTAGTAGCTATGTGATTTTATCTCTAATTAACTATATTGCAGAATTACTTAAAATCATTTGAAACTGGGCTGCACCATGCTAGGTATCTGAAGCTTCACAGAAAGCATGTAGCTTTGGCTTCTTCTGGGTAGGTTTCTGTATCTAACAAGAGCTGACCTGATGGGATGGTCTGGCTGCTGCTGCTGCTCCTTGACCTGCACCTGGGGGCTGAGTCACTTCAGTTTCCTGTTCCACTGGGAAGCCATCATGGATTTTGGCAGCAGTGTCCTACCAGATGAGCCAGATGAACTGAGACTGCCTAATCCTGGGTCATTTCAATGAGAAATGAGTGGTAGATGGTGGAGAGGAAGGGGAACAGGACAGAGGTGCTCTTCTGGCTGGTTACTCATCCTACAGCCTTTGCTAGACAGGTGGAGCTTTTCACTGATGTGGAGCCCATGCTGTGAGCTCTGCTAGCCAACCGCTTGGAATGAAAACACCACCCTGAAAAGTAAGTACTTGGAAGTTCAATCTCTCTGCTCTGACTGGGTATTTAAGAGCAGACTGGACTAGGAGCTGATCTGTATCCTGATTTGATTGCAAATCTTTTCCCATACTAGTGTGGTCCTCTGCTTAACACAGTTATTTGTCATTTGGTGGTAGGCTGGGATGGAATTTAAATATTTTACTAGAATTACTGTAAATGATATTTATGGGTTATTGAAGGAAGGAAGAAGTCTCCCTTTCAAAAGTGGTACCATTATTTCCCA
Source organism: Pezoporus wallicus (assembly GCF_028554395.1). NCBI lineage: Eukaryota > Metazoa > Chordata > Aves > Psittaciformes > Psittacidae > Pezoporus > Pezoporus wallicus. Next base: position 2,492,650 of record NW_026640647.1, read on the forward strand.
CAAATCCTGAAATATGGTCTAAACAAAAACAGATCTAGCATGTCCCACCTAGCAAAATTCCTGGACTAAATAGCACAGATTTAACAAAGACCAAGGAAAGCAACTGTGAAGGTGTGCTATGTTGACAGAAAATGCATTTTTAACAGTGTAATTTACTCCTGTTCAGCTTTGCTGACCTTTTGAAAGATTAAAATAAAAATATTATTCTCTGTGGTCTTGAGTGATTTCAGCTGTTTCAGCTCCTGCACTTAACCACACAAAGGCTTCATATAAAAGAAGCCCTAAGGGAATACAGGGTTGAAAAAAATTCTAATAGTTTGAGGTCTGATTGTTATAACATTGAATTGTAATAGTATGTGAGGGTGCACAAGTAAGAGGGATGTTTATTGTGTCCAAGCTCAAGTGGCATATTCTTATTGAATTTTTGTCTAAAAATACTGTTTTCAAAGCCCTCTTCTGGGAAATACAACCTGGGGATCAAAACTATGCAAGAGTAATGTTGTCTTGTAATGTCCTGCTCTTTTCTGCAGGATCAGTATAAACCAAGCGTGATGTGAAGGGAAGCAAGTTTTCCCTGCCATGTAACTTTCATGTGGCACATGGTACCATGCACATCCATGGGGCAGCATACTCTGTGTGGCTCCCAGCTGCTGTTGTGCAGCTGGAGTTAAATGCAAGGTGTTCAAAACCACATAACTATTACCTTGTATTTGGGGTGGAGAAAGGAGGGAAGGAAACTGATGTTACGTGGATGGATTTTTGTCAATTCTCTCCCTGTTCTAATCTCTTCAGAATTTCACTTTCAGGAACAGATCTCTTCCTATGGTAATGTGTTGACCTGGCAGCATGCAGCACAGGTAAATTCATTTCTGCTATTTGATGGCAAATGCATTTGCCATGGTACGCATGTCCTTTGAAGCCAACACTTTATTAAACATAACCAAGATATGCAGGTAACATCTTACCTGATGTTCCACCACCACAAAAAGCTGCTCTGAAAAGGCTCAGCCCTGTCCTTCCCTGCTCCTAGCAGAGCACTACCACCCTTCTGTGATGTCCCTCTACTGTCAGCGCATTCACTGGCCCAGGTGAGCAAGATAATCAGGATGGAAAATAATGCAACAAAACAAACTCTGTGCCCCAGTCCAATTTATCACACTGCTGTGCAAACATTTTTGCCGGAATTCTGGGCTATGAAGGATAAAATTTGAGTTTCCAGAAAATAACACACAGACAAATTCAGAATCCACACAAGCCATTAGTCATATGACAAATCAGAAAAAGAATATACTGAATTGCTCTGTCATTCTTAATACCTGATTTATTATTTTAATGTCCCTCTTTGAAACTCAAAAGTTCATTAGTGTTCTAGCCTATCAAACTTGTGACATCCTTTGACTAGGAGTAACAGGAGGTTAACATTTAGCTATTGCAAGTTAAATCCACAGCACAGAGAGGAGTGAAGGGAGACAAAATGAAGAAATTGCTGTACTGAAGCAGAACAGAAATCAATCTAATTTAATATCTTTTTCTGCCAGTGGCTAGTGCTGGGTTCTTTAGGAGAAGATATGAGAAACTCTGTGATAATTGCTTTCACAGGAAATATTTTTCTGCTGCTGCTTATATTTGTGGCTACCATATCTTGCGGTACAATGCATTAAATCCCTTCCAAAATTTTAGTGTAAGAATCTTTTCATAGCACCTCTAGAACATTCTTCTTATTGAAATAAACATCTGTTCCTTTTTAAAGAGTTGCAGTAAGTTTTGGCCTCAATGATACTCATTCCATACGATCTCATAGGCTTATTGCTTTGAGTGGATAGAGTATTTACCTTCACGGGCTTTTAAAATTACTGTCTTCCAGTATAGAACAGAAGACAAAAAGTAGAGAGACATTCCCATATAACTCCTGTATTGCTTAATGTTCCATATAAAGTATCATGCCATAGTTCTGTGGTGATGTACTTAAAAGGTTTAAATTTTTCTGAAGCTGAGATTTCTCAAAGCATCAAAGAAATGGAAAACTTCTAGGAGAAGGAAATTAGTGTTTTGTGTAAAGGGGCATTAAAACCTTGCCATTTTAGTTTTCACTTTGTGATTGACCTTGCTTATTGCAGATTATTGCATCTCAATTTTTTTCATCTCTGAAGTTATACCTGAAAGAGTATTCGCATATACTTTACTACAGACAGGCATTGTCATTATCACCTATGTCATGCCAACAGCCATAGAAATATTTGCCCCTAGAATGCAGTTAACCACTAGAAGTGGACTACATTGCCTTACTGATCATCTACCATAGTGTTGGCAAGCATGCAAAGTTTAGTGTTGTCTTCAGGGCCAGCTTGAGCTTGGCCGTGGGTTTAGAAATGTTTTATCCTGGGCTGATCAAGATTAAGCTAAACTCAAGAAGGCTTCTCACAAAGTTGTGTGAATTGGAAATGTATCTCAAGAAAAACAACTTTCTCCAACTAAATGGACACGGATTCTGTGAGCATGAGAGTTATCACGTAGGTGCTATGCAATTGTACCTGGTGGAATTTTTATCACAAGACATCTGTGCTGGTTTATACCTGTTAAGAATCCAGGCTTTCTATGTTTTCTTATAATTCTCAATAAAACAATAAATATAGAAAATGTGCACAACACTCAGTTTTTCGTAATTCAGGGGCAGTGGTATTAATTGGGCACTTGAAGTACTCAATAATGCATTTTGCCTGAATGGTTTAGTTGTACTCTTAACACTTTGTTTTCAAACTGAAACACCAGATTCATTCTCACAGCCAGGACATGAAAACAAACTATCAAGTCACCCTGCTGTATATAGTTGTGAAAACATAAATTAACCTCAAACACAGTTATTTGACTGCGTTTCATGACCCTTTTATAAAGCATTAATGAATGTTTAAAGTCTTTTCCCCATGTGGCTAACACTGTTAGTTCAATGCTGGATAAGACAGCACTGTTTTGCTTTATCACTTGAAAAAACATTGAGACAAAGCCCCATCTGATTCTCAGGAGATGACAGCCTTCTATGTTTATGCCAAGAAGATTAAAACTAGTGTGCTTGTGATGGCTAAATATAGGTTTTTGGACTGCCTTTTCCCAAGGAAATGTATGTGATGAAATAGTTGCTCAAGTGCACAAGCAACTGTGGTTTTGACTAGGTGAAAAAACAATGGCTTCTGAGGCTTAACTGCACTGACCAGTTGTTATTGTATGATTAAGCCACTTTTAGGCTGCAGTTGCATGCATTTACCTGTCTAGTTTGAAGGCAAAAGGGTTTGACTTAATATGGTGTGGAAGAAATGAAATTGCAGACAAGGAAGCCTTTGTACTTCTCTTTATATTTCCCTCAAAATAATGTCTATAATTTTTGTCAATTTAAAACTACCTTGCAAAAAGTGGGGAAAATCACTCTTCTGCTTAACCCAGGGACACTGAGATATGTTTTTTTCATTTGGCTGGGTTGTATTTTACGACAAGTAGAAAAAAGGCATTAGGAAGTCATCATATGAAAATTATTCCCATGGAGCAATGACAAACACTGATTATTCCTTTATGACAGGTAGTAGACTGAAAGTCTGATTACCACTCTAATTTCATGTATTCTCTTACTGTATATGAAGCAACATGCAGCATCTTGTAGACTTAGCTAAATCATGTTCTCAAAACTGAGGATGATTGAGGTAGTAAACTCACTTTCTTATGACATAAACTCAAGAGCAGGATTTCAAATGGGTAATTGTACTTTCCCCTCCCTAACTCTTTGTTCTCTAGGACCACTGGATACCAGATAAGCTTTATCCATGTACTGTAGATATGAATCCTGATGGGAAATAGAAGTTACAAAATAAGCTATCTTGAAATGGATTGTATTCCTGCTACCGAAGTGGATTTGTTTTGTTTTTCATATTTTGCCTTGTTTCTCATTTTCTCTCATCTTCATATTTGTCTGTGTTTAATTCCATCTTCAACTCTTTATTCTTCATTGGAATTAATGGATTTGTAGTGGAGCTAGAAAACGCTTGGGTGAACATGCTCTGCAGTCATAGGCCAGATACTTACGACACACTGACTCTGGATTTTCATTACAGGAGTGGTCCTTTACATGAGTTGTATATTTCCTTCCTATCTTCTACGCCCACTGTCTGTCAGCATTCTGATTACTGGGGCATGTTAGATTTATTCATGCTATAAGCATAAGAGCACAGGCCTTTTTCTTTATGGTATTGTAGTAACAAACTCTGTGGTCTTCATGGGAGTGACAGTTGCTGACTATAATTAGATCTACTTAATGCAAATTTGGTTCTTGGCTTACTTGATTTTTAAGGGGTCCATTTTCTCTTGTTTGGTGTTTTATTTATGGATATTTGATATGGTAAAGTTTATTATCTGGGGGTAGCACTTCTGTGAAAGCCTTAGCATAAATCTCCTATCAGAAGAGCAGCTTGTGTTCACATAAACTTATTTAGCTTGTATCAGGAGCTGCTTTGATGTGGAGACCAAGGGTTTCATTCTGCAAGGGTGCACCTTAACACAGGATTCCAAACCTTCACGGAGACAACAGATAAATCTTCAAACCTTCTGTATCCCACTCTGTGGGATTAAGTGCATTTTCAGCAACTTTGCTGACAACACCAAGCTGTGTGGTGGGGTCAACACCCTGGAGGGAGGGGATGCATCCAGAGGTACCTTGACATGCTTGAGAGGTGGCCCAGTGCCAACCTCATGACGTTTAACAAGGCCAAGTGCAAGGTCCTCCACCTGGGTCAGGGCAATCCCATGTATAAATATGGGCTGGACAGGGACTCCACTGACAGCAGCCCTGAGGAGAAAGACTTGGGGGGTGTTGGTTAACAGAAAGCTCAATATGAGCGAGCAGTGTGTGCTTGCAGCCCAGAAAGAAAACTCTATACTGGGCTGCACAAAAAGGAGTGTGACCAGCAGGTCAAGGGAGGTGATTCTTCCTCTCTAATCCACTCTTGTGAGACCCCACCTGGAGTATTGCATGGGGTTCTGGGGCCCCAGTAAGATGATGTGAAGGCTGGAGCACGTCACCCATGAAGACAGGCTGAGAGAGTTGGTGTTGGTCAGCCTGGAAACCTTTGAACAGCCTTTTAGTACCTAAAGGGGCCCTACAAGAAAGCTGTAGAAGGAATTTTTACAAGGGCATGTAGTGACGGGACAAGGGGGATGGCTTTAATCTGGAAGAGGGTAGATTTAGATTCGATAGTCCTTTTAAGGGTAGTGAGACATTTGAACAGTTGCCCGGAGAAGTCGTGGCTACCCCATCCCTGGAAGCATTCAGGGCTTTTCAAGTGTTCAAGGCTGCTTTGAGCAACCTGGTGTAGTGAAAGTTGTCCCTGCCCATGGCAGGGGGATTGAACTGGATGATCTTGAAGGTCCCTTCCGACCCAAACCATTTTATGATTTTCTATGGATACCTATGGTTACTGGAGTCAGCTTATTTGAGAACTGCAATTTTTGAATAGCCTATAGTTACTACTGCCTGTAAGAATCGTTGTGTATTATAAGTCAGGTCATGGTTAAAGAGAACTTTTCAAAACCCCTGGAAGATGCACACCTGCCTCTGTATGCATCCACATATAACTTAAGATCTAGCTTTTAACCTCTGTATCGCTTTGTCTTGTTTATGTATTTTGCTGTTCATCCAAGAGATGAGCTAGAACATCACCAGGAAATGTTCTGTTACAGCCAAGTGAACAAGGCTTTTACTAACCTGGAGGAATTAACCACATGAGAAGAGTTAATTGTTTCTGAACTTGCTTGTCAGCTGCGAAGGGCCAAGTAAAAATACGATATATGCTGTGGATGTGGCAATGGGCAAATAAAATCTGATTTATTCGGGTGTTAGACCAAAGTAATATGATATGACAGGACCTATGGTTCGTTGTTATAATTCATAGTTACTGTAATAGTAGGCACAAAATGTAAAGCACAAGGCTGTCAGCCAATTAGTTGTGAATTAATAGGAATTCACTGAAGTGTCAGAGGCAAAGACAAAACACTAAAATATTTTATATATGAGTATGATATATTTATACGTGCTTCCCATCATGCAATCTTTACCCCTGCAAGGTGTATCCTAGACTCTGCTCTCTGAACATGTCACTTGATTTCTCCTTCCTATTTTCTGTTACCTGATAGAACTCGTAAATCCAACACCCCCCCCCCCCCCAAACTGTGCAGTATTACAATCATTGCTCCCACAGTTCTTACTCCTCACTAAACGATAAGCATAAATTTCCTGCCATGAACTTCCATGTGCTAAATTCTTGAATGGGGATTTTAACACAATAGGCTAAATTAATTTCTTTCTTTTTCATAAGTATGAACAATGACTTTGAATTTTAAATAAACAGGCAAGGTCATCTGAAACATCATTTCACAGGTTTTCATAAGCATTCTTAAGAATTACCTCTATGTGAAGATGCTACTTATAAGTGTTTAATCCCCTAGTTTTACCTCTTCTAAAAAGCAGCGCAAGCTGCTACATTTGACACTGGGATTTTGTAAGATGACTAAAGCAGTTAGCACCCAAATTCCTCTCATTCAAAAAGGCAATTATCATTAAGAACTTTTTGACTATTTCATTGTTACCAAAAATGTGCTATAAAATTGCTTTAAATTGTATGTTAGTAAAATGTTAGTGTTGCACGAAAGTAGATAATAAAATGCAGAGACTGCAGAAGCCATCTGTCTTGTGAGAAGCTTGAGCTAAATGCAACTCCCTAGTGTCCGCACTGATGGTTGAGCTTTGTGCTGTCTGAAGGCACTCCTCCAGGAGCTGGTGACAGGATGAAGCAAATCTTCAGCAACACAAGTGGGGGGAAATAAAATCACCTCCTTTACCTGAGCACAGCTATGAGAAAACAGGACTGAATGTAAAGCCCAAATTTCTGTTTATCTCTAAAATTTGATCGTGTTGCTAAAACTTTACTTTTTTTTTTTGTGGCTAAAATACCACATTTTCTACAACTAGAAAAAATAATCATCACCACACATCCCTAAATCTAATTTTCTGCAAATGTCATTAGCTGTAGATTTCCCCTGTTGTCTTTCTGTTGTAGCCAAGGGGAAAAAGAAATCTTTTTGTTCCTTTGGGTCCATCATTAGTAAGGTTCATCAATAAAAGGGATCTCTTCAAGTGTCATGGTCAGGAATTATATTCACATGCAACAGACAATGAAGAAAACAAACCCAGTGTCAGGTCATTACCACAGATGCTCTTTTTCTTTCCCAGCAATACCCCCCAAGAAGTGATAGAGATAATGAAACATGCTTAAAAATAATAACTCACCATGATGACAAGAAAACCCTCAAGCCTCATTTAACATCTGACTTTACTGGCCATCACCACTTACTATACAGTGAAAATCTTGGCATACAGCCCAAAAAGTCACAGTTGTATTCCTAAAGTAACGGAAACAGGAGATGAGTTGTTTGAAATTGACCATCCAGTGAAATAAAACTGAAGAAAATTGGTTAATGGATGACCAGTGCTGCCACACATCTAAATCTCCTCAGGAGGATATTTGGAGGTAAGAGCAGAAAGGCAGGGCTTTTGAGAAAGCACTTCTGCCTGCAGACTGGTCTTTCCCTGAGTGGAGAATAACTCCCTGGCTTCAGGGACAGCACTCTGCTGCTACATCATTGTTCAACTTAAAATCACCCCGTAGGGCATCAGCTCGAGGCATCCAAATTTGCTATGAGGTGGCCCCCTTGTCTATGCAGCAGTGGAAAAACCCATTCAGAGATACCCAGTTTGGCTCTGGGAAAAACAGTAGCACTTATAAGAATGGCATGTTTCATGGCAGAGTACAACCACTTCATGTCATCTCTGGTTAATTCATTGCTGTGGGGCTCCTTACTGTGTTTTTACTCCTGCTGTGCCTTAGTGGTTGGTGTACACGCTGGACACCTGTGGCCTGAAATCAGCTTTTCACCTTTTCAGTTCTTCATAGGAGCCTTGTGCTGCAATGATTTCAGTGAAGAGGTGGGGTATATTGTGCTGGTGGGGGGGTGGAGAACAGCCTTGTCACCCTGTGACAGGAAGCAAACCAATGCGGTGCTGAGTTACAAGTTTGTGTTTTTCACCACACAAAGTATGTGCAAGGTGAAGAAACCTGTGAAGTGCTGGCTACAAGAGAAGGATAATGCAGTTTATGGAGTAGTACAGACAAATTTATTTTTTACTGATCTGAGGGGCTATTTTTGGTGTTTTCCCTGGGGGAAGGTGGCAAACCCTGATAACTTTCCTGATGACTTTATTCATCTGTCAGTGCTTTGCACTAGATCTTGAATGGAAAATTTCCCCTACTTACATTTCACTATCAGTTTAGTGATGTTGATGGTGTTCTCTCTTTCTCACTGGTATTCCTCAGGCAACTGGAGTGACTGCGACGTGCCCTGAATGAGGGGCAGGAGAGGATTCTCTGATGTTCTGTACTATACAGTGGTGCCTTTGAGTGTGATGGAGGGGGAAGAACAGATCAGCAGCCTGAGCAGTGCTGTAGTAAGCCTTCTTTGAGAGGTTTCTTAAAGAAAACCTCATATAGTGGCTGTACGTTATCTGATTCGTGGGTGTGGTAGCAGCAGGATATTCATGCATATTATCACAAAGAACTAGGTAAAGCCATGTTCAAGGAGAGCATGTTTTATATGTGGGGGATTAAGTTTTTCTTGTTATTTCTCAAGTATTTACCTAAGGAGGTATTGATAGTTTGTTTAAATACTGGAGAAACAAATATTTTATTAACTGAGATGATCTTTTTATGGGTAAAATTTTGTATTTTACTTTCCATTCCCAGAAAACCCCAGTAAATATGTGCAGCAGGAAGACGGGTTTCCACTCTTCAAATGCTGCTGTAAATAGGAATTATGTGAGTGAATTATGCATGATGCAAACTAGAGGAAATAGAACAAAGTAGTAATAGTCATTTTGGAAGGCTTTAATTATATTTAGACAGCAAAAACAGTTGTTGTTACAGTTTATGGCTCAAGCTGAGCCAAATCCCTTTTGCACCATTTGTCCAAAGTGGTAGAAGTGAGAAAATGAGAGCACAGAATAGCCTCTAAAGTAATTTTCTTTGTGTGTAGTTGTCAAAATATATGAGTCTAAGACTATAGAAAATAAAACATTTGAATTCCTTCCTAAAAATAAATTGGATGTGTTCACATGTTCATTCCCACATTAAACATTACCCCTTTGTCAACAAGATTATGTCCTTTGTACTGTAAGGCAGAAAAACATGTATGTAGAGATAAACTGAAAGTAAAACTCCATCTTAATCCACTATAATAACTAATGTGTATGTGTATCCACAAAGTAATAGATTAAATTCACCTAAATATTTGCAGGTTTTTTCCACTGAAGTTTAAACTGGCTCCAGATCTTATAAAACTTTTGTGTTTTTCTCTAGGCCGTAAATTACTTTCTCACATGAAGACGTGACTGTAAAATTCATACAGACATTCTAACACTCCCAGGATGAATGCAACAGCAGCAATGTCATGGAATATATTCATTACTTATATTCGTTGTTGGTTATAGCTAGGAAGTAATAATCTAATGTTTACTACTTTTTCTGCCACTGCAAATATAACTCTAGGTGAAAGTCTGGGGTTTGTTTTTTTCCACCAGGGGAGGGGGCTAGCAATAAAATATTCCCAACCTTGCACATATATATTTTAAATTTCCTGTATTGACCCAGTTGTTGGAAATTACAATTATTTTGTGGTTAGGTGCCGGAAAAATGTATTGTTCCAAGCTCAGAAAGTCTGAATACAAAACTTCTTTCTTCATGACTTGGTGCTCTCTAGTTACAGGTGAAGATAGACTTGGTTATGGGAGGGAAAGATGTAGCACAGGTGTCTTCAGTTTGGAAGAAAGCAGCACTCTGTGGCTCTCAGGTGTGGGAAGAGAAAGAATGTGGTTCTGGTTCATGTGGATAATCCTGTGTTGACTCTAAAGACCAGTGCTGAAATCAAGGGGTGAGTGGGTGAAGAAAAAGAAATAACTGAAGGTTGTCAAATTCTTTCCTGTTGTTTTACCTCTGGAAAGAAAAATGAATGTACGCCACCAGCCCACACCCTTGGAAAAACAAATTCCCCAAAACCACAAACAAATAACATTAAACCAGAAAAAAAACCTGCAACAACCTGATGGAAACTACAAGTTAAATTGTGATTTCACAAGTCTGAAGAGATTTGGAGGGAAAGGCCCTTGAGGAGGGAACCAAAATTTTTTCCTGTTCATCTTGTTTTTCCCCTTTTTTATCTTGTCTCAGTTTTCTATACTTTTTGTCATGTTGCCTTGCATACAAATGACTAAAGAGAAGTGAGATAAATAAAAATTTGGACTGACAAAACCAAAATACCTCTTTCTGTATCAATACCAAATGCATCAAAACCTGATCCCTGGCTGTTCAGGCAATTGCCCTGTATCCCCCAAGGACTACCTGACTTTCCTTCACCCTCTCTAGGCTTCCTTTTCGTGCTGGAGTTTGTCCAGGAGCTCCTGGTTCATCCACGCAGGCCTCCTGGGATTTTTGCCTGACCTACGCTTTGTCAGGGTGCATCATTACTGAGCTTGGAGGTGATCCTGGAACACTAACCAGCTTTCTTGAGCTCCTCTCCTCTCCAGGGCTTAATCTCATTCTCTATTAAGCAAATCCATCAGGAGGCCGAAGTCATCTCTCCTGAAGTCCAGGGTAGCAAGTTTGCTGCATGCCTTCCTTCTCACCCTAAGGATCTCAAACTCCACCATATCATGGTCACTGCAGTCAAGGCTGCCCTCAAGCTTCATATTCCACCAGTCCCTCCTTGTTGGTGAGAACAGGGTCCAGCATAACACTTCTCTTCACTGGCTCCTCTATCACTTGGAGAAGGAAGTTATCATCAACACATTCCAGGAACCTCCTGGATTACTTATGCCCTCCAACAGACATTGGGGTGGTTGAAATCCCCTAGGGAGGACCAGGGTTTGCTTAATGTGAGACTGCTCCTATGTGTCTATAGAGGGCCTTACTTGCTGCTTGGTCATTCTGGTCAGGTGGCCTGTAGCAGACCCCCCTATAATGTCACCTGTCCCTGTTGTCCCTTTAATTCTGACCCATAAGCTCTCAGTCAGCTCCTCATCCATCCTGGGGCAGAGCTCTGCACACTCCAGCTGGTCACTGAAATAGATGGTGACACCCCATCCTCATAGCCCCTACTCATCTTTCATAAGCACCCTGAATCCTTCCATTCCACTGCTCCAGTCATAGAGGCCATCCCACCACATCTCTGTGATACCAATGAAATCATAGCCCTGCAGGTGTGTGCACATCTAATTAATTTCATTTATTCCCCATGTTATGTGCATTTGCATAGAGGCTTTTAAGTTGGGCCCCTGGTGAAGCTGGCTTACTGATTAAAGTTGCTGGAATTCTTTGTGCTGCTCTTTTTGTTCACTAGCTTATTCTTGTTTCATGGCTTAATGTTTGTTCCATATATCTATCTTTTATTGATATTAGATATGGTTAGCCAGACTCTTGAGAATAATTTATTTGAATGAACTTGTGTTAAGAAACTGTCTTTTACAGGAATAATAGCTTCTTTACAGGTAGAAGTGTTCTGATTTCCCAGGTAGATGATACTTGAATCAGATCCCTTTCCTCATCCTAAAATGAGGCAGGGAATAGGTACAGACAGCAGTTTATATATTTGAGAGCTGAAGCGACATAGCTGAGGATCTGAGTGAGAAGCCTGTGAAAGAGGTGTATTGTGGCTCTGGCAATGCTCTTTGTAATACTTTTCAAAATTCCTTGAAGTACCAACTTCATCTTACTCTGCTTTGTTCTAGTGTCATTTAGCACTTAGGTTTTTCATAGGCAATTGCTTCTCTAACACACTGCTATATACACGAACTACCAGATTTATGACAGGAGTCCAACAGTTTTAGCATTCAGGAACTGTGTTGTAATACAAATGGTCCTCCCTCAATACAGTGGCAAAACAAGGCATTGTTTGCTTTTCATGGCTCTGAGCAAACTGAGAAAATAATATTGGCAGAAAAGGGAGCTGTGTTTGGGCTTAAACAAGAATAAAAATGAGGTATGGGAAGATTTTAGCAGAACAGAAATAACATCACTTACTGCTTAACGTAGACCAGTCTGGAGGAAATAATCTAATTTTTGTCAAGGTGACCAATCTGATTGAAAACAATCTACACTATAGTGTAAATTAAGCTTGTCACAGCTAAGAATATCTTATTCTTATAATAAGATCCAAGAGAAAACTTCTGATTCATACTAGAGGGGAACAGCAGCTTTCAATTTGGCATACAAAATTACATCCTCTGAATTTCAGACCATTATTACTTGAGAGTCTCCCAAAGTGACGGAATTCCTGAGATGGGCAGGGACCTGCACACCCCATCCAACTCCTGTTTCAGAGTAGGATCAGCTATAGCAGCAGGTTCAGGGCTGTCCCCATTTGGAGTCTGAATATACTCAAGGTTGGGGACTGGCTCAACTCCAGAGTTTCTTTGTGCTTGACCATTCTCAGAGTAGAAAAGCTTTTTTCTTTAAGTTTGAACAAAACTTACTGTATTCCAACTGACGCACACTGCATCTTCTGCTGTCAGTGGATGCCGTTGAGAAGAGTCTGTTCTGTATTCTTGCTGAGATCCCCCTGAGCGTTCTTTTATTCAGGCTAAATGGTCTCTAGTTTCCTCTTATGTGACAAGTGCTTTAATTCATTAGCTATCTTCATGGTGCTTTGCTGGACTCTTTTGTTCATGGTTAACACCGTTTTACTGCCTGCTCTGGGCTTCTAATCTAAATTAAGCTCCAAGTATAACTTGCTTTGCTGCTCACACTAATAGGGGCTTTGTTTCAGAACTTTAGTAGTAGTAGTTTTTACTGCTGTACTGCATGTAGCAGTGATCTGTGGAGCAAGTACCTGGCCATAAATTGTATTAGCAAGCCCTGAGCTGCTGGTTTCAAATGTTCCCAAAAACCTGCATGCTCTGACAACTGTCAATATTGCCTCTGAGCTGCTTCAGGAAAGTGGCCACATTTGCAAACCCCCTTGTGGCTCCTCATTGTCTATAGTGCCTACATCAAGGAAAGTTGAGCTAAGCAAAATCTAAGCTTGCTCTGTACTCACGCTGTGCTCTTCTGACCACTGTGGACAATTGACACAACCACCATGCTGCTGTCCTGCCCTCATCATTAGCAAGGATCATAATGATTTTGGTAGCCTCTGTTGTTTCCAAATTAATTGAAGTCCCTCATAGACATTCCCTTGGTTATATTCTATGGACACTTTGAATAAACTAGGAGTAGATTTCACCTATTTTATTTTTTTTTTATTTTCACTTCTATTAAGTACTTATGAGTGTACTTATCTCACTGAACCTCTGATCCCTTAAAATTCACTTACCCTCTCTTGGTGAACCAGATCCAAAAATAAAAAGAGAGATCATGTAAAGCAGAGTAGTCCTAGCTTGTCCTGGTTCTTCTGATAAAGCAGTATAAAGACGAATGCCCTTCTCAGTGTGGATGATATCCTTGAGATCCTCCCTGTTCTACTGCTCTTCAGTTACAAGTAAAAGCTGCAAAGTGATTTGTTAATATTTTTATGTGTTTCAGAGCTTGGAAAGAACTGTTTTGAATGTAAATAAAGCTTTACCACTAAACTCACCAGGTCTTCCATAAGCTTATCTTAAAATGCAAACGGGAGGGTAATGTCCCAAAAGCCACAACAAAACAAAATCAAAACCAACACATTTGTTTGTAAAAGGATACTCAATTTGGGAGTTTTCAAAAGTAGGTAAAAGTTTATTTTACTGAGCTGTAGCACAAAAATAGAAGTTTTACTGACCAGCAACTTTATGTCCAGTCAGAATGCAATACCTGACAGTATAGCTGTGTATCACATTTCATCATGCAGTAATGATGCCCTTGATCCTCATGAGACATTAGCTGTACATATAGGTATTTGCAAGACCCTCTGATCCTTGGGTTTCCAACATATAACTAATTTTGTTTATGCATCTCATGTTGCAATTCCCACAATGAAATTCCAGTTCATCCCTTCTATGTGTGTATAATGAATACAACTGCTTAAGTACACTTTCATGCAACCTTTTGTACATTAAGTTGTAGTGCAGGCATTTAGCACAGTCTGTTACGGTTAAATGCTAGAGCATTTTCCCTTTCAGAATGACATCAAAAGTGGTTGCTAATTGCTATTAACATATAAAATCTACTCATAGTAAGGTTAGCCCTCATCTGAGGCTCTCTAATTTTATCAGTGAGGACACTGCACTAGACTAAGGATAAAGGCTAGGTAGTACTTTGAACTAACCCCCTAACCAGCACTAATAGTACACGCCAGCATAAATTTAGGAGTGGTGATTTTGCTGTGGCTTAAACCTCCCTCAAATAGGTGCACACCTTGGGATCTCTGAACCGCATGTTAGCCTGCCTCTATCTTTGTAGCAACTTTCCCTCTCCCATATTTCTGTTTATATATAAATATATAAATAAAGCCTTCTACCTCACTCTTAAGAGCCACTTTATGTGTAAGATGGAAATCTTATACATAAAACCACTTCTGTCACTGTTTGTGTTTTTTTCCTATTATTGATACAACCCATTTTCAGAGGGGAACATACACCACAAGCCACAGCCAACAGCTGTGACATTTCTCAGATTCTCAGAGCAAACGTTGCTCTTCTGTACTTATCACAGTTAACTTGTTTCATTCCAAGTGTAAAGATCCAACCTACTCCAAGTAAATTATTAAGAAGGAATTTGATCGGCTGAGGCCCGGTGTCCTATTTAGGGAACTCATCTTTATCACCCTAATGTTATGTCTCTGTAAATTGAAAAGTCAGTTGGACAGTTAAGGACTTTAGTAATTTTTTTAATTTGGATGTAATCATTTAGGTTGCATTAGTATTTTTAATTTAATTTTTTTTAATCATTAATATAAGATAGAAGCTTTGACTAGGGACAGCTCTGATAACTATAAATCTCTCTCATCACTAGGAAAAGTCCACAACTTGAACCTTCTGTTTCTGTTTTGTATCCTGCTACAGGGGTGGTAAACCCGAAGAAATGCCATCTCAGGCATACCCTGTGTCTGAGATGATGCCCTCAATTAAAATTGCAGAAAAATCCAGAAGCTCTTAATGCTGTTTTTAATGGATAAGCTGTGGGAAGTCCAATTGCCTACTTTCAAGAAATAGAGATGACTCAGATGTTTTACAAAAACTTTTCCTAAAAGTAATACCATTGGTCTACTGCCCGCGAGCAAGACCTGCAGGTTTAGTTTTGTGGTTTTACAAACACAGCACTTCTATTTATCGTAGAAGAGTAGTTTGATCTTTTTGTCTATAAGCAGAATGCATGGCATAAGTGTTAGGGTTCTTTATTATTGTGGGTTTACACTATATCTATTTAACTAAGGATGCAATTAAAATAATCCAAGCAAGCAGAGGAAAGCAAGCCTCTTGATTATCTTTTTGTATACAGGGTAATGTAATTGTTAGAAATCAAAGTAATTTGTGAGAACCTGTGAAATCTAAAATAGCACAAAATTGTTTAAAAAAACGTGAGAGCCATCTTTGTTCTGCAGAATGTTTTATTTGATTCTGCAAGTTAACAAAAACCTGATGGATTGAATTCTCTTTGGTTTAGTTCTACTTGTTACAGTAGTACCTAGGGTACCTCCCAGAGGCATCTTTGTGGGCTCAGCTACACAAAGAGAAAATTGAAGACAAAAGAATAAATACACAACTGTTCCTCCCAAGTCTCCATTCTGTTTCACTATATGTAATTTTTCTCCCTAAGATTATGAATAAAATAAAATCTTAAATTACTAATGCATATCAGTCTTTAGAATAATAGATTTTTTCAACACCAAGAGCAAGACAAATAGGTGAAATTTTAATTACATCTGTATAATCAAGCTGGTAATACTAATCTTCTGAGGTTGATCAAGTTAGAATATTTTTGGCAAAACCACTGGATAAGCAGAGCAAGACTTGCGTGTATTAAAATGCTATCAAAAATAGATGTCTCAATACCCTAAAGAGGTGTAAAAACCAGTAATCCTGAGTTGCAGAGTTAAAAGAGCATCACTGGTTCTATTTTTTTCTGGTATTTTCATCTTTACACTATAAATCACAACATCATCCAAAATTTTACCTTTCAGTGTAATGCCTAACACACTGATCTGTAGCTTAATATTGCCCAAAATAAAATGCTCGCTAGTGAGGGTTAAATAAAAAGGAAGTAGATAGTTTTCCAATTTAACTCAGAAAACCTCTACACTAAATAAAGATTTATCTTGGCCTTTTCTCTAGCAACTTTTCTTTCAAGAACACTCTTAACAGAGTGGAAGTACAAACTATGAAGCTCTCTTTGCAAATTCATCCCAAAGTTACCGCCAATAACACCAAAATATTATTCCAAGTTCAACAGGAATGCAATCAAGAGTTTTGAGTACATCAAACTATTAAGGCATTCTTTTTTTGATACCATGCATGCTTTCCTACATACTAGTAAAGGTGAATGAAGGGCAAAGTCAGTCATAACGCTATTATGTGTTAATTTTTTGTCTCGTGTTCATTAATGCAGTGCTTTCTACAAAACCAGCAAGTCCTAAATGGAGTCTGTGGCTACAACAGGTGTGATCTCTGACAGGTTTTTACATATTAAGCCTACACACATGGTTTGCACGGGAAGTCATAAGGTGAAAGAGAGAAAGAATGCCTAGAGAAGAGTTTATATAGGTCCAAGCCTACCAGCTTACAAACTGGTGTTAAGAAACCCCAGAGTAATAATGGTAAATATTAAAACACTAAGCAGGACTTGTGAAAGAAAATGAGATTTTCCTTGCTGTAGGGTATGAGTTATAACTATTGAATGTTCTGAGCAAACAGTTGAGAAGAGTAATTTCTGGAAAAGAATTTTCTTCCTTTTTGCTAGGAGCTGATTCAGTGAGACCATTGCTGCCTCCTCCAAACAGTGGGGCTTCTGTGGTGCCCAGTTCCAAACACTGTGTAGACTTTGGTTGGCGACGTGCTGCTTAGTAAGGAGAGTAGATAAAGGAATTTCAAGGAATAAGTAATCTCCTTTATTCCCATAAGGCTGAGAGCCTTCCTAAACAGTCACGGTGTTTTGCAATATGTACAAATGATACCCAGCGCACGCACTCCAGGTTTTGTGCTAATAAATATAGTACAAAGTAATGTAGCATGGTCTGTATATTTAAGGATTTTTTTTTTTTCTGCAGCATTATTTTAGAAAAGCCTAACCCAGTATATTGTGACCCAAATCCAGCTGTAATAATTTGGGAAGATTTTAAGGAATAGTTTTCAAATGCACTGTGATTCTAGATCCAAGTCATGTCAAGGCACTCTATTTTGAGACAAGTGTAATTCTGCAAGTTAATATTGTGATTTCCTGAGAGCTTCAGCCAGTGTTTATAACCTGCTTTTGCCAAAGAGCATCTAATTGTGGAGACAAACAGAAATCAATGAAAAAAGCAACCTCTACCTTCCAGAACTGGATGAATGCACAGTGATGAAAAGCTTCCTCTCCCTGGAATTGACTTGTTCCAGGTTCCATTTTCTGTGAGTGCCTTCTGTCTTATCATATGTGCTGTGCAGAAAGCAATAACCAGCTTTGACATTATCTCCACCACTTAAGTTTTTCTAAAATTACATTCTGCTTCTGGGTTGTTTTTTTCCCTCAGACTTTGTCAAGGAGTTTGTTATTTCCACCTTTCATTCCTCCTCCTCTTCTGTCCTCTCTGATTCCAGTTGCTCTATCACAAAGCCTTTGCTGATCATTTCCTAACAAAATACTTCGGTGAACTTTATAGCAAGAGCTCTGCAGACCTCACCCAGACTATAATATCTGCTGAAGGAAAATGTGCCTGGAGATTATGTGTATATATTCAATTCAGAATGTTAGGATATATTTTTTCATGTGAAAAGGATTGACCAGGAAGCCTAATTTTTACTTCTATCAATTTTATCTAGCTCAGAAATCACCAAACAATTAAACCAAGAATTTAGGTTAAGGGAAATATTATTACGCTTACCTGAGGGTAAAATAGTATTTTCTTGTCTTCTTTTGATGCAACATAGATAAAATAAGAGCATTTCTGATTCTGAAAAGCAATGATCTCCACAGTGATGAGAAAGGTACCTCAGAAGGAATATTTCTTTCCCAGTAATTCAGTAGAAATGAGAGAAAAATTGTATTTATTTGTATAGAGAAAAGACCCTGAAAAGATCTTAACTGCTAAATTGTCATTGTAGAGTTACTGTAATTAGTGTTTTGCACATTACATTCATCCATCCTGCCATTGGCGTTTGAGAAATGTTGCTGATTTAGAAACCTGAATAAGAAATGTTGCTTTAGCTTCAGATTTTTAAAGTTGATTTTAGCAGTTGTCTCATCCCACGTTTATTGGGAATCCATATATAATTTAAATATAATATATACAAAGCATGTAAGGCACTGCTTTTGTCATCTCTAAGGATGCTCTTTCTGAGGAATTTAAATACTTTATGGTACAATAGGATCAAATATTTAATAACTGAAAGGTCAGGGAGGTCTAGGAACAATGTTTAATGTTTCATTAATCTTGAAAAAGTAGTCAGAGTTGCAAATGATCATTTGTCTCTTAGGACTGAATCGATGAGTCTGTTGTACATGTATAAGCTATTGTTTGTTTGTTTCCACTAAGGGGTATTCATGAAGGCACAATAGTTAGAGACCAAAGTCCAATGCTCTTTTCTACTTGCTCGTGCTCACACTTGCTGTATCTCGCTCCCCTCTGCAGCAACAGCCTCAGTGTGTCTAATAAGCATTTTCAGTTCATGCTGCCATTGTGAATTGGAGGGGGACAACTGAGTTCCAGACACCTAAAAGTCATTGAATTGCAGGTGCAAGAACTGACTCAAACTTTTTATTTGTTCCTGTGTGTATTGCCCCATCCCTGGCAGTGTTCAAGGCCAGGCTGGATGAGGCGTTGAGCAACCTGGTCCAGTGGAATGTGTCTTGGCCCATGGCAGGGAACTTGGAACTAGATTAGCTTTAAGGTCCCTTCCACCCAAACCATTCTATGATTCTCTTTGTGTATGTTGTTGGAAATTAGAACAAAATAATATTCATGTTATGAACAAAACCCACCCTAAGCTGTCATGCCCCACTAAATAAAGACCCCACAAGAGTATGGTGACATGAAAAGGGAGCAAAAGACAAGACTTCAATCCCAACTGTGCTTTTGCATATTTAAAGTCCGTGTATGGGATAGGTCATACATAGAAGAAATGAGAGAACATTTCAGTTATGCTCATGCAAACATGTTTAGTATACCTCCATATTTTTTGTTTGTTTGTTTTATTTGTCAGAAAGACAGAAATTAAATGCTTGGGATTTGACTCTTTGGAGTGTTTTTGGAGTAGGGCTTCTTTTCCTTAAATTTCCATGAATGCAGAAGATCTATTTTCTTACCTCTAACAGCTGTTTTCTCTTTCCTACAGACTTATACCAGCTATCTTTTTAGCTAATTCATGACAAAAAACTCAAGTCATTTGAAGTTTGTTTGTGAGTGATTTTTTATGAAAACTGCCTGGATAAATGAAAACTGAAAATTATTCCTTTGAAGGCAGTATTAAGCACTGTTTATGAAACAACAGTATGAGAAATTAATAGAAAGGAATTCCAAATATGAGTAAAGCAATTTTGATTATTTTGCTAAAGTGGCTATTAGGAGAAATTGATTTAAGCTACTTAGCTTTTATTATCTTGCTTGCTGTAAAGTATATTATTCTGGTCTTAATTGTGTCTTGCCATGTTTGTTATTGACAGAGTAATGGCTAGATTTGGTCAATAATCATAGCCGATTATCATCACTAAAAATAATTTTACATTGTTAATTCATCTAGTATATAAATCATTGAACACTGAGTGAAATTTGAGCAGAAAATGGTATTAAATGAAGTTAAAGAAGCAAGGTTCTGTAAGTGAACATAATAGCATTATATTACTGAAAAGTGGTTTAAGGAAAGTGGACACTAGATTATTTGTCTTACAATAATACTATTATCATTAAAAATTTATTATGAATTTATTGTTATTATTGTTAGTGGGGCTAGTGTGAAATAGTGAGATATGCAAATAAATAAATATGGAAAATCTAAAAACATTTGTTTTTATGCCTTAATATAGAAATGTGTACTGCTATATTATTTTAGTCTCCTTTGAATGTTGCAATGTATTCAACTCACCTAATTATAGGTATTTGGAATGTTAATGTGTGCATCTTGACAAGTTGCTACGACCCTGCTTCCATGAATGTAGAGAAATAAGTTTCTAGAATACTGTTCACTTTGTACTGGTGCTATCACATGAAACAAGGCACTGAATCACGTTTTGCAAGGCAATATTTCTCACTGCAATAGAGGGCATTTAGAAAACTGCTATAGACATTTGCATATTTAATGTTACAACATTTTAATTCCATTTTCCATGTCAAGGGAGCAGAGGAACCTTAATAACCATGTTTTTACTCTCTACCTTTGAAAGAGCACTTGTTTTAATTAGGTAATGTAGATAATCAGAGAAAAGATCAAGGAAAAAAAACTAAAACCCAACAAAACTTACCCTGCAAATCCCAAATTTTGATCAAGCATTGAAAAAAAGTTCACAGAGGTTTTGGAGTGTCCATCCTTGGAGATACTCAGAAGTCATCTAGGCATGGTCCTGAGAAACCCACTTTAGGGTCCTTTGTAACCTCAACTATTCTATGATTTTGTGAAATTTAAATTAAAAAACTCTTAATTTTACATGTTTGAACAATTTACTGATAGTTTGGAAACTGTCTCTCACCATTCAGGCTTATTCTACCTGCTTATTAATCATTCTGAACTCAATACGAATAGCTTTTTCTGAAACTTACTAATACATACATACCTTCACACAAAAGTCCACAGAAGCTCTTTTCAATGAACAGGTGACTCTTTTAAGAAATTATGATTAACTAAGTAGAGATACTGACATATTTCATCAACATTAAGCCTGTAGTTATTAAAGATACTTGAGATAACAAATTGCTTTGAAAAATAGGTTTATGATTTTCCTGGTGCTTTCTGGTTTTGTACTAGATTATATTTGTTTCTTCCTTCCCTCTCCATGTCTGTGTTTGCTTAATACAGAAGGAACAAAACAAACGAGTTTTAAAAGACTTTTCCAGAGAAATCAAGGCTATGTCTTATGTTACACTGTGATGCATAACCTCCAATGCTAGTTATCAAAGTGATGTTCATGCTGATAAGATACTTATGGTTTTATGGAAAGGCACTAAACCTGGAAGTATGAGAATCTGAGTGCAAAAATAATTTGTTCTGGTGCTTTCATTTGAGTTAATTAATTAAGCTATTTGGGTTAATTCTTAAAGAAGAAATTGTTCTTTATGGCTTGAGCAGTCAGTTTGATCTGAGTTTCCTGAAAGAATTGATACTTCACATGATGGTTTCCCTCTTCTCTAAATAATTATCTTAATCATCATAAGAGTCATGTTGACCTAAGTCCATTTATTTCTGCTCCAAAGCAGACCTGTACAAGTATAAATAGTTGCCTCAATTAGCAGAACACCGCCACTGGAATGAGAAGGATCCAAAAGAAGTAACAACATTAAATTAAATTTTTGTTAATGTACTTTGCTTTCCACAGCCATCCCTAGATATTCAAACTGCATAAGTTTAGTGCAGTTCCTCAAGAGCTCACTGGATGCTCAGGTCACTGTTGTGTGATTCCTGCCATGGAGTTATTTTGTTAATGGCATTGTTCTTCCTCTCGTACTGTGTTGAGGGTTTGAGTGGCATTCTTTGATTTGTTAACATGTTATTACTTCATATGTCACTATTAATCACAGACTTGCAAATATAAAAAAAACATCAAATCGAACTCAAAAACCAAACTATGCCAAGGGTTGACTTTAACATTTGTAGTGACAAACCATTATTTTCAAGTTATCACAAAGTACATATATGGTACTTATTGCAGTGCATAGCCTATGCAGTTATGTCTTGGAATAGATCCTAACACTCTTGAGGTTATTTTAGGCATGTTAATAAATGGTATGGTTTATCATGGACAAATAGATTTATTGGTTTTAATTCTTTCTTTTTTTTTCTTTTATCCCAGCATTTCAGCAAACACTTTTAGGTTAAATTTCACGTTAAAGTTGTTTGTATTAGGTAGATACATTATTATGTTATTGCTTCCTTTTCCTGAATGTAATTATTTTTCATAAATGAATCTTATCTTGAAAGACAAAATGAATTGGGTAATAGAGCTTGGGGAGAGAGCCTACTTAGTTTTTCCATGTGCCCATTACTAAAGATATGATATTCATTTAAAAGGAAAAAAAAAACTTCATACCCTGAGGAAGCTCAAGAATCAGATTAAGGGATAATGGATCATTATCAGGACTGTATAAACAGCTTTTGTATTGATTAATCCATATTACAACTTTTAAAAAGAGCTAATAATTTTAGTGCCAAATAAAGGAGAGGTTGCAGTTTCCAGTGAGGAAATGGCTGTAATTGCCATTCACGTAGTGGATAAGAGATGATTATTGGGCACCATCCATTATTATGATCCTGCAGTGAAGCTGCTGACCACAGAGACCATTATTATACAGACAAACGCTGAACTGCAGAGCACATGCTGGTCTCCGATACCTACTCCATGTGCTAAAATAACAATAAAAAGGATTGACATTTGGTGTGTATTTCAGTATGAGACTACCTATTTTCGAGATTCTCCTTGTCTCCTGAACACCTCTAATCATGACACATAAACCAGGCAGGGATATTTTTTCAGATTATTCTGTTAATGATATATGCCCAATCACATAGAAGATCATAGTATTTAGTGACTTAATACTGCTTCCCCAAATCAAAATTTATAGACATAAAAATCTATTCTCACTTCCAGATTTGACTTCTAAAGACACTTGTGAGCAGGCATGAAATTTTGGTTCTAAAAAGGTTTTTTTCCTTTTTTTGTTGTAAGGCAGAGTTCTTCTCTTTTGCATCTCTGTAGTTTCCAGTCCTTGACAGACACAAAATGTTATCAACCACTCTTACCCTGAAGACGGGAACTTTATCAGAATTACCACTCCTATGTGTTTGAGACCTGTATAAGACCTTCCACTATAACCAGGAGTTATTAAGAGATAATATGTATTTTATCTGTAATTAAGGAAAGAGAATCAGAATCTGAAAAGTTAATTTTTGAAGTAAGTTCCAAGTTGATAGCTCAAATCGTTTTAATTGCATTAAATCTTCGTAACACTGTTTGAGAAGAGTAAAATCAAAAGAGCATATATCATAACTGCTAACTTTTAACATTTAAATTTTAATAATATTAAAAGTATTGTCCCATTTCTTCATTCTAACAGAAATACCTGAAATTGAACATTTTTTGAAGGATGGGGTGTGTTAGATATTTAGTCAGCCATTTGTAAGTAAGTGAATTCCTCGTGGTAAATGGTGGAATTAGTGCAATTATTGGCAATCTACAGTTATCAGGCTAAAAGCATTCTTAAATTGATCTAGCCAGTTCAGAGGTGATGGCTTCTTAAGGAAGCAAAAAGCTGCTTGCTTTATCTTTATCCTCCTTTGTATTCTTGTTTACTAGTGAGCACTTTAAGTGCCCCATAACTTTGAATTCAATTATTTTAAAATAGTTTTTACAAGTTTCCATAAGATTTCCATTACACTTTAGCATTAATGAGGACTCCTAATAAGCAGTTACCTGTAAAACACTTCTATCTGGGGCCTACTTATATATAGTGTATCTTGATTGTAAATTTTTTGCTTACAGTAGCTATCATATGTCAGCCTACTGCATGCATTATGCTACTTGTATAAACGGAGAATTAGAATTCATAAGATTTTAAGAGGTTATTCCATAGTTCAGTGAGCTGTGCTGGAAGCTGAAAGCAATTACCT
This sequence comes from Pezoporus wallicus, assembly GCF_028554395.1. NCBI lineage: Eukaryota > Metazoa > Chordata > Aves > Psittaciformes > Psittacidae > Pezoporus > Pezoporus wallicus. Next base: position 2,516,708 of record NW_026640647.1, read on the forward strand.
AGATGATGTTGGTCAGAATAAGTATAAATAAGATGTGCTTACACAATTGCTGATAACAAAATGGGCAACATGGAGGAGGTTGAAATTTCTGTTTTACTAAAAGATACAGCAAATTACTGTCATTTTGCCTAGCGTTTCCTCACCTTCCTTTGCAAGTGATGAATTGTTTATTTTGAGAGGGTAAGAAAACTAGTCTGGGATTTAAACTGAAAGATAACCCTATTGAGATACACCATATTTTTTAATAATGGACTTACTTTTTAATTGTGTCTGTCTATGTTAGATTGCAAATTGCAAATATTTTGGTCGTTATTGTTCCCAGAGGTATGTTTTCAAAAATGACACCATAACGTAAAGCATTATGATATACCATTGACTAAAGCTATTATGCTTTATTTTCAGACCTACTTTTAAAAGCTTCACTGCTGTGGGTTTCCCATCATTTGTCCTTCCCTTCCTCTAGAAGATTATTGCATGAGTGAAACCACTCTGATTTTTCTTTTTTTTCCACATCATTCTCTCTGAATTTCTTTGTTTGATTTTTCTCATTACTACTAGATTCTGCTGATTTAAATACTTGACGTTTTTGCTATCTTATACTCTTCAAGGGCTGCTATTACGCTGCATCTTCCAGGTGTAGCATCTTTCAGGTGAAAATGGAGAGAAATCAAGCAAGCAAGCATGCCACTCTTTCTTGTTATGCTATTATTGCTAAAATAAAATGGCAGATAGTCATAAAACTGGAAGAAAACAAGCTGATGCTTGTACCCAGTCAAGCACAGCTCTCCTTTCATCTGAATAGTGAATCATTCACGCACTCACAGCTAAGTTTGTACTTTCTCCTGATATGTAGATTTTAATCAACAGATTGACATAGTCTACAGATAATAGATTATAATTATGGCTGTTCTAAGCTGTGGAAAGCTATGTCAACATGCCCAGCTCCAGAAATTTGTAGTTTTGTAGGATTCTGCTAGTAGTTTTGGCGACAAATAACCTATCAGCCTCCTTTTCCTAGTAGGTCTCATGCAAGTGTCATCCACAGTAGCATCATTATCTTGCTGTACAAGCACCTGTTAGATGCCTAAATTTAGTATACAGATGCAGTTGTTTATGACTTGCCTAACAGGTCTTGCTTGTTTGGCACCAGTATACGACCTTTATTAAGGGTACTGTTACATTAGGTGTGTTTCCTTGTTAGCACAGAGATTCCTGTTGAGTTATGTTAAAGTCTGCATAGAATATAGTTTTATAAAGATAAGAGAAAACTTGAAGCCCAAGGGAAATAAATCTTGAGATAAATAAGCATTCAGAAATGTGCACCTTGGTGCACAATATACTTGGTATATTCCCTGTTGGGACATTCATTGTTTCTTTTTGTACTACATCTGCCGAAGATTTCTGCATTCATGGATGTGACCCAGTGGTTTTTCACTTGCAAATATCCTACAGTACCCACTTGAACTTGACCTTGATCTGACTTTGCCATGGTAATTGTTAGAAGAGAGCCAGAGCTTGACACCATGATTTACTAAACTGTATACATATTTTACTGCGTGTTGTTTAAACTAGTACATTGCATTGTTTACAACGCTTCACTAATATATTTGAAATAGTAATTGGATAGTTCTAACTATGTAAAACTGCTCATACAAGTGTGACGATGCAATACACTGCTGCTAAGCAGGTTTTAATCAACTCAACATTGGGTTCATTTGGTTACTAATCTCAGATGTCTATGCTTCATTTTTATATTATAAGAAAGAAGTTTCCATAAATATTCAAAAGATACCAAGTAAAAGTAATTATTTAGGGCTTAGCTGGGAAAGTAAGCAATGGAATGAAAAGCCATATGAGCTGAAACAGAGATTATCATTTTCTTAAAAGTAATTCTTTGAATGTAAGTGAGGTTTACAGGAAAACTGTGGATCATCAACATTTGTATGACTTGTTTACTTGGAGAATATGTATGCTCCAAGAGTCACCTTGTACAGAAAAGATGGGTTTTAACTACAATAAAACATCTGTTCCTCTTATAAAGTGAAAGTCAGCTTCTAACAAACTGTACTTTTTCTCTTGTTTTCTTTTGATATGCTCCTAATTGTTTTCAGAGAAAGTTTTCAGAAATGTCTTTTTATTGGCACAATCCATTCCCTCTAAGGGGTTTAGCAGAGGCATTAGTTTGCGATGGAGTTTTGCTGCAGTGACTCTGGGATGCAGGAAGCCTGGCAGACTGCTGAGGTAGGGATGGGCACTCTGACTGTGCTGGTTTCGGCTGGCCTGACTATGATTCTTTTCCTCAGTTTCTTGAGTAGTGTGTATGGTTTCTGCTCCCTAATATGGGTATTCTCCATTTTCCATGTGAATAGGTGGTGGTGTACACCATGCTTTTAGAACAGACTCTGGATCAAAGGGTCAGCTGTGCATCTGCCAAAGAGCTGCCTCTGGACTTGCCTTCACCTCACTTTGTGGGGCACTCCTGGGACAGGCTGTCCCTGCCTGGCCTCTCCCACCTGCCCATGGTCCAGAACCCTGTTTCAGCCCAGCTTAGGGTCTTCTGTCCCTGCCCCAACGATGCTGTGAGGTGCTGGTCTCCAGCACCATGGATCCTGAGCCCTGTCTGCAGGCCAACAGTCAAACCAAGGATAATGGCTTTAAACTGGAAGAAGGTAGATTTAGGTAGACGTTAGGAAGCTCTTCCCTGTGAGGGTGGTGAGGTGCTGGCACAGGCTGCCCAGAGAAACTTTGGCTTCTTGGTCCCTAGAAATGTTCAGTGCCAAGTTGGATGGGGCTTCGAGCAACCTACACTAGTGTGAGGTGTCCCTGCCTGTGGCAGGGGATTAGAACTGGAGGAGCTTTAAGGTCCTTTCCAACCCAAACCGTTTTGTGATTCCATGAACCTGTCCCTATGGCCCTACTTGGTCATTTTGGGCAGTGGCTGACCACAGAGCCCCACACCGGGACTGACGCAGACCCCCCTGCCAGAGTACAACCCAGCCTTAGCCTGTCCCCATGGAGGTAACTATGGATTGTAACTCTGGGCTGCCTCTGGCTGCCATCATCCCCTGCTTCCTTGCTCAGCTGCTGTGGGACAGGTCCTGCCCAGCAGCCATGCTATGGCTTCCAGCTCCCTCAGGAAGCAGCCAGTCTGTGCTGAGCCCTGACAGGAGTTTTCATGCTGCTATGTCTTCCTGATTTTGACTCTTAAAGTACTATCTTAAGGTCTTTTCAAAGTTAAACACAAAACAAAAACTGCTGGGAAGCAAATGAGAAACAGAAATAAATTATCTCCTCTGTGTGCAGAAAGATTTTACAGTGCTCTGATTAGTAATAGCAAATTTACAGTACAACTTTGCTTTATAACAAGAATAAAGTTCATTTTAGCGTGCCCTTATTCTTTTTGTTTTGTTTTATTTATTCCTCAAGGTTCTTTCCCTCAGCCCCCTCAGCCAGAAATGGCACAGCATTATGTGCCTATCCCAAGCAGCTGGAGGTGGAGTCTGATCTCCCACAGGATGAGTCACAGCTCACACAGCCTCTTCTAGGGAGTTCTTCTCTGTTCTGGGGGCTCTGACAGTTTTGCTGCCTTTGCCTTTTGCTCTGTTCTGTTTTTTCATCTGGCATTATGGTAATTAAAGGCAACTGAGTCAGGTCTTACCTTGGATGAGAGAAGATGAGAGCAGAGGAAAAAGAGGCTCAGACGTAACTCTTTCCTTTGTTCTCATCTATCAAAGAAGAAATTGCCATGTGTTTTCTAGTCTTCTGCTGCTTGTTATACTCGTAAATGTGACATTTATTAATTACATGTTGTGCTATAAGAGTTATTCCCTTTTTAAAAGCTATTCATATTTTCTTGTCTGTTGCCTTTGCAGTGTTACTTTTTGATTTTATAATTGCAGACTTGGATATTTTCATGTTTTTACATGAAGTCTTGGCTGAATAATTTTACCTGAAAGGTATATAGGTATATAGGAGGCATACCATGCATGGCAAGTATATTAACTAACTGTATTTGATCCCAGTAATGGAAGTTGAAGTTTCTTCATTAAAGTGAATGGAACCGTAATGATTTGTGCCAGCTGTGAAGATCTGTTCAGTTGTATTTGCTATAGGAAATCAATTTGTTTGGTGGAATGACAAGGTTCTTTTTTTTCTGAATAATTAAAAATTATTTATTAGGCTCATCGTTAATTCTTAATATGTAAACATTTATATTTGGAGGATTATTCATGGTGAGGCTATTCATGACTATATAAAGACTGCTATTTCTACAGGCTTGAAGTTTAAGTATATCTGGTTTAGGTCTACAGTTGCTTCAATACTGGTCCATGCCATCAAGAGGTGATGGACACTGTGAGGGTAAAGAGAAGTCATTAGCTGTGTAAACAGGGAGTGGTGCTGATGGAAAGGAGCTACCTAGTGATATATTTGGTTTGGTCACATTGAGAGGAGCACTCAACAAACGTAAGCCTGCTTTTCAGTAAGTCACCCTCTAGAACAAGTGTTGTTATGGACAGAGATTTGACCTTTTACTAGTAATTCTAAATGTGTTAGCATGCCTACCTGATAAAGATCCACAACCTCAACTGAACAAAAGGAATCCTTTTTTGTGTTGAATGTTGTCATACTTTGTGATGACCTACTCCTCAGAACTTAAAGACATCCGTACTTCCAGGGGAAAGCGTTTGCCTTCTTTATTACTTTTCTTCCATAGTTAAACCTGTTACTGCTGAAATATCCCAAAATGGCAATTCTGTCCAGGGTCCTGCTCTATAACAAAGGAACTGTGTGTGTTTTGCTGTTGCAGCTGTTTTAACACTTGAACTTTCACTTCTGCCTTTATAGTGTGGTGTGACCTCTCTTCTGTGCTATATTGTGTCTGTCCTTGTGGACTCCTTTCCTTTCACTTTGGCAATATTTCACTTTAATTTCTTCTCAGTCTGTATCTAGTCTACTGCCTATTTCCATTGGAATTCAGGTTTCTTATCTGCAGGCCAAACACTATTCAAACTATATATTTAATTTCTTTAAGCATTTTCAGCAAAGGTGCTGCATTTTGAGAGTTACTTATTGCTCTGGGTTCCCACAGTTTTTATTTTTAGCCTTTTGAGAAGTGATCACAATGTTCAGGCAAGCAAATTGCTAAGCATTTTCAGGCTTCATTCACCTCTATTGTAACAAACTTTTTGATTTGACAAAACTGAGTTAGAAAAGTAGATTCTCTCAATTGTGGAGTTTCCAAAGTGTAGAAAAGCCATATTTGTTTATGTATGGAGCAAACTTACTTGCTGTTCAGACAAGCAAAGCATTTAAAAAGTGATTCTATAGCTCTTTAACAGTGCTTCTGGTAGTATTTCTCATTTCTTCTACAGTTGTTTTTTTTTTTAAGCACAGATGATTAGTTTAATGGTCAGATATGATTTTGTATGAAAGAAAGAAAATAAATACTGGCTTCCTTAGTATTCTTTTTAGTAATTAATTCTGTATATTGATACCAGAAAGCACAAATCAGTTCATCATTATCACTTGATTGTAATTCAAAACTTAAGAAAACCTGTTGAAGAAGGTTGTCTTCTGAAGCTGATTACTCTTAACAGTTAATAAAATCACCCTGTAGGAGTTACAAAATAATTGTTGGAGAAATTGTGACACTAAAAATAAGTGCTGTAGTAAGGTTTATATTAACACATAACTACCGTGAAGGAATCAGCGCTAGGGTGAATGTGCTTTTTATATATGCATAGAGTAACCTGGTAGTGAGAAAGGGTCATTAGCGTACGTGTACACAGGTATAGACATTTTTTTCCCAACACACTGAAGAGGTTCAAGAGAATATGTGTCATATCTTAAACAGGTATTCAATCAAATACTTAAAAACATAAAAGTTTCGCAGGTGTCTGGAATTAGAAAGCGAGACATAGTCCCAAGGGTAGCTCTTTAAGAATATATGTATATGTTAATGCATGCACACACATATACCTGCAAAGTTACTTTATATGGAAATTGGAAAGGAAAAAGTTGCTATGGCAGTCAGAAAATACCATTTTGCTGGTCCTTACTTTCAGTCAAGGAAAAAGATTTAAAAACTGAGCGAAAAACCTATACTGATAAGATATGAACACTTGTTTCTTTTTAATTGTTTACAATTACCTTCCCACTTAAGCTTCCTCTGATGGTCTCCTTTTCTACCTGAGTGAATCAATTATCAGAGGTCTTTCCAGATTCTTCTTTTGTATGCAGAGGGAACTCTAGTTAGGGAAAAATGTATTGCTTTGGGATGAATTGTGCATGAGCTGCTTATCTCTAAGAACTGTCAATTGCTTCAAAAGAACAAAAGGTTAAACATTGATGTAAGAGAGTGCTCATCAGTCTGCAGGATTTAGATCTGCTGAGGGGCTTCAGAAGCCCTGACTTAACATTGCTTATTGAGTCCCCTGAATATGGGGGTGATCCTTGGATCCCGCTGAAGTTCATGAGCTTCTACATGGAGCTTGATGGCTCAGAAGTCTGAGTTGGTTTCCAGGAAAGGGCTTAATTCACTTCCTTTTCAAACAGAAATTTAGGAAGGCTTAGAGCTACAAGCACAAGTCAGTACAAAACAGAACAGTCAGAAATTATTTCCCGTTCCCTGCATGTTTAGAAATTCATATGCCTAAGTGAATCTGAGACCTTCTAAAAGGTAGTTGCCCTGGGTTCAGCAGTAGCAGTTATGTTTCTCCTTCGTGGTAGCTGGTGCAGTGCTGTGTTTTGACTTCCAGCCTGGGAACAGTGCTGGTGAAACCGATATTTTCGGTTGTTGCTAAGTGATGTTTACCCTGACCAAGGACTTTGTGAGGCTCATGCTCTGCCAGGGAGGAGGGGAAGCCAGGAGGAAGCAGAGACGGGGCACCTGACCCAAGCTAGCCAAAGAGGTATTCCATACCACAGCACGTCACGCCCGGGGTGGGGGATAACTGGGAGCTACCTGGAAGGACATGGGCTTCCGGGTGGGACTCGTTTCTTGGCCGGTGGTATTGTATTCTCTTCCCTTGTTATTTTCTCTTATCATTGCTATCGTTGGTGGTAGCGGTGTTGTACATTGGTTGCTGGACTGTTCTTGTCTCAACCCATAGGAGTTGCACTCTTTCGATCCTCCTCCCCGTTCCTCCGGGAGCAGGGAAGGGGAGAGCCCCGGTGGGGGAGGGAGGGAGGGGTGCCTCGATTGTTGTCAGCCCGGCACCACTCACTGGGAGTGAGTGAACAAGTTGCTTGGCTGGGTTTAAACCACAACAGTTCTTTTTGGCACCCAACGTGGGGCACAAGGGGTTGAGATAACAACAAATCTGATCGGATTAATAGTCACTCGTCACAATGCTGATTTATTGGCTCTCAAGGTTGTTCCTCTTGATCTCACAGTTTCAGCATATTGTATCTTACTTCCATCTGGTATTTGCTGTATTAGTGTTTTTCAAGTGTGGGGCTTGGGCTAAGGTTTTTGTCTCATTGTACTTTATGGTAATGACTTGTAATACAATAGAATCATTGATCATGAAACTGATCTGGCTTATGTTCCCAGTGTGGTCACCACCTTTATACTTTGGGAGGTATATAATAGAAGTGCTTAACAATTACACATCTTTTTTCTCCTTCTCAGGTGCTCAACCTGTGAAGGACACACCCTTTTACCCTCCCAGTCCTCCCCCCAGACCATTTGCATTTGAGAGTTTTGAAGTTTTTGAATGGCCTTTTAATGCTGTTGAGACTTGTTTGCTGATCGTGATGGGAATCACCATGCTAGCACGCATACAGAGTGTGTTTTGCCCATGACTGATTTCAAGAGTTAAGCAGAGTCAGGTTTGGGTCTTGTCTGGGGTCAAATGACGATGTAGGAAGACCAAGAGATTTTCCCTGAGGCTGGACAGTCATGAGTGGCAGAATGTGTGGGATAGTATGGGCAAGTATCTAGGTCAGTGGGCCCCTCCAGTACTTTGGAATTTCACTACCGAACAACTGCAAAATCCAGACGAATTAGTAAAACACTTAAATGAGGTGTGTGGTCATTCTGGCCATACCAGAGATGGACAAATCATGGCAACGTGCTGGGGCTTGGCCTATGCTTACAGGGCCTTGTTCGACACTATCCAGCACCTTCAAAAGGAAAAGAATGTCAGTGAATCTGTGGGCAAAGCAACAGTCAGCGCAGCTACTCCAGCTCCAAGCACAGCAGCTTCACCACCCCCAGCGACAAGTACAGTCGCTACTCAAACTTTGGCTGCAATGAACAGCGCAGCTACCCCAGTGGCAAGTACAGCAGCTGCTCAAACTTCAACTGCAACAGACAGCGCAGTTACCCCAGCTCCAAGCACAGCAGCTACACCATCCCCAGCAACAAGTACAGTTGCTACTCAAACCACAGTGATAATTACTGCAGCCAAACCAGAGGACCAATTTGTACCAATATCGGTTGCCCCTGTACGCAAGAGAACAAGCAAAAAAGAGGCAAGAAGGGTGAAGCAAGATGAAGAAACAATGAATTCACCACCTGGTCCAGAATCTGATCAGGAGTCATCACCACATGACGAAGAAGAAGAAGAGGTAACTTCTCGACCTCAGATCTCAACCGAGCTACGGAATAGGCGAAAAGATTTTACCTGTCAACCAGGGGAGCACATCATCACCTGGTTACTCCGATGCTGGGACAATGGGGCCGATGGTCACGAACTAGAAGGTACAGAAGCCAAGCAGCTGGGATCACTTGCTAGAGAAGGGGGAATTGACAAAGCAATTGCAAGAGAGAAAAAGTCCCTCAGTCTTTGGAGGCGGCTCTTGGCAGCTGTGAAAGAAAGGTTTCCATACAAGGACGATGTTATGAGTCGTTCGGCCAAGTGGACTACTATAGACAAAGGCATCCAGTCTCTGAAGGAATCAGCCATCGTAGAGATGATCTATCACATCAAGCCAAATAACGGGGATACACCTATAGATCCAGATGAAGTTGAATGTACACAACACATGTGGCGAAAACTTACACGGAATGCACCGTCATCATATGCCCACTCATTGGCAACAGTAACCTAGAATGACATAGTACCACTAACAGTGGATGAAATGGTTCATAAACTCCGAGAGTTTGAAGACAATCTCACCCCTTCCATCATCTCAGCTGTGGAAAAACTGTCCCAGGGCCTCAAACAATTGAGGGACGATCTATCTGATTTATCCAGCTCCTCACGTGTACCAACACATGTCTCAGCTATTAACAAAAGACATCCTATTGTTCAAGAGAGGAGATACAGAAGGTATACGCCACGGGCTACCCTATGGTTTTACCTGCTGGATCACGGAGAAGACATGACAAAGTGGGATGGAAAACCTACTTCAGCTTTGGAGGAACGGGTGAGTGAACTGAAGAGGGGAGCAAGGGCCAAGACTGATCGTCCCATGAGAGCTACGGCTTCAGTCTCTGGTGAGCAGTTTCCCAGATGGAATGGAAGAGCTGATTTTACTCCAGCTCCTGTGATAACGAAGAATAATCCCTTTTACCACGACTTAAGTGTCCAACGCTGTGATGACCATTAGAGAGGCCCTGCCTCCAGCCAGGTGGAGGTAGGGGACAATCGGATTTACTGGACTGTGTGGATCAGATGGCCTGACACATCAGTCCCACAGAAGTATAAGGCTCTAGTAGATACCGGTGTACAGTGTACCCTGATGCCATCAAGGTGTCAAGGGGTGGAACCCATCTATATTTCTGGAGTGACAGGAGGATCCCAAGAGTTGACTGTGCTGGAGGCTGAAATCAGCCTGACTGGGAGGGAATGGCAAAAGCACCCTATTGTGACTGGTCCAGAGGCTCCATGCATCCTTGGCATAGACTACCTCAAGAGAGGGTACTTCAAAGACCCAAAAGGGTACCGGTGGGCTTTTGGTATTGCTGCTTTGGAGACTGAGGAAATTGAGCAGCTGTCCACCTTGCCTGGTCTCTCAGAAGATCCCTCTGCTGTGGGGTTGCTGAAAGTTGAAGAACAACAAGTGCCAATTGCGACCACAACAGTGCACCGGCGGCAATATCGCACCAACCGAGACTCCCTGATTCCCATCCATCAGCTGATCCGTAGACTGGAGAGTCAGGGGGTGATCAGCAGGACCCGCTCACCCTTTAATAGCCCCATATGGCCAGTGCGAAAGTCTAATGGAGAATGGAGACTAACAGTAGACTATCGTGGCCTGAATGAAGTCACACCACCATTGAGTGCTGCCGTACCGGACATGCTAGAACTTCAGTATGAACTAGAGTCAAAGGCAGCCAAGTGGTATGCCACGATTGATATTGCCAATCCATTTTTCCTTTGGCAGCAGAGTGCAGGCCACAGTTTGCTTTTACTTGGAGGGGTGTCCAGTTCACTTGGAACCGACTGCCCCAGGGGTGGAAACACAGCCCTACCATTTGCCATGGACTGATCCAGACTGCACTGGAACAGGGGCAAGCTCCAGAACACCTGCAATACATTGATGACATTATTGTGTGGGGCGATACAGCGGAAGAAGTCTTTGAGAAAGGGAGGAAAATAATCCAAATCCTGCTGAAAGCCGGTTTTGCCATAAAACGGAGTAAGGTCAAGGGACCTGCACAGGAGATTCAATTTTTGGGAATAAAATGGCAAGATGGACGTAGACAGATCCCCACAGATGTGATCAACAAGATAACAGCAATGTCTCCACCAACTAATAAGAAAGAAACGCAAGCTTTCTTGGGTGCAGTGGGGTTCTGGAGAATGCACATCCCAAATTACAGTTCGATTGTAAGCCCTCTCTATCATGTGACCCGGAAGAAGAATGATTTTAAATGGGGCCCTGAGCAGCAACAAGCCTTTGAGCAAATTAAACATGAGATAGTTCATGCAGTAGCCCTTGGACCAGTCCGGACCGGGCCAGATGTAAAAAATGTGCTGTACACTGCAGCTGGGGAGAACGGTCCTACCTGGAGCCTCTGGCAGAAAGCTCCAGGGGAGACTCGAGGTCGACCCCTCGGCTTTTGGAGTCGGGGATACAAAGGATCTGAGGCCAGCTATACCCCAACTGAGAAAGAGATACTGGCAGCCTATGAAGGGGTTCGAGCTGCTTCAGAAGTGATTGGCACTGAAGCACAGCTCCTCCTGGCACCCCGGTTGCCCGTGCTGGGCTGGATGTTCAAAGGCAGGGTCTCCTCTACGCATCATGCAACCGATGCTACATGGAGTAAATGGGCTGCACTAATTACACAACCAACTCAAATAGGAAATCTCAGTCATCCAGGCATTCTAGAAGTCATCATGGACTGGCCAGAGGGCAAAGATTTTGGAATGTCACCAGAGGAGGAGGTGGTGCGCGCTGAAGAGGCCCCACCATATAATAAACTGTCAGAAAGTGAAAAGCAGTATGCCTTGTTTACTGATGGGTCTTGCCGTATTGTGGGAAAGCATCGGAGATGGAAGGCAGCTGTATGGAGTCCTGGACGACAAGTTGCAGAAACTGCTGAAGGAGAGGGTGAATCGAGTCAGTTTGCCGAGGTGAAAGCCATCCAGCTGGCCCTGGACATTGCTGAACGAGAAAAGTGGCCAGTACTTTATCTCTATACTGACTCATGGATGGTGGCAAATGCCCTGTGGGGGTGGTTGAAGCAATGGAAGCAGAGCAACTGGCAACGCAGAGGTAAACCCATCTGGGCTGCTGCACTGTGGAAAGATATTGCTGCCAGGGTGCAGAACCTGGTGGTGAAGGTACGTCATGTAGATGCCCATGTACCCAAGAGTCAGGCCACTGAGGAACACCAGAACAACCAACAAGTGGATAAAGCGGCTAAGATTGAAGTGGCTCAGATGGACTTAGATTGGCAACATAAAGGTGAATTATTTTTGGCCCGGTGGGCCCATGACACTTCAGGCCATCAGGGCAGAGATGCAACATATAGATGGGCCCGTGATAGAGGGGTGGACTTAACAATGGACACTATTGCCCAGGTTATTCATGAGTGTGAAACATGTGCTGCAATTAAACAAGCCAAGCAGTTAAAGCCTCTTTGGTATGGAGGACAATGGTTGAAGTATAAATATGGGGAGGCCTGGCAGATTGACTATACCGGCACCCCGCCAAGGCAAGCACCATGTGCTTACCATGGTGGAACCAACCACCAGGTGGCTGGAAACATATGCTGTGCCCCATGCCACTGCCTGGAACACTATCCTGGGCCTTGAGAAACAGATTTTGTGGAGAATTGAGTCAGACAATGGGACTCATTTCCGGAATAAGCTTATAGATATTTGGGGCAAAGAGCATGGCATTGAGTGGGTATATCACATCCCCTACCACGCACCAGCCTCTGGGAATATCGAACGGTACAATGGGCTGTTAAAAACTACACTGAGAGCAATGGGTGGGGGAACTTTGGATGATCAGGTAGTGAGGTGGACTGCGAACTGGCTGAAGGAGAGAAGCCAGAGAGTTGTAGTCTATGGGGCTGAGTCTAGTTGGAGGACTGTAACTAGTGGAGTGCCTCAAGAGTCAGGACTGGGACCAGTATTATTTAATATATTCATCAACGATTTAGATGAGGGAATTGAGTGTACTATCAGCAAGTTTGCTGATGACACTAAGCTGGGAGGAGTGGCTGACACGCCAGAAGGCTGTGCTGCCATCCAGTGAGACCTGGACAGGCTGGAGAGTTGGGCAGGGAATAACTTGATGAAATATAACAAGGGAAAGTGTAGAGTCCTGCATGTGGGCAGGAACAACCCCAGGTTCCAGTATAGGTTGGGGAACGACCTGTTAGAGAGCAGTGTAGGGGAGAGAGACCTGGGGGTCCTAGTGGACGACAGGATGACCATGAGCCAACACTGTGCCCTTGTGGTCAAGAAGGCCAATGGCATCCTGGGGTGTATTAGAAGGGGGTGGTTAGTAGATCGAGAGAGGTCCTCCTTCCCCTCTACTCTGTCCTGGTGAGACCGCATCTGGAATATTGTGTCCAGTTCTGGGCCCCTCAGTTCAAGAAGGACAGGGAGCTGCTGGAGAGAGTCCAGCGCAGGGCAACTAAGATGATTAAGGGAGTGGAGCATCTCCCTTATGAGGAAAGACTGAGGGAGCTGGGTCTCTATAGTTTGGAGGAGACTGAGGGGTGACCTTATTAGTGTCTATAAATATATAAAGGGGGAGTGTCCCGAGGATGGAGCCAGGCTCTACTCAGTGGCAAACAATGATAGGACAAGGGGTAATGGGTACAAACTGGAACACAAGAGGTTCCACTTAAACTTGAGAAGAAACTTCTTCTCAGTGAGGGTGACGGAACACTGGAACAGGCTGCCCAGGGAGGTTGTGGAGTCTCCTTCCCTGGAGACATTCAAAACCCGCCTGGACACATTCCTGTGTAACATTATCTAGGTGTTCCTGCTCTGGCAGGGGGATCTTTCGAGGTCCCTTCCAATCTTTAGCATACTGCGATACTGTGATACTGTGAACCGTGATTCTTGTAAAGTATGCTGCCTCATAATGTGATACTTAATTTATATACACTAATAAGGTCACCCCTCAGTCTCCTCTTCTCCAAACTATAGAGACCCAGCTCCCTCAGTCTTTCCTCATAAGGGAGATGCTCCACTCCCTTAATCATCTTAGTTGCCCTGCGCTGGACTCTCTCCAGCAGGTAGGTAATGCTGAAGTGTTTAAAATTATTCCAGAATCAACTGAATTAAGGCATTGGGTAATTTCACACATATTTACCAGAGGATGCTGCTCCTGCGACAAGTATGCTCAAGTATCATCAAAATGCAGATGCTGGAAAACAGAAGTGGTGAGGTTATTTGGCCATCTCCTGTATACATCATTATTAAATGACAAGGGAACATTAATTTTACGGATGAAAGGAACCTGAGTGTAAAGATTATGAAGTTATGTCCTTGGAGTCCTCATACGTGAAATATATTCTACAGGCTAGGTATGAAAAGAGTTCATTGCAATGGTCAATGAGTCTAAATATTTGCAGATAGACATTTACTTATTAGTTCCCAGGCATTAGCTTAACTACAGTACATGTTTGTGCATATGCTCTTATTACACAGCAAATGTGATATTAAATATATTCACCTAAGAGGTTTAAATTAATTCATCTTACCTCACATTTTATAATGCATGAGTGTATATAAAACTTGTTGCTCTGGCTTATCTTGTTAGACTGTAGTAACATGACCATATTTCTAATCCTAAGGGTGTCAATATCAAGATTTAATACTGTTTAATAAATGCAATTTAAATTGATACCCCTTGTTAATTTAGATTAACTTTCAAGGTGTCCCTATGATAAATGTGGAGAATATGATAATATTTGCTTTACTGTCCTCTAAACTAACAGAAACTATTACAACTTCAACTTAATTCTTCCCTAAAAGCACCATTTGCAAGCATTATTTTCATGACCCTGTAGTCTCTTATGAAGCATTGTTAACTTATAAAGCAGTGTTAACTGCTGTTTTTTATACAGGCAAGCATATTTTTGGGAGATCAGTGAGCATCATCTCTCCAGAACACTCATCTACAATTTACACAGGCTTTATTTTCCATTTGGCACATCTTTTTATCTTAGGTTAATAGCTATATTTACAAAATCATTGGTGTTTTCTAAGACATAAATGTGTAGGACAAAGATTATGGCAAAATAATTAAATGTTTCAGCAAATTTTACTTTTCTGGTCTGAACTTTCTATCTTAAATTGTTTATAAGAGATAATATTTTGAAACTTGCAGTAGTTGATAATAATAGAAACTATTTTTTCGACTTCAACATGCATAGACTAATAGAAAAATAGTCAATACATTTGAAAATGAGTTCTGCAAACTTTATGCAATGCCTACATTAGTGCAGAAAGTTTCGAAAACCTTTCAAACAGTCATATTCTTTTGTACAGTAGCTTAGCTAGAATCCCATTGTTATTTGTGAAAAATATTAAAGTCCAGTCTAGCTAAATTCACAGGGGATTCTTACATTTATGACAAGGATGTTGCAGTGCACAAGCCTGTATTATTGAATACAGTGATATAACCTATACAAAGTTGCTACAGAGTCACTATGAACATTTTCAAATATGGTGGTTTCATTTAGGAAGCTATGGAAACACTAAGGGGTCTCATTTATTTATATAATGCACGGAATCTATTAAGGCTTTAATCAGCTAATACTGAAATCTTGTACTGGAGGCACTAGGCCTCATTAATACAGCTGCTTTGTCTTAAAGAAAGAAATTTAAGAACAATTACCTAAAACTGTAGCAAAAATACTTCCCCTTCTCCCAGTATTTGCAGTTATTCTATTGTCATTTATGTGTTTTTCTGCCTAGATCTGTCTCTCTGAAGCTCCCCTTGAAAGACAAATGCTTTGAACAGTCTAGGTAGCTTCATGCTTTAAAGAAAATATTTACAATGCAATGCAAGCCCCTTTTTTTCTTTTTTTCTTTTCTTTCAAAAGAACTACACTGCTATGAGGAAAGTTTATTGTTGGAGCTGATCAAAGGGACAAGACTTTTCCAGCTCTTAAGCTGGCTGACATTTGACAGTGTTACGAGACAGGGCTTTTTATTTTTACTACTCTTAATGAACTCACTGGGCTTGTTCTGAAAAGCAAATAGGCGCAGAAAATGCGTGCTGAAGTCCCAAGACTTGGACTTCAGAACATTATCTGTAGTTAAACTTAAATCTGTAGTTAAATTCTGTAGCTGGTCAAGGTGCAGTTCAGAATGAAGTCAACTCAGTATGACTTAATGAGGAATGTATTGAAGATGGGAATCTGTGTAAGCACTATGCCAGAATAGGGTCTGCCACACAGGTAAAAAATATGGGGGTGAGGGGAATTTGAAGCAGGGGGCCCTGTTTTCAAAATATAACAATGATTTATAAATATACTTTTGCCATATATATATAAAAATTCAAGGACAAAAAAGAGATACAGTGACTTTTTAGTCAGTCTTTTTCGAAGTACGTAATCTCACAATGGTGTGGACATAGTTAGTAAGATGTTAGCACTTCAGTGAGGTGAGGCCATTGAGGAAGAGTGAAGGCAGAATCTACAAATATTCATTCTGTTTATGTTCATGCACTAAAGGCAGACAGTTCCAGTCCTTCAAAATACTGACTGACTTATCAAAGTAGTTTGGAGAAGCTAAAAGCTGTTTCAAAAGGCTACCTTGAGAATTAAGTGGCCAGATATCCTATTCATTCTGAAAACTTTGGAAATATTGTGGCTTGTTGAGATTTGTTTTACACAAACCCTGGGGACTTAGAACACAGTGAGAGGTAAATTTACAGTTTAAGGTTCCTTAAGGGGTAAACTGAAAATCTTTCTGGAAAAATAACAGATGGGCATCGAGTTCACCTGGATACTCAAGCAAGTTGTTCAGGCAACGTCTGAAGATGGAAAGGTTGAGAATCATCTTTCATAATCCATGAAAATGGTGAGAATTGAAGATTCGGAAGTACCATCTTGTGTCTTTACCCTGACTGAAATCACAAAAGATAAGTAATCATCAAAGCTTAACTTTTAAACATTTAGAAAAGGGTCATCAAGATGAGTGGAGAAGAGAAATCTGCGAAAGACAGATGTGCACAGACAGCCATTTGCAATTTTAATGAGGAAATAACACCACCTACATCTCTCCGTATTTTTAAAGACAATGCCACAGAAAATCTAGAAAACATTTAAAAAGATTTTGTGATCTCCTTAGCCCTCTTCTGCTACACAAAAAAAGAACCATTCCTAGTAAAGCTGGAGGTGTGAGTCTTCTTCAGTTATGCTGGAAAGAAAACTAAATCATCCATAAAGTATTTTCTTACAGGCATTTTTCTATAAAATCTGTGAAGCATTAAATAGGTTTATTTTACATAATCACAATAACATTCTTCTCTACTAAGTTAAAAAAAATCAGTGCCACTGTTCTTCTATTTTTATTTATTAATAACTAGAACTTCAAATGTTATGAATTTGTCAAGAAGAATAAAGAGTATCTCTAAAAACTATAGCAGTGTTTTTATGCCACTGGAGAAGAGATTGTCTCAGTATTTCACTGATAAACCTATCTTTCAGATCAGTGATCCATGAGCTAGGAAGAATTTCCAAATAAGCCAATAAGTGCTTCAAAGGAGAATCTGTCTATTGTGTCAATAAGCACATGTGAAATAACGTTGCAGCTTTCAATATGACACAACAGATTTTGCTGCAGGATTTTTGAGGCAAAGTTTGAGTCAGTCTGATCTTTTACAAGGGTAACTTAAGCAATACTTTGCATTTTGGCTGACTAATAGCTTCAGCTGCCCAGCTTCAAATGCAAAAGGGAAGCTCAAAGTTAAATTAGACATAATTCTGAAGGATTAATTTAAGATTGTAAAGAAAATAAGGATAAAATGCAAGAAAAAATCTCTGCACAAAATATTTTTGTACAAAATCTTTTTGTACAAAATCTTTTTGTACTATTCTTATCTTAATTTAGAACAATTATGCACCCCTAAGATTGATTTGAACAAAAGGTATAGCGTAAAATCTGAATTAAAGTGTGTGATACCTGTGTAATACATCGATGTGCTGTAAAACATATCCTATAAAAGTAACAACTCTGTAGGTTGTTTTATAATCTCATATCTGTGAGACAGCCATGGCTGATTCTAGCTGGGGCCATTCTTATTTATGGTGTGAAACCAGAACATAATCTTGCAGTGATACTTTGGAAGACACTGGACAATTAGGTTTTATTGATAAATTTCCACTTTTCTACATATTCTAATAGTTCCAGAACAGTTGCAAGAAACTAATAAGGCACTATCTTCAAGATTTGTTGGACAAGATCCACATTTTGATGGATGCATTTACTGGTATTGGGTTTGATCTACGTAACTTTTTAAAAAATAATAAATAAATCCCAATCAAAACCCCACCAGAATGAAAGATACAGCCAGTTATACTATACTGATTCTCCAGTGTATTTTTCATATGAGTACCAGCCCTTTTGGGAAACGTAACCATGGAAATTTAAATTGACTATCCAAACAGCAATTTGTGAATCATTTATTGAAAAGGGTACATACTTTGAGGAAAAGATAGGAAAGGACAGAGGGAATAAGTTATATGAATTCAGATTAGTGGACAGAGCTTGAAATACTGAAGCGCTAAACTGATACCTAATGACGGAAAGTGAATGTAAATTGTATTAGTATAATGAACAAAGAGAAAGTGAAATGTATTACGGTAAAAAGTGTGTCCTAAAAAAAAGATAAAACCTCTTCCCCCACCCCTCCAAACCCCAAAACAATTTAAATCTTTTCTGCCTTGAGAATCCTTGCTATTCATAAAAACCCTATTCATAAAAGCACTTCTAATTGTTTCAAATCTCATCAAAGTTTATCAGTGAGAATTTTCAGTCTTCTGGATCTTATTTAATGATTTAATCACTATGGTTTCTTACAATGAACTCTGCTATAATAGGGATCCTACGCAAACTACGTAAATTGTATTCATTCAAGTACTGTAAATGGTGAAGCACTTAATTCTACTTTTTTTTTACTCAATTTAATTGAAATGGAACCATTTAAATGGAGCAGTTAGAGAGCTCTCTGACAGCCCAAGAATAGTTAAGATTACCTTATTATGATTGGTTTTAGAGACAGTAACACAGACAGCTAATTTGGAGTTATTTTTTCTATTACGTTGAATATCAGTACCATGTAAAATACACGTGTATATGCATGGACTACATTTCTCACAAAATCTGTCCTGTGCCCTGTCTTGTGGCTGATGTTTTCCATAAATTGTTGCTCTTCAGGCAGGCTTTCTGTGTGCCTTTGGTACTGTGGCTGCTTGGAATAAGCAGATTTCACCCTACCACCTTTCTTGACTTTCCTCCTGAAGCTGTATGTGATAATGCCAGATGAGTATTTAGAACATGTGCATGGTATTGTTGCCTGTCACACAGGCTGTTTGGCATGAAGGCTTTCTCTGATCTGCTTCTCCTGTTAATAGGCTATTTAAGATGCCATGGAGTCACATTTATTTAAAGCTTTTGAAGTTAAGAAAGCTTGCTGTATTTTCTAACAATTTACTGTAAAGGAAGCACACAAAGCATTGTGGCTCTGTTTGCACAGTCTACTCTGTTAGGCTTGCTAGGAATCTAGCTAATGAATAGAGCTTAAAAATATCTGATTACAACCTATGGTTTATAAATACAGAAGATTTTCCTCAGTATGACATGCGTGTTTAAATATACACATTCTAATAATAAGCATCGAGATACAGTTGCGGTATATTTTATTGAGATTTCCATCAGCTGGCTCCTTTTTCTTCTGAATCTCCCTTAGAGGTGTATCTATTCAGATTCTAAGGTTGTGCATACAGGATAGCTTGCAAAAGGAGTTGTGATTTTGACTGTATTCTGAAGTTCACAAAGTTCATTCAGCCTAATTTTCAAAACAAATTAAATTCTTTATCAGATGTCTATTTCTCCAAGGCAGTTTGATCCTCAGTTGTTGATCTTGCCACTGGGGCAGGCAGACTGGTGTGGCCAACAGAGATTATCTTCCAATTTCACTTCCATTAAAATTTTAAACTAATTTTTAAGATATGTCTCCTAAGTACATCTTTCAAAACAAGAGAAGAGATAGTGACAGCTTGTTCTAAAGAAAAGTTTTCTGATGGTTCAGCTATGGTTCAGCTACTGCTCTCTGCTTACATCCCTGCCCCCCATTTTTTTTCTTCATTCACTGGCAATATGTGTGTATTTGTTAAAGTGAGTTATAGTCAAACATTCTAGTTTGAAGTACAGCTGTGACTGAACATATAAAGGTATGCTAACAGGGAAGATCTATGTATCCTCTGGTGTAAAACTATTTATGAGAAAATATATGACTGTAAGCCTTCCAGGAATCTAATCACCCTTCATATATGTTGTGATTTGTTCCCCATAAAATGCACAGTGTGAGCTTGTCCTACTTGCTAGGATGGGGTACAAGGCAGTTGGGACCCTACTGGTGTAACAGACCAGGGTGGATAATTGGGATTCCTTAAGATTGAATAGCTTCAGGTAATCACAGTAATCTTGGATCATTAAATAACAATATAAAGGACTTAAAATATTCTGACTGTAAAACATTCCTTACAGAATTTTTATAGTATTCCTACAGTTAGAATTATCTAAATTTTATACACTTTTTGAACAGGTAATTACAATTTTGCAAATTATTTCTCATAAAAACTTGAGTATGAACAAGGCAGCTGAGGGTTTTAATTTGAATCTCCTCAGATCAGTTGATTGCTAGATTGCAGAACTATAAGAGGGTTTAGAAACTTCTATGAAAACTAGTGTATGTTAAGGTATGGTAGGATATTCTCTTAGGTCATATATTCGGAAGATTTACTCTGATTAGTATACTGAAGTTTGCAGTTTTACAAATGTATATTTCACAAATGAAATTGATATTTTCTATTATTTCTGCATAAAATTGCACCTATCCTCATTTGACAATGTTAAAAGGATTAATTTGCATATAAGGCACATAAATTCTAGATGTAACTAGTTGCTCAGTTGTTGTGATCTAAACTTGAAAGTTCACTACGTCTTGAACTTTTTTTTATAGCTTCATGTTACATGGTCAAGGCAAAAATGTTAAATGAAAACACATACTAATTGCAGCATCTCTACTGCTTATCACTAAAATTGTGTTGATTGGGTTAGAAACATTTTTTTAGTGTAAAATAATTTGCGTAGTACCTGACATTTGCTTATGACTAGAAAGACTAATGATCATTAAAACTCAAGTTGTTTGGGTTTGTTTGTTTGTTTTTAACATTTAGAACTCAAAATACAATCAAAGAAGTTCTAGAAATCTAATGTTTTCATCCTGAGGAAAGCTGAATCTCCATAGCTTTCTGGTGCTCATCCACTAAACTGGGGGGATTAAAATATCAGCAAATTCCAAGACGGTTTTCCATGAATTGTTTCCTATTTGGCACGAATTTTTTAATTTCTTAAGTACTGAAAATACTTTTGTCATTCTTCATATCAGAAAGAAAGATCCCATTTAACCCATTAGCAACCTATATAAAATCTTAGAAACAGAAATAACAAAGGTGAAGTTAAATACAAAAACCTCTATGTCATAATATTGAACTATGTCTGCTTTAATTACTATTTCTGGTCTCACCATCAAAGATGTAGATGGAAGGAGAAAAGTAAAGAGACTTCTTTTTAAATTTCATCTTGTGGATTCAGATTTTATCAAATCAGAACAACCTGAATCTTAACATACATGGGCACAGTTTCATGTCTCTTCCACCATGAAAAATAAATCCAGTTATAATGTCTTCATCATCACTTAGTTTCTTTCCCCCAAAATAAAATTTAGTATTTTGAGTAATGTTATTTCTCAGCTATTTTCATTATGTTTTACATTGATAGATGCAGATTTTTCTTAGCTCCTTCTAATCCTTTCAAATATATTCTAAAGTTCTTCTAGATGTGGTAAATCCAAGAAGGATTGTGCCATAGCTCTCCTATTCTACTTTTGTTTTCGTCTCAGGGGTCAGATGTGTACCAAGATGATCTGTGAAGACTGCATAAAGGGAAAGATTTGATCCAAATCTCTTTGATAGTTCAGGACAAAGGACAACCTGCATTTCACCAAGTAGTTGATACCTTGGTCCATTGGCTTAACATGTGTCCTCTTGCACTAATGTCAGAGAGCAGACCATTAAAATCAGGGACCTGAAAGACACACAGGAGAGTCTGCATGTCAAAATAAAGGTAGTAAAAAGACAAACAAACTGTATCTGTTGTCTCTTAAATATGAATTAAGCACTTCCTTAGCTGAAAATAATACTGTAATATTAACCCCATAACTGAAATAAGGATGTCTTAAGTCATTAAGAAAAGTGACTTGAACTGTTCATCAAACCTCACCTAAAAAACAGTTTTATGAAACTTTTGAACCACCATTCCCACAGGGAGTACAAAGATTAATTACTGATCTGTCAGTAAGTTTTGTTCATGTGCAACAGCAGGCTGTGTTCTCTGCCTTCTCTTTATTTTGTTTTTTATTTAACAGATTCCCTGACTGCACCTTTTCCTCACATGCCTAATGTGTTGAATGGGCAAAGTTTTTTGGTTTAACTTTTGCTTCACGAAGACCCTGGTAAGGATCAGGTTCTCAAGGAGATTAAGTGAACTGCTGGATTGTAAAGGGAACTTTTTTGTTCTCACCTGTTACAACTGCCTGTAGTGGTCTGGTCCTGGTTGGTTATATCAATGGGAATATTTCTGAATGAATTCCTTTCTTTTTTTAAATAGAATATCTTTCTACTTCCCAGTTCTTGCAGTTTGCCAGAAAGGTTTATAACCATATGGCTTAATGCCCCCATGCTATCTTTCCGCCTCCTAAATATACTGTGTCATATAAGCTCTTGTCAGTTTGTTTGGGATTTAAGCATACTGATGCACCTAGCACTGCTAAGGTGAAAACAAATATAAGGCCAGATTCTTGCAGCCTTTTAACACCTTGTAGCTGTTCCCTCACAATAAAGTCCCCATTTCCCCAGAGGGTTTTGCAATTCCTTCTCTGGTCTTCTGATTGTAGAAGACATGTAAACTCATCATTAGCAAAATTCTTATATACAGACTATTCACAGAAGAATACATTTTGTATTATTTTCACAGTGTTATATCTAGCTATACCCTTGTTTGAAGAACCTTATATCAGAATTCAAATAAACAATGGCAGGATAATCCGTACTAGGTCCTTTCATGTTTGTCACTGTAGTGGATACCTCCATGTTGATGACTGAAATATGACTCAAAGATGAGAGAATTTTCATTTGAATTGTTCTTCATTGCGAGAGTTGAGAGAAAGAAGGTTCTTTCTACATCAGAAAGTGAAAAATGTGATATTTGGAAGGAGGTTAGGTTTAAAAATAGACCTGAGACCTTAAGGAAAGGGAAATGTTTGTTCTGTAACCTAGAAACTGAAATCCCTAAAGAAGTATCCGCTAGAGCAAGACCTGAAAAGAAAAACAAAATTAAAAAATCCAGTGAAATAAGCAGAATAAATTGCTAATAAAAAAATATAAAATGCAAATGAAATGGTAATCACAGGAAGTGGCTTTGGTCTAAAGCACTTATTCATGTGGTCCTTTGTAACAAGGTATTCTGTTTGGAGATAATTTTTTCATAAGTTAAAATAACTGTCTCTGGAAAATATAGGAAATAGGATTTATAAATGCTTAATGCAACTACATTGCGTGTGTACCTGAGTTTAGCGGCAAGAATTCCAACTGTACAGTGCTGGGGCTTACTGTATGTTAGAAAATAGGTCATCTTGCTACTGTTCTTTACTTAACATGTTACAGAGGGCACAGGATTTTAGTTAGCAATGTGAAAAATCAGATCATCCCTTCCTGTGCTTCTAGTAATGCCAAAGGGAACTCGGTACATAGAATTTGTCAGTAAAATTTGGCTGGAGTATCTGTCACTTTCAAGGGTGTACAGCAGTGTAATGAAGTGAAGAAACGCTCCTTTCCCTTGAACAGTATGTGTAGTGGCCAACTCAAACTTGGCAATCTGTGCACTCGCCTCTGAGTTGAATGAAGGCTGTTGACAGATGATGCTAAGAAAGTAAAAGTGTTTAGTGCCTCTCTTTTTTTGCATCAACCTTTGCTAAAAAGTAAACTGAACAGAAGACAATAAAGGAGGGAAAAAAACAGAAACCAGATAACCTTTTAATCTCGATCAAGGACAGAAGAGAAAACAGAGTACTTCATTGCTCTTAAGTCAGGTGAGCCTGATGGACTTCATCTGTGGATACTCCAATCTGCAGCTGAGATTTTTGAGACCATGCAGAGGATTGACAAGAGATCAGAAAAGTGAAAAATACATCTGCAAAGCCTGCCTCAAAATAGGGAAAAAGGACAAAGTTTAATTTTAGACTGTACAGTTCAGGATTGTTGGTTTAAAAGCAAATCTGTCGGCAGAGAACTACCTTGTAAAAACACAAAGGATTTATAAGAAATTTGTTTCAGGCCTCTTCTTTTAAGTTTTCTCTTGTCTAAAGGGTTACTTTTTTCCAGGCAATAATAGTAGCAACAAAAAAACCTACCTTGGAGTAGAAGTTGGAAATAATTTTCCAGATGGCAAACTCTTTTTAACGAAAAGCAGGACAGTCTGACATGAAAACTCTAATTTTGGCTTGGAACCATTTCACATTAACACTAGAGGTCTTTATAGACAGGTAGAATAAACATATATGTGGAACAATATAAATGTAATCCTGTGGTAGGGAAACAGCCAGTAAGACTCCTTGATATCCTTTTCAACTTTCTTTTTGAGGGGTGTTGTGCTTTGAGTTCCTTCAAAAGTAAATTGGTTTAGCGTGAATTTCAGATACTGAACCTACACAATTGAACAACTCACAGACAAAGGATTAATTGTTCAGATTCACTAGCAAATAGAGCCATTTTAAAAACATTTGAAATTATGGAGAAATGCATGGGTGGTCATTAGATCAGTGTTATAAAATATGCTTACATGTGCTGAATGTCAGTTTCATGATGAATAAATGTCCTAAGCAACTATGTTGTGCTGCTAAAACAAGATGTTATTGCATGACTTTATTTACAGCTAAATACTATTCCAGCTGACTTGCATTCAGCAACCAAATTACAGTAAGGAGGTAATAGTTGAACCTGTATGGGTGGTCTTTAATAGGAAGTGAAGAAATTACTTGGGCAGATCAAAGATTAATCTTACAATAGCTAGAACCATTGTTACCAGAAAGGTTTTCTGTTTTAGTTGTTTTTCTGAATTAGTCTAATACATGGAGTTACTTTAAAATTAAAGACAAGGTCTTTTATTCTTACTTTATATATTATGTGATTTTCTTTATATTTTCTGCAAGTTTCTAGTAGTCATGCTGAGAATATGCTAGCACCAAGCAAAATAGCTCCAGAGTTAGTTAATAGTATGGTTTACTCCATATACAGGATGGCCTATAAATATATAAATGTAAACTATTTTCTTAAAATTCTCTTGATGTTTAAGCACTTCATTACAAATTTTCTTCATAATGGATAATAATTGGGGTAAGATTTGTTTCTATTGAGAAAATATGTCTCTATTCTGCTCACTGAAATCAGTGGTCAGATTTAAAGAATATCATGCTTTGTTTTGTATGATCATGGCTGTTGGCATGTGTACTGACAGCTCAAACTTACAAAACCAGGTTGTACTGTTACTCAGCTTTGCTTTTCCTCACAAGATGGGCTCTAGGCATGTGTTTTAGCAGCCCACAGACTCTTCTGTTCTCACTGGTTTTTGCTGGGCTTTTCTGTTTAGCTTTGTTTCCGCCAAGAAATATTGAGTGAAGATAAAAATCAAGAAATTAATATTGTGCTGTTCACATGATCTTACTACACAGCTCTATGCCACAGTAATCGAGCAATTCCTCAAATCAGGATTTCCTGGTACAGGATAAAAAATTTTTGGACTTTGTCAAACTTCATATATTAGAAAATGCATTGAAAAAAAAACAAAACAAAAACAAACCCAAACCAAAACAAAAAACCCAAAACCTCCAAACAATCCAACCAAAACCCAACAAAAAACCAAAAAAAAATCCCATAAAATAATCCACAAATGGCAAACTAGCGCAATTTCTCTTGAATAACTTGCCAGGTGGATGCCTATTTTATTCAGTGGACACAACTACAGGGTAAGGGCATACTGCAGCTGATTCTGGTTAACACAACAGCAAGGCACCAAAAAAAATATCAATACTAAAAGAGGTACTGCTTGCTATCACTTTTTCCTGAACTTCAGGACCCTTACATTTACTTTCCTTGTTGAATTAAGCATGGGGTAACTCTAGAACCTTTGTCAAACACAGTGCAGCTCCATAGGTCAATAGAAATAAATAAATAAATGAAGGCAAATAGAAGATCCTGAGTTTTATGTCAAGGTAGCAGAAGTCTGGATTCAGGTTCTGTTTAAATGATGTTTATCCAATAATGAAGACCAGGCAGAATGATGAATGTGCTTCAGTGTGTCTGTGCTGAAATAGGTTTATAAACAAGCACCTGCCATAAATCACAAAAACAGCTTTGTCAGAAGTAACTAGAGACCAGATGCATCTTTATAATTACCTGTGACACCCATTGTCCTGCTTTCATATCCTCTGTTACTGAGTTAGATAATCTGTTTTATTTTACTTGTGGTTTCAATGATTTGCGTTCTATTTTGAAACATGGGCTTATGCCTGGGAAGCTTCTCAAGAAAGTCTCTGACAATTGCATTAGGGACAGTAAAATGTGCGAGGTTCATTGGCTAAATGCTACACATCATTTATACAGGAGAGAAGATGAAACTACTCATTAACTCTTTCACAAGAACTTGGACAAACATTTTCTCACTTTAAATATTTTTATTTCTCAATTTCTGGAGTTTGTTCAACAGGTACGAGAAACTTCATACTTGTTTTCCTTGGCTGCCTCTCATATTCATAGTCAGTGCTATGATGATGATCTCAACTCACAAAGCTTATTTTCATCTGTAATCAGTAATAAACTGTAGCACTCGTGAAGATTTTTGTTCCTTGTGTTTCCTTTGAGTTAATCTTGCCATTTGAGACTAATTGGCTGTTTGTGGTTCCAGCTAAATGGTTATTTCTGGTTTAGCTTGGATAGTGCTAGAATGAGTTCTGTCTCCCTCTTAGTCTTTGCTAATTTTTCTACCGTATTGTGTTATAAGGCATCTAGAAATAGCATTAATGCAAACAATGTTAGGCTTAAAGCAAGCATCATGAAGGAAAAGAGATTAAAAGAAAATGGAATATAAAAGCTTGGAGGTAAAAGCTGATTGAATTTGACTTTAAAAAATGTTTTTGTATTTCCTACTGTGGCTATTGTGTTTCACTGATGCACAGTCACAGTAATGTGTTCCTTCATATTGGTTTACAAAAGAGCTTTGCAGTAATCATGGAATAGAAAGCACAGAGCTAGACAATAAGTGCATCTGCTCTCAAGTCAGCCCATTTAATTTCCCTTTCAAATCCAATTGTTCACCTGCCGTGCTTATTAAATATAAGCATACTGTCTGTATTTGAATACACTGTGCCACTTCAGCACTCTGTACCTGTCGCTTTGCCATTACTGATGCAAGTTGCCTCTAAGGATGATTGTAAGAATATGAATGTGTGGTCTTTTACTTACACTACTGTCTGCAGTTATTTTATGTTTCTCTTTTTATTTCATACTGCCATGGTCTACACCAGGCCATTTAATCTGCTGGGTTTACATTTAAACTACAGAGTCAACTTCACAGAGCCTACCACCCATCTTATATTAAAATGCATTTTTTAATAAATCTGTAACTTCTGGTCACACTAAGGGACTACCTTCACACAGAGGAATTCATTATACTCTGTGACCCCTGTTATTACATATTATATACTGATGGGATTATGACTGTTTGACTCTTCTTCTTCACAACAGGATTGAAAGAATCTTGAATACTGATAATAATAAACATGATCACATGTAGCCTTACAGGGTTGCTGCAATGAAAGAGGCTGACAAAATCCTGCCTCTCATCTGTAATGCAAGTATCACTCTTACAGAGAGCTACTTCACATGACAGATTATTCCTGCCCAGTGTTTATTTCTGTTAAAAAAAGTCTTTCTGTTTCCTAAAAAAATAATTCATCTCCAGGGAAATCTATATGATCCTCTCCTTGAACAAGGAACATAGGGAAAAAATAGAGCAGATTCTTCTGCAAATTCAATCAAATTGCCTGTGACAGAACCTGTACAGGCACAGTTTGTAGCAAAGTGCCATGGCTGTAGTCTTGCCAGGGTATAGAAGGATTCATCCCAGCTGTGAATGTGAGCCCACCTTTACAAATCCAGTACAGTGAAAGACCTATTTAGTTCCCTGTCTTTTATGCAAGTTCCTCTCAGATGCCTCCCTACCAATGGCAGAATGCAGCCTTTTTAATTTCCTTCTGAAGAAATCATCATTAAGTACAGAAGGTAAGACAAGTTAGCAGTTAATCCAATCAACAATCAGTATCGATTCACTTTCTGGATGGGCCTCTGGCTCATGTAGTGAAACCACAAATACTAGTAGCCCTTTTGTTTCTATCCTTCCCGAATTAATGTTCATTTGTAAGTGACCTTAACTGAGTGTTTGTTATAGATACACATCCAAAGCTTAAAGTTACATTGCATTACCTTCTCTTTGCCTCAAAATTTCAATGATGGAATGCAGGTTATGAATAGATTAGAAAAATGAATGTTGCCTGACCATTAGCTACAACTCATCCTTGAGTGCATCTGAGAAATAATACCAACATGTAATTTTAAAGGTTGAGCAGTGAATAGCATTCCATTTTGATTTTGGCTTATTCAAACACAGGTTTGCTTTCAAATTTGCATATGCTTCTATTTATGGCTCTGAAAAGTGGCTAATTTCACATGCAGTATGCATACCCTGAACTTTCCGTTCCACCACGATGAAATAACATGATGATCTCACTCATAACTAGTATTTAGAGAAAGAGATGAGCTGCTTGGTGAAAGATCCTCCGCTGTCTTTCCCCAGGATCAATAGCACTGTATTCAGTGCTGTCACAAGTTTTGTCACACCAGTTCCAGTGTTACACCAAGGCTGCTCTAAATTGGTTTGCAGAATGTTAATGTGACTACACATAAGCTATCTCCCACGTCTTCATATAGAATGGTGTGGTATACGTTATTCTGTGTAACCTTTTTTTTTTTTTTGGCAAG
Source organism: Pezoporus wallicus (assembly GCF_028554395.1). Classification (NCBI taxonomy): domain Eukaryota; kingdom Metazoa; phylum Chordata; class Aves; order Psittaciformes; family Psittacidae; genus Pezoporus; species Pezoporus wallicus. The sequence continues at coordinate 2,545,515 of NW_026640647.1, forward strand.
GAAATAAGATTTCTTGAAAACATTATGTTTTCTTACCATGTAGATGAGACCATTCTACTTTTAATCAGATTAAATTAATTGGATATTTTGAGATTTAGTGCAGCTGGACTCATTGTAGCTAAGGCTTAGTATTATAGACTTAGTATTATAGACTTGTATATGTGAAGTGTAGGTAAACTCCTGCTTAAGACAAGCACATTCTTAAGGCACATGTGTAAAACTCTATTAAATAAGGTGGGTATTTTTTAGTTTAAGCAGAACATATTAGAATACAGAGTTCACTTTGCTACTCACGAGTGACGAATTCAACTAAAAAAATATCTGTGGAAATGTTATGTTGGTATGCCTTACGCCTCTTCCTGTACTTTCCTTGGTTTGCTTTACTATGAAGTTAATTTATCCAAAGCAAACCTCATTCTATTCTTTAGTTGCCCCTTCACCCTTGTTTCTCCTGGGAGTAGGTCTCCTTTAATTCATGACAAAATTTAACAAAAGTACTTGAACTTCTTTTACAAGACTTCACTCCCTAAAAGTTTTATATATTCATCTATGTGTATGTACATATGTATATACATATTTGTGTGAACACAGTATCCATAAAGTCCTTGTTAGTTTTTATGATAAAAAACCAGCTTCTGTGACACGAATATAAGCACTTCTGGTCACTAGAAATTTATCCTGTATTTGTGACACCATAACTGAACACGGAACATGGTTTCTTCACATGGCTTCTTTAGACTACGTATTTCTGCTGTTTTAAAAGGACTTGTTTCTTCTTTCTTGGAAATAACTAATATCTTTAAAATATATACCCATTAGGGACCTCTCATAGCAGTATTGACAAAGTCATTCAAATGCAACTCTCTGTGCATACATAATTGTATTTTCTCGTCTAATTCTATGTCAATAAAATGATGCTAAAGCAAATAATTTATACATACACTCTGCTTTTCTGTGATTATGTACATATTACTTATTTATGCTAATATACATTGCAGTTTATTCCTGATAGTAAATCCAATCTATTTTTAATAGATAACGGAAAACCAAATAACTTTGCAATAACTGGTTTATGTGAGTCTGTAGAAACAGCACACTTATGTAGATCTGGTGTTCTTGCAAGAAATTTCTATAATGCCACTAGGAGAACTCCGTATTGAAGTGTCTGGAAAGGGTAGGACACTTATCTGGGAGACTTTTTTTGATGGTTAGTCTTTAAACACAGCTATTATTGCAAAAGAGATGACAAGCTATTGCTGACCAAAGATATTATTTGTTGCTAAAATTGAACCTTAAATGTGCAATAGAAATGAGAATTTCCTTTCAATCAGCTTTTGTCTAAGGGGAGTGGGGGAAATGGTTGATTTTTTAGCTAGTTACTATACTTAATTTTGTACTGTGTTTAGCAAATTCCTATCAAAGTTCAACACTATGGCTATACTAAACTCTTTTGACTCTCTTATCCATATGGGTGTTCTCATGGCGTTGTATGTATGTAAGCCCCATAGCAAGGGCTGCAGAGGTTTGGTAAACTAAACTCTGTGAGCTAAATTATAAACTTCCTATACCGCGTGCAAATTCACAGGAGCCATGGGAGCCTTGCAGAAACTGTACAAAAGGATAATGACAATCGCAGTATTTTTATGACCTATGAAGAATAAAACAAAGGGGGTTTTGTAGACTTATTGTGTTTTTTTATATTGTGTCTTGCATATACTGTATGATGCTGGGAGAGATCACTAGGCTAATTTGTAATTTTGACTCCTGCTTTCTGTACTGTTTGCCAATAGCATCAAAATTCTGAGGAATAGCCTGCAGCAGGTAAGAGTTTTCTAGTGCAAGTGAAAAATTAGGGCAGGTTTGTAAGTAACACCAGTTATGCTGGTGAAGTTTGAGTTTACAAAGGAATTTTAATGATTAGTTTTACAGTTTTAAATGCTTATATGTGAGAAATGCTTACATGTGAAAATCCCCATAGAGTTTTTAAGAAATCCTTCACCCTCATTAAACTTGTAAAGTAATGGGAAAAGGAGTTGACATAAATCTAATAGTGACCTGTAATCAACAAAATCCTATGAAATTCCTGACATTTTTGGAAAGGGAATACAGAGGATATGTTTTTCTCATTGACGACGTGAGAAGCATATTGGTTTTATGAAAAATCTTACTTTGGGGTTGTCGTGGTTTAAACCCAGTCAGGTAATTCGTTCGCTCACTTCCCCCCCTTTCTTGCCCTCCCCCTGCTCCTGGAGGGACGGAGAGGAGAATCGAAAAGAATGCAACTCCCACGGGTTGAGATAAGAACAGTTTAGTAACTAAGGTATAACACAAATCACTACTGCTACCACCAATGATAATAATGATAAAGGAAATAACAAGGGAAGAGAATACAACACCTCAGCACCAGCTGACCGATAACTCGGCCCCCAAGCCCGACCAAGCTCCGACCGATACCTCCTCCAACCCTGCAGACCCCCAGCCCTTCCGGCTAACTCCCAGTTACATCCTGGGCATGACGTGCTGTGGTATGGAATAGCTCTTTGGTCAGTTTGGGTCAGGTGTCCTGTCTCTGCTTCCTCCCGGCTTCCCCTCCTCCCTGGCAGAGCATGAGGCTCACAAGGTCCTTGGCCAAACCAAAACATCTCTATCAGCTCTGTTCCCTAGCTGAAAGTCAAAACACTGCACTGCACCAGCTACCAAGGAGGAGAAACATGACTGCTACTGCTGAACCCAGGACAGGGGTACATGCTTTTAAAAGAAGAGTATGTTTATGCTAAGACAGTATGATTTGTGAAATCAGGCATCAATATTCTTTACTAGAAGAAACAAGTTTATTCTTTAAACTTGTTCTTTCTCTGACAACACAATGCAGAGAGTTTGATTTATTTTATATAGGTATTATAAAGTCAAAATGTCAGGATAGGACAGAGACTTTCCTTTGAGTGGCAGCTTTTTCAGTACAGATATTTACATGGCACCACTTACGTTCCAAGTCCTCTCACTTACAGTGTTTTGTAATGAGCATATATACTATGTTTGTATATATATATATTTATATAGGAACAGTAGTTGTGTTTGTAAAAGGTCTGTCATTGTCAAATCCATAAAAGCTTTAACTGCTCTTTGTGCCCACACACCCTTGCACGTCCACATGCTCTGCTAACAAATGATATTGTCATTTTCTTTAACCTTGTTCTATCTTAACTGAGACAAGTAACCGATACAAGTTTTTCCGGGGTTTTGCCTTGGCTGACATTACCTCAGTCACCTGACCCTAACTGAACTCAGAACAAGAGACACCAACACAGAAGAGATATGCAGAAACCTGGCACATATATTTGCAAATTGTCAGGCTGCGATTTGCTCTTTGTAACTTCTTGTTCATGTGACAAGCTTAGAAAGGGCCAGTTTTGTATAAAAAGTGTTTGAAATATTGAAGTTGGAAAATTTCAGTTTGTCTCTCAATGTACATGCAGAACTGGGGACAATAATTTCTCCCTCAGGAAAGTTAATCTGAATCCTGCACTGCATAAGCTTTACTCTTTAGCAGATATAGTGCTCTTAGTCCCAGAGAAATTGTCTCTCTAGTTTGGCATAGGTCACTAGTATTTCCTTCAGTATTACTCTACTGTGAGCAGGTTTGACAATAACCCAAGCTTTCCCTCCTCAGTCTTTCATTTTAAACACAAATTGGTTTGGCTCTGGATGTTGTTACTACTTGCATATATTTAACTTCTATTTTAACTGTGTTTCAAAGCTTATTTTGAAGTGGGAAAGACTGTCAATGAAGAATTTTCTTATTGATTGTAAAGGAAATAGAGGGTGTTTTTTTGCTAACTCTGTTGCAAATCTTCCACCAGAATTTTCAAGTAGGCTTTAAGCAACTGTCAGCTCTTTGCTTGTGAAGAAAGATTTCAAGTTTTGTCATGCAATTAGTGAGTGTTCAAAAGGCCATGGTATTCACAGGCTGAGCTCTGGCATGGAAGTCTCTGTACCTGCAATACTCTTTCTTCTAAGCATACCTGCAAACAATCTACCAAAGATAGAAGGACTCAGAATTAAATTAGAGAAGAGATACAATAATCAAAATGCTACTTCAAGGGGAATAGTCAGTGCTTTGAATTAGGAACTCACTTAGATGCCTGAATAAGGCACTTAGTTTTAAAAGGCAGCTTTACTTTCATGAAAATGATCCTGAGCGTATATACACACATGAGCACACAAACATTCATTTTGCTACTATTCTTTCAGCTTTGCCTAAATATACATCTGATTTAACTCAGTTAATGAGGAAAGACAATGTTCTCTGGGTCTAGCTTGCTGTGGAAATTTTTCATTCTATTTTCATCTCATTAAAACTTTGTTTTCTAAGTATTTGCCCAACAGAACTCTGTTCTGGAATCACTGTAAATGACTGTCAATTAACAGGTACCTGACAATTAGTTAATCTAGCCCTTATGTATTGTCTTAGAATTGTTCTTTAAAATTGAAGGTGCTTGTTTACTAATGATATGTCCATCAACTTCTGCTAACTTACTGTTCCGTGAAAAACAGATTCAGAGACAAATGAGAGAAAACCTGCTGAACATTTTTATGGCTGTTAAATTCCTGCACTTTGGTATTCTGGTAAAATACTGTCCCTAGTCATAAACTAATACTATCACAGGTTACAGCAGCAACATTCTAGATGGCAAAAGTTCCTGGCATAATAGGAAGGCAAATATATTGTTTACTCCACCATGAAATTTGCTGTGTTTTCAGGCATGAAAACCATAGATGGCTAAGGTTTCAAGCCTGTATCCTACATCAAGAGCTTTTGAAAATATTGCTATTTTGTTGTTATTGTTTAAAATTTTAATACATTTTTTTCATTAATATGTGTTTATCTAAAATAGGGCTATGTATTTGGTACTATACTATTTGGTTCATAAAATGAGGCAATTTGCTCTCTTTTTGGGGGGATCTTCAAAAGAAGAATGTTACCTTCTTGATAGTCATCAGAACTCTGTTGTCTACAATAAATTATTCTCCTCTAAGAGTCCCTTAATTAAGCCATTTCAGTTATCTTACATAATAGTGATGCATATTAGAGAATTTGGTATTGTTTCCCAGGCTGGTGCAACTATCAGTCATACTCTAGAAACAACTTCCCTATCAGATCCAGGTACATTCATACACACACAGATGTGTATGTGCACACACATAAGTATCTTTATCTCCAAGCAATCCTGCTCACTATTTTAATAACTATTTTCTTTCTAAATTTTGTGAAGGTGGAAAGGTGTGATACATAAGTAACACTTTTCCTTGACTTTTTAAGAACTTAAAACATTATATTTTCATAATTTATAGATTTATAGAGTTGGCTATATTAAGGGAAAGAACACAACATAAATAGACTTTGGGATCTAGTATGTCAAATGAGTGGGAGAACTTGTAGGAATAATTCCTGTTATCACTGATAGACATTTTAATTATTATATGTCTCAAAGAGATAAAATACCCCTATGAAGCTGAAGTATATGCCATCTACTAGTGCATTACCTACATGCAAATCTGCTAATGCAAACCTGCACATCCCCGTATTTTTAATTGTTTCATCTCATCATTCAGTTATTTTAACAAGTCTGGTATATCTCATTTTCCTAAAGTCTTGCTGTGGTTATTTATCTCTCCCTTCAGTAAAGAACAGTTCATTGACAAGAGCATTCTGAATCCTGTTTATCATAAATAGCTGCAAATCAAGATTAATTCCCCTGGTAACCTGCAATTTAATTTTACTGTTGCATATGAATATATTCATTTTGCATCTGTGAAGAACCTAGCTCTGATGAGGAACTCTTCATTGCACTTCTTCTGAATCATGCTGAGGACTGAGATCATCTAACTATACTGTGGAGTCCATATTATGTTGAATAACAATAATGACAGATTATAAATTCAACACAATCTTTTAACACAGTTGAAGATCAGATTAAAAATCCTCAGATCTCAAGACAATTACATATATTGTCACTAAGCACTGTCTAGACTGATATTTCTTTATTTTGTACTATAAACAGTAGAAATCTAAGAAGTAATCACAGTAGACATAAGAAGGAGGATTCACATTGTCCTTAATTAAAGTTGCCACAAATTATTAACATTTTTGTTCCAGTTGTCTACTTACAAGATAGACAGTATATTCTGTCTACAGCAAGTGCTTTGTGTAGTTTGAGTCGCAAGTTTACCTGGGCTTGACCTGGCTATTTTTGGCTGGGTTATGAAAAGTGTCAGTATCCAGTGAGGTGCTCTGATCTAGGGAGGTGCAAAGGAAGCATGCCCAACCAACACAGTTTACACTTGGGAATGGAATGGCTCTGAATTTTCTCTTCAACTGTTCAAGTTCTGTCATAAAGATTTTCTTGATGACTAAGGAAAAAACTTCCTGTATTTGAACTGTAATGCCACCTAGACAGGGTTTTGTGGAGATTTGGTTCGATTTTGTTTTTTTTTTTCTTTTCTTCTGTTATTTCATACCAGAAATAAAGCAGCAAGTCCTGTAAGGGCAAAGGAGTTTGGTTTTGTTCATAATTATCGAACAAAGCAGGGTATCAACTACTCATGGTTAGATTGATAGTAAAACATTTCCAAGCTGTAAGTTCATTTTGTAAGTGAAATTCTTTGCCTTTATAACTATTGTTCCTTGTAACTCTTTTTAAAACCTTGCTTTTTATTCATGTCTCAGTTTCTTCTAAAGGCCTTGAAGACTCCATAGGTTAAAAGCCTAGAATCTGTATTTCAGGGTGATAAGGAGCCATCAAGTCAAACTAGACCTGATGTGACATTCCAGTTCTCTTGAATGGTTTGTTCATCTTGAGAAATGAAGTGCAGTTTCTCTCTTCAAGAAGTGCCCATTCTGAAAAATACAATATTTAGAGTAGTAGAAAGATGAGAAAGATAAATAGATTGCAAGACAAAGCTACATTCTCTTTTTCCTCCTTTAAGTAATCAACCATGAAGTCTTGTTGTTTCTAACATAGACATTGTATGTTACAGGTCTCAAACTAAAAAAAAAAAAAAACAGCCCCCCCAAAAAAAACAAAAAGAACAAACAACCCCCCCCTCAAACAACAACAAAAGCATCAACTTAACAAGAAAACAAATCAACCAAGGAAAAACCCCGGGAAAAGTACAAACCACCAAATGGAATAAAAAAGGTAGTTCATAACTCAGGTTTGTATCTGCAAAGTAGACACTTTAACATTACAAGGTGTCCGTGCAGTTCAACTTTTCTTCTGTTAGCTTCAGAAACAGAAGACAATAGGTATAATTTCCTTGTTCTGAATGGAGAAGAAAAGGCTCTGGGGAGACCATGTAACAGTCTTCCAATACCTAAAGGGGGCAACACAAGAAAGATGGAGAGGGACTTCTTACAAAGCAAGGTAGGGATAGGACAAGGGGGAATAGGTTTAAACTGAATAGAGGGTAGATTTAGATTAGACATTAGGAAGAAATTCTTTATTGTGAGAGTGGTGAGGCCCTGGCACAGTTTGCCCAGAGAAGCTGTGGCCTCCCCATCCCTGGCAGTGTTCAAGGCCAAGGTGGACAGGGCTTTGAGCAAACTGGTCTAGTAGAAGATGTCCTTGTCCATGCCAGGAGTTGGGACTGGATGAGCTTTGAGGGTCCCTTTCAACCATAATCATTCTATGGTTCTGTGAATTAAGAAATATATAAACTGTCAAAAATACAATGTTAGAAAGCTTTTTTTATTTTCATACTAACGGTTGCACAGTTCAGAGTCTAAAACAGCAACAGAGTATTTAGATTATGTTGGTTCTGCCCTTTAAACTCTCCTTGTTTATTTCAGACCATTGTTCAGCAATTAGACTTTTTATTCCCTTCCAATTTGAAATGAAAATGCAAGTCTGGGTTCCAGAAGGCCTAACATTGCTTAAGTATGGATCTAGTTAGTTAATCTTTCTTTAATTTCTTAGAGGTGTCATAATGGCATAGAAAATTATGTGTTTTCTGTCATCTCAGAGATAAAAATGCAGATACCTTTATTAGTGTACCTGCTCAACAGGGAGCTTGAGCATCGCAAGAAAGGTTCAGATAAGGTGCCAGCAGTCTATTTCTTGAATGTAACCATGTGTGAGGCCTGCCTGGTGGCACAGTGCAACATTTGGTCTGGTGAGTCAGAGTCTAGCAACTACGGATAAATGAGCAACATAGTTCCAGATTGCAGATCAAGTTATCATGGAATAATAGGAAAAGGAGATATAACAGTTGCATCCTTAGGGCAGCCATGGGTCATAGGAAAAGAACAGATTTGTTTACTAAGAAAACAGAATTACATTCAATAGGGATGACACCCTCACTCCGTCATGTTTTTAAAAGAATTCTGTGATGGAGGTCACAAATCAAAAGGAGTATATATACAGTTGAGCCTAACAAAGAGATTTTGAAAGCAATGGATTATACCGCTGCTTAGTGTCCTCCTTTTGGTTAAGGACTTTCATATCTTCCTCTGCCTTTTTTTTTGACAGCAGCACAACATGATGTCTTAGAAGTAGAGCCTTCTGTGTAAAACTGCTTTACATTAAATCAAAGCCCCTTAATCCTGATTCATGCTCTTATGATGAGTTAAGGAGCCAATCTACCAAGTAAGTCACTGTTGCATTAAATTGCATGCAGACATGTAGACATACATGCACACATCCATACAACTTGCAAGGTTCAGATTTGTGTTCTGCTGCTGACAGTGAGAGATGATATTTGTCATTCTGCGTGTCATCTAGGACCAGACTAGATAAGCAGGTATTCAAGAAATGTCAGCTGAATCCAAATATAGAAGATACCTATCTCAATTCTATCAATTTCCCTACACATTTTACATGTACGAGATTTTTGTTTTCTGCTTATATATACACCCATCTGTGAATGTATAGAGGACTGGCAAACGTGTATGAATTTGAGAAGCTCTAATTTTTAAACTGTTATGACAGATCTATCTTTCTTCCTTTTTAAACTTTTACACATACCTTATGCTTTTAAAGTGTTTACTAATATATCAAATTAGGAATGTTAACTTACTTAACATAAGTAACACCTTTTTCATTATTACTGCTATTGGTAGCATTTGTATTATGATAATGGCTTGAAGTTCTGCTTGGTAAATAAGGTATCATTAGCCTAGGTGTAGTACAAACTCAGAAGACAGTCCAATTGAAATCTAATCAAGAGAAGAAAAGTTTCATTTCTGGAAAATACTCACCAATTATTCCTATTGTATATCCTAATGTATCTTAGATCTCTACTAATCCTTGTTGTAGCTTGAGCTGTGTTGATAAAATGTATTTCATAATAATAATACAGGATTCTTTCTCTTTAGTATCAAGGTAAATGCAACAGTTCTCAATCAGAGAGCTTGAAGAAACTTAAGGTATCTCAGAAAAGCAACACATTTAAGTACAGAGGAATAGACCTGTAGGAACTACGAAGCTTATATGCTTTAAATGTCTCCTTTTTAGTAACTCCATCTTCTGATTTAACTAAACCTAAACAAAACCATTGCCTTTTTTGATATTTCCTAGTAGAGACTTCAGTACAGACTTTCTGTATCTGTATCATCCTGCTGACACATGGTGCAATTATTCATTAATGATCTTATATGTAAAGATTTTTTTGACTTTCTAAATGGTACCTCTCTATCATTGTGAGAAATTGTCTCATTCTATATACCACTACTACTGGTATTGTTGTGGGAGTGCGCAAATGAAGCTGTAAGGATCTGTGTTCCAAATAGCTTTTGCATATGGCCAACAAGGAACTAAAAATAGCATTTTTTTGTAGAGAACCAATGCAAAAGGGAGGTGAGAAAAAAAAAATTTAAATTTAACTAAATACATAAAAGAAAAAAAAACGTGGTGTTAACCCAGCTCTGTTCTCAGAAGCCCTAAACCAAATTAAAGTATTACCTTGAATTGTCTTAACCTAAGACCTAGATTAGTATCTAGCTGACACTGTAGCCAAAGTAGGCAAAACACTCCTGGCAGTATTTTAGCAAAACTGTGCTTTATGGTGTATAATTAACTCCAGCTGTTCCCTCCAACCTTCCAAGAGGACTAAAGAAGCAAGAAATGTAGCTGTGGGGTTTGTCTGCCTGCAGAATAATATTCAGAGTGTACCCTTTTGTAGCTCTAACTTTGCTATCTAGACGAACAGAAGTTTGTATTGTAGAAGCTGTATAAGAAAGAGCTTCCTAACAATTCTGTCACTCAAGCACTTAAGAATTTTTAAACTTTTCTGTAGAAAATATTGCTTTCTTTTTAAAGGAGCTTGAAAAGAATGGGTAAATTGTAACAATCAAATGGAAAAGCTCATCCTTTCAAGAATGTGTAAGAGCTTCCTATTGATTTTTCTTCCTTTTGATTCCACAAATAGGGTCAGTCGTCTTGGTTTTTGACAGAGACCCTCACAGATTGCAGGGGAACCATACTGCCTACAATTTGCCCAATGGGATCACAGTAAATAAGACTGTTACACCAAGCCCAGTTTAGCATTCTTAAGGTTTTTCACAGTATTAAAGCACATGGATCCATTTTCCTCCTCAAAGCAGAGCTACAAAAAGCTGCTGCTTATTCTGTGTGCTGGGGGCTATGTGCATAGTGTGAGAGGAAAATAATTCATGAGATGGTATCCTACAAAGGAATATAGAGAACTCTCTTTCTGTTATTTTGGTTTGCCTCTTCCCCAGTACATGGAAAATTAATATTCATTGATTATATTGGGAATGGAAGTGACAACATATTTAAAAGAAGAAACCCAAAATGCTCCAAAGTGTGTTCTACTCCACAACAAAGCCCATGTTTTTGCATGTTACTCAGAAACTATTTGATGTGAGAAATAGGCAGCAAAAGATAAAAGATAACTCTTTTCCCAATAGGAAGGACTACACAATCATACCCTTTATCCTATTTTCCCTCTCTTTTCCCAAAGTCTCTTTCATCCCAACTTGCATAGCTACTAAAGCTCAGCAACAGGACTGAAAAGAAACTGTTATATATGTAGATCTATTTCCTTTGTGCTAGCTTAGTGGTCTTCAGAGCTTTATAAAACTTCAGCTTTACTTTGGATTTAGAATACATGTATAAATTGAGTCCTTCCAAGGTTCATGAATTGGAGCGAGGATTATCCTCAGGATAATATATAAGCTACTCTCTATATAATAATATATAAGCTATTCTATATGCTAAAAAAGTGTATAGGAATGCGCATGGGTTTGTTTACTTGAGTAAGCATATACATGTGATAAAATGAACAGTGGCATACTTCTAAACATAACATATATATATGAAAATGTGTATGCTTATTCTTAGTCTATTGTAATTGGTTATTACAATAGACGTACAGAAAACCAGCTCCATCTCTTACTCTTTTTTTTGTTCATTAGTAATTAGTAAAAAGTATTGAACCGTAAAAATAAATGTGTTTGTGGTTTTATTACCTTAACCAGCCCTGCTTAGTATGTAACTAAACACAAGCTGTCATAGGAAAACCACTCTAAGTATTGCATTTTGAAAATGTCTACAAATGACCTAAAATTAGTTTTGAAACCAAAAGTATTTTAGGTTTAACATAACTATAAAAGACTAGGAATGAGTACTTGATTGTACAGGTTTTCTAATGACATACATTTCCTTTTCCAGTAAGGAAATGAGATTGAATTAATACTTAGAATCTGAGGGCCTTGAATAATGCGTTTTCAAGTAGAAGAAGGGAACATTCATTTGGATTTTTCCTTCAACTAGAAAATGGTGGATACTTAAAGGTTTGTAAAATTGAGATGTTGGACTGGTAACTAGAATTTACTTGGTGTATAGTAAATGCTCATTACTTTTCAAGGTTGAGTGAGATCTTCTAGATTGAGCTACTGTACAAGATCATTGGTACAAATATGTTCTGTGGTTTTGGCATAAGTAATTATGATTGTGCCTTGCTACACTTGATTAGCATCAGAGAAATTCAGAAATTGCCCTAAATGCTTAAAAACAAACTGCAGCAAAAACAATATAAAATCTTCATCCCTTTAAACTTTCTGTAAGGAATGAAGGTGTTATAAAAGAAAGACTTGAAGCCCCTGCTTGTTTAGCCCTTCCATTTTAAATTACATTTGGCATTGTGGTTTCAAACAGTTATCTTGATAGTCCAAATAATCACTCAGATGAAAAAGAAAGTTATAGTAACAGTAACTAATGCATAACTGGTAATGTACATAATGGAATAATTAGGGATTAACATACTATCCCATAATATTTGAAGTCTAATCCTGTGAGAGAATGCCAAATTTACACTTTATCTCCACTTTCCTGATATCACTCATTTTTACCCTTAGGCCTCCATCTTCATTTATTTCCTATAGTTCTACTCCATTAAGTAGATCATCCTGAAATAAGCAGTCCCATTTGTCAGTCTTTTGTTCTGGTCCCAGGATAATGTTTCTCATACCCTTCTTCCTTCTGTGTCTTCAGTGAAGTTTGGCATTCAGTATCTTTCATTAGCTCCAGAATTAGATGTATAATTAAAGAGTAAAATGTAATTAGTTCTGGGCCCTGAATTAGACTATTGGTTTCACCTTCCTTTCTGAACCAGGTTGGCAGTTATATTCATCCAGTCAGACTTTTGCTTACAGGAGTCTGTCATTTTCCCCACAGTCCGATATATGAAGGATTAGACATAACAAGGGACTTAAGCACTGCAATGTTTGGTAGAAGACTTTCAGGCTCCAAATAAAATTCAATCCGTGATTTTTAGGACTCTGGGAACACAGGTATTAGATTTTATTTTAAGAACAAAGCTGGGAAGAACACTGCAGAAGTGGGAAGTTGCTGCTTTTTCCACTCTGAAATGCATCCAGGGGAAGTATTGCCTCTGCTGCGGTTTTGTACAATGAGTCATTGGCTGAACACTTCCCCAGGATGTGTGGAATTTAATTACCACTTGTCTTTGAGGAGAATCACAGCTAGTTCTTCACCTGCAGAAGGACTTTTAACCTCCAGCTGATTCCAGGCTCTGGGGAAAGGAGCTGTGCTGTTCAGACCTTCTAGTGTCTGGAAAAAATCATGGAGAGCTTGTGAGAGACCTTCAATTTGTTGCATAGTGATCTCAAAACAAGAGAAACTCCCAGGTTATGCTCGCTACTCAGTGGACTGCTTCATGTGTTTTGGACACATGTAGTCAGTAGATAAATTATATAAATAAACATCTCGGAGGATAGGTACCCATGGAGGAAGTTTCCAAATCCCTAATCACTGTCTGCCCTTTGGCAAGAAGCATTGATTTATTTAGGATATAGGTATTGGTCTATTAGAAGACAAATAGGTTTTGACTTTTTTGTTGCCATTTAATTTGCCCTTTCGCCAACATGCAGAGGAAGTGTGTACTGCTAATGAAACACTTATGTGGAACTACCTTTTCAAAAACAGCTCCCTAGGCATCTTTGAGCTGGTAGACTGAATAGTCATCTGGCATGACAGCAATAAATCTGTGCTATACTGCTTCACTGATCTACCCTTTGTAGAACTCTTCTCTAAGGCTGTCTTAAAAGCCATCACACATGTTCCGGCATCCCCATTACATTCTGAATTATATGCTGCAAATCGGATATGCTGTACCACATCCGATTAAAGAAGTAATTCAAAATGTGGAGACATAAATGCAGAATCATTGAGTTTCTGGGAAGAGACTGACACATCTGAAATGTATCATTCAGTTACAATTACTTTATTAGTCACATGTACCTTAATTTGAATTAGTTCTGGAAAAGGAAAGGGAGAATAATTGTTCATTAATGTAGTCTCTTTTTTCCTGAAGAATGGGGAGATTTCTATGGGTAGATTTTTTTGTTTGATTCTGCATATACCTATAGTCACACTAGAAGTCATAGAGTGCAAGTATTTAGGGATAGTGAAAAGAAAGTTCTCTGACTCTGTCAGTGTTAACAATTAGCACTTCCAGGAGTGTAAACATAATTTTAATTACTGTAAATTCCTAGATCACTTATTATAAATCAGAACTAACTTGGTGCATGTTCATGACATGTTATTGATCTTCATGTGATCATTCAAAATTTTGCTAGCTGCTGAGAGTTAAACTCACAAAGAAACCTCTCAGAGCAAGCAGTATTCTCCAAGCATATTTCTGTGCACAGTTTCTCCTTCAAAGAGATATGAGTGCACAAGCAGAATTCCTGCCAGGGGATGAGCTTCCCGTTCTGTGAGTGCTACCGACGTCATCCCCTGAGACCTGCTTCCGCTGCTCAGGGTCATGGAGATGCAGGTGAGTCCAACTGCTCCTGTGGTGCCATGCCCACTGTGGGAAGGAGCCTCCCTTCTCCAGAGCAGAGCTTGGGCCAAACCACTGGCTCACATGACAACACACCCAGTTGGTTTGGCCGGCAGTGTGCATTCTTTTCAAACAAAACATGTTCATCCAATCAGGCAGTTATTTCAACAATTACACATCAATTGCCTGGTTAGGAAATAATCCAAAGAAACCATAGTGCTGTTTGTAAACTATTTTCAAATTAAAGGGGCATGTTGTCCTTCAGCACAGAGTCCCTTAGCACCTTTGGAAAATACATTCTTTGATCTTAAAGTGAGTTAAGCATCACGGGCATTTTCAGGCTTCTGATTTGAAATTAGTGATAAAAGTGGTATATCATCAGGCATTTATCAGAGCATTTTAAATCCTTCCTTGAGGCCAGGATACGGACACTGTAATTAATGTATCACAAGGGCAGAACACAAAGAAGAAAACAGTCTCACAGATGGTTTATGTGCTTTAATACAGGTCTCACTCTCCTAAGCTTCCCGGCTTCAGTTACATTTGCTAAAACTACATTAGATAAGCAAGCTGTTTGCTTCTTTTACCCCAACTGCTATCACTGCTGTTTTGTAGCCAGATTTTGCCAGTATTAGTTTAGTATTTCCTGGGAAAACAACATGTTAAAGTACTAGTGGTGTGTCAATTAAGCAATATTGCAGAAAATGAATCATTTACACCAGTTGTGCTTTCTCTCTCTTTTGTAATCCATTATGCAGAACTATAAAATGCTAAAAGAATATTGTTATTGCAATGGTGAAAACATTAATCCTGCAATGGTGATAAATGGTGCAGTCAATTTTTATTCATTTTAATTTAGACCAGTTTAACTAAAATGAGAATTTGGAATATACGATATACTTGTTGGGATAATATTGAAAGTAAATGGTTTACAGGTGTATTTATTCAGAGGAGTATGGCATATTGATGGCTGTAATACAGATAATGGTCTAATTCTGGCCAAGGCAACATTTTAGTCTCAGATTAAATCATGAAAAAAGATTGATGAAGTTTATTGTTTCTGAAGGACATTATAGCACCTGGTAGCAAACCATTGGTAACAGAAAGTTCTTAAAAAATACTGGAGGGCTAGGAACAGAATAGTAATGTGTAGGGATGTAACATTATCCATTGTATAAGGACTGAGTTATCTCTTAATAGTTTACCAAAACAATCTGCAGTAGTTAAAAATGAAGATTGAAAATGGAAGTCAAGTGTGGAATGACATATATATGTGAATGCCATATGTGCATTTATGACTGTCAAACTGTAAAATCACAAAGGCTGACAGGGAACATTTGAAAACTTCTCAAATATAGAAAATTTTAAAAATTACAGTAAAAATTATCAGTTTCTTATTAAGATACTGGCCACAATGCACAAAATAATAACCAGAGCAGTAGCTACACAGAAAATGTGACAATACTGTTCCATGCGTATCATGTGTATTTAGGAAGTCACTGGCTTTTATGTTAGCTGAGCTAGAGAGCTTAAATAGGTCACAATTTTTATATATGGTACAGTTTTTGTTGTTGTTGGAAAGTTCAGTTAATCTTCGACAGCTAATAGGTTATTCAGGTTATGAACCGAATATGAAGTTTTTGATTTTAGGGTTAAGAAAACCCAAAAGCTGGGCTAACTCTGGAGGTAGTGGACTATGTATGACAGGGAAGGATATTTCTGGCATGATGTCTTGTAAAAATGCCCCTGTAAAAAATAGGGCTGCTGTCCATGTTATCATTTTTCTTTGTGCAGTCTGGCCACGTAAATCTCCTGAAACAGAATGCTTTTCTGGATTGGATCCCAGAGCATAAAAGACACTAAGGGAACAGTAATAATCACAGTGACGCCTCACAGCAGTAGCAGAAACACTTCTATCAGCAGCAACAGGGTGAGTTGGGAAAAAAATGAGATGTTATTAGTGCAATTGAGGGTATATATCATCAGAGCCATCTTTTATTCCTCTCAGCCACATCACTGCCAAAGAAGGACATATTTATCATGCTCTAGTAAAACCGGATTCACATCCTGCATAGGGGGTAAGGCGAAGATACTCTTATAATGGAAAACTCAAATGCATCAGTGAAATATTGCTGATGTATTAGAAATAGTTAATGGGCCAGATTAGAGTTCTCCTGAATTTCTTCATTCAGCTAAGATAGCTGCTTTCTTCTGCCCTTGAGAAACTTTGCAGTTTCCCAGAGCACAGCATTCTTTTAAAGATGAAAAGATGGTTAAAATGCATGAGAAAGCTTTGGTTTTGTGTAATACCAGCACACTATTGCAGGTTTTCTAAATTCTCCATATCAGGTCTTACAGCCCTGAGTGTACCTACCAGCATCCTCTTGGGCCTGCCCCTACCCCATGACCTTAGGTCCAGGGGAAGCATTTCACTTCAGCCTGGGGTGGTCAGCTGCTGCCTAAGGAACACCATAGGAGTGCCAGTCTCCTGTTTTCTGGATGGACCGGCACTGTAGCATGTAGCTACATGAAGACATGTAGCATGGTATTCAGTTTGTCTCTTACTATATCTTCTGCTCCCCCTGACACTGGGCTGGAGGGACCCTGGACCCGCTTCATCACTTGGTGTGCCTGTGGCCATTACCTGACCCTCTCTCTGCTTGCTGTGTTCAGACCCTGCAGGGTGGTATCCTGCAGTGGTAGTGGGCTTGGCTTTTGGCTTGTCCCCACTCTTGCTATGCCATGATAATGAAGAACCCCAAACGGCAATGTAGGAAAATGAAGGTGCTTTTTTATTAGAGTTAGCTATTTTCAATAGTTTGGCTTTTTTTCCTTTCTTCTTTCCTCCTTCACCCCAGCAGGACATCCCGTAGTCTTTGAGGTATTTATTGTTGTGGCATTCTATACAACACACACAATGTGGAAATACATACATGCATAAGGGAAGTAATTTAATAAAGTCATTAAAAAAAAGGAGATTAAAAACTGGAAATAGAAATCCCATAGTTCTGTGTTCTGAAAAGAAGATTTCATGGAATAAGTCACAGTAGTTCTTGAAAATGCCTTCTTTAAAAGTTTTACAAAAAAAAAAACATTTTTCTTAGCAGGAAATAAACTGTTGCTGTTACAAAGACTTCCAGTATCTTAAAGGAAGCAACAAGACCTAATCAAAAGGTTAGATTATTTCCTTATTAATTCTGTCCTGTTTCTCTCTTTTTTTCAGCTCTTGTTTTCACTCTGTCAAGTCAAGGCCAATATGTTTATTATTCAGTGCAGTATGAGAGTATTCTTTTGCTTTGATAAAGAATTTCAAGTTTCTGTATTCTCCATCTTTTAAGTGGTCTCATAACAAATTAAGAAATGGGGTCACTCTCTTCCTTGAAGTCATGAATCTGAGTGTGGAATGATTAGTAGTACATTACTGCAAATATTATCAAAAGTAAGGCTGAGAATCTCAGGAAATCAACTACATAATCCTCCACAAATTAATCTAAGCAGTGTGAATCCTGACAGGTTTATCTTGTAGTTTGAAATTTCCTGTGATTAAAACTTCTAGCTCTTTCTATCTGCTGCTCAGATATCCTTACAAGGGAAAGCCTTTTCCTAAAGTTCAGTCTATACTTTTATTTCTTGCCTGACATGTTATGAAGAGTAGATTATTTCACATTTTAAAATATATTGATCAATCTCGTAGCTTTTAACCTCCATGAGTAAAAATTTCTAGGCTGTTGATCACTTCTCATGACTCTCTTCTGAACTTTCTGGTTTTTTTTACAGGGAAGATCTAAGAGATTGTTATGAAACAAATGTTTCTGGTAAAAAAAATCAGTAAGATTTTTAAGCATAAAACCCCCTTAATGCTTGAAGACCATGAGAACAAATGTCACACTGCTTCTTGGTAAGCTTCTGTTTTGATAAAATAAAGGAGTTGATCTTATTTCAGTTTTAATAAAAACTTGTCATCTAATGTGACAGCATAACTAGCTAGCATTGAATGGTCAAAGAGAACAGCTCCCAGAGGATTTGCAGTATTTAGACAAAGAGCTTGGTTGATTCTGTAAGTAAAAAAGAAAAGTAGACTTAAGTAAGAGACAGTTTTTTAGACAGAAGATATAGCAGAATTCAAAAAGGAGCTAAATAAAGCTCAACCTTTTCTACCCAGTGGAATCCACTATATCAAAGAAAGGGGTAGCTACCTTCATCTTTCAGAAATCTGGTAGTGGAGATCGCAAAAACCAAGCATCTTAAAAGAAGTGTTCAAGCAGAAAGCTTACCAAATCAATAAGAAGAATTTTGGAAGGAGGAATTTAGGAAATGAATAATTACTTAATAAGCCAGCTGGATTTAGAGTTCTCCTGAACCAATAGGAATGCAGAGAAACCAGGTAAACTGAGGAACAAGCTCTTTCCAACAAAGAAGTCGTCTTTTTTTCTTTTAAAGTACACAGTATTTTTGATTTGATCCTAAGTAGGGCAAGGATTTGGCAAGGGAAATGAATAAGTTGTTCTAACGGAAAAAGTGTGATAGTTTTATATTCCCTAAAAAGAAGGCTGAAGTTATTGACATTACTCATGTTAACACAAAGATGTTAATTTGACAATTTAGTTTTACTTTTTTTCCTTACAATTAATCTTACTCATAGAGGTCTACTGTGTACAGCTCCACCTTTACCCGTGTAAGCCTTTGCTGCACTTGACTAACTAGCGTGCCCAGCTCTGTAAGCAGAGTTTTTACATATGGTAGTTGAGCAATTAATAAAACCAGGTTTCCTCGAAAGTTCTGTTTAACTAGCTTTAAATGACTGGAACAAGAAGGGTGTTGAAAGCAAGATAGTGATTTCAAGCACAGGCTTCAGCAGAAGCTAATGATAAAGTTACTCATATCTCAAGAAAGTATAATGGTCAGATTATAAAAAGGGTTAAATCAGAGCTTTAGCATTGTTGGAATTTGGAATTTGCCAGTCTGTACTTAAATTCCTTCTTCATGTCTCCCTGTTCCTCAATATCTTTAACCTGACCTGTATCACCATAATGGTGTGATGGTGTTTTGAACCTTTAAAGTTATTATGTGACTATCTTGACTGTGAGTTTGCTTCAGCATTAGCTGGAAGAGTGGATCCAATCCTTTCCAGCCCTCCTGTAGTCCCTGATAGTGCAGTAGGTTTGATATGCAAAGAAACTGTGATGGATAATGTAGATCAGATAATTCTTACCAAGTGTTATTCCTGTTCTTAGATGCTTTATCTCTTTTTGAAGAATTATACAGGTTATTGAGAATCAAATGGAAAATTGAAATGGCCATGTTATCTGTATGTGCATGAACTGTCCAGAGATCACCCATTAGTTTCACTGTTGAATGTATGTACTTTATAGATTGCAATCAATTTGATCTGCTTTGCTTTTACTTTGTTTTGCTGAAAATAGTCACATACAATTACAAAGTCACCAAAATTAATACTCTTACCTAAAGCCACTAGAATATAATATAAGAAAACTCTCGGAGTTGTCAGAAATTTGCAATTAAGTTACTGAAATAAGCTTTATTTTAATTCCTCCTTTTTAATTTTTCAATTCCAGTATGAAAATGTGTTTCTTTTCTTTCTGACATTCCTCTATTCCTGTACAGGACATACAACTCAGAATAAAACACTTTTTATTTTTAATTACATTTGTGCATCCCAAATATGCAAGATACTGACATGCTAGTTCCAGATCTACTTTTCTTTCTCAGATACACAAAAAGCTTAAGTACTCAAAGAGTCTTAGTGAGTTTAAATCAACATAGCTCCACTGGTTTTAATGAAGTTGTGCTAATTTACACTGGCAAGGATGTTCTAAATCTCTCAAGAGCAAATGTTTCCTTTGGTTATATTTTGCTGTTAGGTATAAGCATTGTTCCATTCCAGCACAATCACTGCCTATTGTTCTTTCCATATACATATTTTCCTTTTGAAGTAAGAAATCATTACATGGCTTTGAATGTTCCTTGCCTGTGCAAGTCCTTATAAAGACACTTCTGAACTCACATTTAATAGGGCTTGAAAAGATACAAAGGATCTAAAGAAACTCCAAGGTTGCATTAAACTGTTTCAGATTTTTTCAAATCTTACTATTGGGTTACGAGCACATGTCAAGCTTGATAAGACCGTGGAAACATGTTCCAGTCATACCGGGAGCAAGAGCTGGAGCTGTATGTTGAACACCAGAGTACCAATTACTACTTTTCAATGCTGGTTAAAAATGTTTTAGCTAATAACAATGACAAAGCTACAGTAAATTCCTCAGCAGAATTACAACCATGTCTTTAGAAGTTCACATTTCTGTTCATTAGCTATGTTTGGCACTAATTAGGGTAGCAAAAAGCATTTAGCTGCACAGTATATGCACAGTATATGAAATGAAGTAAACACCATGATTAATATTAAATAAAGGCACAAGTGGGGGAATAGTCAAGATAAAGAACTGCCAAAACTTAAGACAGTACCCAACTGTAATGACCATCGCTTTCCTATTAAAGTACTGCTATGTGGGGATCAGGTTGACGAAGGCTG
This sequence comes from Pezoporus wallicus, assembly GCF_028554395.1. NCBI lineage: Eukaryota > Metazoa > Chordata > Aves > Psittaciformes > Psittacidae > Pezoporus > Pezoporus wallicus. Next base: position 2,566,390 of record NW_026640647.1, read on the forward strand.
ACAAAGATTGAATTTATTAGACAAAAGCTTTGCATTCCAAACTGACAATCCAGAAGAAACAAGTATTGAAGTAAAGGCAGTAGAGATAAACTGCTTCCCTCAGCCTGTATACAGGGCAAAGGCGATGCAGGAGTGTGATGTGCTGAAAATGGTACAAGAGGTTTGTGAAAGAAAGAGAAAACTGATCAAAATTTCAGTGTCAGCAGAAAGCTGCACCTTGTTTTCTTATGTAATACTCCAGGCATTGTCTGCTGTCCTTGAGGGCAACCTGAATTAATCTTTATTCTTAATTGATCCTAAAGCATCTAAAATCCAGACATTGATATAATTTGCAATAGCCTCAGGTCTGCTTTGTACTGTGTCTCCCTACAACCTAGATGACAAGAAATCATTGAGTACTATATTTGGGGCATGGCCCCTTCCTTTATTTTTTGGCCTTCGTATGCTCTCTAAAATAGGGTTTAAGTACTAGTTGTTAGCAAGAGAATCCTGTGTGCTTACTTTGAAGTCTCTTGGATGAAACAGAAAAAATATTCATAATGAGAAGAGTCAGACATTGGAATAATCTCCCAGGGCAAGTTGTGGATTCCCCAGTGTTGGAAATCCTTTAAGATTCAGCTGGACAGGCTGCTGGGACATCCTGTCTGGACTGTGCTTTTGCCAAGAAAGTTTGGACCAGTTGATCCTTGATGTCCTGTCCAACCTGGTATTCTATGAAGTTTGAATTCAAGGAAACTTCTATCCTGTCTTGCCTTTTTTTTTCTCAGAGGTGTAGAAGAAAGGGGAAGGACTATTCCTTAACTAAAATAACCAAAGTTTCAAAATCAGTTTCAAAAAATGTCTGCAAAAAAGGTGGGGAGAAAAAAGAAAAACACTGGGGTGAAGCTTTTGATGGTAATTGTACGGCATGTGTTTTTAAAGGATGAAGGAATAAGAACCTGAAAAGCAGAGCACACATCCTTCTGAAATATGAGAAGGTGTAATCCTAAACATTTTCCATTTCAGTAGCTGGATGTAGAAGCTTATTTAGACTTTTTATCTTCCTCCCAGTGTTATACTGCAGACCAGGTTTGCTTCAGCAGCTTTTCAACTGTATTGTGCTGTCCAAAAAAAAAAAAAATCTATCAAGAAATTAAAATTAAATAACCTAATAATAGAATTATTAGGTTCCTTCTGCTTTCACAGATGTCTCTAACCTCTGTATGCAGGGGTGGTTTCACCCACCACTGAAATGGACCAAAAGGAAGTGAGTGAGAGCATATTAAATTGAAATCCCAAGGATTTTTAGGTAGTGAAGAGATAATCACCTTCATTGGAATATGGCCAGGACACAGAGGTTATTAGCCCATCACTTCATAACTGCTATGGGATTATCAGTGACAAAAGAAACTTTTTTTTTTCTTGCATCATCCAAAGGATGACACTGTTAGTAGAATAGTGACTCAGGTCTGTCTTGTTCTCTTAATGACCTGCTTGACCTCTTTTAACACAGGAGATCTAACAGGTTTACAGCCTTAGGTGAACTGGTATGTCTGTAGGCTTACTGCCAGACAAGAGATACTGAACCTTGTAAAGAAATCTATCTGGAATAATTCGAAGCTATACTTTTCATGGAGAATTATTACGGCATATTTTGATCTGTTTATAAGTAGCTTGGTCAGATCAGCTTTCTTGGAAGGGAAAAAAATATGAGGAAACATGGTTATATAGGTAATGGTTCTAACTGAAAAAAACCTTGAGAAACTCAGGCTTTGTTTAAAAGAGTCAATACTTTACATACATCACATATAACGCCCATTGTGTAGTTATCTAGGTGACTAGTGAAATATTGTAATATATGCAGAATCCTGTGAAATCTGACTAAAGAGTCCTAACTTCCCATGACATCTCTCCCTTTTTTTCAGTGTTTGAGTGCATAAGAAAATACAAATTAGCTCATTCCAAATCACAGAAACTGAAGGCTATTGATCTTACTGGCTGTCCTTCTGCCAGCATGTTGCTGCATCCTACATTGGAACCTAAATCCTTTTTTCTCTTCCTGTTTTACGTATCTGAAAATTTCCTATAGCAGCATATTTACAAAACAATGGATTGGGCTGTCAGTGAACCATCCTAATAGCCTTCTTTAATTTTGCCTTTTCTCTTTTGAGACCACGTTTCATCCTAAATAACGTTGGTGGTCTCTGTCTTTGCCATTTCTTTTCCCAGTACATTTGTAAATGATAAGCAAATTCCCTTATTCAGTCTCCTGTATTGTAGCTATTAATATCAGAATCAAAACCTATTTTGTGGGTCTTAGGATATATATGAAGTTATTATCACTTCCTGAAATTGTAGATATCAGATGGGATTCTTTCACATAGACTCATCAGAGGTGGTCATCTTCCCTATTTTTGAAAGCTGGACCATGACCTTGGCGCCACTTACCTCCAGACAGTTGTAAATCGCATAATTTGTAGTTGATCATTAATTGGATTCTTAGTAATGAGAAGCCATTAGAAAGTGGCAGAACCATGGCATGTCCTTTCTGCGTTTTCATTACTAACGTGCCCTGAAATTTCTGGTGACAGTTTGAACAGAAAAACCTGAAGGTTTTTAACGAAGGCGTTTTCCTGGTAAGATACTTGTCATCCTCCCTATATCTGTTGCACTGAGCCTTCCTAACTCTAGCTTATATAGCTAAAATAAACAGCATACTTTTCAGCATAACACAGTGGTGTGAAGAAGCAGGGAAAACAAGGGAAAGGGGAGGAAGTACAGGAGCCTGAGGAGAGCATTCTAGGAAGCTGCCGGCATGCACAGATTATCTGTTTTACACAGCCAAAACTCAGTAGACCCTGACCGGGTGAATTAGAAATGTATGTTACGGGTATGAGGCTCTCTACACCAAATACAAGGAAAAAAATAGCAACTTTGAAGTATACAAACCCAGAAAAAAATGAAGAATGCAGCACAATGGAACAGCTTTGCCCTGTTAGCCATAGTAATTGGGAAAGAGCCTTTAAAATTATAATAATGTGAAGATAGAGATCTGTGAAGTGAGAAAAACACAATAACGCTGTTTCTTCAAAGTAATTTTCAAGCATTCACTGTCTTTTACTTTAGTTGATTGATTTCACTCATAAAATTGTCCAACTTTGAGTGTTTTGGCCATTTAAAAACCGTATACATAATGTATATAAGCACATTAACAGGCTACTTCTGTAACTATTGACTTCCAAACAGCTAAAGAATTTGGTATGTGCTTAATTTTCAGCATGTTAGAAACCCTACTGAAGCTGAGGGGATTATTCATCTACTTAAATTTTGTGCAACTTTATGTATTTTGCTGAATTAGAGCCAAGAAGATATTAAATTCATCCCAAAAAATTAAAGACAGCCTAAAGTGCTTTCAGGAAACATGAAGTATATGTATTCATCCCAATGTAACAAAAAAAAAAAAAAATTGTGGTGGAATGCAGTAATCCATTACTATATTGCTAACCTAGGTAGCATGAGTGATGGATTTGTCATTTTTGGTGTGATCCAGCACAATTCAAATCAGAAATATTCTTAGTAGCAAATTTAAGCCAGGCTTTGGCTGAAACAGATACTAATACAGCGTCCAATAACCTTGAGTAGTTATTTCATGATCTTTGAAACAAGGACTTCTTTTTATTACACACATGCCAATATAATGACTAATATTTCATAGAGGTTTCAAGTTCTGTTTAATATTGTTAAAGAAAAATAAATTATTGACATAGAGTTATAATTTGTATGAGTAATAGAATAGGATCAGCTCTATAAAGACATATGCTTTCTTTTTTCCTAAGCAATTTTAACCATGTTTTAGATGGCAAAGCTTAAGCCTGGTAGACTGCAAATGATTTGGCACCTGTAGGTCTGTACAATTAACATGAAGCAATGGCAGCCATTTAAATGTGTACTGCAGCATGGCTGGTTAGGCTGTCTTTCAAAGAGAAAAATGTGAGGTAGCATAAATGAAATATCATATTCATTTTTTTATGAAGAATAAGCAGGGCAACATTTCCTTTTTGATCTCTATTGTGTACTCTGCTTGCTCTTGTGAGATGTAGCATAGCATTTCATTTATAAAAAAATGAAGTGAAATATCAAAATATTTGTTGATCTTCCTTGGATGGCCTCAGAGTATGCTGGATATGTTTTCAAAACCCTTTACTTCCCAGGAGAAGGGAGCAATTGAGTAAGAGAATGTGAAGTAGAAAAATGATTTGTATACATGCAGTGTGATACCTCATTGCACTGCATGTAATAATAATGCATCAGTGTGTTGGCAGGAATCCCATATATTTATCCTGACTCCATTGTTTGAATATCTGATGAAGTCAACAGTCTGGTTTGACTCTGTTGAACTCACGCCACTGTAAGGTGCAGTCTGCTTGAGTAATTTTCTTATGTGGAAAATCAGATAAATAAAATAAAGTCAGGTGCACAGCTTTACAGGAAATAAAATTAAGATCTTAGCTTGCCCTCACAATGAATCCCAACTAATCTTCCCTAAAGCCTGAGGCAGTCTGATAAAACTCATTCTCTGTTCTCACTCATAACTCACTTCATTCTTCAGCCTCCCAGTTTCAAGCTTGAAACAGTACAGTAGTGCAGAGATGTGATGAGAAGTAGTTCTGATGGTTTTCAAAATTCAGCAGGAACAGTAAATACAGGAAATTTACCTCTCCTCAAAGAAAAATGTAACACTGTTATCCTGTATCAAAAAGTAATGTGCTGAAAGCCAAATAATTTACTTAATAGCAAGAAATTATGTTAATTATACACATCAAGTGATTACTGCACAACATGATAACATTGATGTACGTTGAAATGCAGGAATATCACTTTTTGTAGGATTACACTCATTACCCTAGTAGTCTTATACACTGCAGTAGTCAGTATATCTTAATCTTGACAAAAGCAGTATATATATTCCAGATTCTTCCTGTGTGAAAAGGTTGTGGCATACTGAAACCATCAGTCATCTTTAGGAAGAGAGGAATTTGTGCGAATTCTTAACCTCTCATAAACCCTGGTGCCCAGCCATTCATTAAAGAGGGAGTACATCACTTGACAAGACAGCTAGATCTGAATTCTAAAGCTGTACGATAGCTTTGCAATTGCAAGACACCAGGAAGCATATTTTTCCTACAGACTTTGCTTAACCAGGAGATCAGGCAAGTCAGAGGAGGCATGACTTTGAAGAGCTGTGGTTATGACTTACTGACACATCCCTGGTTAGGTACGTTACTTATGTCACATAGCTGACCATGTTTTCAAAAATTCAGTTAACACCTAGTTCTGAGTACTTTCATAAATACAGAAATACATTAATACGTGAAAGGTAATACTGCATAATAACAAAATTATATTCTATTATTTAATCTTCCTTCACTCAGCAATATAATCCCAACTATACCCTCAGTGTTCCTAGCTTGAGAAGATCTCCATACCCATAGAGCTTGCATATGCAACTGGCTAAACCTCAGTTCATATTAATGTTACTGTTACTTCAGGACAACCCTTCTTTTTAAAAATACTTCCATATTACTATCTGGTATTTCTAAACTATTACATAAAAAGCAATAATGGAGTTAATGGTTATTATCATGCAGATAAGTCTTTGTTCAATAACTGAGTCTTCCAATCTCAGCATGACAGAGATACTTCTGGAAGGATTGTAATATATACTGTTTAAAATCATAATGGGGAACTTCCAGTGACTTTCAGATTAATTTGTGACAAAATAATTTTATCTTTTTGCCTTCTGCTGATTAGGATAAGAGGGGGGTTTATTCTTAACTGAAACAGCTATGACAGAAGAAAGCCATAATAATGTCAGTTACACTATGTTTTCAGTAGTTCAGTTTCCTTTGCTACTGGGAAGTGATTCTATTATATTCACTATTCACGCAGCTATTTTGGAATGAATACTCTTGTAATGGAGAAAATAAGGAATAAGGAAAAGTGGAAAGACTGACAGAGTGGAAAAGCAGAGCTGCAAAAATAAAAGTAGTTCATATACCACGCCACATTTTAATTGAAGTTTTATTTCAACTGGCACGAGAAATGTATGTAACAGATGAAATTTGTTCATATCCAATGCAAGAAAAAATAACAGGTTTAAATATTTTTTGTTAAATTAATATTCAGTTCAACTCCTTTATTAAAAAAAAAAACAACAAAAAAAAAATTCTGAGGGATTTAAGCTGATTTTAAAAAGTAGAGGTTTGAGGGTTTGATTTTTAAACATCAAGTTCTTCTCTTAAATGGAAGCAAACCTAAGGCCTACTATTCAGACCATGAGGTCCTGGTCTGAAGAATTGCACAAGTCTTTAGAAAATTTTCAGTTTATTCCATAGGCTTCAGTTCAAAGTTCTATATAAGCCTACAAACACAAAAGGAAATTCCATGCATGTGGTTGATTATGTTTTCGAATCTGCTGATTTTGCATGAAAGCAGTTTCACTGAAACGACAATAAAAGGAAAAAATGTGTTTGCTTTTGCAGTGAAAAAATGGTTTAACTACATTAACAAGGTAAGTCAGTAGCAAAACTAGGAGTAGGTGAAAGAGTTGTGAGCTCTTTATGCTGAAAGATTCAATTGCAAATGAAATCAAGATATAACATCTTAGACCTTTTGATTTCAGTTACACTGTTAATTTATATTTCAGTGACCCCAGATTCAATTTCAGACTTTTAAGGCAGTATCTGTTTATTTCAATATGATGATATGCTCAGCGATTGGATCTCTATATGGAATTCAGTCTTAATGTTTTTAAGCAACAAACAGTTACCTACTGTTGATTAAGTAAAAGCCCCCCATCTGGAAGCTAGTAGCCACTAGTTCTCTACAGCAGAGGAACCTTCCTGGCAGCTTCAGTTTAAATTTCCTAATTTCCTTGAGCCTTCAATATTAATCCTACTAAATTACCTGTTCCTTGTATTAGAAGGGTGAAAGTGGTTCCTAAGTGCCTTTAGTCAGAGGTACCCTTGAAAAAACTGTCAATAAAGAGAGTCACTAATATGAACTGATATTTTTCTTGTTAGTGTTTGCTGAGGTACCAAGTAGCTACTCATCCCAGGATAGGCAATTTGTTTCAGGAATGCGATTCCTAAAAGAAAATGAGAATTTATTGGCAATGAACTGATACAGATTTCAATGTGTGCAAAAGTTGTTAACAGCCCATCACTGAATCTGATCAGGGCAAAGGTGGTGTTTACATATGTGAAATTAAACTGCACTGAGATTTCAATGAATGATACTTGTGAAAATTTATGGCTAGTAAACAGAACCTCTGAAAAAAACACTGGAACTGAGTGCTAGGCAGCTTCAGCTGTTACAAATGCAAATTTACTTTGCCCACTCTAAAACATTATGTTTCTGTTTCCTCTCTTCATCAGACTTGCACAAAGCAGTTGACTCACTATGGAAGATAAATTGAGATAGATCTATAAGGGGTTCAAGCTTAGTAATGCCAAAGCGCAGCAGTTAAGAGAGAGGGTAAACCTGATGAAAATTAATGAAAGAGACTTGCAGGAGTCTTCTCTACCTACTGTAAAAGCCCATCTGATGTAAGTCAGACAGAAAGAGACCAAAGTATTCAGAAAAATCAGAAAAGGGATAAGACATTTATATTTTATAAAGTTGCACATGGTGTGGGGTAGATCCTCAGTAGATAAACTATAGGTGTGCTGACTTACATTAGGAAAGAAGGTGTCCTTGTAAACACAGTACCAATTCTGAGAAAACAATTGAGCCCATGATAACTACTAAATCATTTATTTATTTATAGCTCTGTCTCAAACGTCTGGACTTTTAGTTAATTTATTCAAGTCCTTTTTAAGGTTTGATACTGAGATTGCGAGCTGTTATAACAACAGTTGTGTCTCTCCATTTCATGGGTGTCCAGAAGCTGTTGCATCTCTGTCTTGGGTCTTCATTGTGCTCCTTAGCCAGACCAAGGAATGACAAAAATTAGTCACATCAGCTGCTCTCAAGTTATTTAGGTTCTGTATGCCTTTTCTTTCCTTTGGCATAGGTATTTCTTATCTAAAACCATATATCCAGTGATACACGTCAATTTGTATTAATTTGCAAAAGTAATGTGTAATGTGTACAGTTAAAAAAAATATTTGTTGATCTAATCTATTTTTCTGTTCAGTATTGAGAGTGGTTGCTCAGATAACTGTATTACTAAAAACTTTGATAAACACTTTACTGGAAATTTTACTTCTGTGGATAGATCTGGAACTGTAAATACTCAACTGACATCTATCATACACCATCATGTACTTTGTATGTGGAAGCCCTCTTAGCATGAGGCTTTTGTATATGTGAAGATTCAAAAATATGTTTTTTTCTTGAATTCTTGTGCAACTGCAAAGGAAAGTACACCACCTTCATGTCTAACATAAAATGATATTTTGGAACAAAGTAATTTGTGACTTGAATTTGTGTGATTAAAGCAGTTCAACCTTCTTGTTTTCTTGGAGAATTAGAATAATTCATTCCAATCTCTTTTATGAGCTGATTCTAAATAAAAATCTGAAGAATTTTGAGTTGTTTTCACTGTAACAGCTTGCAGACCAACTTCAAGTATAATTGCTAGGGTTCTTGTCTAAAGAAGTCCTAACTTTCTCAGGAAAAATTCTTATTTTTATTAAATTCCCTGATCAGAAAAGTCTGAATTCTCCCAAGTTTCTATAAAACAAACTCACAAACTCAAGAAAGCTGTACAGTTAAGAATCAAAAAAAGTGGATGTCTGGGCAGATAAATCTTTAGAACTGAGTCCCTAGCTCTCATCTTTTCATGAGCTTTACCACTACACCCTACAATAATGATGTTTCGTAGGTGTTTATTATAGTAACTTCTGAGATGCCTTCCCTTTTGCACTGATGATGAGACAGGGCTGCATAGAATAAGTTTGTAAGAAGCTCCGTCAGAGCTTCTGTAAGAAGCTGTGGTCAGAAATTCAATACAGAAACAACTTAGTGTAGGAGTATAGGATGGTTGGTTTGGAGGATGAAAAGAATGCTACATGACAAAAGCTCTCTAGAGAGATAATCAGTATCACACAAAATTGCTTACGTGTGAAGAATAAGGAAGGGCATAAGTACGAAGTTCTCTGCTTTTATTATTGAGAGTGTCTTCCCAAAAGATGAAAAATAGAGTTGGTTGATAGGATGTTAGTCTAGGATATTCAGACTGTATTCACAGAAAGCATGCCTGAACAAATGGCACTGCCACTTCAGACTCACTGCTCTGCATGTCAAGTACTTCATACATAAGGATTGGAAATATCCAGTCTTGGACAGATCTTTCAACTTTGCCCACCACAGGAAAACACTAATGAGCAATAAATTCTGCTGCTGTCCAAGGGGCCCTTTCAGGAACGTTACAATCCATTTTAAATGAAGTCAGACATATCCAGCAGCTATATCATTGTTTTCCATTACCCATGTTCTTAGATCACAAATTAATGTGCAGAAGGTGGCTGAGCATTACTAAGGTACCAGGGGCCAGTGTCAGAAAATCCCTTTTCCACAAATCTTACTGCCAGTGTTCGAGTGATGCTCTTGAGGTCCTCACTGGAGACCGCAGAGGGACAGAGGGCATGGATGAACCAGTGGAGGAGTTTATATGACAGATTGGTGGCTTTCTTTTTTTCCTTTCTAGGGACATGTCCCACTAGGGACATGGGAAGTCAGTGGCTGTCAGGATTGAGGGGTTCCTAGTGCAGTCATGCAACTGTGGTGTTGTGTGTAAGCACCAATAGGGGCCCAGTTTATCATGATTCTTGCTTTTGGAGATTTAAAATAAGCTTTTTATGAAAGACTGCTAACAGTATCATAACAGAAGTTGAAATTAGCTCACCACTATGGGCTTCTGCTTGTGTACACAGATTTCTAAGCAACTGAGAATAAAATTTATCAGATATCCTTATAGCTGCCACTATAAGATGCACATTCCTATTCAGACATATGCAATCGCTCCAAATCCCATATGTCCTTAAAAGTGACAAAAAGGGTGACAGGATGCTTTGGAAAAAGCCACATTGGCACTGTCACCTTTGGAGCTACGTGCAATCGCTGCATAAGCTGAGATATATTAGAAAACTAAGAGTTCATGAAATGTATGTAGAAATGATTGTTCTGGACCCCTGCATTTGCCAAAAAAATTAAGGTCTTAGCTGCATTTAGAAATATCAAAATGCCCTTAAAACAAAAAGGTAATGAGCCTGCTCAAGGTAGCCAATGACTTTCTCTTAAGAAGTGTCATCTTACTGCATGATCAATTAGAAAGTTGCATGGGCCAGATTTAGAAAAGCAAATTATTGAAGAATGTGCAATTCGTTTTGAAGAGCCACGGAAAGAAACTGAATAGTCACAGCCACAATGACCCTCAAACCTAATGCACTGCAGCTTTATGTGTCCAGACATTAAGCTGTGAATGTGTGTGGGTTTACTGATGCTTGCAGAATATGCATGCATTCATTGGCTGCTGTTGAATTTATCACTGATTTTCATGGAAGTATTTGAACACTTAACACTAAGAAAATGTTTTCCAGCAGCAGATGTCGTACAGTCATACCCAGGAGAGAAGGCTATGAGAAACAACGCATCCAAGTTTTAGCTCACAAAGTTATCTTTTAATAGCAGCAAAGCCACCTCAGAGAGGGAGGAAATACCAAGTTTCCGGTAATTTTAAGTTATTCTTCCCCAGCCCACAGGTTTGAGAGCCTCCAGTGTAGAAATCAGGGCACAGGGGAAGGGAGCTGATACACAAAAGGCTGTGGAGAGAAATGTGTCTGAACTTGAGAGCTTAGAAGTCATTTTGGGTCACCAGAGCTTTCATGTGGCTTGAGATACTCTGAGCAAAAACTTAACAAGATTGTCAGTTCAGCTACTAAACCTTTAGTGGAAACCAGTCTCTTTGCATAAAATTCCCATCTTTTCCCTTTAAAATGTATAAACAAAAAAGGGCAAATTTCATCTCCTTTTATAGCAATTCTGCTTAGCAATTCTGCAAGAATTAAGACTTGACTAGACATGCGTGTCTATGAACGTGCCATAAACATTCTGCCTAGCTTTCAAAAATGTTTTTTTAAAGGCCAAAGTCAGAGAAAGTGTTTAAAACTGCTGTCTCCGCAGCTGCCTCCAGATCAGATCCATGACATCTGATTTTCCTCTGCTTACAGAAGCAGAAGGGATAACTTACAGGGTTTTTTAAAACAAATTAATTGCTCCATGTCTTTTTAAAGGTTGACTCAAGCAAGGAAGGAATAATTTATTAAATATAGGGGGAACATGATTTTCAAAGAGAATTGAAAATCACAGCTGCACAGCGGTGTGATGGAGTTTTGTTGTTGCTGCTGTTGTTGTTTTCATATAGAAGCAACTTCTTTTCAGTTTGTAAGTGCAAGTGCCTGATTAGACACTGACTGTAATGGCCCATAGTTACTGGTGAATAAGCCTGGTGGGTTTGGTTACCATAGAGACCAGTTTGATCTAGTGCATTAAAATTCCCCAAGACAAGATGCATCACAGATTGTATTAAATTAAGATTAGTCCTTAACTGTCCTAACCTGTACTGTATCATTTATTAAATTAAGATTAGTCCTTAACTGTCCTAACCTGTACTGTATCATTATTATTATATATGATTTCTTAGCATGATGAATCAGTAGACTGTCAAAGTTCAAGGTTCACAGGAGAGCTGAACAGTTATATTAAGTTAGTACGTTAATTATCGGTCTTCTATTCAGCACGGTCATACTTTACCTTTTCATAAAGCTTTAATTGGTAACTCTGGTGATCTTAGTACTGAGTTTTATTCCTGCAAGGTAAGTAAGCAACGCAATAAAAACCTGCTAAAAGAAACTAGTAACTCAAATTTATGGAATAACAATATATGCAGTTTCAGTGGAATCGGTAAATCAATCTGAAGGAAATCACTACGAACAATGCACTCAGAACTAAGGACAGATTCCCACAAAAATATTTGAGTCAGATTCATTACACTGGTCTTTGGCTTTAGTCTGTAAACCCACCCTGTAAACTCCCTCTCCTGTAATAAATTTTGGAAAGAAAATACTTTAAGACAAAAGGAGATGCAGGCTAACCACAATATTGAAAGGTGGTGAGCAGACTTAGCTATGTCACTGCACTGTCCTCTGCTTAGATCACTAGGAACCATCTTTCAAAGGATTAAGAGTATTTTATTTGAGCCAACCTTGTTTCCTGAGCTATAGTGACACACTGTGTTGGCTACTGTGTTGTACTTTCTGTTCAGCAGATACTGGATGTGTACAGCAGCCAGGATTGCAGTGGTGTTTGTAACAAAAAATACAACAAAGACTTAGAAAATTAAAATAAGAAACCACCCTGGAAAGTCCACCTGGTATGTGTGTCAGTGCCCTTGGTCACAGTGCAAGCAGGAAGGCTGTCTGGGCAATGAGACCCTCCTGAGTATGCGCAACTTAGGTTATGCATGTGTTTTGAACCTGGGCCCCTTTAAGCAGTGCCTATTCTGGCTATTTCCTTCTTCTGATAGGTACTGAAATGTATTGATTTCTTCATTGTTTTAATATAATAATTTGAGATATTGCACTGTATGTCAGACAACTAAACTGATTCCAGTTCAAAAATAATCTTTCCTTTTCTTTTGCTCCTTCCAGAGAGAACAGGAGAGAAATATTTGGTTTTAACCTGAATCTGTTCTGTGAGCAATTCTACATGATGGCCATGTAAACCACTCTCTACATAAAGAATGGAATTGATTCCTTTGTATACTGCTTTTGCAACCAAAAAAAAAGCATTTTTTGAAATACCTGGCTATGACAGTACTGAATTTGGAGTCTGTTGTGGCAGTATCCAGATATATGCTGAAAAAAGAGTGGTCTTCAAAGTGTTTGTCTAACAATGTAGAAAAGAAAGAAAGTGAAATAAATGTAATTTTTTTTTGCTTTTTGAAGAAATCCTGTGCCATTGGACTACTGCAAATTTTGTGGTAGCTCCAGAGCTTTTAGTTGCAATTACCTACTGATAGTGTGTCTTTGATTTTACTCTAAGAGTAGCTATTAGTGGTACAGACCTACTCAGTTGATCTTCCTGTATGGGTATAATGCTGTGGTTTAGAAATTCAGGTTCAGCAGCAGTTGTTGTATTTAGAAACACAGCTCTTTCAGCATCTGCTGCTCACTGACTCATAAACAGCACTGACAACAGCTGGGTTTGTTTGCTTGCCTTTTTACTTCAAAGAAAGCTGCTGTAGTAGATGCAACACAAGGAGGAGAAGGAAGATTTCAGTCAATCCCTAAGCTTTGTAACTTTATTTAATGAGGGCATGCCATGTTCTTCAATTTCTCAATTTCTTCCATTTGAGAGTGTTTGGAGGGAAGAGGGAGATGCAGGAAAATTAATATAGATACACACTGTGTTTACTTGTAGACTTTCGCATAGACAGTGTAGGGTTGGTAGCCTGCAGCAGACTCTGATCTCGGGAAACAGGCAATATTCTACCTCTACTTAGCAGCAGGTGAGCAGATTTCAGCTATTAGTAACAAGGGGTTTTTACTTCAATTGGTGTAAGGGAGAAAGGGAAATTAAGAAGACTTTTTGTTTCCTTAGAAGATGATACATCTTTTACCAGTTTCCTTAGGCTGTAGGAGAATAGATGCAGAACTGTGTTCTTTTATGAAGCCTTATCTTCTGGTAGCATTTTAGAAAAGCTTCAGTTAGTTAAATGCAAGGTGATGTTGGGCTTATTTCTTAACCTTTTCAGCTGTCCCAGCACCACACTGCCTGTGTATCTCTATAAAAATCAGTTCATGAAGATGAGGGGCATCCCGAAAGGTTTCTTTGGGCTCCTCTTTGCTTATGTTGGGGGTACAATAAGTGTATAAAACAAATGCAGTGGTTATATTGTTTGTTCTTCATCAGAGTCCTGGCAGGAAGCTGTGCATTAGCTGCTTTTCAGAGACAGATCAAGACAAATATCCACTAGATAGATAGACTGTCAAGGTTTATTATTTTAGTTGCACCATACCATTGAGAGTAACCATAATCATGATCTGGGAAGAGGAGTAGCCTGTGAGCATGTATAGAAGCTGGATTGCTCTAGCTGAAGTCAGCCTGTATTTTGTGCCTGTTTGCAAGGGAAGTAATAACTGTTGTTTAGAGAGGATTCAGCTATACTATACACAGGTGAAGAGGTACAGCTCTGTCAGCTACTAACTAACCACTCTGCAGAAACTAAGCTTTCCTGCCTGCCTTGCAGCACTTTGCAAGGGCTATTTCCAGTTGATTAAATCATATAAAGCAGTGGGGAAAATAGCAGCAGTGGTTGCTACTCTCAAGCAGTTCAGTTTTCTGTATCTTAAAGGGCAGGATAATATATTTATACCATAACACATGCTCAGTCCAAAGTTATATTTTGAAGCCTAGGATGTATCATGAGGGCATTCTCTGGCTCTGGGCACGTAGTTTTTCACTATGATGGTACTACTGTTTAATCAGATAAGTTAGTGGAAGGAGCCCTTCTGTTCTAGCCTACTTGGCAGCAGAACACTAAACGTGGCAATAAACTGCATTGTATTTAAAGCAAAGGAGCTAAAGAAGAGCATACATCTGTTCCCCAAGAGTTCTCCTATAAAAAGTGACCTTCCTGTTTTTCATAAACTATCTGTGTGGTGAGAACGCTTCCTTCCTCACACTATTCAAAGCAATTCCAAAATGAATATCAGAAATATCATTTGCATTTTCTCCATGTGTATATCCAATACACATGAACCTTTGTACAAACCAGAATATTCATCACTGATTTTTTTCATTCACAATATTAAAAAAATTAGTTAAAATGGAAGATATGAAAAACTAAATGCTGACATTGATTTGACAATGTGCCATGGGTACCTACTTCATTTTATAGCTTTTCAGCTGGTAATTTGGAATCTGATCCTTTTCCAGCTCCTGATGGAGGGAAAAAAGTTCTGGACATGCACTAACTGCTTCTTGAAAACCAAGAATTCTATGAAATGTTCATAGGCAGTGAATTGTTTTTCTTAATAATCTTTTCAAAACATGAAAATAGAAATAGGTCTGTAAACACTGGCAAAATTAGAAATTACTTGGCTCAGTCAACACAGCACAGATAGCCAAATGTGTTGAAACTTGTGGAGAATTTTGTGTTTGTTTTTATTTTCTCAAGTTTCACTTGTTTTCAGGCAGGATGAAGCTGCCAAGTAATAACAACTCACATGAGAAACCAAATAAATAGGAACAAAAGAGGCACAAATCCTCCTCAACATAGATGTAGCTTCCCTGCTCTCTGTCTGTTGACTGTAGCACACCTTCATGTTCTAGTTCATCCAGGTATTTATGGGGAAGAAACAGTAAATAAGTGGTGCCTTCTAAGCACTCTTATGTCTATCTGCATGTGTCTGCATGAGTGTCTGCATACAAACGTGTGTAGATGTACATGTAGGCACACATGTATGTAGATAAATGTAACAGTATAGCATTACACACAACATAATTGGGTATCAGCTTAAGTAGTAGACACCTTAATATGTGAAAGTTTTGAAAGGTAACATTTTTTCACCTTTTTTATTTTTTTCCTTATTTTGCCCTGATGTTTTGTTACACAAGTTGAAAGAGCAGTGAAGTGGGCCATGAGCATTTATTGTGTGAAAATAGAAATTCAACAAGTCCAAGTTCAGATTTAGACATTGATCGAAACCAAAACGTCCTGAAAGGCAGTGGTGCAAAAATCTGTCCTGGTATTGATTCCTACTATTTGGAACATAGGAAACAAGTCTTCCTGACCTCTAGTAGCTTCAGTCACTGGAGTTTACATATATTTCTCATAGATGTATTTGTAATGGAACCAAAACTGCTGTGTTGCTTCAGCAGTATTAAAGGAAGAGGAAGCTTTCTAGACCAGAGAACAGAGAAATTTCCTATTTCAGTGTATCTCATAGGATTCTCCACAGAGCACTCCTGGGGATAAGCAACCATCTGATGATGTTTTGGGGGAAAAGAAATACCCCCAAAAATCCCAAACCCCAAACCAAACAAAACCAACAGACTTGGAATTCTCCCCTCTGAAGAGAGAGATGTGAATATCACTGGGGAAAGGGAGCAGGAGGAGACTGGAACAGCTGCACTGGCCTTCTCTTTTTCTCTCTTCCCACTTTCAGCCTTTGCTGGAGGAGCAATCATAGAATGTGTCTGAGAAATTTAGATAATAATAAGGACATTATGAAAAAGCACCCAGACTTCTAAAAGCTGAAGCCATACAAAATGCAGAGGGTTGAGAATCAGGTGAACAGCAACTTTGGGGAATAGCTCTGTGACAGTGAAAAATAAATGTAGCTTTAAAAAATCGTGTCTGGCTCTCTTTGGGACTTGAAAACTGGGAGAAAGGGGGAGTTTTTCCAGGCAAAAATTGGTTGTTTTAATCTTAGAGAGGAAAGCTTAAAAGAGAAAAAGGGCAATATAAAAAAAAGCATGAAGAAAACATTTCCAAGGCCTGTCTGGAAAGTAAGTGGGAGTCTGAGCAGAGAGGAGGGTAAGATGGAGATTAGTGTGGTGGATTTAGCATGTTTCTGAAGCAAAACAGATTCTTAAATGTCAAGAGTCAGGATTATTAAGTGTTCAGGAAGCTGTTGAAGAAGAGAGCAGTGAGAGCAATATGAAGAGTGTGTGGTGAATTGCATGACAATATGAGTACACTTTAAAGAGCAAATCTTTTGGGAGAGGCTGAGTTACAATTAATATGGAGGAAAAAGTATTGGTTGGGATGCATATTCTCTTCTTTTATCTTTTTGTAACACATTATCCGTTATTCATGTGTTATCTGTAATACATTAGCTGATTCATGTGAAACAAGGTGCAAGAAAATCTTCCTGTTTCTGTCCATATGTGGCTGCAACCCCACAAACTTAAGTACCTCTCTCTAGGGCAATAACCCTCTCCATTGCTTAGCATCTTACACTGTAGAAGGGTCAGGGAGAAGGTCTAAGTTTCTTCCACAATTTTAGTGTCTTTTTCTTTCACCCATAACATCTATGCCACTGGACTGCAGCTGCATATAATCTTCACTGCAGACATGCATTTTAAAGCCACAAAAGAATCTTATTAAAGGACAGTTTCACACACGTATAACTAGGTCTTGCTTTGTGTGAATGTCCTTCACCAATATTCTTTCCAGATACCTTAAGTGCTTAACCTCCTCACCTTGGAAGCAGTCTGTAAAATATGCACAGCTGATTGCTGTAAGCAGAACAGAGCTATCCTATTTTCTCTCTTCCAGGCATTTTTTTTCACACGTTACAGGTCCCTAAATCCTTTTGGTTGCTACTAAAACCTGTCAAAAGTTACATGAGATCATAATGATCAGCAACATTCCTTGGTATAAGAGCCTTTTCTATGTCACTTAGGTAGGCTAGCTATGAAATGATGCATTATTTGCTTATGTTAGTATATCAGTCTCTAGAGTTGCTACTGGCTATGAACCAGATCTCCATCAACACCTCTTTCCCTTAGGTTGCTGCTAATACTTCCCATTTCAGTCATTACTGTCAATTTAGCTAATGGCTTATGGTTTTGAACATTAGCCCTTTATCTCTCCTGTAGAAACAGCTGACTCATGACATTTTCATTTATTTTGATTTATAATTAATCTTGCCTACCTGCAGTAACCAATACTATATCACCAAAGGGTAGATCAGTGAGAGTCTTTCCATGGTTTGTGACCATGCTCATTCTCAGGTAACAGTGTACATAATAACACAGCTTGATCTGGCATCAGTGTGAAGAGGGTGATGGTCTGCTTACTATAGCTGACATGGCATAACAGAGTATGTCACCATTGTACATGTTTCTAGCACAATATGTTTAGTCTTTGTAGATTTCTCCTCAGGAGCAATACGCAAGTCAGTTTTTAATTCCAGCTGCCTTTTCCCCCAATTTTGGTGCTGTCATTTTTAATATTAAAAATGACACTAGATTTTAATATCAAAAAGAACACCGTAGAGTAAAATCCTGATTAAGGAACCTTTTTCGATTCATGTAATTAGATGAGATAGGTCATTGACTGTTTCATCTCTGTTTTACCCTAACTTGCTATGCTAGTTTAAAAACTGCTGGCTTCAAAATGCTTGCACCACCTTTTCAAGTGAGTATACATCTTTAAAATGTTGCCATCTTTTCCTCCCCTGATTTCTCCAGTCACGATGCTGCTCTCTGAGTTCTGTATCACTATTTTCTAACCTTCAATCCTATACCACTATTCTTCGGTCTTATTCTATCTGTCCTTTTGCTCCAGCTGAGATATTTAACATCAGTGTACAGAAGATTTGGCTTCTCACCACCTGCCAGGTTTTCCCAGGTGCTGTAGGTGCTTCACTCTTCCCTGATGCTCTTCATGCTTCACAGAAAAATGCAAATTTTGAGCCAGCTTTTAGGTTAATGGCCACATTAAAAAAAGTCCCTCTGTGAAGCATGAAAGTCAGTACAAAAGCACCAGGGCAGCCCTTAGAGACAGATGGAAAAGAAGCTGACTTTGTGAAAATCAGAACCCTGATTAGCAGGCAGGCCATGATTTGGCCCATCTTATATAAATAAACCCAACCTGCCCAGCAAATTACAGCTCAGAAAAGCTTTAAAGCTTAAAATAATGGTGCTTATCTTTGAGGGGAAGGCCCACAGGCTGAAGCTTCCTGCAAAGTCAAGGGAGATTCTGACCATGTAAGGAGCAGGTTCAGCTCCCAGCTATGCCATACAAGTAGCTTCGTGAGTAGGGTTGATTCATGCATCTGTCTATCTGCCAGCCTTTTTGACAGTAATTTTTCTGATTCAGATAAAAAAAAGTCTGAAAGAATGGTAAAATCTCTCATGTCTTTACTATTATTAATACTAGAGAGTAATTAAAAGGTTTTCCAACGGTCTGTATGGACCATATAACTATTATGAATGGATTTGGGCTTTTTTTGTAATCATATGTCAATTGGATAAGCCAAAAAAAACCAACCAGAAAAACAAGCAAAACAAGGCCACCTTACTAGTACTGAATTATCTTTTTTTTTTGTTGGCTTTGATTATTGGTCAGATGATACTTTGTCCTGCTAATGGAATGGCCATTTTGAAGCAGAAATCACTGCTGAATGAATCTATTCAAATCAATAGATTATTGCAGGAGAATTTTCTTCTGATATTCAAGACTTTTTTATAACCCTGAAATTTAATGAATTGACAGTGTCAAGATTAATGTGTTTTTACTGCTCATGTAATTAAAAGTGTGTAGCAGCTTAGTCCAGAAGATGCTATGGACTCCTCACTAGAAACAATTTACTTCTATTCTGATTAAACTGAATCCACTGGCCAAATGAAAACACATAAACAAAAAGGAATAACAACGGGAATGGTAGATACAGAATGCCTTTATAACCTTTTTATTAGCGAAAAATATTGTTACTATTACTAGCTTAACTTCATTCCACACTCATTTGTTATCTTCATGGTCTCTCATTCCATTCATTTTGTGTCTCCCAGAACACCTCAAGACTAATTATTTGAAAGAAATATTAAAATATGTGAGTTTATTCTGTAATAGATTTCTTTACTGTTAAGTTGCATGCTGGATGGAACACAGTAGAATGCCATGGAGAAATGAGGTCAACTGTCAATATCTTATTAAAATAGTGAATTGTGTGTGTAGGTCTTAATACATTAATTAAGATAAGACAGGGATAAGATTTTAAACTATTTAGATACATGCTGTCTTCTGTCAGGTTGTCATCTGGGCAATTGATTGGTAGATTATCCAAAATCTAGTGGTAAGGGGTTTAATAATACCCTATTTATAAGAAAATCTTATAACTCTGTTAGCAGAAATATTTGCATTCCTATCTGTAGATAGAAGGATATCTTCCAAGTTGGAAAAAAGTAGTAGCAGGCTTAGCAACTGGAGCTACAGAGCTGGCAAGGAACAATGGATTAAATTATGACACAGAAGAAAAGCTATTCTCTTTAATCAGTAATGGGTGACCTTCTGTAATACCTACTGTAACTAGTATAATTTCAAACTCAGAAACCAACTTTTGTCTTTTGAGACTTCCATTATGGAGACAAAAAACATATTCTCAGCTACAGCAACAAAAGACTTGTGTTAACATTCTCAGCAATACAGTAAGTGCAGCTGTGCAAAATGCCAGGGAGTCAGATGGTGCTTTGCCTATGAAACTGGAGAGAGAAACTAGAGAAACATAAGGCAGAGTACTAAATGGATATGCCAAGGCCAGACTTAAAGTTCCACTTATATGGAAGTTTAAGTATGTTTATACAAAATATAAGTAATTACTGGAATTGCACGCATGCTTGATGCACCGTATGTTAACTCATTGTCGGCGCAGGGTGCTAATTTTTTAACAGTGATGGAAAGGACTGCAGACTTTTACACCTTTGCTCTATCTGACTGGTTCAAACCAGCTCCCTACAGAGAGAAAAAGGCTAAAAGCCTGGGTTCTGTGCTCAGCAGCAGATGAAGGCTATAAATGACTTCTATATCAACAGAAAGTAGTGTTCCTCTGCTTTGTCTGAGTGCAATTGACAAAACAGCTCCTGTGGGTTGTCACTGGACATAAGTGCAAAGTTTCTTTTCAGCATGTACACACAGCATGATTTTTATTTTTTCATCAGTAGCATCATTCAGGACTGGCTTTATGATTGCTAAATTAATATCCCAATAAAGTTTCCAAATTTGCAAGTAGTCAAATTACATCCCCTATAACCCATGCATAGAAGGAAGGGAATCAAGAGCATATCATTTGACCTGCTCCCAGTGCAATTTTAAACAGAGATCCTTTTCTTCATGGGTTGTATGTACCCTCTAAGTACATATTGAAGATTCATGGTTGCTGGGTTTAACTTGAACATTTACACAGGAAAGAATAAAGCTAATACCAAGTGATTTGGGGAAAGCACCCAGATAGAGAAAGAAAAAGATAAAACACATCATAATTTCTTGTTTCAAAAAGTTTTGAAATATTTGCAAACTGAGGATATGGGTATATAGGTTTTGTCAGTTTTGCAGTAGATGAGTTGATTCTGTCTGTATTTTCTGTATCACTTGAAAGACTGGCAGTAGTCAGTACCATTGAGGATGCTATAGTCCGTATAGAGATCACACATTTTCTCAGAAAGTTCCATATGAGAAAGTATGTTTGTTCTCAGTTGTAATATTTTCATGCTTTTTACATGTATAACTGTGTTAGTCTTAAACTGAACTATGTCCAAATATCAAGAACTTTGTATTTGCAATTGTATTCTTTTGTGATATCTGAGAATGTAGTCCTTGTTTTTCACTTCAGAATTAGTGACAGTGGTGCCTCTACAACCACCTGACATGCCACACATCTGCCTTTCTATAATATTCATTATTAAAAAACCACAAACCTTCAAGAAAGCTCTGAAGGGATTTATTTCTGAATAATAATGACTTCTTAAGAGAGAGTGGAGGTATAATCAGAAGTAGAAATACTTGAAGCAAGAGCTTTAGAATATACTGCTTCCCACTGTAATCTCATTTATGAAAGCATCTCAAGTATGTGCTTGAATCTTAGTAACTACAAAAGCAATAAACATATATTATCAAAGTAAGTAGGATTGGCTTATGTACGTAAAATGTGGCTTATGGTTAATGTTTTGAAGAATCAATATTAGACCAATGTTAGAAATTATGATAGTAAGGAGCCCTGACAACTGTGGTTTAGAGCTACTTTCCTTGTCAGTCTGTGACTGTCCCCTATCTATCCCCTGTCCCTCTATCTTTTTGTGTTTCACCTCATACTTCTAATTGTGTGAATTACCCCTAGGACATAAGAGGATCTTATCAGTCAGGTAGAAAATCCTTGTCATAAAGAAATATGCACTGCTCTTATCTCAGTCTGGAAAAAAATGATATAGAATGGTGGAATGATTTTATTAACTCTTTAAGGGATTATGTTATTTATATATACTTTTTTTTTGACACTTATGCTACAATAATTGCTATTAGACATTCTGTAAAATGGATGTAGTAAAAAATACACATTAAAAAGCTTTTAAAAGTGAATAGAAAATTATTCTAATAGTCTTTTCAAATGAGCAGAAAAAATATCTAGGGCCACATCATAAACAGTGTTGTGGATGTAAATATTGAATATTTATGTATATATTTGGATTTTCTTCAAACCTTTTGACATAACACTATCACAACATCCTGCCAGAAACAAATGGAACAGTTGATCTTGACTTGAAACATCATAAGAAACAAACTGGGTAGAAGTCCTGCAATTCCATGACACATTTGCGTATGACAGAAAAGAGAAGTATTCTCTGGAGAAGGTACATTTAGTAGCGTATGATGAGGTATAAAGGTCAGCTGCTGTAAAATTGCTACTTTTGGCCAGTTTCTATTTCACTAAATGTTATTAAAGAGTACTGGCCCCTAAGGAAAAATAACCATAATATCAATGTGAATTTGTGTAATCTGTTGTAGTAGCTTTGCCACAGTTTCCTTTAATATCCTTTGTGCAGATGACTTTGGAAAAAAATGTATTAGTTTGTATTCAGATTACTAGTGCATTTATCTTAGAAAAAATTTTACTTATTAAAGAAAAACATGTATTGACTCTTAACCATATTCTCAAGTAAACATTATTCATGTGATTGTATTTTCAAAACTGTTAAAGAAGTAATTAAGATAAAGTAATTCAGAAACTAAATATGAGACTATCATGGAGGTGTGCTCAGTCACACTCTCGCTTGTCCTGTACTCAGAACTCTCCCTGGCATGTCATCAATGACATTGGCATCAAAGTCCAAGATAACTAAAATCAAACAAAGATTATCTATTATCCCTTTTAATACATATGCTTAATCAAATATTCTAAGTTAGAGGAATAGATGTGTGTCGGGGGGAGAATATTATCACTGGGCAAAGTTTTCACTTCAAACTAAAATTAACTAAAATTAAAGTTTGCTTTGAGTTCCAGTGCATATGAAAATTCAAAATTGATAAAAAATTGATAAAATTGACCTGAGACCAATTCAGGACAACACCAAAGCTTCATCAAAATTAGGATTTTATCAAAATCTTCATTAAGGTATTGCTTTCTTGCAAAAACAACTGCCTTTCACATAAGTTCAACACTGTTGATAACAAATACTGTCACAATAGTTTCTTCTTGCAAAGAACATTCTGAAATGAAACAGTTGTAAAGAGAATTTAAATGATGCCCTTGTGCTTTGGTATGTTGCTTTCCTTTTCAACAAAAGTTCTAGAAACCATTCAGAAAAAGTGTATGGAGAATTTGAACTTGTTTGTCCACTTCTTACTGTGTGGGAAAGTAGTTCCATGAGAAAGAGTAGGTGTATGACACTAAGCTGTTATTTGTCCCAGAAATACATGCAGAACAAATGAAAATGAATTAAATTCACCCTTTATTTCCAGAAATACTACAGTGAAAGTTAACAAAGAAATGGTTTTCTCTCAACAGTTAGATTCATCTAATGAGGAGAAAACAAAATGAGAACAAAACAAAATAAGTAGAATAAGTTTGTAAGGTCTGAGCAAGATAAACCAACTGTTGCCAGTCTATGGGCCATGGAGAAGAATGTATAAAATGGGAATTAAGACACTAACTGTTAGCCAACAGACTACTTTCATTACATGGTTTACATTGGGAACTTTAGGCAGATTCTTTATTAGAAGTTGGCTTATTGTGATTTAAAATGAAAATAGTTTTCTATGTCACCCTGAAGGATTTTTGTCCTAAATTACAAATACTTTATGCTGTACATTTGCCCTGTTTCAATATGAGTTAAAAAGCCAAGGGTTTTGTAAACAGCAGCTACAGTTTCATTACAGTGTCAATATATCATATACATTGTATAGATAAAGTTTACTCTGGTGTCAGCCTTGCTGAAATTATTTTCCTGATGACATCCCACAGTTATGTTGGAATATTCCCATAGCCCATCTGATCTCTTTCAGAATCCTCTCTTTGCCTCTTGCTCATATAAAGCTGTGGAAGTCCATTCCCAACTTCCATCTAGGTCTTAGAAGTCAAAGGTCAAATACACTTATACTGTATTTAGGATTTTCTTTAATTATTTTATTTAAGAAAATGCTTGTGAAACTTAGGATTAAAAAAAAAAAAATCTACTTGTATAAATGAGTTGGATTAGAATTGTCAGTTGCTGGTTGCTTCTTTTGAGCCCATCATCTTCCCATGAGACCAGGACATCAGAATAGCAAGAGCTAATGTTCACTGTTGAGGTGACACATCCAGCCTATAATTAGCCCTGCAGGCTTGAAAGCTGAATGTTAAGAGACTTTATCTTCAGTTCTCAGTGGAAATAGTCTGAATGTACCTAATTGTTTACTTGGCCTTTTCATTCCTGTATTGTAAAATTACTCTGTGCTAACTATTTTTTCTCCTGATTAAGAGTTGGTTTTGTATAGCTGAAATTTCTCTTTCCGTGAGCAAAATGAGGGCCTTTGGGAAGAAGCTATACTGGTTTTTCACTGAAAAATTGTGATTTACTGATACCTGTGTAGTTTCAAAGACCAGTGGCAAGGCATCCAAAAGAATATGTCATCCCCAGCAGGTCTGCATAAAATAGTTTCCAGCTGCTTTAAAAGGCAGGCAGAAAAATTTCCTATGAGTAGAGTTCACTGCAGTGTTCTTCCATCTTAATGATGGCTTTAGGTCATCCAGTATTCTTACCAGTTTATTCCAAACTTCAGGAATTCTAATAGCAAAAAATGAGACTGGTTAAACATCTTCAGCAAAAACACAGGAAAAAAAATGTTTTTCACTATAAAAGTAATCAGAATTAATTGCAGAATTTGTGGCCTCTTTGTGGGGCAGAAAAATTTGTGTGACTGATGTTATCTAGCTAGAGCTTAATACGTCCAAAACATATGATTTGTTTTTCATTCACTGACCTGGAACTGGGTGACCTCTTCTCATCTGAGACTTGAAGCAGCTCTGCTGGCATTCAAGTTCACTACCACAGTTATAATGAGATTAGGACAGCAATCTCCAATCTTATAGAAAATTTCAACCTGGGAAATGACTTTGGCCTACCTATCTTCCCCTTCTCCTCTAAAGAGAAACAATATCTTTCACTTTCTTTTCTGAACTGACCTGACATAAGCTGTTTCTATGTGCTGTTATAATGCTTTTATTCTTTTATGCATCAACACAATTTGAGGTTTTAGCGATAAAAAAATGAGTACTGGAAAGATAAAATGCTCAAAAGCAGAGGCTGACAGCTACACCTGGAATATCCAGAAGGGTGAAGGTGCCTCCTAGTCTCTCCAATGACTTGTGATCTTTAGTAGGCTAGCATTGCTAAAAGATTTTTGCTTAGTTTTAACAAGGAAATTCTTAAGGAATACAAGCTCTATGCTATATAAGATACCACACCTGGTTGTTTTCCTTTGTTTTATTCTTCCTTCAGTAAATAAGAAACATATAATTTTCAATGAGTGTTTCAATATGTCTTACAATAAGATAATGTGGGGGGTGGGCATTTTAGAGTCATACACTGTAGAGTTTTTGTAAACAAGAATATATGTCACACCTGTATCTTTTTATTTTGATGTGGTATGTTTTCTCTTCCTGTGTGAACTGCAAGCTACACCATATATGCTTCATTCTGAATGTCACTATGCACCAATGAGGCACCTTGGGCATGGCTCCACATTGAGCTCTAATTGAGCAGCTGCAAATCCATGGGAGGTTGTAGAAATACTATCTGAAAGTCAGAACAGACCAATGTACAGTTGTTTTCCTTGACTGGAAATTGCTTTCTATTGATTGGAGCAATAATCCATTCCATGACACGTACCAATGACATTGGAGCTGATGCCGATCACTATCAAGTTCCAGGTTCCTGGTATGATTATTTTGCATATGATGCCAGACTATTAGAAAAACTGTATTTGTTCTTTTTGAGATTCATAGAGTTTAATTATCAAGTAAGTGCTTTTGTAAGACTATTGCACATAATTCTCACTCCTCCTGAGGTGATAAACCTGAAATATGTCATCCTATGTATTTATTTATGTATATACACACACACACACACTGCAGAGACTGACAAGGAGGTGCAAGTGCTTGATTTGGTCAAAATTATATTTTCCCCATGTAGAAAAATAATTCAGCTGAAAAGTTTGCAATTATCCATACACTTTCATGGTGTTACACTGCATTTGCATGGATTTAAATGAAATCAGAAACTTCCCCAAAAAACCCAGCTCATAGACTTTATTTTCAGAGCTTATTTTGACAGCAGCATGTGAGAAGGAAAACAATGGCTGCTAAAGTAATGAAGCCATGAAAATTGTTTCCATTTCACCTGCAGTATTTTTAATGATCTGAAAGCACCTTATGGATATTTCTTGAGCCACAAAATACTGGTGTGAAATAGAATAGCCATAATCCCAACCTATACAAGGAAGCACAGTTATTTCAATAAATCGATGGCATGTAAGTTTATATTGTTAGTGGTAAACCCAGCCCTTTTGTAGTAAAATACTGCTCCAGGAAAATTTTAGGTGGCTGGAATCAATGGTGAACTTGCTGTGGTGTTTGCAGCAACAACATCCCAATTATTAAGGTATATTGCCAAATACAGGTCAACATGGAAAGAAAAATACAGTCCTTTCATTAAAGTTTTCAGTATCAGAATAGTTTACCATTGCTGAATATATTTTTATGTCTTAATTTAGCCACTTAGCTAGAAATGCAATGATAGTATGTACAAATTGAGCATTTGTATGATGACAAACAGCATTTGAATGCAATAAAAAACAACCCTTCACCAAAAAATCCAGAAGGTTTAGGATGGATTGGCTAAAATCAACTAGTAATAGAAATATCTTATGAATTACCTGTGGGAAAAGGTAGCTTTGCTCTGATAAAATGAGGGCAAACTGAATTTCAGGCTCCACTTCTTCCAGCTGCCTCAGGCTTTCATTGCAAGACCTCTCATTTGAAGGGAATGGTTATTTTCCTAGATGCAGAATATTTTCTCCAAAAGTGTGTCCGCAGTGATGCAGAAGCAATCTAAGGCTCTACTTGCATGGCTTTGTCAATTAACTATGAGAACAAAACATTACAAAAAAAGAATTGCTAACACTTGTTATTTCATCACTGCAGGCACCTACAGTAATAGTAATGTAAGACAGGACACCTGGAATACACTGATCACTACAATACAAAGACACTGTAATAAGAAAATAGCTTGAGTGAACAGGAACAAGTGAAAGGAAAGGCTTGATAATCCTGACCTATCAATCTTAGTAATAATAAAGTTAATTTATGAAAAACAGCATTGTTTCCATTTTACTACAGCACACAAAATTGCCACGGATAACAGCTTACATCTCTGAAAGGTCTTCACATGTTATGCAAGTCTTAATTAGAGCTCACTGAAGGAAATGGTAAAGTTGGAATACTTTCCTCAAGATTTTTTTATTGCTATCTTATTTACAGAACTTGTGCTTAACAGAGTATGTTTTCTGTTAAGTCTACAGCACTGGTTAGGAGGCAGTCTTCCAGTGTATCTACATATGTATATCGAGGACCACTTTACCAAAGCAATAATCAAAAGTCTTATTGTCTAAAACCAGATGCATTCATTTCTTACGCTATGAAGCAGCTTCAGTTGGGTGAGCTTTTGCAAGGTCAAATCCCTAGTAAAGAAGCAAACCAAGGAAGGAATGAAATAACCCCCTTTACACAGGAAGATAATGACAACAGCAATTACATGACATTTTGACTTCTTACCACAAACAGAGGAAAGTGACACTTATCTCTGGAGTCATGGATCATACTAGGCCATAATTTCCCTTGCCTAAAAAATCTGAAGCCAAGATCAAGATAAGCATTACCAATAACAATGTTGAGAACAGTTTGCCAGATCTGTGCTTCAAAAAAAACATTTTCCAGCATATTTCTAAACTAGCATAGCTTCTTCTGTTCCATTTATCTGTTTAATGTACTGTGTTAATTTCTTTCCCACCAGATCCTGAGAAGCCCTTACCATTCTTGTGGTAGCAAGATCTGGACATCGGTTTCCATGCAACTTAAAGAATTTAATAATGACAGTCTGTCTTTTTCTGCAGGTCTGCTCCTGGTGCCTAGTTAACAACATATTATCTGTTATCAGGCCATCTTCCTGTTTTAATTAAGCTTGCAGGGAGATTTTATTCCTCTGACTGTGATGAGCTTTGGTGTCCTAAATTTAATTTCTTTTTATAATCCCTACAGTAGCGAGTAGCAAAAAGAAGTTTGAACTAATAAAAAAGTGTTTGAAAGGTGGAAGCAACAAGAACTTCACAAAAATGTAAATGGAAGAAAGTAAATTAACATATTCAAAACCAAACAAACTGACACTATAAACCATAGCCCTTAGTTTGTGAAAAATGGTGGCTTCCAAATGCTGAACTTTGCTGGCTTTTACAAGGGGGGTGAGGGGTGGAAAGGCAGAAGTAAGAGCAGTGTGGTTGTTTCTGTCCTCTTTTCAAACAATCTAAGCCATCAGGTGGTGTTACAGAGATGCCACTGGCATTAGCCCATCATACAGGAGCAGGTAGAGCTATAGTAGTAGAAAGTAGAAAGTAGCAGCGCTATTCTTTCTCTTAATGGGCTCTAAAATCTGTGGGTTGGAGCCCTGAACTAGCCTGTAGAAAAGGGAAGGCAGACTCATCTCTGTGATTTCAAACTTGATTCTTCCATCTGCAAACCAGGATAGGATCTAATTTAAAAATATACAAAGCTGTTGCTGTCAAACTGTGCCTTCACCATCCCATTTGGACTGGGAAACTTAGTAAACAAACTTGAAGATAGAAATGAAAATGGGGGTCCCTAATTCAACAACTCTTAGCTTTCCTGCTCTGATTTAGCAATGCAAAACACTTAGGAAATATGACTGTTTATTCAGCATGATATTTATCGTAGTGTTCAGGGTTGTAGTAGTTTTTCACAACACTGAATTTTACTTGATTCAGTTAGCATTTCATTCCTCCTCTTTCAGCCAATGGGGTCCATTGAACTAAGGTGGTATCACCTTTTTAGCACTGCCTTTGAGCTCAACATACTTTGAAACCAGCTTCTTATTTCCTCAAAGAATCAAAGTAGTGGCTGCATCCTAAAATTTTAAACCACTTAAAATTATTTCATAAATACACCCCTTATTTATTCACTTATATCTTAGTTCTATTTATCATACAGTACAACTGGGTGAGCATGAATCTAGCAAAAAACTCCATTCCTGTCATTTTTTAAACTCAGAGAAAGATTCACAGCAGAAGAAAGTTGTTGTGTTTATCAGGTAACACTTCCAAATTTAAAAGCTAACATCAGTTTCTCTAGAAGCAAGGTGCATGCCTGCTTTTGAGAGAAAGACCACCCTACAGTCACAGCAAGATGTTCTTTTTTTGCAATTCACAGGAAAAACAGGTGCAGAAGTTCCTGGCATGAAATGAGGTGGGGGAGACATTGGTAGGAGGGAATGGTGGTTGTTTACTTGGGATAGAAATGCTTATATGAGGTGCAAACCTCATCTAACAGTAGGAATACTTGTTACATTAACAAGATTTACTGACAAACCCCATCTGTGCCTTCCCACCAAACAAGGTCACTCAGATCCTAAGGAGCCTAATGAGCAAAGTGCCAACTCTCTGGAGTGATAATGGAGGTTTGCTCTGACTTACGCCTCAGGCACTTGCAATATTTTTAGTACTGGAAAATAAAATACAGTAGAGGAAAAAAGGTCATAATTTTTATCAGACCAATCCACCTTGAGAAATATCAGTGTGTGTGCCTGTGCATGAACATTCCTGGATATTTTTTATCTCTTTTCTTGGTTATTCACAGTTTGCTTTTCTCTTTTACTTCAGAGTGGCCCTTGAGGCACTTCAATGCCTTCATCTTGGCCATTCATTTAACATCTGCATCTTGGTTACAGAAACTTCAGTGTGATGGCAGCATGCCTGGTCCTTTCAAAAGGCCGTAACACCAACACAGCATGTGGTTGTTTCATAATTGAGGGAGAAGCCTTACCCTTGAATTTTTACTGTTTATGTGTTTTCTGTCTGCAGTTTCTGAGATAGTTTGGTCAATTTGTAACAAATATTATGGCAAGTACAAAGGAGAAAGGGACATAGATGAGCTTGGACCATTGCAGGTAGCACAAAAAAACCTCTGCTAAGTACCTTCAGTATTTACAATTCTGAGTATTGAGGTTTTGCTATAGATTAGTTGATAACTCAACAAAATAATATTTTAAAATTATTTCTCAGCAACAGAACCATAGGTTATCTAAAATTATTAAGCTACAAATTAAAAGAAGAGGAAAAGAGTACTTTCCCTACACACTAGAGCATGATTAAACTGTGGAACTCCTTGCTGTCAGGTATTATTGCAGCCCAGTTATAAACTGTTCCTTTTTTAGTTTAGTAGCAGAATAGTCTGGTTGTGACCTCTAGTTTGAGTTCCTATAATTCTGTATGTGTTGTTTTTTTTTTCTTACCCACTTTCCAAAAGTGTTCTCTGGAGTCATTTGAAATGGAACCCAAGGTCCTGTAAACCCCTAGTTGGAACTAGTATCTAGTAATATTTATCCAATCTTGTCATGAATATCTGATCTAATGAATTTATCATTTGAATGTCAATACATTATGAACTGCCTGTAGAAAATTAACGCCCTATTTAACTGCTCAGTGAGTAAAAGAATGCATGTCTAAATCTGTGAGATAGGATTAGGGAGGCTGAGACTACTTTATTTTACACGCTATAGAAGAAAATATCATAGCAATCATTATAAAAACAACATGGTGAAGCAATAGAATAAAAGCAAATTTAGAAGCATCTTCAGTGATGTTTCTCTCAGTCCCGTTCTTTAATGTCCTGGAGTGTTTCTGGCATGAAATAATGCTTCTTACTATGAAGGATTTACTGGGTGATGTGCTTATATGAGAGATGTAGTATGAAAAAGATGCAGCAGCAGAATTGGTGGAAATAACTCCACCCTGCAGAATCTATTCTCCTCCACCTTCTGATAGGTTTCTGTTCTGCCTCAGTGTAGACTCACTCAAATCCTAGCATATCACATACAGGACACTTGTTTACAGGACGAAGATTAACTTTTTTGTGTGCCTTCATACTTACTGTATACAACAGGACATTACAAAATCGCACACTTGGAGGACAAAATAGAGCATTAATTTAAAAGTTCTTGGGGAAAAGCTTCTAGGAATATTCACGTGTGCAAATGAGTATTTTAATATTCCGAAGGAAAATGTCTCTATAATTGTCAAGGGGCTCTGCACATTAGCACCAACGTTTAGTTGCCTTATAAAGTACAATTGTAAAAGATGTCTTTATGTAGTGATATAATATCACTGACTGTCGTAGAAGTAGAATCTATAAAATTGGAAATGACATGAGAACTGTAATTCTGAGTTGAAGAATCCACAAAGATAAAAATTACATTTTTATTTGTTGTTTTATTGTTTAATTTACAAAGGTACTATTGTTCAGGCTCTGCAAATATCCATTCATTAGCAGGCAGTACATACTGGGAATCCAGAATTTGGTGTTACGCCTAGAGCTGTTTGGGATCTTCATACAGCCTCTGCCTGTTGCCACAGCATAGTATGGGTGTCCTGGGTTGCCCAGGGCTTCTCAAATGGCAGCTAATATCTGTTATTAAACAGTCCCTATGAATATGCATAATTTAATGCCACTCTTGTTTAAAGAGATCCCAGTGTTTCAGTCATCCTAAGCAATCAGCTGTAGATGTCATGAAAAGTGATAGTGTATTTTGCAGTGTCTGAACCTATCTGGTCATAGATTAATTATTATTTCTTTTACTTTTAAACCTTCACTTTATTTTTGGTGTATAAGTACAAGTTTTCTACTGCATAGAATACACTTATAATCACAACCTCTTCATACTGCAAGGTTTTTTCACTGATGCTTGTAGTTTGTCTTAAATTCTCCAGTTAGAGTGGCTAATTAGTTCAGCAATATGAGCTATATTGAAGTAGAAACTGATATTTTTTCCCCTTATGCACTGTTTCCTGTCATTTGACTCATCAAGCTTACAAAACTATGCTCATATTGTCAAAAACATAATTAATAATATAATAACACATCCAATAACCCTAAACAGTCCTCTTTATTAACTGATAGGCATAATTAAATATTTTGAAAGACAGGCGTGAAACATTGCAAAATCTCAAAGTTAAGCAGGAAGAATGTAATTAATTCACATACTTTACGGAGCAGCATATCACACTGCTCACAACACATAAAGAGAAATCAAGGTGTACATTTCGGTGTCTTCCAACACTTTACAGTAAGGAGCAGCTACTGAAATCCCTATTCCTCCATTCAGCAATTAACTCAGGCACACCAAACAGTATCTCATACCTGATATTCAAAGCAGACTGTGTCCCAGCTGGCACACAGGTCATGAAGGTTTTACCCTCAGGTCACTGCAGTCAGAATTTCTGAGAACCTGGAACAATTTGTTTTCTCTCCAGTCACACTCTGTTTCTGGTAGCAATGATGAGTTTTATTTTTCCCCCTCTAACCTTCCTGACGGTCATACTTACCTCAAGACTGTGTCTATCTGTGCTCTTTCCCAGTAAGCCCTTCTGTCATTGCCCTCATGGCCTCACATGTGTCCTAGGTCAGCCCTAATCTCTGTCTTGCATCTTGCCCCATTACACCCTGAGTGCAGCCTTCAAAGCAATTCTCATAGATCTCTTACCGAAACTTGCTGTCTGGGCTTTAAAAGTACCCATTTTTTTATTTTTTTTTTTAGGGTCCTTACTTGAAACTGAATTATTTTTAAAGAAAACAAGATGAGTTTTGGCTTGTTCTAAATCATTTGTATTGGATTTTCCTATATTTCTTAGGTTTCTTCAGCTTTTGAGTTTTTGCATGGCAAAAAGGAATGCTCTCAGATGTCTGTTTTCATTCTGGATAGAGAGAAAAGTATTTTTCTGTAAAATGTGTTTCTGCCCCTCACCTGACCTGTATTGTTCAGTTACTCATTAACACTAAAAGAGTGTGTTTGAATGTGTCTCTTTAGAGAAAAGCAGTATTTTTCTTTTAGAGGATAACCAATTAAAAAAAATCACACGCAGAGAAAATAGTCGATACAATAAAATTTAAATACCTTGTCATATACCAAAATGAAAATTACTGCCTGAAAAAAGAGTTCAAAACATGTTTTGCTATAGAACCTCTTCAACAGAAGAGTTGACTTAAAGTTATCATATATGTAATAACCAACAAATCTTTTGTGTTTGTCTTACAATGGTAGCATGTAAAAAACACAAAGATCAGTAGATGAAGCTATTAGGAAGCAGGTATACAGATGTTATGTTGAAGAGTCTTACACAAATGAAAGAAAATAATGGTTACAATAAGCTTTATTGTAAGCTGTGAATAAATTGCATTTAGAAAGACAATTGGATAACACAAACTCATATGACAAACTATACAGAGAAATATACAATTTCTTGGGATCTTTTTATGCACTTATTTAGCCTTTCAGTAAAAGATATTGCAAGCTCAAGTAATTTTAAATGCAACACTAATGTGAAAGAAACAAAAATTAAGCATTTTAAACTTCTTGCAGACAGCTATTTAGTGGCTGTGTCCCCTCAGACTTTCTCAGTACAGTGCCTAGGTAAGTGTCATGCCCTGAGATCTCTTTACCATGGTCACTGATGGGTGCATTTTCACCAGGTTTTATCACAGCCTGAATCACTTGACTGGAGGCAGCCAAGGAACTGTAGAAAACAGTGTGTAACAGGGGCCAGGGAAAGGTAAAGACAGGGAACACTTTTGTACAGGAACACTAGTCATTCATAGAGCAAATAATCATTTTATGGGAATTATGCTCACCCCTGCTAAGATCTGAACAGATTGTGTTTAATGTTTAATTACTTCCATATAGACCTTTCCCAGTAAGTAGGGGAACATCTCACCTAATAACTGAGGCCATCACAGGATCTGAGATTGCATTTCCATTAAAGATACTGGAGTATTAACCCCCCCCCACCTGTCTGCTTGTTTCACCTTAGTTTGAAAAGTCATCTTTATGAAGCAATACTCTTATAGTTGCCAGCTGGGGATCTGATGTTTGAGAGGTTTTAACCAAATAATAGGCCTCTCCATCTGCTGATTTTTGCTTTATGTATGCTTCCTGTCTCCCATGAGAAGCAAAGCACAAACTGAAGCCTCTACCTAGATTACCATGATGTATCCCTCTAAAAGGCACTGATTGGTGCTTCTCATGCCTCAAACGGTGTGCGATACCATGTAACTCTGCTGTCTGCACGCAGGGAAAAGCTAACAATTATAGGAGTTAGTCTTTCTGTGAGTGGATAATATGCGCTATGTTTATGATGCATTTTTCCAATAACCACTTTTATGTGGAGGCATCTAAAGTGGAACTTATTTTAAGTACTTCTCTAAGGATTCTACATGTCACTTGGCAACTTGAACAAAAGTGCTGTCTTTTCCATCAGTCTTTGTACCAAGTAAACATTTGACAGCTGCAAAACTATCCAAGGTGCACAAGTGGCTTTAAGATATTTCTGCAGCCAGCTTCTGCCGTAGACATTGTGGAAATAGTCCTCCATGTATGTGAGAACTTTTGTGGAGCTTATCTATGTAAAGAAATTACACAGACAGGACAAGCCCTTCAAGAAGTAGTATTGATTAGGGATAGAGCTATAGGAAAAAGAACAGTCTAAAATATTGTATCTAAAAGCTTGTCTCTTTTTCTTCCAACTGCATTATTTGTACTATATAAGCTTTACTCACAATTAAACCAGTTCTCTGTGCAGCCATAACACAGTATCAGGCCCAGTCTTCTCAGTAACAGATGATAAATCAAAGAAATTGGGTGGGAATGTGTCAAAGAGAACTGAAAATATTCCTCACCTACTTGCTTTCACTCAGTTGAATGGGTTCTTTAGGAGAGATTCCTGTATATTTCTGCTTATGTTTTATATTTCTGAGCGCAGAGTTTTCAAAATAAAATATTTTATTGGAGGAAAAGACTACTAAAACCCTAAGCTGTGTGACCTGCAACAGCCTAAACTATGCACCATAAAATCTGAAACTGGTGACTCCCCCAGCTTTCTGGCAATGTCCAACAAGAAATTCCCAGAGCTTCTCCTGTCAGATTATAACAGTGTGGAAAAGACCAAGAAACCTGTTTGTGTCCTCTGATAATGACAACAGATAGAGCTACAAAGCCTCAGAATAGCGGAGGATCTTACCCACTGTGGGCATTGTGAAAGCAGGAGGTAACAGCAAATATTTGCACTCAGGAAGAAGTCTCCAAGGTCTTGGGCATGTTTGCATGTCTTTTGTATTGTGTATTTTCTAAGCTGCCAAAAAGCTAAAACAATACGTATTCATTTAGGGGATAAGAATATAAACAAAACTGACACAAATGTCCTTACAAGACTGTAGCTGGCTCACAAGTTTGGAGATACCCGCATGTGAATCATTCAGTCATTGTGGCAGAGCTGCATCAAAGCCACCTGAGCATTATAGCGTGAAGGGCTAGCAACACACTGGCAGCCAGCAAATTGCTGCTTCCTTCTGTGCGGAAATTCTCTCCTTGTTCAGCTTTTACATGTTGGTGCTCAAGCCAGAAGCAGTCACACCTGAGAAATCTCTTGAATTATGGGCTTGAATTATGGGCTATGAGACTCAGACTACTTTGCTCCTATTAAAAGCAAGAAAGTGGCCCACCTTGAGACGGTATTAAGACATCTAGGCTAAAATCTATGAACTGACAGCTCAATATATTCTGAATTACTAACCTACAGAGGCTCTAAAGGCTCTAACTTGTCCCAATCCTCAGTAGATGTAGATTTCATATAGAAACCCCACTGTGAGATAATGGTTGTTTGGAACCTGAAGCACAAAGACTCTATTTTCTGTTTTGTTTCTGACAATTTCAGACAGCTTGGAGGGGTGGAGGGAGGAATG
Organism: Pezoporus wallicus; assembly: GCF_028554395.1. Taxonomy (NCBI): domain Eukaryota; kingdom Metazoa; phylum Chordata; class Aves; order Psittaciformes; family Psittacidae; genus Pezoporus; species Pezoporus wallicus. The sequence goes on from NW_026640647.1 coordinate 2,602,494, forward strand.
TCAGCAATCAAAAGTATTTTCATTTTAGTGTGAATGTCAAATGAACATAGATCCACTCCTGACAAGAACTGTTTAACAGTGCAGAAAAAAGGATGAAAAGATTGCATGTTTGCTGATCAAGCTGCTTGGCATTTACCTTGTACAACAGAAACACTAAAAGTGCTTCAAACCCAAGTCTTTCAAAAGTTAAGTGTTTACATAGGTTAAAACATTTCTTCTTTGTTGGATGTGTCCTTTCAGAAAAAGTTATTGCAGCTCTAAAAGGAGAAATCTCAAAGTTCAAAATCTGAATTCTTAGCTCTAAAACAGACTTAAGTTTGAAAATCAAATTTCTCTTATAATTTATCTCTGTGTCTTTCCACATCAACTAAAATAATTGGACTCTTTCAAGCTATGTCTTTTACACTGATTAAATCATAGAATGGCTTGGGTTGGAAGGGACCTTAAAGCTCATCCATTGTCAACCCCCTTCCACAATCAGGGACACCTTCCACTAGACCAGTTTGTCCAAAGCCCCGTCCAACCTGAACACTACCAGGGATGGGACAGCCACAGCTTCTCTGGGCAACCTGTGTCAGTGTCTCATCGTCCTCACAGTAAGGAATTTCTTCATATCTAATTTCTAATCTAAATCTACCCTCTTTCAGCTTAAAATCTGAACCCTCATCCTATCATTACACTCCCTGATAGAGTCTCTTCCAAATTGTAGCCCCCTTTAGGTAATGGAAAGCTGCTATAAGGTCTACCCTAAGCCTTCTCCAGGCTGAAAAAAAACAGCCTTCTCAGCCTGTCTTCATAAGAGCGGTGCTGCAGCCCTCTGAACAACTTTGTAGCCCTCCTTTCCAACAGGTCCACGTGTGTTTTGTGTTGGGGGCCCCAGAGCTGAACTCATTACTCCAAATGGGGTCTCACAAGAGCAGAATACAGGAGAAGAATCACTTCCCTTGAGCTGCTGGCCACACTTCTTTTGGTGCAGCCCAGCACACGGTTTGCTTTCTGGGCTGCATGTGCACATTGCTAGGTCGTGTTGAGCTTCTTTTCAACTAACACCCCTTTCTCCTCAGTGCTGGTTTCAGTGCATTCTCTGCCCAGCCTGTATTTGTGCTTGATTATACAGCTGTATTGAGCAAACACACCAACTAGTTTGTTGACAAACGAAAGAAGATTGTGCAACATGCCTGAAATTGTTCTGATATCTTCACATTATGTAGTACATAGGCAAAAATTCATCCATTATACCTTCTTGTAGAAAAGAAATATCCTATTAAACAGTGATTCATTCCGTATATCACATTGTTAAACCCAGATAGTTTTAGTTATAAATCAAAGCTAATGATTTGGATTTTGCCTCAAAGTTAATTACTGGTGTATTCTCTTGTACCTGGTTGTATTCGAAAGCAAGTGTCTAAAATCGCAGGGAATAAAATTAGATGAAAAAAATCTTTGATCTTTAAAAGTATATACAGTTATGTTTAAGGTATAACTGCAGATAATTCAGTTGTTTACAAGATAATCATCAATTTGACTATGAAAATAAAATTGCAATTTTTTTTGCTTCAATTAAGAGTATATAAATAATTCTGGCATGCATAAATATTTTACTGTTGAAAACTATAGCACATAAGTTTTTATGGTGCTCTTAAAACAGGTCTAATGCAAAGTTAATAACACACACAATAACTGTCTATGGGGGGAGAAGCCATCTGTCACAGTGAACTAGAAATGGTGTTGCAGCAGAACCTGCTAAAAGACTACTATGATAATGTGAGTAGTGAAACACTGCAGCAACAGAGCTACAACAAAATATGTGGATTTATCCTGACTTTTGTCAGATCTTGACTTGGTGGAAGCGCATAGCACATGCTATGTGCTAAGGTAATATTCCTGAGAAATTTAGGAAGGTTCTCCAAACCTATGCTTTCACTTCTGTAATACACTGCGTCTCAAACTGTAAAGGGTGGGCAAAATTGCAAAATTTGCAATTGCAAAATTAATAATTAAGATTTTCAAATAAATCTTTCCTTTTAGGTTTTAAAGAGAAAGACGAGTGATAAAGTGGCTTCATATTAGAAAATGCTTGGATAGCATATAGTATTCTGACTAATATGCAGTTAAATATCGGCATTTTCAATTAAGTGGCATAAAAATTATAGTATCAATTTGTAGTGGGTAAATGGAAGGTTAAGACCATAAAGTAATTCAAACATAGATGAATAAACAAATACATTGAAATGCATTATTTATTCCAGTGGCCTGGTATCTTTTTAGATTGCTTTGAGTAACCTTCAGGACTGTAAGGGCTAACTTTCATGCCTTTGCTCAGACCACATTTATGTTTTGTGAAGTGTGGTAGTTGAAGAAAATATTGGTACATCTTAGACCTTGTAGACCTTGTAGAGCTAATGTCATTTATGCTAGGTGATCATCTGTTCCTTCATCAAAAATTAATAACCTTATCAGCAGCAACTTTTAGAAAAAAAAAAGTCTTGATAGCTTAACAAATATTTGAGTCTTGTCTATGCTATGAGGTGCTGACATGTAAAATACTAAGCTTTGTGAGTCAGGCTTGTAGAGCAGACTTTGTGATCTACTTGGTATAAGACTCAGGACTGAGTATTTATTTGCATGCTTATTTGTTTCTTATCACAAAGAAAAACATTCTTCTCTTCTGGAAGGGGCAAGCTGAGGTGGAGCTGGCTGGGCAAGGGTCACATAAAAGAGATTACCAAACATTTTGTTTTTCTCAAATTCATTCACTTTACCTCAGAAAATGTAGTAGTTCCAGATACCTAAACAAAGCAAAGGTTTCTATAGCATCCTTTTATGTAGCATTTTTCACCACTCTCTTTTTCTATTTAAAATGTTTACCTTCAGCTTATGTGTACTGCCCTTTATGTGATTTTTGGGCTCTGATCACTTAGTTTTAGGTCATTTACTGTTAATATAATCCTTACTATCAGTAGTTCAGATTGTGCTGTAAAATACTAATCTTTATAATTGCCAGGAATTACAGCCACTGGAAACTGTGGTTTTAGCCGGAAACTGTAAAATGTTACCGTACTGTGAGAAAACAGAAAATTGTGATAAAACAAAGAGTAATAGTCAGAATAATATTCAAGGAACACTCAATAGCAATAATTTTAACTATTAAGGATATAAAAAAATATTCCTTTAGGAACAGCAGGAAACATTTCATTCAGCTGTGAAATCACTGCCCACCAAATAATTTAGTTGAATTTGACCAAGAGCTTCCTTTCAGTTGCAGCTGATTGGAAAATACAGAAGCTTATTTCCTGATCTCTCTTCAGAGACAACTGAGACCCACAGCTGCCATCCCAAACAGGCAGCTTCCTCTAACATAATACCTCCAGGTATTCCTTCCCTTTACCTGGCAATTTGGCTGAGATTCATCACTGTATCATTGGCTCTGGCTGCAGAAATAGAGGAGGATGAGAAGAAAATTCAAAGCCTGTAAGACACTGGAGCTGTGTTTAAAAATACTATTCTTGTGGCACAAATATGCATCTCACTGTAATTCTGTAGCTTTCCATAGAATTACACCAAAAGCATGACAAAGCATTTAGGAGGAAACTTTGCTCCCTACCAGGTGAACTGGATCACAGAAAGAAAGAGGAAATATTATAGCTTTTCAGTTATCTATGTGCAAACTGAAATGCCAGAAGTAGCAACCAGATCTTCCAGACCTGTAGCACAAGGATCAGATGCTTACAATATGCTTTTTTAACCTTGGTAAAATCACTTTTCCATACCTTTTATAAAGACACACCTGAAATTCTATATCCAAAATAACTACCTACGAACAAAAATCCCCCAAAATCCTGAGTATTGCTGCAAGTAACTGAGTCAATGTAAGAGAAGGCAAAGAACTAAAAATGTTAGGATATAGTAAATGAAGAACAAGCTAGAAAATGTCTGAGATGAAAAGGATTATAATGAAGAGGTCTTCTTGGGATGTCTTGCTCATTTCTGATCTACCTGTTTCAAAGACAGGACAGTGGCAGTGCAATTAAGAATCTGGTTTTAAAAATATTAAAGTCATGATGAGTTTGGGGCTATTTCAATCATACCAAAAAGGACAAAGCTGAGATAAATGTATGAACTGCTTATTGTAGAGCTATGGGTCTATAGAAATTTTCTTACAATAAAAGAAAAGGATATTCTAAAGTTCTAAAAAGCAGCAGATTTAAAACGTACTAAGGCATTTTTACAAAGTATATAATTAAGCTGTGGGACTTGTTACCATAGAGTAGCATTGAGGCCAAGAACGTATCAGGATTTAGGAAGAGTGGACATTTTTATGTATAATCAGAAGTAACCATATTACGTTAGAGAGCATAAAGTGCTTTTATAGAGGATATAAAGTGCAACACTTTAGGCCATAAGGCAACCATTAACTCACGGGGGTTAGGAGCAAATGTTTTCAGCTGGCAGGTTAATCTGTGGCGGCCACTCCAGGGCTCCTTGGAGTTACAGCCGTGCTTTGGCTATAGTTAGGGGAAGAAGGCAAGGTAGGCTGGCAGTCCATCATGGCATCACAGGTCTGTGTGTTTCATCTGTGCTCTTACTCTTGCTTTTATTTGTATTCATTTATTTCTTTGTAACAATGTTTTGCTAAGAACATGGATTTATTGCAGGTAAAGCTTATCCAGCTATCTTATGTATCTTTATGCTCAATAAAGGGAAACAGCTATGATTTCCTGTGTAATGTAGCTGCTGCTTTTGTGAAGAGAGTTGTTAATGCAAGGCAGACGTTAAAATGTTTGCTTCACTCTCAGCTGAAGTATCTGGCATATTTCCTTTTAGGGAAATACTTTAAAATCACCTCATTCTTCTATTAATTCAGTGTAACTGATCGTAAGAACGATGTTAGTAAAATTAATATTTCAGAGCAGCACTGTGCGGAGTATTTTTAACATGCAGCACCACAGCCCCTTTCTCTTGTCATTTGTGTCATCCTGTCATCATGTACGCCTTCAGACATAGGCAGGCTGATACTAATGAGCTCACCACTCCATGTTCCTCTACCATGAAGTTCAGTACTAATGAGAAAAATTCCCAGACTGTAGTCACACTCTAAATCAATTTGGCAAGATTGATCAAAATATTCATTAAAACATTTTGTTCTTCAACTCAGCCTGAACCCTGCAGGCATATCTGTCTTGCTTCTATATGCTTTTGTGTGTGAGCCTGTGTGCATGTATGTGAGTGTGTGAAATGAAACAAAAAGTCAGTTGTTTTTCCTCCTCATGATATTCAAGCACTGCTTTCAGAATTAAAAAGCAAAGGCTGAATTCTCATTCCTCTTTTCTCCTTGGGAGGTGCTTAGGAGTTTAGAAATGCTAAGAAAAATATTCTGCACCCTTCTTCTCATGTGCCTGTCAAAAGAAGGCCTGAGAATGACCGACATGATGCAGCAAATTACTTGTCAAAAGGCCAACAAGCAAAACAACAAATGGGAATCTGTCAGAAAAAGAGAGACATCACTGGCCACACAACCCTGGAAATGCAATATATCTTTTGTCTGTCATCTTCATGCCAAATTTCCATGCCTTCCTTCAACAGAATTTCCTCTTGTTATGTCAGCCTTGATAAGCATGGGCTAGCTCACGCTGTCTACTTTTTCACATGCATTTCAAGATAAAACACAGTCCACGGAGCCAAGGATGACATTAGCTGACTAATGCTCAACAAGCTGGACTGTGCTCAGAAGGGTCTAGACACAAAACCAGAGCAGCACAAATTGCAATGAGGAATGAGCAGGGGATAGATTTACAAATCTCAGCTATGATGTTATCTGTCTCTCCAAAGGGACAAGAATAATTCATGCTGGTACCGGTTTGAAAGCCAGACACCCTGACTAGTCATATATTAGGTACCTCCAGTTCATTGCAGCAATAGAGGTTGCTGTTGATAGTCTGACTTCACCATTCATTGCCTAGAAACTAGAAGCTTTTTTCAAATAGCCAAGTGGAAAAACTCAGGCAAACTTAAGCCTGACATGGTCTTAAAATTCTTCACATTACTGTTCACAGTGCTGCAAACCCACTTTAGTTTACAATGTTAAATACATAAACTGCATTCCTAACAGCCTATTTCTTAGATATACTATGCACTATAAAATAAGATAGTTATTCCAGGAAGTTTTCAGTGGTGTTATGAACCCAATTATTCAGAAACTTGAGAATAAACTCCACAGACAGCATCCTGCTGTGTTGATACAGCTCCCACAACGCAGGGTCAAGGGGGGGACTCTGACCTGGCTCTGGGTACAGACTCTCAGTAGTTCAAACTAAAACAGATGTTAAATATTCTACTAAAAATTGACAGTGGCATGCAAAGGCAGTGGTCCACATTTCATTTCTACGGCTTTGCAGTCAAAAGGTGCCAGGTTAAAAATAGCTGCATAACTGGCAGGAGATAGGTAGCTCTTTGGCCATGTGAAGAGTGGTATAAAATTTTTGTCTCATTTAAACACTGTTGGCTATTCAGATATCACTGGATATCAGCCTCCATTGCCGAACATAGGTTTGTGGCTCAGCATCACTAGGTTTCCAGAGCAGTGTTCCAGCAGCCAGTTAAGCTTCAGCCAGCAAGTACACATCCAAGCTGGGTGAGTTTGCCTGAAGGAACAGTAAATCCCATATGTACAAGCCCTTAGAAATAAAACCACTATTTAAAGGCATTAATGCAAATTTCCATCTTGAGAGCAGCCCAAGCCCTGTCTCTGCCAATGTAGAAAACTGTTGGGTTTTTTTTTTGTTCAGGGCTTTTTCTTTTTTTTCCCCTTTTATAACACAAAATAGCACTGCTATGAAGGAAGGAAAAAAAACCCAATCATATTGTCCAAACAGGTTCTCTGGAGATGAGATAAGAGGTTATTAACCAAATACTTGGTTACAGGCGTATTTCATCTGCCATAGAAAGCCAGGATCAGCTCTTATCACTTTCCTTTCACAGCGCAGGATGCTGGTTTTAATGTGCTTCCTGCTTGCCCACTTTTATCTGGCTGGTGAGGTTTATTTCTCTCGACAGGAACTGTCCCCAAGCATCTATTTCCACAGATAACAGTAAAAGCAGATACTGGAACTGTTTGACTCTGTTCAGTGGATAGACTCTACTAAGGGCTGTTGAAATTTTCATGCAAATAGAAGTTTTAGGGAATCCAGACGTTAATGTGCTTTTTAATCTTTTTCCACACCTATGCAAGACAGTGACTTTCAGGAATAAGTTAAAATTCCATTTATTTAGTTATTCAGAATGTTTCTGCTAAAGTCATTAATCAAAAGTAAAAAAACAGTGTTGCCTAATAACTGGTGTGTGTCTCAGTTAGGTTATGTGAAGATTTTATTTTCTACACTGGATTAATAATTGCATATAGAGCGGATAAACTAAGACACACGGAACCTCCTTTCCCTTGTTTGATCTTAATAGGCTGACTCATTAATTTTAAAAATCTGTAGGAAAAAAATCATTAAAGGTGTCTATTCAGAAAATCAAGATCTTTGATTTATGAGAGACTTCTGACACCCTCCATACTCCTTTTGTACCTTGTTTTTATTTTTCTGTAGCTTTGCAGCATATCAGACACCTTCAGCATAAGTTGAAGATTCCCTTTTTTAGTGCAGGTTTTTACTTATAGCTTTTTTCCTTCAGAATCTTAAGCAATAGGTACAGAAGTTTCGTACAGTGACAGAAAATGCCATGGGATTCTTTGACATAGGTATGAAGATGCTTTGCAATGTTCTCTCTTATTTTTCCCTCGCACCAGTGTCAGACTTCTAGGAGAGCTGTTGTTGCAGCCCATGTCTGAAGGAAGATGCCTCTTCCCCTCTCCCCCGCAAAGAAAGAAAAAAGAAAAGACATTGTAGCATGTGGTGCATTTTCAGCTGTCTTCCTCCCAGATTCTGTACATAATGTGAAATAAGTCAGTTACTCTTTCTGGAGGCCCAACAGATGCTTTCAGTGCAGAAAACCCCACATCCAGATATTTCTGTTCATATTATAATAGAAGATGGGTCAGCGTTAAGTCTGTTATTATTATTGGGGTTTCTCAACTTTTCTGTTGTCATACAAAGTTTGGGTTCAACTGCGGCTTTGGTATGACAGGAGTTATTTTATAATTTCTTGGTCAGCACACAAAACGGATGAGTTGCCACTGGATTAATGTTTGTTTTGACATTGTAGCCATAGCCAGGGCTGATTTTTAAGTTGAATAGTTGGTCAGAATAGGTTGTCCAGCTGCCATCTCTTCAGCCACATCTTGTGCTAGCATCAGGGCTTTTCTAAGGCTGTTTAAGAGATCTGCAAGTTTTCTTTCACTCCTAAAATCTCATGGGTTGGGTCAGGAGAACTGCAGTATGAAGGAAGGGATAAAAACTCTTGTAGAAACAAGAAGAGTTAAGCTACCTTAAGGTTGCAGCAAGTTGCACTTGAGTGGTGGTTTTTTTTGCTGTAAAAGTTTTCTGTGATTCCCCATCTGTTTGAAATTGAAAACTCTCTTATCACTCAGCTATTTCAGTGCTTTAATTCATTGACATTTGTGAAATGCTTTGAATTTACAATATAGGACATCGCTGTCTTCAGTACAGATGATGTATTTACCTGAATCAATCCAGATTAAAAACAAGCCAGTATGCTAAACTCAGGCATCTCTTTCTTATTTGCTCTTTGAGTAATAACTGTTGGTCCAAGGTTTTTTTGGTGGATATCTGACATGTCAAAGGAAAGTTTTTCAGGTAGTTATTGAAGTATATTATAAGACCGTGATTGCATTTGATTTGTTTTCAGCTAAGTATGTGCTCTTTGTCCAAAGAAAGCCAAGCCACAAGATGAAAATAACAAAACGAGTCATGTTAGTTTGAAAAAGCCTAAAAATTCATTAGACAAAGCCATTTAAGTGATATCCTTGTCATTTCTTACATTTCCTTCTTTTTTCTGTTCAACAATGTGTGCTGATCTGTCCTGATGTTAGGGAATGCTTATGGGACTGGAAAGTATTAGGGAATGCTTTAACTTTTCTCTGTGTGAGAGAGATAAATCCCACGAACTCTGTATACTCAAAAACACCATTGCATTGCTCAAGTAATTAGTCGTACCTCTAAAAACATCTTTCTAGGACCTTAAATCGTCTGCATGTCTGGAAAGAGGTGGCACATTTTCCAAACGTCCTGCTTTCGGAGGCACGGCTCCATGCTCAGCATGCTGTGGAGCTGCGTAGAGCTTGTAGGAGTTCTTGAGAGAAGCAGAGTTTCTAGATTAGCTGTGTGCCTCTGAGCTAGCCAGCGATTCTCTCCTCTAAAAACTTATTTTGTGCAAGTGAAAAAGAGGACACGTTAGTGATTGGTTTGTTCATTAAAAATGTTTTTCACTGCTGTTTGTTTCCAAGAGTTACATCTACTACATATTTGGAATCTTTCAGGGTAAAGATGCTATAAAGTCTGAGACATTGCTACTTTTAACAGCTGTCATGGGGTTATAATTGTGCTTATAATTGTGTGATGCATTGATGTACAATCATAACAATTATTAATGACAACTGTAGCCCATTGCACATTTTTGCTAGTGGTCCTATTTCAAGCACCATCTCCCTTTCCAGCAGATTTTCGATACAGTAGACTTGATAAATAGCTTGAACTACCACAGGCAAACTTATTTTCTAATTAAATATAACACTTTCAATTGGATGCTTTTTTGATATGAACATACAACAGAGGTAGGAGAGAATATTGGGTTTGAATGACAATGATGAATAATATTAATATTTACCTGCTATTGGAATCTGGAGCCACACCAATGAGCTATAGATTCTTAAAACCTTAATTAAAGGTTAATGAAAGAAAATATTGAGAAATCTACTCAAGGAGCTAGCAGTGAGGAAACAGGGTGTCCTAAATCATCCACAGTACTGCCATTCTCAGGCTCAGAAGTTGCATGTATCAGGCTTCCATAAGACTGATTTATACTCAGTATGTGTAGTTTTGAATTCACCTTTTGGCTTTCAGACCTCCTAGGCTGCAGGTGTTCTATTTTCCTTTTAGCAAAAACATCCTTCTGTTAAAGGCAAAGATGGCTTTGTGATATATTCATGCATCTCTGTGAGTTCGGTTAGAAAGTACTACTTAGGCTCTCAGGAAAGACGGGCAACATTATGATCAGATCTACAAAACAAAATATTCAAGACACATTGATTCTGTTTCTTTTGAACTCTTCAGAAAATTCATGCAAATTTTGCAGCATAATACACTGGAATGATATAGTTGATTTAAAGTCAGAGACTGCATCTTCGTTGCTTTCCTAATATATGATACTGATTATGTATTAATAACACCTTATTATCTCTTGTCATGTATAATAAATACAGCGTTTGAATATTATATGCCAGCTCATAAGGTTTGAAAACACAAGCTCTGATTTCTTGCACAGCTCGGATGTTCTTTTAGGATTATATACTGCTCTGATGGAATAGTAAATTTATAGACCTCAGTCAATGTATGTAAGCTTGAACAAACTTAGAAGACCAGTTTATAACTAAATAGTTTTTAATTAATACTGAATGTAGGATAAAGTTTATGTTGGTGTAAATACTAGAGGAATGTATATTTACTGTTTTGGTTTGTGTGGACCCTCAGTTTTAGTGTTGCTGGTGCACTAGAAATAACTCAAGAATAATCCCATTTGAATCTTCAGAGATACCACTAATGCTGCAGAACTAAAACAATTTGGAAGTTCACCCTTATGAGCATACACTTTTCCCTCTGGCTTTTTCTAACATGACTAATTAGATGCAAGAAGTGTGTTGTTATCCATTCGGTATTGTACATGAATATGTACACAGCAAAATTACACAGTACGGATTACAAACTGTCACTACTTCTTACCTTGCAGACTTCTCAAGAGGTTCAAGAACTTCATATTTACAGTGTATTGTCAGCTGTGATGAAATTTACCCTGAAGGTACATGCAAGGCAAGGCTTTTTAAAAAAGAGTAGTAATTGTGAGTGCTTCTTTGAATGCTTAATTTTGTAATTTTTCATACAGCCCTGCTTCTGAAGAGTTAAACATTAGCACTCTGGTGCACAGACCTCTTTAAATCTTACTGAAATCACAAAATATATTTTACCAGTCACTTTGAGAAACCTTGGTTTATCCCCTGATTGCAGAAGGAATAATAGGTATAATCATTACAGTGATATTGATATTAATGTCAGTAAACATTAAATTATTAATTTATGTATATATGACAGGCAAAAGTCAGGGGAAATTTGTGCTGACAACCTAGACATGTAATCAGAAATTGTTCTATATAAGGAAGTGCTTCAAAATACTTTCACCAGCTTCTTGAAGTCTAGTAGTCTTCCTGGTGTATTGGGAATGTACCTGTGAGTCAAATCTCATAATTCCTTGCAGGCAAGCAGTAGGATTTTTCAGCATCATAGAAACATACACATTATAAGCTCACTAGCAGAAATATGCTATGACACCCAGCACTAATAAGTGCAACTATCTTAAGCAAAGTTGATCTCAGATATATATAACTACTGGCAAACAAAAAGTAACTCACTATTAGTTCCTTTTCTTTCTCATAAAGGAAGTCATTTGGGTTCATAAAAGATGTATCTTTCAGTTTTATTCTGAGAGCTGTTCTCATCTGAAGAATAATCCAGTGGAAATTCAATTAGTTATGGACAGAATTACTTAATTACTAGAGAACTTGGATATAAAGTTATAATTAGCCAAATTATTCAGTACTATACATTTCGTAGGTAAAGAGCTTGACCTAAGGCAGTCCTTGTAAAATATGGCACAATTTGTTGTCTTAAGTGTTATTACCCTCTAAAACATGCAGTCGTATTGGAGAGTTATTTATTGACATATCTTGGAGAATATTGTACCAGAGCCCATTTGATAATGATAAAGAATTTATTATAAGATTCTTGCCGGGTCTACTTATCTTAAAGTGTGATAATATGGTGAGAAGGAAGGTGCGAACTGCTGCCAAAGGCCAAGATGATCTCAATAATGCTCTCTAGCTGGCCATAAGACCAAGTGAATGCTTCTACCTCTGTAATATTTCTTCAGATCTGAGGCATACCTCAGAGATCCATTCTGACACATTACTCAGCTTTTAAATCTGTGACTCACCTGAGACAAAAACGTTATTTCAAAACAACTAGCCTGAAAATAGCATGTAGTATAATTTTGGGAATAGTCTCTGTTTCTAATAAATTCTGAATGTCTCTGAGCCTTGCTGGTCAGACATGAGTCAGAAATACAATGTCACAAACTGCCTTTCAGGTGATTTTCCTTAGAATAAGCTGAACTGATTGTGGAAATCACGATTCTTTTCTGCTTAATTTAGTAGATCTTGTTGTGCATGATGTTTCTTTTTAAGCAGTTGACTGGGTCAAGGTGACTGTCTTGAATTTCTTGAACTTAATTATTAGTGGTGAAACTGACTCTCAGACTCATAGTAAGAAGCTCAATCTTAACAAATGTAAGATAAAAAGTGCAAAATATTTGCTTACTTCATTAGAATCAATAAAAACCAACACAATAATGTGAGATCAGACCTTGACACAAAAAAAAGAAAATAACACTACATGGAACACTATAAGAAAATAACACTATTCAATCTTTCAACCTCAGTATTTCAACTTAAAAATTGCTAAAAGGGGTTCCATTTATTCCAAATGCCCACCTATTAAAAAATGGAATAGAATCTAATAAGTACAAAATTTCAAAGTGTGGCTATATTAAAATACCTTAATTAGCCGCATCTTTTCTTTAACCCCTAACCTCTGGTAGTGGCAATAGTAGAAGGTTAAACTTCAAAGTGGATGCCACCCGTTATATGAAAATCTGAAAAGTGACAACTTTACATTTAAAGTAGATAGGTAACAAAGCCATCCTTATCATGTAAGTGGCGTACACTGATGGCATATATAACAGAAACTTGACCTGCGACACTGAACATCTCATGCTAGCTGGCCAGTTTGTATTCTTTAACAATCAGCTTGCCATTTAGAGAGGAACAGAAAAGGTCAGCTGGAATTCAGAATAGCTTATGCAATAGGTAAAAATTCTAGGTGAATATACTGCCACATGACGCTGCTGTGGTCCACACATATTGGGATGGCAGGTTATTTGATGAGAAGTAAATAGCTCACATTTCCCAAAGAAAATATGCCATTCCTGTCCATTATGGATGACCAACTTTATACACAATTACACTTTCTGACCTATGCACATCCATTCAAAGCCATGGTGATTTGCTTCAGCTGTAAAATATTGTTCATCTGAAATATTTTTCAACAAAGCCCTACCTTAAAGAATGTTTATAGACTACAAAAAACAACCACATACGTACCATCAGTTTAGACCTACCAGCTGTCAGTGCTATATAGACAGTTCACAGGGCATACAGATAGCAGATGAGTAGAGTGCTAGTACAATAGTGGTAAAAAAAGAACAAATGTTAAAGTCAGCAACATATTTTTCTGTTGACTGTTTCTAACTTGCTGTTAGTCTGCGTGCTGTGAAAAAGCTCTGTATTTTTCCTTGTGAAAACCCCATTTTGAGATATAAAACAGAAATAAATGTAATAGAAAGCTAAAACAGCAGACACAGAATAATTCTGATTTAATTTTTTTGTAGTAGTGATAATGATAACAATGTATTTTCTGACATCCTGGAAGCCCCTAGCTATAGGATAGGTAAATCATTGTGATTAGCTTGTAATTAATATGTTAAATCACTACAATTTAATTATATGCTCCTGTTATCCTGGAGCATCCTTTTCAGCTCGTTTTAGAACTAAGCTAATCACAGTAGCATTTGAATATTCTTGCTACTGGAGATTTATCATATTTACCAAGATTATTACAATAGACTCATACTTCATGCAAAGTTCACGTGAAACCCTATCCTCTTTGAGGAGCAAGATAATGATCCAGATGTTGAATCATGGCTGTAGCCTTTTGTCTTACTTATTTTTATTCATGTTATGAAAACCTAAATATTTGTCCTGAATATCTCTTAAAGTAACAAAAGAACCCTCCAAATGAGTGGCTTCTTTTGGTAAAAAAATGGTTAACAGTCCATTAAAATAAGGTGGTCAGGATCCTAATAAAGCATTCATACATGTTTCTAAGGTATTACTGCAGTCTTCCATATATTTCTTTTTTTGTTGGTTTGTATTTTTTTTTGTTTGTTTGTTTGGGGGGATTTGTTTTGTTTTGGGTTTTGTTATTGTTGTTATGGGCTTAAGTAGTGTGGAAATTAAACCCTACTCAGCAATACAATTACATTTCCTTGATAAATAATCTAAGCAGATTTAACTGTGATTTTATTATTGACTTATGTTCTTAAGTTCCCGCAAGTATATAACACTACATACAATTTCTCATATTGCCACCACATCTTTATAGATAGAAGAGACCTTTTTGCTTTTCCAATTCCCTCATATATCCCATCAGATAAATATATTTCTGTATGCATTTAGCAGACTTAAAAAAAAACACGACATTTTATGCAAATTCATTTTTCATTTTCTTGGCATAATCATACACTTATTTAAAGGCAACTTGGTATGAAAACAAGATCTATGTAGGCTGATGTATTCTAAATTAGTCTTTGAGGGCCCCATTATAGTGTAACTATTCATTGAAAAGAGCTCTGATAAATGTCCACTTTGATCTGCAAGGCTGGTGTGATACTCTAAACAGATATGTGAACCCATTGGAAGGAGCTTGATTCAACCAGATATACCAGAAGGAAATTAACATGCAAGAGATGTGGTTTAATCAGGCTGCAATTGTACTAATTTAACTCATCTGGGAAGTGAAGGGCCATAGCTTGGACAGTGCAGATCATGATTATTTCTTTAATCATTTCCATGTGGTAGGAGGTAACGACTATCTAACTTCTGCAGCTGGTCCTGTGCCTGTCTGCAGAACAGAAACGTTGGCTGTAGCAGAGGTAGCTGCTCTTTGTCTTAAATGTGAGGGCAGTCAAAGGGTATGACCGCCCCTGGACAAGGCACCTGGCATATCATGTGTCAGAAGGCATACTGCAGAGACCAAAACGTGGAAATATATAGGAGTATAAAGTATGAAGTTGAAGTTCCTAAGCCACCATGCTAAATCCACAACATGGAAAAGGGATTATCTGCTTGCTATTGCAACTTGGCTATCTAGCCTCTTGAAGGTGTGTGTTCCCCAAGGCTAATTTCAAGCATGATTTATCAGGGACCCAAAACCCAGTGGGTGAAGAATTTCATTAGATACCTAATATCTGCCAACTGCAGCAGCATGAACCCAGCTGTATTCTAATAACTCTAAAAAGCCATGGATAAAGAAACCCCAAACAAAGCACTTTACCCATGTTAGTATTACTTTAAATGATTTCTGATCTTTTATAAGATAACTCTTGTATAAAACCTGATGCCATACCAATTCTAGAACTGGGATGTTTATCGTTGTTATTCTGAGTGTGAGGGGATTCTCACTTCAGGACCCATGATTCATCATACTTAATACTTATATATGTAAATCTACGAGTCAATGATTTACACATAAATGATTCTTCTCTCTACTTTAAAGCATGTGTCCATGAATAATTGTACCTTAAATATTTTCTATCTTAGAAGTTCCCTATTTGTTCCTGCCCTCAAATGACATTGTACTGTAACAACCACACAAAAAGACCATTACAGCAGGGGAAAAAGAGTAACATGGCCAAAACAGGGTTAGGGCTTGGGTGCCAGATTTGTTGTAGAAAAAATATATGCTTTGCAATCCTAGGCTCCAAGTTTTCCACACTTTAGAGTACCTACTAACATATTTTCCACACCAGTCTGTTTGAACATCCCACCACCAGTTTTGCACTGATGGAAAGTGCGCAGTATGCGCCAGTCTTGTATCTTTACCTTTTTCATGTCTGACATAAAAGAATTAATTGTCCTACTGATATCCTTCCTTATCCACATCACAGTAGGGTCATTGTTTATAAATGTTTTCCTTCCATGGAAAAGGAAATACATTTATAAAGAAAGCAAGATGTTATAAATAAAATATTATTGTTCTGTGAAATAGGGGGAGGAAACAATGTACTGAAGCCTATTTTCCATAAATGTGTCAGTTTGTCAGTTTTCTGGAATGAATTCAGGGACATGCAGAATTCCCCTGATACTTTGGAATGCACGGTAATAGCAAATGAACATACCTCTCAAATATTGTTTCATTTCATTTGACAATTATGTCATTTGAAATTACAAAACTATGCATTATGAAGGTAGGTATCTCTATTGGGTTTGCATGGCAAGGTTTTGATAGCAGAGGGATGGCTTCTGTGAGAAGCTGCTAGAAGCCTTCCCTGTGTTCAACAGAGCCATTGCCAGATAGCTCCATGACAGACTTACTGCTAGCCAAGGCCAAGCTCATCAGCAATGCTGATAGCACCTCGATCATAATGTATCTAAGAAGATGGAAGAGTTACTGCCCAGGAGCAATGGCAGCTGGAGAGAAAAGTGAGAATATGTGACAAAAACAGCCCTACAGACACCAAGATCAATGAAGAAGAAGGGAGGAGGTGGTCCAGGCACCAGAGCTGATTCCCTTGCAGCTAGTGGAGCAGACAATGTAAAGCAGGCTGTTCCTTTACAGCCCATGGAGGAGAACCCACAGTGGAGGAGATATCTACCTGCAGCCCATGAAGGTCCATGGTAAAGCGGGAGGATTACCTGAAGAAGGCTGTGACCCTGTGGGAAACCTGTGCTGGAGCAGGCTCCTGGCAGGACCTGTGGCTCCACAGAGAGAGGACCCCACGTGGAGCAGGTTTGCTGCAGGACTTGTGACCCCATGGAGGACCCATGCTGGAGCAGCCTGCTTCTGAAGGGCTGCACCCCAATGGAAGGCATCCACACTGAAGCAGTACATGAAGAACTGCAGCCTGTGGGAAGGACTAACATTGCAGGAGTTCATGGAGGACTGTTTCCCATTGGAGGGACCCCACAATGGAGCAGGGGAAGAGTGTGAGGAGTCCTCCCTCTTAGAAGGAAGGAGAGATGTGTGATGAACTGACCACAGCCCCCACTCCCCATCCCGCTGTGCTGCTGCAGGGGAGGAGGTAAAGAAAATCTTGAGACTGGGAAGAAGGAAAGCAGGGAGAAGGTGGTTGTAAGATTTGGTTTTATTTCTCATTAACCTATTTTGATTTAATTGGTAATAAATTAAATTCATTTCCCCCATTTTGCCTGTTTTGCATGTGATGGTAATTGGTGAGTGATCCCTTCCCCTCCTTATCACAGCTCATGAGCTGTTCATTATTTTGACTTTCCCCTGTCCAGTTGAGGAGGGGAGTGGTAGAGCAGCTTTGCTGGGCACCTGATGTTGAGCCAGGGTCAAACACCACAGTACCTTTCCCATCTACAGTGTGAAAAAAGTTTGAAGTTGAAGTCTGTGTAGCAAAATGCAAAGTATCTTTGACTGGAGCCATCTCCCCACTAACACTCATCATCTTTCAACAGTGTCTAGGTATTAGCAATTTATTTGATATGAGTACAATAAAAGCTTGTTCTTTAAAGCTTTATCCTGTGCTATGTGAAGTCAATAGCAGTTTTGTCATTGGGTTTAAAGGAAGCAGGGACAAAATCCTAATTAACAGTGTCAGCTCTACCTATCAATCAAAGGTGGACAATTCATAAAGAAACATAATTATCAGAACAGGATAAAATGCAAAGTATTGAAAGAGAATACGTGCAGATGAAGTGTAAGACCTGCACCTTTGAGATGCTGAATAATTTCTGGCGCTGGATGCCTTTTGGTTATTTCTTTATTTTGCATCTTGGTAAGGTTTCCTAGGCTTCTGTACAAAAGGTGCTTGTAAGCTCATAACCCTGGGAAGCCCTGAAATCAGCTCCCAGACTCTTAGGCACTGCACAGAGCTCCTTTAAGGCTCTGCTCACTTCTGTCCCTGGAATAATGCCATTATAGGGGTCCTCCTTTGGGTTCTCTATGTGATTCTGTACTGAAAATTCTCAGCTAACAAGCAAAAGGGTCTTCTACTTCCAAGCTCATAGAACCCTGCATACTTAAGGAGGCTAACTGTGTAAATTCCTTCTTGCAGTTATGAGGAGTTTTCTGTATTAAAAAGAGTGAGTAAAGAGTAACTAGAAACAGTGAAAGAATTTGCGGTATGGTAGTGCATACTGTGCAGGAATGTCTGTAAGTATAAGTATAAGCAATTTAGAATGGAAATACACTCTTTTGGATTGCATTTTGGTTGTCTCCCTAGATTTAAAGTGCATGCATACCCACTGCCTAGCTGCAATAACATCGGTTTCTCTATTTCATACAGCCTGACTTACTTACTTTTATTTTACACATCATTGCTATTGATTTGATTTGTAGTATGTTCACAACTTATCCTCAAGACATTCAGTATCTTAAAAGAAGAAAGTAAATGTATGGTATGTAATGATCTCCCTATAAAAATCTAAAATTCCTCAAAACTTTATGTATAATTAAATAAGCAAAGGAATCCCAACATGGGGTTTTGGATTATTTAGGAGTAAGAACTTACTAAAAGCATCAAACAGAAGCCGTAGGACACAATCCTGAGAAATGTGCAAAAAAATCTGTTTGGACCTTGCAGTAGAAAACCTTTCATAGGAATTTGCTGGAAAAATTAGCAGCTCTAAATAAATGAGGTGTATAACAATAGGACAGTGTATGTGATGTAACAAGAAGTATGTGTAACATTTCTTTAGAATAGGTGTTTTCAGCATAGATATGCTCAAGCCATTAAGTGTAAACCTGATATTTAAGACTGAAAATAGGCAAACCTGTGGGAACAATATTTTATAGTTAACAAGAAAGGTCTGGCCTTACGTTTCGTTTAAAGGAGATTAACCTCTGCAGGCCAATAGTTGTCAGCATTGTTTGCTTTTCTTGTCTTTACATACAGTGAAAGGAATCCTTATAAAAATTCTCAGGAAAAAAAAAGGGAAAAAAATATTTTGGATAAACAATTATGCTTCTGAACAGCAGCCAAGAGAAAATGGATGTCTGGTTTAGTATACATCGCTTTTTATTACCAAAAATCTCTGTACAACAAACCACGTTGGCAGGGTGTTCAAAATAACCTTAACTGAATTAGGATACTGTGTCTTACTGAAAACTACAGACAACAACACCCTAGGGGCCATACTGGTTTCTTTGAAAATGCCACATGTCTGCAGCCTTCTTGTCTTTGGGAAATGAAGAGAGAAAATGGCTCACCCAGGCTCTCAGAGCAGGCAGTCTCCAACCAGCCATCCCTATGTGGAAGTTACACAGTCATTGCACTTCCCTGGTGCCCAGAGCTCTCACGGAGTTTTGTTGCAGAACAGACTGAGCAGTAGGGAGAGAAATCACTGAATTTTTACACTTTTTGATACCAGGGAAGTGACTCTAACTGAATTATAGTGTCTTCCTCCCTGTGGATCTTGTATTTGTCACTGGGAAGTCTCTCTTCCCAGAAAGCTGTCTAATCTGGTGACAAATACAAGTTTTGTAGCATTTTACCATAGTCCACTGTAAATAGAATCATGGAATCATAGAATAGTTAGGGTTGGAAAGGACCTTAAGATCATCTAGTTCCAACCCCTCTGCCATAGGCAGGGACACCTCACATTAAACCATCTCACCCAAGGCTCTGTCTAACCTGGACTTGAACACCATCAGGGATGGAGCATTCACAATTTCCCTTGGCAACTCATTCCAGTGCCTCACCAATCTTACAGTAAAGAACTTCTTCCTTATATGCAATCTAAACTTCCCCTGTTTAAATTGTAACCCATTACCCCTTGTCCTGTCACTACAGTCCCTAATGGAGAGTCCCTCCCCAGCATTCTTGTAAGCCCGTTGCAGATACTGGAATACTTATGATTAGACTCTCAGCTTCCAAAAACTTAAAATAGAAAAGTGTAAAAATGCTAAAACTTCCTGCTAATTTTGGATTTCCTTTATCGTCTTTAACAATATGTTTTCCCCAAATTTATTACTTTAAGAAATTAATCTTGTTCAATATAAGCTTCAGAAGCCTGTTTGAAATGGGAAAAAGTCTTTGGCTTCACAGAACCAGAAGCTTAAAATTACCTAAGAAATGTAGAAGGAAAATAAGTTTTATATTCCTGACTGGTTTATGAGGAGCCTATTAAATTGAGATACTGCCCACTGAAGACCTAAAACAACAGCAGTGGCATTTGCCAGAGCAGTTAAGCAGCACTACTTTAATAATATATTAGACTAAAATTCTAATTATGATTTATTATGTCTCCTAATAATGTACTTGGAAAAGCAAATCCAGCCTCCTGAGTATTTAGCATTTGAAGGAGATGCTGAACATTTAAAGGTAATTTTAAGAAATAACAGCATTTCTGATGCACAAAAACGATGATCTCTTAATAATGCCAACACATCAACAAGGAAAACCGAATGAAACTCTTAAATCAGATGTAGTAAATAACATAAATTCAAAACTAATTGATCATTAAAATATAATCTAAAATAAGATCTAATGTACAATAATAATTTAGCAAAAGTAATCGTTATGTCAGTAGAGGGTAAAAAAAAAACCCTGGAAATCTCATCAAATTCCAAAGAATAGCTGGTTATCATCTTCTTATTTGATTGTTTTAAAATATTACTAGACCTACTGGTGAAAGTCCTTCAAAAAGTGTGTTGGTTTCTAAGATATTCTTGAGATCATTACTAACTTCTGTATTTTTTATCATTTGATACAAGCCCTAGGGATGAGTGAAAAGTGTCTGAAAGTAGTCTTTACCCAGTATTTCTCCTGAAACAATAACATGAAGATTCTGTAAAGATTTAGCCAAAGTTTTGAGAATCGTAGTTCTGGATTTCAACACCTAAATCATACCTGTGTCACAGTTTGGGCAACAATCCCTCTTGTAGATCATGATATAATTAATGAAAAAGTCAGCAAACTGAACCTAGGTCTCTTAAAGGCTTTAATCAATACAGTCATCATGGGTATATCCTTCCCCTCATACAACTGTGCTAAATATGTATTTGAACATAGAGCACTGTAAAAATTATTCTCTATGTATAGAATCATTGTGGGTAAAATAAAATGTGGCAGTTCCTCCTTCAGAAAATGGAGCCTTTTTTAACAACGGGGATGGACCCAATATCGCCTTGGGCAATGGCAAAATGAGTTAACAACTATCCTACCAAGCAACTATATTAATTAAAATATATTATTTAATACAAAGCTTGTGTAAATTAATTTAGGTCATATATAAGAAAAGGATGATGCCCACTTTTAAAGGAAAAAAATAATGACATTTTAATTCAGAACTCTCATTTCTAAGAGTTCTTGACTTATAATTACAGGTTGCATTTTGAATAAATCAATTGCAGTGTTCTCCACTTGGCATATATAATCTATCTCAAATCTCAGATTTCATTGCATACCAATAGCATATTCATGTCTTCTCTACAACTGCAATTACTTAAAGGAAATGGAAGTCTCAAACACAACTCCATTTTCAGGATTATATCTGGAGTTGTAAAATAACAACTATTCAAAGCAGTATATCTACTTAATTTCACAGAGTTGAGGACTAAGGACAGTATTATTTCATGAGAGAATGTCTTGGAATTTTGCCTAGCTTTTGCCTGTCAGTACTTCGTTTTTGTTCTGTTCTGTAGTTGTCTTGTGCGCATTCAGCCTCAAATTCTACTCCTTTAAGGGGCAAGGCCATTAAACATCTCCCAGTCTCATGATGAGTTGAGACTGACATGAGGATTAAGAGATGAGGAATGACTAACATGGCAGGAGTTAGCTTTTGATGGGTCACAACTTTGTATTATTTTAAAAAGCAAATATTTTTTGACCACATTTTTGTTTTCTCGGTTAATTCTCCACTGCTTCCCAGGAGCTTGAGAAAGCTAAATTAAAGGTATTACAGGGGGTTTTAGAGAGGAAGACGTTTGTGTTTGTCAGTCACCTTCATTTTTGTATTGTATGCTTAGAGCAAAACAAGCAAGAAGCATTTCTCTCACTCTCCCCCCAGTGGAAGTCTTATATTTGCTCTTCTCACTGAGAAGTAGGGGTTTCGTAAGAAGAGGTTTAAAGTCAATTTAACAAATAACCACTTTGTTGGGGTTTTAGGCCAATGATGTGTCAGCTTTTGGGGTGTATTTTGTTCTGATGACTTTCACCATTCTGCTGGCGGACCTCACATAAAATCACTGTTTTAAGTATATTTTTGTAGTAGCTGTTCCTTCTCTTTCCGCTTTGAGAAGATGTAGATTTACATGAGCTGAAAAGAAGAAAATACAATTGAAAGATCTTATTTTCCAGTGCTTTTCTCATGTTCTGAATTTCTCTTATCTCTTGCTTTTGTGCTCAGTCTCTGTTTCTTATTTGCTCCATATTTTCTAGTAATCTGGATTTCATGGCAGCAATAGCAATGGCCTAAATACAGATCTTTACATAGGCACTAGTGTGACAGCTGAACTACTTGAGTGATCTTTCTGCCCAGCACTACCTCTGCATCAGACAGACAACCTATCAAGTTTTACAAACCGAGTCTTATTTACTAAATCGCACAGATGAAACAAAACCTTTTCACCTTTCTCCTACATGCTTGCATCCAGTTGAAATCTTACCAATAGCAAGCTTTTTCCAGTAATATTCTGCTTCTCTCCTGTGCTTTCAGTACTAGGCTCTCAAATTACCTTGTAAATAGCAAGGACTGGATTTTGACATGCTCATATGTTGATGTCCAGAGCATAGCTGAAGGAGTGCAGAAAGGGCAGGAGAATGACCTGTGCACAGCCTCCATGAAAGCTGGCCATATCAGGCAGTCCTGTAGCTGATGACATGGAGCAGTTTCTCCCTCCCGAAACAAGTAAAACAGAAGCCCAACCTGGTCCAGCAGATGCCTGTCCTAGCAGGAGCCCTCCCAGCAAGCACACTTCCTACCTGCAGCCTTTCATCAGGGTAAAACAAAAGTCACCTGGTTAATGTTACATTCAGTAGGGAATAAAGTGCAAAGCAGAGCAAAAAAGGAATGAATTAATATCAGTGTGAGGCTTTAATTGCAAAGACAAGAATGTTGACCCTGTCATAAGTTAATAAAAGCATTTGAAAACATTTCTAAAATATCTACACAGATCTCTGTAAATTGTGCTCTAAGCTGATAATGATATGCTCTACGGAGGTCCTTCTTGTGATTGATTTTCTCTTGTGATGTAGGAAAAATGACAACCACTCTTCCACAGAGAAAAGTTCAGTTCATCTGACCAAGCACAACATCGTTAATGCTTATATTGAAAGAACTATCCAAATTTTATCCAAAGTGGAGAGAAATAGACCTTCTCTATTAGGTCTGTTTCTATATCAGAGTATGAGCTTAATGGAGCTGTATAAATCGGGTCATGTGAATCACTCTATAGAAATGCCATGAGGTGTAAAAAGAGCCAGGATGACTAACTGCACATGGACATTGAGTGTTAGAAGAGCTGTTTCCTTGAAGGATCTCTGACTGCTTCCCCTGCTGCCTTTATTAGCAGTGTAAGGCAGGACAGATCATTCTATTATTATGATTAGGTCCATCTCCCCTTTCAGTTCCTTCAATTTTAATATTTTATGTTCAAGTCAAATAACACTGTCATTTCTTTAAAGGAGGGATTGTATATATGAAAATCAGTCCTTCAAAGTCATGTCAGTATAGAAATATTTCCCACCTGCAGCTTCACCAAACAAATATACTCAAGCACAGCTTCTTATCTCTGAATTTCAACACCACTGGAACATGGCAAGGTATGTCTTGCCTGAGTGTCTGGCTTTGGATTTAAACTGTACTAATTGCTTTCACCTCTTCCTAAACATAGACAGAATAGAGTATCGTGTTCACTGAAAAATACCACTTCCAGCATGTGGTTGGAATAATATTTCATTAAATCTACTTAGAAAATGTATTTCTGACCAGAAACAGAGCCCCAAAATACTTCAAGCATCTCTCCCTGCCCTCTCAATGACTCATTCTTGCACTTAAAGATTGGAAGCTGTTTTAGATAAATAGGATAAAGAGAAAAGAACTACTAGATGAGGGTAATTTCACATATGGATTTTTGTACATAAATACATTCCTAGCCTAACTAAGTGATGGAGCAGATCCATTAGATTCAAAGTGAACTGCACCTGTATCTGTATTTACAAGAATGTACTAATTAAAAATACACATATGCTATGGGGCATTTTGTGTGAAAGGATCTTTTCCACTTCTTCAATTTTATTCTAATAGTTATTAATTCTGTGCAAAATAATTAAGAAATTTGGACTAAAATGCATTAAAGAAATCTCTTTCATGCCAACCTAAAGTATGCATAGCAAATGTACTGCAGTTTTCAGTAATTGCAGATCACAGTTTTTAGAGAAATCTATTTCGCTTGATCAAGTAATCACATAAATTAGGCCATGTTTGCAGATCATCATGAGACTAATTGCAAAAATATATGAATTTTGATGTATTTTTTCCTCTCTTTTTGAACTTTACTAAAGACATTGCAACTGACAAAGTTATTTGTAGAAGAAAAAGGCCATTAGATTATATTATGAACTATTGTTGTTTATTACTTGTATTACAGTGGCACCAGGCTGCCTCACATTAGATGACATTTCCATTAAATAACACATTATAAACTTTAGGTAGATTACAGTCCAAAGTGGAAAGGCAGATCAAGGAATTACTCAGAGTTCCTCATTTCCAGTGGAAAGGAAAACAAGAGACCTGATTGATATTATGCACTCCTGAACTGAAGCGATATAACTAACTGTAGGCATAGGAAGTGTCCTCTTCCTGGTCAGAAAGTATAAAGGTTATAGTTCAGGATTAAGCACATGTTACTCCTTTTGAATAAACAAGGACATATTTTTCAGATTAAGCGTGCTCTCCAATGCTTTCTTAATTGGCAACCAAAATGACTTGTACATAGTCACACATGGAGTTTATGACATACAGGACACAGGATTTCTTAAATCACAGTGAAGTTTATCAGCTCTAAGATATCTCTATTTCCATTAAAACATTTGAAAAATAATACTTTTAGATATTACTCATGTTAATATCCATAATAGCTAAGTACATAGTTATGTGTAAATTTGCATCTAACAAAATCAATTCCATTTTATTTGTTACCACCAAATATAAATTATATTTCCCAGTATCCGATAATCCAAAAAATGTAGCTGAGCATTTATGAGAGCGTTCCTAGAGCTGAGAATCTTACAGCTTGCCTGGGACATGAAAGATGTCAGTTAAGGCAGATGGCAACAGATGAAAAGATAGTGTTTGCTGTTAGTTTGATAATAAGAGGGTGAGTGCTCCAAAGTTCACTCACAATTCTCTGTTAAACTGCAATAACTAAAAAGACTTTTCACAGCAACAAAATAACACATTTTATATAAAAGTTGCAATTTGGTAACCTTTCACGGTTTCACTGCCTCCATTTCATTGCATAGGACCATGATGGGGTCCCTTTGAAATGCTGAGAGATAAGAGACCAAAAAAAGAAAGACAGAAAGTGTGGGAGGGAGAAAAAGGTAAAAGGTTTCTGCTCAGGAACCTAAATTAATACATTATTGATCAGAACTTGAATCAGCGAAGTTCAGTGATTTGGTGACAACAGGCCTTTATTCTTTCCCTCAATTCATATACAGTCAATACTTCATTATATTGCTACTTTGAAAAGATGTCTAGAGGAACAATGTGCTTCAACAATGCGCTTCAACAATGCATTCCAGTTAACATATCTGACTGTAACTAAGGGATTCACTTTTTTTGCAGTTATCAAAGATATAAATAGGACCTATAAAACACACTAGTGGTACATGTACTACAGCAGCAGTTTAATGTATAGCTGACGTTTGTGAAATCTGTAGCAGTCTCTAGCTCAAAGCATGAAAGAATGATTTTTATTTTTTATTTTCTGTTAAATACATATTGCTGGAGTCAATGTTTCTACTTCTCATCGATTCCCAAGGAAATATTATCTTCTGAGTACCTTAAGTCAGTGTTGACATACTATGTAACTTCATTCACCATATCATGTTGACACTAGCACTAGGCAACTATAGCTCAACGTAATTAGCTGCATATGTTAGATGCACAGAAATGCACCCTGTGGTTGATTATACTAATTTTCAGGCAGCAGCGGCTGACATGTTTACATCTACACAGCACTCAGTGTACTGATCGTGGCTGAGCTCTCTGCATCTGTGGTGTTCACCCTCTGAGGAGACACAAGCACACTGCAGGAGAGATGCACTCCATGGCTGTGCTCGGTTTAATGTCCTACATTCATCACTGGGGCTCCAGTGCTGTATAGGATCTGTAAGATCACTGCCAATAGAAGTGATAGCATACTAAATGCTTCCAGGATTCAGTGTAGTTTTCCTAATAAGGTACAAAACAATAGCCAAAAAAAGAAGATATTAGTGATAACACAATAAAAAAGTGTATCAGAAAAAAGGGACTTTTCAGTTAGAAACTAATTATTGATAATAGTTAAGAATATGCAATATATAAAACATAGAAATAATCTGTATATTATACAGCTGGCAGTTAATAGCGTAACAATGAGTGTAAGATGTGTTGTTTGTCTCTTCAGTTATAAGGAAAATGCTTATTGGAAGACAGCTGAGTGGGAACAAAGTAGCAAAGTATTGGACAAATTATTTCATTTTGCATTTTCCCTTGTATGTGCAATTAAATAAAAATGATAGCTGTGCTGTTAATCAGCTATGGAGCTGTACAACACCTTCGGCTAACTTGCAGCAGATCTGCCTGTATAGAGAAATGGAAGTGTTCACAGCAGCATGTTTTTCTCCCCCTCCCCCCCCCTTTTTTTTAAATTTTCCTTGTTTTCCGTTCTTTTTCTTTCCCTTTTTCCTTTCTTTTTCTCATCCCCAGCAGAGCTTTGCTAGCTAGCCCAAGTTAATGTCAGAAGTCATTTTAATGTAGTATGACAGTTATGAGTGAGTCAAGCAGTCCAGCTTTGGACTGCTCCCTACCTCCTTCCCCTCCCTGTGCATTTCTCATAAAGAGAAGGGAGAGGAGTGCCTGTCTGGAAAAGCTGCTGGGGTGAGGATGCGACAGGGATAGGGTAATTACAGAAGGACAGCAGCATCCTGTCCTTTATTTCTGCAGTGGGGGAAATATGTGTTCTGAGGGCCCATAATCTTGATTTACAAATGCTGAGATAGCTGGCTTATTAGATTAATTGCCATTTAAATTACTTCTTGCCATCCACTACATGGATAACAACTTTCTGCTGCTAGTGCCAGGCTCTTAAAAGCTGACATCTTGGCTTCCTTCCCCCACCCTTACGCTGTTAGCTGAGAATATGAGCATAGATGAATATGAAACTGGAACTTCAGCATCTTCTACCAATAAGATCATTAGACATTCAGCTTACAGCTTGACTTCCGGTCTCTGGGGAGGGTCTAAAGAACTTATTATAGTTTGCTTTTGCTGCTTGCTAGTGCTTGTGAGCATGTATGTACAAGAAATTACATTAAAATGATATATTAATCTAGTAATATATTAATCTTCCATCCTTGGAAAGCTATGCTAGAAAACCTCTGGGGTATAAGGAAAAATGAATTATAAAACTCAGTACCAAGCAGAAAGAAGGGACTACTAAAAATGGAGTATTTTAATTGACCATTCCAGCCTTCTTCAGCACTCCAGTGTAGTTCAAGTAAAAGGCAATTAAAAATACTTCTTTCCTAAAATGAAAGATGGTATCCGTAGCATTCCTGCATGTGTTTTCTTACCTGCTTCATGTGGTACATTTGTAAGTGTGAATCCTTTTTTTTGATTACTGTTTAATTTTTATATTAAAAACAGTAATTCAGATTACAACATATTTATTTGTCCAAGCATTAGATCAGTGTCTGTGGAATACGAGACCAACCAAAGATTAAGCCATTTACTGTCACAGTGTATTTTACAGCAGCTGTGAGAGATGCCACGCATAGATGTTATGAAAGCTTCCTTTTAGACCTCACTCTAATTCGACTCATCTTTCCTCAAACAGTTGAGCTTTCTTTCATGCAGTTTCATTGTTTGTTTATTTGTAGTGGACCAACCTAACACTTTAGCCATGGGCAAGACTGCAGAGAAAAAGAGTGTGTTTTATTTGCTGCTATTTGTCATTCGTTTCTTGTGACTCAAGTAATGCTAGGAAAATGGATTGCAAAAGCATAATTTTTGGTGGCTGTATCAATCCATATATGCACAAGGATACCACCGGTTTGACACACATCCCAAGGGGTCAAGATAGACATTTAGTTTTGCCTTTAGTTTGAAAGAAAGTATTTCATTCAGATCATATGTCCATTGCAAATTTTCTTGGTTCGAGACAGAATTTTATCACATGGCTTGCACCACAGGCCAAAGAAAATAATCAGCAAAACTCAGAGTATGTCTTGTAGGGCATATTATGAGATAAGGGAGTAGGGCAGAGATTCCCATCGTGAGTAGCCAAATCATGTGAAAATGTGCAAATTCCTGAAATAGTATATAAGAGGAATTACTCCTAACTCTTCTGTCAACAAAAGATTTATGAACTGAAATTGTTTTAAAACTACGAAGATCCTTTAAAAGAAGACCGTGAGGATCCAGAAGCTGAGTGTGGGACAGTACAACAGGTTTTCAGTGTTTCCTGTTGTTGATAAACTCGAATATGAGGTTAGAACGGATTTGGGCATATTGTGATTTGGAAGAGGATGGAAGCAAGATGACGGTACCAAATTTCAGTGACAACAGGTGAGATGCAGCAGAACTGTTTTTCTAAGATTACTGGGACAAGAATGATGGCAGTTTTTATCATGTTCTATATAGATGGATTCCATAGCCTTATTAACTCCCACAGTCCGAATAAACCATGTGGGATGTGATTTGTATAGGCTATCACTCTCATTGCTTCTTAAGATGCCTCAATGCAGCTCTTACAACCAGCAACAGTTGAATTGCAGGTGGTGCGGCAGCAGTTTGGCTGTCACCAGGATGATGTCCCTGCATATTGAGCTGTGTCAGGCCATGTGCATATGCAGAAGCAGTGACCACTCCTCCCCTACTTGATAACTGGCATCTTTACACTTCTCAGACACACACCTCCAAAAATCACTGTCTGCAGACCTTGCTGCTCCCCTGCATGTGCCCAGCTGTGCTCCTTGCTCCATCTCATCAACCCTCTTCTACATTATCCTGCTTCGCCTCTTCTCCAGTCCTGAGCAGAAAATCAATATTCTGGCACTTGTGGGCTCTGAACAGATCACTTGGGAACATTGATTTGGAAACCTTTTCTGAGGTAAGGTTTGTATCTCCGTAATAAAAGCTCTCCCAAGAATGTCTGCCAAGCATCTGGGCAGAAAACACTTCAGCCTCTTACAGAAACTAAAAATATCAGAGGGAAAAGGAAAAGAAATATGCACCATTAAAAGTGGCCTGTGAAACTGACATCCGGTTTCTATGGGATTTGAGCCCTTGATTTCTTTTTGGGGATGCACTGATTTACATGTGAAGTTTTTATTTTAAGATGGTTGCATATTTGAAGTAATGTACTTCCAGTGACTTATTTCCAAAGCAATATTTCTGTTGGTGTCTAATGTTATCGATAATGTACATATTTACTGGTGTCTTTAAAGATGGTAAATTACCCCTCAGAACTAATAAGAGAACTCAGTATGTTTGCAGCTTATGAAGGTAAAATATAAAAATACTGATATGCAGAGATGTCCTTTCAACACATTTTTTATGTCTTTATTAAAATATAACTATAAGGCATAAAACAAGAAACATAAATTTAAATGTACCCCATTAAAATCTCACCATAACTATTTACATTCTTGCTATTAACATCTTCCCTTCCTAGTACAAAATTTGGATCTCTCTGGAATTACTTATATCTCCTGAAAACCTTTCAGAAATCCAAGGACAAATATGATGGAGGTATTCTGGTTCTCACTGATGGCTGAAGAAACCCTTCTCTGTCCTTATTAAAGACAATCATTGATATTTCATCTGTTAATGTCAGTAGCAGAAACACAATATTATATTCTGTTGCCTTTGAAGGTGTTTGGAATAGTAAATCAGTTGCTTTTCCCCAGAGACTTGAAATTAGATGTCTTCTGGAAATCTGGCAAGATAAAAGAGCTCCAGACAATACCAAATTAAAGCCTAGCATCCACAGTTTTTACTTTGCTGAGGTGAAACAAATCCTATACTTCAAAGCATTTAATTTTCAAAGGTCAAATTGAGGATCTGGTTGCCTTTTGCTGTACACTTCAATGACTAAACAAGCAGCTCATACCACTCTTTGCCTTTGAAAATCTCAGTGAAGGACTTTTCCATGCAGACCTCCAAAGTGGTCTAACAATAGAATAAAGAAAGTTTCAGTGGCTTCGGAAGCAATCACACAGTGTGCCTTTATTGCAGGGTCATGTTCACTAGTTAAGAGAAAAAGTTGTGCGCTTGTCTCTTTGGCATGACCATCTATTAACCTAATTTCTTCTTTCTTACCTCTTCTCTACTTGAAAGAAAGGAAGTGTTCAAAGGCTAACTTGCTAAAGGGAAGTGTTTCCGGTTACCTAGCTATTGAAAATATATACTCTTCTGTAACAATAGGAAATAGATGTGGACAGAGCTATTCTCCTTCAGATGTTTCTAACTTTTGCAAGCTGCAACCTTGTTTTAAAGAAGTATAGATGAAAAATATATCTCTAATGTATTTGTAGACCTTGCTTTAATTTAAGTTGCTGTTCAAAAATAAAAGATGTGTTGCATTTGATTTTACGTTAAGACCATGTACTATGTGTTTCAGCTTTCACTCTGCTTACTGTGAGAAAGTACTCTAGCACACTGGTATTATCAGTCCCTGTAGGATGTATGCATTCCCTCCACAGCACAACTTACCTCTGTTTTACTAGAGTACATTTCTTTAACTCATTACTTATTTTGAGTTTGGTAAACATGAGGAGTGGACTTTGGCACTTGAAATCTTAAAAGAATTTGTGAGACTGGGCTGCTTACTGTGCTGGATAAACTGCAAGCTGCTGACTGATTTTTTGCAAGTGTCTATAATCACTATCAGCATTGAACTTCTATCCTTTGTTCAGTGGCTGAATAATTCCAGGATATTGCTTGGTGAGGAAACAACAGTGTTAGGACACTCCTCATGTTGAGTAGCAAAGTCAGTGTCCCAGCAGCTGAGAATCCAGACAAAGAAAAAGCATAAAGACAGTATTTTCTTGCCTTTCTGGGAGCTTGTCCAGACTTCACTTGATCTATACACATATTTTTATTACCATAATTTTCTTTCTTTTACAATACTATTAATTTCTATGGACAGCAGTGTTCATTTTATACCTATGTGTATATTATGCTTGCTTTAAAAAAAGGCAAAAAATAAAAATCTTAAATGATTTATGAATGCCTGAAGGCCCCTATTAATATCCACAGTGTGGTATAGAGCAGGGCTGCCAAATAAACTTACACCATTAGCATCTATTGAGTTGTCTTGGCAACAGAAGGAATCTAACCTCACAGCAAGACCATGTTCTAACTGGTTGTGACTGACTACAGTGAGTTATCTGCTACAATGCATGAAATTATTCAGGATGAGATTGCCATTCTGGCTATGTAGGATTTGCAGTCTCCAATCTTTTTTAAATGCTATACATAAACTAATTTGCTTTGCTGGACTCTGGCCATGCTCAGCTCTTTTTGTTTTCAAGATTCACCACTGATGGCCCCTCAGAGTTTTACCAGAGAAAAACCTCTCAGAACCATTCTTCTATTTTCCCTTTTATATATTTCTAGTCTTTTTCCATTTGACAGCATGCAAATGCACAATGCAAACAAAGTATTTACTGCAGCTAAATGTGAAGAGATCAGATACATAGTGTCCTCTTTCTTATCCCTCCCTGTTGTGATTATTAAAGCAGCTCTGAGTTGGAGCCTTTAGCAGAGTAATGCTGGGTGAGGCAGCATATGAAAACTTACAGGAGAGATACCTGTCTATAAGTAGTTTCTTGCAGCAGAACCTTTTTCAAACCATTATACTTCACTAAGACTACTTCTCATTATGTTGTATTGTCCCCTTTTTCAGTTCTTATCCTATAATTACTTTTCCTCTTCTTTCCTATGGTCCCAGGTGCCCAGTGCTTTATTGAATCAGGAAGCTGATAAGTAAACATATGTAAGTTATAGAACTTCTTGGAAAAATACTCCTTCCTTCCATGACTTCCATATTTCCCTTAACAGAAAAATAATATCAAAAAAAGCAATTAATCTTATTTTTTCTTGATTTTATCCACTTCTGACACAGATAAGTCTTATGGAGAGAAGCACTGCTAGCATTCGGATAGCAATAGCAAAGAAACAGTACAACTTTCAGAAACGTGCAATTATTATAACATTGGTCCCTCTCCTGGCATTGTCTAAAAGATTTTAGTCCAGAATTCAACTCACTGTGAAGGTTAACCTGAAGGAATAACATACTCAGAGCTCCCAAGTACTGAGGTGCTGAGGTAGAGATCACAGAAACAGTCAAATATTAGTTATGTCTCTCTTAAAAGAGAGGATGTGTAGTGAGAATTTTCACAGGCTCTCCAGAGAACCTGTTCATAAAGAGTTAGCAGGGTAAAGCTGCACAAGTCAGTGTTCAGTACTGATATTCCCTGGCTGTGATGAGGTTTCAAGATTCCTGGAAATACATTTCGAAACAACTGACCCAACATAAACCCTTCCGGAGGTCCTTACTTTTGACTGATTCTGTAACCCTAAGAAATCTTATTCATTTTAAGTCCTGAAGAAGACTTTTCCTTTTTGAACAAAACCCTGAAGACACCATGTCTCAGTGACTATGAAAAATACATGAGCCACCCGAAAAAGAAAATATATCTCTTGTACATATTCCTACTTTCTACATAAATGACATCCCATGGAATGAAAAAGTGTTTGAAGAACTGATTCATCAACATCTTTGATGTCCATGAGAACTTCAAATAAAAAAGCTCCAAAGAACTTGATATTCAGTGCTTTACAACTTCTTTTTTCATTTGTTTAAAGAGGTCTCAGTACAAACACTTTCCAACATTCGATCAAAGCTCAGGATAGTCTCTTATAATGTGTTAGCAATAGAAGAAAGGGCATTGCCACTCAGATACAGTCTTGAAATCAAAGGGATGAAAATATACAGTAGCTTACCCATTGTAGTACATGTGAAATAAACTGTTGATTTAGCTTACCCTCTGCAACTTGCTAGCTTTAGGAAACATAGCATGTATAGAATAATAATAGAACTAGAGGGGTTTTTTTTGTCATAGTTAAAATTAAAAGCACCAGTCAGTATAGCCTATCCAATCCAGATCTTTATTCCAGTCTTATTCTGTTCCTTTCCCTGAGTCTGAGGTCACAAGTCACTTTTTAATTTGTGGTTGGGTTTTTTTCTCCCCATTCTTCTAGAAATCCCTTTTTCTTTATTCACTCTGAGGCAATAAATCAGTTTTTCTCTTAAACTGTCTCCATAAGATTCTTGCTTTTCTCCTTAACTTATAATTGGTTCTCTGCTGTATGGTGTTTGGTGATACTTATCTAAAAGCAAGTTATATAATGAAAAGCATGGGAAAGACATCCTTGCTTCTTAAAAACTTTTCTAAGGCTGTAGTTGGCTTGGCAGTATGCCAGAAAAATGACTCCTGCATTTATGTTTCCAAAACAGTGTCAGGAAATAAATCAGTCATCTCATGTCTGAATTGTTTAAAAAGGATGCTGTGCTCCTGACTCCTATACTATCCACCCATGTCATGAAGGATTGTCATTAGAACAATTCCTATGGAAAAAGACCTAGTCTCTTGCGCTCATCGAGTTTCACACAACAAACCCAGTAATACATCACTCTTCTGTCAACTGTATTCACAAGAAGCAAGTGAGCACAGCCAGTCCTATTTGTAGCAGAAATATTCTTTCCTAAAAGCTCTTCCTTGGACAGGTTGGAGTGCTGATTTGTAGTGCTTCAGGTATGGCTACCTTCCTCTGGGCAGGCCTCCTCTATCATCCTCAGCAGTCTTTCTAGAAAACAGTCATCTGATTTCTGGGCTGGGACCAAAGCCAATGAAATCTGTTAAGAGATTCTCTTTGGTGTCAGGGGGCTTTGGACCTCACCTTGCAGCTGTGCTAGGCCTTCATTTCCTCACCAGACTGAGTAATCTGCATCACATTTAATTCTTTTTGTGGTACTCTGAGCCATACCATGACCTGAGAAGACTGTGCAAGGGTGTGTGACAGTGGCAGATATTTGACTTGTATCTCACTTAGGTGGCAAAAGCCCTTGGTCACTCATTTCCATCCACATGTTCTGCATTTAAAAGTAGTGCTGTAAAGCAGACAGAGGGGCACTTGTGGCTGAAAAATCATTAAGTTTTTATGTAGCCATATCAGTTCTCATGACTATACAAATGCTTTTGCTAGCACATTGGCAGAAGGCTGAAATGAGTATGAAGGGGTTTAAGGCAGGTATCAGTACCTTACGCTAGTTTCGACAGTTTTGATGTAGCATGTCTTGCAACCTAGCAGGGTAAGGATCTATAAATTCTTACAGAGAAGAGAACCAGAAATCATTAAAGTCCTTTCTTAATTCATGCCTAAGTCATATTTACCATCTTTTTTTTTTTTTTCACTAAGCTTTATGATTTAGTCCATCTACAGACAGATACTGAAATTGTCAATGCATTAATTCATTGGTCATCAATCTCTAGCCTATATATCCATCAGTATCCTTCAGATGTACCCATGTTCTAAGTATTTATTTATAGCTACCTTTCAGAGTTGTAAAATGGCAATGGTAGAGGACATGATCCACAGAAAGTATCCAGAAGGTTGTTTCCAGTCGCACTGCTGGTCAGCACTCTATGGGCAATGATGTCAGATCTATGAAAGACTGCTAATGTTAATGGGCAGGATCTAGGAGTTTACCAAGGCTGAAGTCAGCTGATAATTATTGCTCATAGCCACAGTAAGCTGTAAAAGCTGATCTCTCTTACATGGGGGTGAATTAATTTCTCCAAGCATCAGGGACCATGTCCTCAGCTGCACTCCAGCACACCTTAATGACACTTGTTCTGTATTGTCTGTTGCCTACTACCAATAAATAGCAATATCAAATTTGCAGTATTTTCACACATTCTAAGGTCTGGGGAGGTCAAAACACCTAAAGTCGTTATCAAACCCCAAAGCAACCCTGTAGACCCTATATATTATCCTAGAAATACTGAAGAAATCCTGAAGCTTCTTGCCATCTTGTTTAACCACCACCAAAAAAGCCTCTAAATAAAATCTTTGCAAAATTTCCATAGAAAATATTTGAATATTTTAATTTTGACCCAAGCTTATAGGCTTGCATTTTGACTAGGAAGACAATAAACTTCTAGGCTCCCTGCAGTCCTGTTTCTTATACTTACATCTAACTCAAAACATATTAATTTACAGTGGAAAAGAGTTCTTCATTCATGTGTGGGATGTACTAAGGAAAATCCTTAAGTTCAGGATTCTTATACTGTATGCATATATTTGACCTAATTCGGTTTTCTATCATCTTGTGCCTTACAATTGATCTATTTTATAACCCCAAAGGGCAAAAAGGGCTGTGGTTATTGCCTGTTCACAGCCTACCTACAACATAAATGAGTTACACTTCACTGGCTTTCACTGTAGAAGTCAAATGTCCCCTTGTAATGGACATATTTGGTCTGCAAGGACAGAACATTCTCAGAGTGCAAATGGTTTATTTTTCACCCTATCTGCACCAATTTCGAAGTGGTCACTGTCACTCAGGAACCAGACAGCTAAACCAAAGAGAGTCAAAACAAGTGAAGATCATAGGGTCATTGGTATCCAGGCAGTGCCCTAAGGGTTTTACACAATACGATCATTAGTAACAAGTTCCAGGAGGAAAAAAGTCAACTTAAAATACACTAGAAAAACAGCAAAGCTTCTTAAAAATTAACTTTCAGTTTATATTCTTGCATGTCTTTTAATGCCTATACTCTATGCTAGCCAAAGTGCTGTAAGATAAAATGTTACAGAAATAGTTTTAGACAGCTCCGATGCTACTAATCTATGTCTGCTTAGTAAATTTCTCACCCTACAATAGTAATAGTTTGTATATCAAGTTCCAGAATCTGCATGCATTTGAGAGTGAATTAGACTGCCCTACATTTTAAAGTATAATATACAACACAAACACATGAGATTTTCCTCACCTGTTAATATATTCTGTGAACTGAACCATCTGTACAGACCACAAGTTTTTCCCTGTCTCTGGGAGCCAAAGGCATGTTATCAATCAATCAAGGTAACAACCTCCACTTTTCCTCTAAAATTATCCCTTTCTCCATCCCCTCCTCCCCCCTCCTTGAGCTCCCCACAGTCATTCAGTCTGAAGCTGGGAAAAAAAAGCATGTAAGTGAGCTCATCTACCTGTTTAAACCAGAAATCGATTTCAAAGTCTCTCTGGGTCTAACAGTCCCTGGGGCAATGGGGTGTCTGAACAAATCAGTATGTATAACACCTTTGGAAAGGCAAGCCAGCTGTTTTGCTACAGCTCTCTGAAGATTTGGGTCATGGTTGACATGCCCTTGCTCATTATTGTCCTCATAGCTTAAGATAGCACTGCATGTTTCTGATTTGCATTACTCGATTTATGGAAATATAAGTAACTGTACAAGGAGCAGTGAAAAGGAGTGAAAGGCAAGAGTTGGTAGCATGGAGTCCATGTATGCATATGTGTGTATGTACTGTATGGCTGAAACACAAGGAATCCAGTGCATGTGTTGTTAACCAAGGGCAGGCTTCAAGGAGAAGGAATTCAGCCAGTAGGAGAGAGGTGAGAAGTCATCTTCCCAAGATGCAGGAGAGCTAGCCCAGCAATGGGCTCTGTAGCCCTTCATCTAGAGTGACTCTGCACAGGGCAAAGGAACTAGAAAAGGACAGAAAACTCACCCCAAAGCAGCTGCTGGGCCAGTCCACCCTTACTCAGCCGAACAAGCTGTTTTCTCTCCTTCCTCTCTGAAACAGTCTCAAGAGTTTTCAAGAAGTCTCCTCATATGTTCAGATCCTACGCTAGGGAGTAATGAAATCAATGACCAACCTCATTTTAGTCATTTGCACTTTCTAAAAGGTCTTTTGTCACATTTTTGATCCATTTGTCCTTCTGAACATTTTCCACAGATTATTATTGATAATCAGTTTCAAGTCTCTCTGCTCTAGACTTCGAGACCGATATCTGAATATTCCTGTTACAAGTGAGAGCAGCAATATTTACCTTCTTCTCCTTATTTACCTTAAGTGTTTGAAGAAGAAAATGTAAGAAGCTAGAGCCAAGGAGTCAAGTAAGTACCTCAAGTGCTGTGTGTGAACCAAGTATATGGTTTCATGCATTTACAAAACCAAGAAACAGTGCTGTAAAGAAAAACGTATTTATTTCTGTTGTGTGCATCTTGTTTAATGCTTGTACATAAATACTGCATACATCCCCTCAAGTTCTCTTTTTTGTTTATCATGACTTTAATCATGTTGCATTTGTACAACTCTTCTCCAGCAAAGAGCTTAATATAGTCAGTTTGAGAAATGTAATTTCAACATCAGTAGAACATGTTTCTATTATAAGGTTTTTCAACAACGAGCAACATAACATTTGTGAATTGGAAAAAAGAAGCTAATGTTTATTCACTACATGGTATTTGCTGGATGTTCTGGAAATTCAGTAATCGAGTGTCTCCCTAGGAGTATGATAAGCATAACACCAAAATCATCACAATGCAGCATTCAGTTTGCTTCTCACAGTAACTCTTTCGTTGCTAATTGAATTTCTTCTTATTCCAATGCTTAGTAAACCACACAGAAAAATGCCACAAATGTACAAAAGATACTTCAGAGTACACAGAAAACGGTGTACCGAGGTTAGTGTCATCAGGGCAACTGTATGACTGTGTGTGTATATATGTATACACATGCACACACGCATTTACATATATATGTATGAGTAAATACAATAGTATTGATATTTAGTTATAATTTATTCAAACAAGCACTTTTATTTATGAAGGTTTTTTATTATTCTTTATGTACTGCTCATTTTATTGCTGTTCTATATAGTACTTGATGCATTTCTAATGTTAACTCACTTTGAAGAGACTATGGGCAATAATGTGCTGTTAAACAGTGGTTTCTATGAAAAGAGTGTGCTTGTGTGTGTGTATGCACATGTGTGTGCCACTGCTTTGTGACTGCATGTACTGCTTCCTTCTACCTTGGGTTTGTATTATTTAGCACAATATTTTAATCATTTGCTTGCAAAACAACGGAACAAGCGTAGGAGAGTTACTTTGCTGTTTGCCATGAAACTGATAGTTTAAGGAAGACAGAAACATGACATTCAGTATCAGGACATTTTTATGTACAATGTTTACCTGTTTCTCAGGGAAAATAAGCCAACATTATACTCGAAATCAAGATGAATTTGGAATGAAATGAGACTAGAAATACCAACAATACCTTAAATGTCAGATCTTTGGTTATTGTTTGCTCTGATAATTCTATTTGAATTTATTTTCTGTGAAGGATCCAATAGCTCGTATCCATCACCTAATAATGTATCCAATGACTTGAATGTTTGTGACTTTCAGAGCTATTTACCATATATTCAACAAGCCAAGAATGTGCCCTAGAGCAGACCAGGAGAGACTTGCAAGGGTTAATGTGAGGCTAATATTGAACCTCTAGGGGCAACCTCATGTTGCTGGTATTTAGTGGCATAATCCAGAGCCCTTTGCTGTAGTCATCACTTGTAGGGCCATTCAGTAC
Source organism: Pezoporus wallicus (assembly GCF_028554395.1). NCBI lineage: Eukaryota > Metazoa > Chordata > Aves > Psittaciformes > Psittacidae > Pezoporus > Pezoporus wallicus. The sequence continues at coordinate 2,641,456 of NW_026640647.1, forward strand.
TCATTTCTGCTTTCTCTTGCAGACATTAATGGATGTCCTAGTGGTTCAATGGGATTTGCAGAGCCAAGATATTATTCACATTTAAAAGTATGCTTTGTGTTTTCTCATTTAGGATTCATGTTTTTGAAAAATAATTGAATATAGATCAGTATAGAAATGAATATCTAGGTAAAGGTTGGGTCTAGTATATCAAGTGATTGTACCTGATCTATTTCATAACCAGATATAAAACCAGATCTGTCTACCTTAAGTTTTGTAATGATCCCTTGCACTTTCTTATGAAAACAGAAATAGCGAAACTACCATGAAACTCTTGTACCCTTTCAAATATAAACAAAAAAAAGTGATAAATACCAAAGAGTGATAACAGTTTGATACATTAACAATCTACACTGATGACTCCAATCAAGAAAATGACAAAAATCATCAGTCAGCACTCTGCAATGCAAGACCGATGTAAATTAGGCATTAACAACAAGAAAGCATGTGATTAAAATATGGAGAATTATTATCTTCCAATCAAAAAGCCAGCAGCTAAATAATTATTTGCTTTTGTGCAATATACTTCAACCCTTCCCAGAATTAGGATATATTATTTTTCATTTTTAGTACCTTTATTTTTGCTTCTAATAATAAATATGGAGTCCTGTTAGCCAATTCCAGTTTTCACTTATTTTTAGAAATAATCTTAAATGAACAGTTGGCAAAAATATTGACACTGCCAAAGACAGCAGGTGAAATGCCTATGGTGTCAGCAAGTCAGGCTCTCACATGCCACTTTCAAAAGCATTAAACAGTGTATAAAGTGCCATGGTTTTAGAAAGAGGATTTTATAGGTTCACCTTTCCTATGAGACTATGTTTCACACTTTCTGTGTGTCCTGCTTTCAGATAGGATAAAGTTACTTTTCTTCCTAGTAGCTGGTGCAGTGCTGTGTTTTGGCTTTAGTCTGATAATGCTGATAACACGCTGGTTTAGTTGCTCCTCAGGAGCATTTACCCTGAGCAAGGACTTTTCAGTCTCTCATGCTCTGCCATGAGGAGGGGCACAAGAAGCCAGGAGGAAGCAGAGATAGGACACCTGACCCAAACTAGCCAAAGGGGTATTCCATACCACAGCACGTCATGCCTACTATATAAACTGGGGAGAGCTGTCTGTGAGCTGCCAATCACTGCTCTTGGATGGGATGGGCATCAGCCAATGGGTGATGAGCAATTGTATTGTGCATCACTTGTCTTTCCAGAGGTTTTACTCCTATCTCCATTATTATTATTAATTATTATTATTATTACCACTACTACTGTTTACCTCAATTATTAAACTTTTTATCTCAGTCCAAGGGGTTTACCTTTTTCCAGTTACACTCCCCATCCCAACGTGGGCGGTAAGGGGATGAAGTGTGACTGGGCAGCTGCAAGGTAGTTAGTTGTTGGCTGGGGTTAAACCTCAACACTGTGTTATTATAAATATATTATTTATTCTTTGGCTTCCAGAGTTGTTACTATTAAATTTCTGGTACAACCAATAAAAAATGGTTAATCGCTGTTCTTCCTAACATGTACAGCTCAGATTATCAAAGATATATGACTTGGATTAAAATTCCAACATCTAATATTCAGAATTTATTAGGAGAAGATAAATTTAAAAGTAATATAGATTGTGCTTATTTATTCACTTTTCAGAAGTAAAAAGATAAAAAGGGGTTAGATATTCTGCTGCTCTTCAGATGTTCTGAAAAATATTAATATTGAAACCAAAATAAATGATTCACAGTAAATAAAGAAGACATCCACTAATTTGCATGATATCAAAGTAAAGGCAATAAAAGGAAATAATGCATCCTGCAGATAAAATCTGGAACTTGTTATCATAAGGGACAGAATCTAAAAATATCTTCAAGAAGGGAAGGTGGACAGGTTCACGTAAGGCAGCTCCACTGATATCTGCTGCAGCTGATGATCCAGACAGAATTTGTTTAAACTGTGGATTTCTGGACTGTTGAGAGAGTGCATAAGAGAAAAACACTGATTAAATGCCACGGGCTCCATTAGTCTGACAGAATCTACTTTATGTTCTTAGGACAGATCTAACATCAAAAAGTAATTTTCCATACCAGTACTTGTTAAGAAGTTAAGCATCAGTAAAAAAAGATGCTATGTGAACATTACCTCCAGTGCATTGTATTTCCACTGCACACCACTACTATGATAGAAAAATAAAGAAAGATTTTAACAAATTGTGCAATGTTCTGGAGGGGGTGAACCAATGTCCCCAGGAGGAGCAGTGCCCTGAAGGAGCCCTCATTCCTGAGCATCCCCTCGACTTAAAAAACGAAGCATTTTGTCACGATTAAATTTCTAGTGGCACTGCCAGGCAAACAGGCACAAAATGGACTGGATAGAGCCTCTTGCTTTGAGACAGATTTGAAATTATGATTCCCAAATCTCATCAGCACAAAGCACATGTTCAGCTAATATAGAAAATAAAACATATGAGAATATAAAACATTTTTATCAGGGCCTCTGCATGAGGGGGAATTATTTTGTGGAATGGATACTAGAATGAAAAATATGTTAAAGTCTTTGCTGAAGATTTTTCCTCCTTTTCCCATTCACTAACAATATGGCAATAAAAAAAAAGTACAGCACAACAAAATGTAGATGGGAGTCCATTCAAGATTAAAATATACAGCAAGATAAAACAAGAATTGATCTGAGCCAGAAAATACAGAGGACAGCATGAATCATTGCGAGTTTAAAAATGCATCTGTCATCAATGTCTGTCTCTTCGCTTTTCACATTATCAGAGACCAGAAGTGAAAACCAAAGATACTTGTAGAGCATAAAAATATCTTCTCAATAGATTCCAAACTCCCCTTAGAAATTCTTAAAAATGTTTGACCTTACACTGTTTGACACTGCTTCAGTCTGTGGCCTAAGTTCACCTGAATGACGCAGGTATACAAAAGAGAGGAAACCCTCTTAAGAAAAACCTCACACTGAATGAGCCTGGTTCAGAAAAGACAGTTACATGAGATGTAAGTCATGGACCATAAACGAACGGAAAAACATTGAAACCACTGAACCTTTGTAAACTTCTTTCAGGATGCCTTACTCAAAACACTGGAGTCTGAGGCCAGCTGAACACTTTATAGGGGAATACTGCAGGTATTTATAGGTTAGCTGCTTCCTTAGTTTTTTGGTTTTCTGGTTGTTTTTTTTTTTTGACTGTTGGTTGTTTTTTTTTCTAAAGCCAGTGGAAGAAGTTTGCTTTCTAAAAAAAGACCAAAACCCAATTCTGTCAATTTAGTTTCACAGATGTTTCCATTTAAAAGCAGAAGCCTTTGATGGTGCTGAAAGTTACTCAGCATTGTTGTAATTTGCATAACATTAGCCATGATGTTTTTATGTTGAAAAGTTGAAATGTTTGCAGCTCATCATAGCCCGGTCCTAATGATGTTCAGTACATCTGCTTAAGAAGTTGTGTCTAGGCAATGTTCTACACCATAAACATTTTTTATTACTTTTACTGACTTTCAAGTTTTTCAGTTCAGACACTTAAAGACTCTCCTTTATGTACACACAAATTGGGAAATAACAACTGGGTAGCAAAGTTGGGTTTTAGGCAGTATATTGCATTTGTATTCTTGCATCTGTCACAAGAGCTTCATGCAGCATTATGCAGACACCTCACGGGTTTTGTTTGGGTAGGCTCATAAAATTAATGTCTCTTTGTAGATGGCATAGTGAGTTAAACAGGTGTAACAGGAAATTAAAATAGGAAGGAGCAGAAGCAACGGTGGTAAATAAAAGACATCAGTAACAAAATAATTTCTTCAACTTTTTATTCTTCCTGTTTCCCCCATTTGCATCCCTGCAAATAGGTGACTACTCTTGATCCAGTGCTAAAATCCTAGTTAAAAGCAACAACAATAAAAGAATAGCCTGCATTTCAGAGACTTGATTTTGTTAACAGAGATCATATAATGCTCATCTGCAGCTTTCTTTCCTGGCTTGGTTGCTCCTCTGATTTCTAATTTGGGACTTCTGAAATGAAACTTAAGTCCTCTATATCTATCAAGTTGCATCAACCAGCCCTTTATCTAAGCAAAAACACAAGCAGCCCATTTCTGTGAACAGGCAGGAAGTTCAACACTCGATATCATAAAATGGTTTTCCTGACAAACATCTTTGTATAATTGCCTTCAAAATCCTGATGAAATTCACCCCCATCTTTATTTCTGCTCTCTTTTCTTCCAGTTTTTCATTTTTCCCCAGTACACTTTTTAATTCCTTTCTTCATATCCTTGCCCTGCACTTGACATGGCAACCTCTTCAGTGCTTCTTCCCACATTTAAAAACAGTCTTTCATTTCTCACCTGCCAAACTCCCCTACTTGCCTCCAAGTTCTTCCTTGGACACAGAGAACCAGCTTCTGTAGTATGTTACTATTTCCAGTTGCATTTGGTTATGAGCTCGCTCCTAAGGCAGAAAATAATGATGTACTTGCAATGCCTACACTCAAAGTGCCCCACAAATTATATTCAATGTACAAAATAAATCCACCTCCTTAAAAACCCCACACATCTATGTATGTTTAAAAGAGAGTAATCAGAAGCGCATCAGTGTAGTATTTGTGAACACATTTTTATGCTCATGGTGAAAATATTAGCTAAATAACAGATGATAGAACCAAAACATACTGGAATTATCATTTTCAAAATTTAAAATGATTCCCATTAACCTTGAGGAATTTAATTCACAGCTCCTCTCAAATGAGAAGGGAATAAAAAAATGCACTAATTCAACCTTTTGTTGTATCGGCCACAATTTTCAATATTCTCTAGCTTTTCAGACTTTCCATAGCAGTAAAAATATAAGCAGAGTTATGAAAAAAAAAAACTGTATTTTTTTAATAATGGCATTTGCTCACAGCTAGATACCAGTTAGGCAGTCCCTGGACATTCAAACCCCAACAACTGTCAGGGAATTGCTGGCTTACTGTCAAGTTGTTTAAAACAAAGATGTGCCTATAAGATCCAAGGCAATACTGAACACATAACAGAATAGTTTTCGACTGTTCCTCAGTAATGCTTACTAATAGCATACTAACAACAAAATAAGCTTGTAGGCAGCTGAACAAGGAACTTCATATACAGGAAACTAAAAACTGTTAAAAAAGTCAATTAGAAAGAAATAGGTAAGGTGGTATTATTGCTGGTTTAATGCACCTCTTACAGTAAATTTGCTAGGGAAGGTGGTTGAACAGTAAATATTGAAGCAACCACGTGACAGAAAAAGTGCTTGCTCAGAACATCCAGTGTTAAGAAGCTGCTTTACTTGGTACCTCTACTGCTACCCCTGTGAGAGGCAAACTGCCAAGGAAGATCATACAGCACTTTTTGGTATGCAGCTGTTATCCACTGCTTGGCAGGACCGTGTCACTCATGCTAATACTCAGTTTGAATCCAGTTGCCTGGCTGCAACTAATTAATAGCTTTAGCAGCTTTTAAGAGTAAATGTTGTTCCAAGGCCAGTATGTGAAAGAAGATAAAATTGGCTCTTTTTATAGATGTAACCCCTTTATTACCAATAATATATTGTCCAGTGGTTGGATGTACAGAGATTGGAGGATAAAAAAATTCTCTTTTTTGCCTAAGAATGCATTTTTATATTCTACTTGATAGATAAGGGGTGATTGTGTGAAACATAAGATGCACAAGAAACAGCAGTGCCTAACAAGATTGGCTGTGATGAGAAAAATGGGTAGCTCCATGAACAGCTTCATTTCCTACAGATCTGTATTATATTTTTTTAAGTCACAAGGCTTTTATAATCTCTCTCTAACTTGAATTAATTCACTTTTCCTCAATAACTGTACTAATAGGCTCTGGATACTCTATTTTCATTAAACTAATAGGAATTTGATATGCTTGAAAATGCTCTCTCTTTGCTAAATTTTACTGAAATTATCCAAGTAGTTGAAAAGTTATTAGGGTAGAACACTCAATATGCAAATGGTAAAAGAAAACAGCAAGTAAGTATTCTGGAAAAACTCTTTCATGATCAGTACCAATAAAATGGAAAATCCCAACTTTCCTGCATACATCATACTTGGGAAACTGAAAACTGGCAGCACAGAGATATTAAATCAAATAATGGTGCCATAATATTGGCAAATACCAAAAAAAAAAAAAGTAGATGTCCAAGCCAAAGACTTGGAGTAACACAACGGCTACAGAGTCATGTACCATGGACCAGCCACTTAAGTAAGAAATCAACTAAAATTTAAAAAACTTTAAACCTTAAACCTGCCAGTTTTTTTGAGGAAAGCTGTTTATAAATTAATGCAATGTCTATGATTCAGCTAAAGCACATGATTAACCAAGCTGGCCACAACACTGTGCCTAGAAAACGTACCTGTCAGTGGATCACTTATTAGAGAGGTTTGTTTTTCACACAGACACTTTCATTACTGCCCAGCTGCTGACGGGGATGTTTTTTGTTAGAAAGATGGGGAGAAAGGAATGGTGAATTAGTAAACATTTGAAAAAGATATAAGACAACTGTGAAAACCTCCTGCGTGTGTGGGTTTGGGATTGTTTTTCTTTAGTCAAGTTGGCTTCCAAGTCACAGATTTCAATTTCTCTCCATCCTGCTGTGTCTGCCAGCATCAATAGTACAGAAAAACAAAGGAAAGATAAAGAAGCAACAGATGGGAGTGAGAGAATAGAAGGGTCATTTTTTGTTTGAGGGCTTCGTTCTTGTTTTTTTCTTTACTTTGAGCAGTGAAGAGGTTTATTCTGCTGAGCATCATGACCCATAACGCACAGTGCCCTGCCATCCCTTTGTCCCCACTGGCACAGGGTCTCACAAATCTGCAATCGCAGAGATACGTCTTTTGATAAGTCAGTGAAGAAATCTCCTCCAATGCTGAAGCACTAACAGCCCAAGAGGTAACATACTCAGTTTAATTGCTCAGATGTGTGTGAAATAAAATTAAAAAAAAAGGAAGAAAAAAAAGTAATCGGCAGGAAGAGGGGTACAAAATTACTATTTTTTAAAAGTTCTGTCACAATTACTAATCACAGTTCAAGGCTCTTGCCATGCATCTTAAACAAAGATGGGGAAAAATCCCTGGAAAGGGCACATTCTCCACTGATGTAGATGTCTTTTTCCCTTTCCATATTTCTTCCTCTATTCAATCTCCATTGTCTCTTTTTCAGGCTTGACATCTCTATCTTCATAATTAGTCCTTTTTGTTTATTGAAAACTTTGGCTGTCTCAGTTTTTCACAGTTCATTGAACTACAAAACACTACAGCAATACTCAAGATTAAAAACTATTAAGACTAGTAATCTTAGTTTTGTGAATATTAAAGAATGGTTGAATAAGAAGGCAGTGCTGACTGACTGTACTTGTGTAGGCAACATGACCCAGACTCGGAAGAACATCCGATACACTGAGTCTAACCAAGGACAGAAAGGAACACACCACCATCCACCTTTTCTGTTTGCTCCAAATTCATAATATATGAAGTGAGATGAAGTTCTAGATTTATCTGAATAACTTCTCAGTCCACCAGGAGCCAAGCTTTCTTCACAAACTGAGCCTTGTCAAAAATGGTGAAAAGCTACCTGCTGGCCTTTAAAGCATGTTGGTAGTGATACAGATTGTAGGAGCTGAATAGAGCTGGAATCCATTCAGCAGGACGCCTGAGACTTTATGAATTCATTTGGCTTCTCTCCTGTCAGGCTGGCATTGGCTTTTATTTTAAACAAAAATCTCCCTAACAGGGGAGAATACAGAAGATACTAAGAGAGATGTCAGGTAATTAAAGATAAAAAATACAGATTTGTTGATCTGCTCACTATATCACTTATATTAGAAGATAACTTCTCCAAGCCTGCACAGCAGGTTGAAGCTGGGGAGAAAACCTCCAGTAAGTTATCATAAAATGAGAAACTTTATCGTATAGGCGAATGCAGTGGGCAGCACACACGAGGTATAGCTAAACAGTTCCTGCCCTTCTCCCCCCAGACCTTCCTGTGGGAATTTTTGTCTCCAGCCTTCCCTGTCAAAACAATGGCAACCCCACAATAGCATTTGCCTCTTGTTCAAACCCACATACCATATCCCACAGATATGGGATATGGGATATGTTGGAGCTGGGCTGTTCGCTGACACTGTGGGACTTTAAGTTCCCCATTCTCATCCATTTTTAACCCCTAAACGTAGAATTTAAGTCTCTGTGAATTTGAACTGTTCCTCTTGCTTGCTAAGCTTCAGGGGAAGCAGATTTATCTTCTCTGCTTCACAGTAAGGCACCAAGCTTCTCAATGCAGCTGAACCTCCATAGTCTCATAATGTAATTCCTCAGGACAAAGCCTGCCTGCAAAGCCAGCCTGCCCAGTCATGCCGCAGTCAGGTATGATAAACCACATGTGTGTACTTAGAAAATCCCACCTCTCCAGATTTATGTACAAAGACTTTCACTGCCCTGCTGGTGGCCATCACAGCCAAGAAGCTGCTGTTTGGATAGGAGTCCACATGAGAGAAAAGATGACTAAGGAAAGATTTATGCAGCTCAGTAAAGAGCTTAGCAAGGTGATTTATAAAAGCAGACAGCAGCTTAGAGAAAATTAAAAATGGGGAGCAGAATAGAAAAGGTATACAAAGGTAGAACCTAAGCCCGTGTGAAAACATGATAAGGAACTTAAGGTAGAAAAAGTGCATAAATACAGCAAAGGAAATGCAAAAGGAGTAAGCAAGGAGCAGCATGTTAGCAGCATAAATAGGAAGGATCCAGGCCCACATCAGTGCAGATGGGGGCCAAGAGGTCATGAAAAACACGTTAATGACAGAGATAAGGTTGATAACACTGGAAACCTAGGTTTGTTTCTTTGTTTCATACTGCATGGAAGAATCTGAGGAGGTCGTGACACAGGGACAGATTATTAGAGGGGCTGGTGGCAGGGACAGGAAATAAAATGAAGAGGCCCTGTTAAAAGGCTTTGAAATGACTCCTGAGTAGGTAAGCTGCCAGAAGAAGAATTAAAATTCACCTGGTGCCAATGGATTTATCACAGAATAGTTAAGTGGAACCAGCAAAGTGAACTAGTAAGAAGCCTTTGGAAAATATAATTAGATGTTCAGTATGGGGCTGGAAAGGAGGAGAAGGTATATAATTCAAGAGGATTCAGGAAGCTACATAATCAAATCTTCTTTTGTTTATTGTTAATACTAGCTGGGTGTGGAATCAGTAGATTAAGCACATTCATAGCATAAACTGAGGTCCCTACAGTAGTCTGATGGCATTATTATTATGAAGAAAATACATTCACTTCTGGAAGTGCAAAATATTACATTAAAAGGTTTTTCTCAAATATTCTGACGCTGCAGCCAGAAGCGATACCTATGTGTGCATTTAAAAAAACCCTCTAATATCAGAATTCTATAGTAGCACTGTCAGGCCAAGGTGAAATGTTTTTGAAATTCTTACTGTTCATACATATGGATTAAGAATGATTTAGATCACAAAACAAAACTCAGAATAACGTGTGGCAACTTCCTCTTATTTAGGGTGAAATGGGAAAAAAAAAATAACTTAAAAAATTGAGGCCATTATCAGAAATAGTTTCAACTTTAATTTTCCTAAAAAATAAAAAACCCGCCCCCCCGAAACCTAATTTTTTTTTATTTGTTTAATTACAACTGAAAAACATAGCAGTAAGTCTAGAAATGCTGTTTTCATATCGACTGTCCGTCATGTGCTAAAGCATATCAAGCTGGATGTGGAGATGAGTGAAGAAAGTCAACATCTGCTGCGGTCCAAATGTATCTTGGGTTTGTTTGAGGCCTTTAGGGCTAATATTAACATGCAGACAATCCATATGCAGACTCTGCCAAGTGAAGGTTTTGGTGATAAAATTTTTGTATTGTTAGAAAAGAAACACACTTATCATTAGACCTGCAGGTACACTTAAATATTCCTATCATATATTAATAATTGCATAATTCTTTGCAGGTTCTCATATAGCTCAACAAATAGCACAAATTTATAAAGCAACACTTTAAAATAATATTAATTTTTCTCTTTAAAAAAATAACAGAAACTGAATGGGCAAGAATATTTTGTGTGACAAAGAATGAAAATTTCCTCCAAGTCTCAAATGTGAGATTAATTCAGGAATGAAGAGAAGTCTGTTATTAGGTACAGACTGAAGCTCAAAGATTTTTTATCTATTCTCAGCAGGGTATGACCTCTGACAACTGATTTCAAGGGAGGTTGTAAAGCAGAAGGAAAGGGACTGTTCATACTGTGATGAAGAACAGATCAGTGCTCCACCTGACATAGGAATGGCCATCCTGGCCCAGCATCTCTTCTTTTAAGTGGCCCTAAAGAAGAATCAGTGGGTGCCTCAAGAAGGCCGAAAGAGCTGATTAAGTATACAGTGCACTCTGAATGCACTATAGCTTCCTGGAATCTGCACTTTAGGGATTTCCTACACCTAGTATATCAGATTGCATCCCATAGGAAAACAATAGTTCTATGCAAGTAATAGTGGTATCAAAATCAACCTGCTAAGTGTACTTGGAAATCTATAGGTATTAATTTCCTTTGCTGAGAAGCTGGCTGTAAGCTAACTTGCTTAAGGTTATTTCTGGTTAGTTCCAATAAATTACACTGCAGCCTACATATGTTGCAGAAAATATGGCAAAAGATGCACTGAGGCATTGGGAACTGGTTTGTTTTTTTTCTTTGCTGGAGGTAGATGTTAAAGAGGATTTCTAGGGGGACTTTTTATTGGATTCAGAACAACATACATTGGAGCAGGTTAGATATGCAAAGCTTAATGAAACTTTACTGTCTGAATAGAGGCTAATCCATCACTAACAGGTCCCAGGCCAGCACAGTCTTATTGCTGCACACTTCATAACATCATATGAAGTGGCCCTGCCCCTATCACTCCTCTCCTCTGCACCTTCTCACTCCACCACACCACCTGTGCCAGGTGGCATGGACAGGCTCAGACAACAACCTCTCTCTGTTTTGCTCCACTGCTGCTTCAAGGACATCCTCTCCATTGTGGGCTGGCATTTTTAGAGTGGTTGCATGTTATGCTAACCTTCTACCTGAAAAAAAAAATGTGGTCAGACAAACACAGATGTCTTGTTCAGTCCAATTAGAAGAGCAGTGGATCTTGGGCTCTGTTGCTATCACAGTATAACAAAGTTGCTATCACAGTAGTATCCAGACAGGCACACCCGTCTGCTACCCTGGGGATACTGGAGTTGGTAACAGAAATAAATTGTCAGATATAGCCTGATGTTATGAATTGCAGAGTTTTGTGAGCCATTGGTTGAAGCAGAGGGATGTAAAATGCACAGAGTTGGGATAATATAAAAGCATAAATTGGATATCGTGATCCTCCTCCATCTTGAGAGGGAAACTTAACACGCTCCTCACTAGTGTGTTGGTGTCAATGAGAAAAATGTGATTTCAAAACAAATTCCGTCCACTCCTGAATCACAGAAAAACAACACTACAGAAACCCACAGCGTGTTTTTCATTCGAACAACTACTGGACCTCACAGAAGTGCACTTTTGTCACTTTCTGAGAAGGATGACACTATACCACAAAGGAACTTACACCTACTCCTGTTAGGTAATTAGCAGTGATAATCATTGGCTTGGAGAGCCATTCAGAGAAGAGTAAGATGAAGTTCATTTCTCACTCACCCCCGGTTATTAATGGGAATTTTAGCAGAATGTACTAAGAGTGTATCTGATCTCTGCTGTCGCACACCAGACAGATTTTTAACTCAATTACTCCCCTCTCACCTTATCTGAACGCATTTATTTTCCTGTATGAAATTAGATCAGCCGTTATCTCTGAACACACACCCTCTGAATTGTGGATGGAAATATCCACAAGGAAAAGCAGATGCTCTTGTGATTGACAGAAACCCCTGAAACGCTGTCTGCTCCAAAGAAACAAAGCCAGAGTTGTCATAGGGATGATTTACTAGGCTATATTGCGCTGTCAGAGAGAGATTTTTGTATGACTAAAGGTCTGGTCTTACTGCAGTATAAGTAAATATACTTGCCTCAAATTCAATCTAATCTAATTTGCTGCAGAAAATTAGAAATATTAGTATAGCAACTATTAAATCAAGTGATTTAAACACAACATAAGATAGAATGAAAAAACATTACTACCATTTCATAGTAGGAAATCCCATACTGCATGTTTGGGATAAAATCAGTGAGAGAAATAAAACTAAATAACACCTAGATGACTGCAACCACTGGAAAGGTTATATGTTGCTGTATGTAGATATTATTCTAAGTCTTATATTTGTATATATTTCCTCTCTACCATTTACTCATAACTCTTAATGTCAGTGGTTTGAACTACATGTAAAAACAGAAAAGGCTGCTATTTTCCATCATTACAGTCTCAGTTTTCTTAAAAAGACAAATAAAAGACCCAAAGGGGTGTTTTTTTACATAAATTAATAGATTTTGTTTCTAGCTGTAGAGAATACTAATGAAACTCTTGCCCTCATACCGGCCTGTAGGACACCACTTTGTGATAGTAATGCTTGAACCAGAGGGGCTGATCATGTGTGGTGAATTCCCAGTTGCTTACAGCCTGAAGGACATAAAAGGTCACATTTCTTCCCAGTTTATTAGCAGTTCTGTGTAAAGAGAGACCTGACCTGTACATTACAGAGAGTTAAAATTAATGAGAAAACCTTAGAGTACTTAGACATATTATTTTACTTTGGAGACTTGCAGCTTCCCAGGGGAAGCTTGCAAGGGCAGGCATGGTAAGAGGAAGGCAAAGACTGAGACCCCAGAAGGATTTGTGTAGCAGAGGATGAAAAGTCAACAGCAGCAAAAGAAAAAGATGGAGAAAGAGAAGCTATGTCTAAGATTTGGGGTTGGATTCATTCTGTTCCTTTCACCTTCCCAAAACACTTAGCTGAAAGCAACAGGTCTGAACAAAATCGTTTTGCTTCAGCAAAAGAGACTATTTACAGAACAGGCAATTTAATCACTGGCTTTGCACCTTCCTTCATGTTAAATGTAGGTACTCCAAATGATAACAAGTGCTATCACTTCCTCTAATGGAACTTTATGGAATTCTGTAGTCTATTTTTCTGCTCTGAAAAAGAAAGTTTTGTGCCCACTCCAGCCTCAATATACATCACACAAATCAGTACATGACATTTTTTCTTTTTTGGGTGCATAGAAGAAAGACACCACAATGGTGTCTGTGCTAGTGAGCATACAGGTTATATCACTGAGTTTTTCTTTCCACAGTTATAAGCTACTATGAAGGGAATAAAGAACTTTATGGAACTCTAGACTTGAAATAGCTGCATGTGCCCATAGGAAAACCAAGGAATAAACTGAGGAAAGGTGATGGGTGAATTTTAGTGAATGGAAAATGCAGAAAATGGAAACAGAAATACGTGTATAATGGTTGGTTACGAAAGCACCGAGGGCTGGGAAGGTCCATCAGGAAACTGCTCTGTCATTTTTATGCAAATCCAAAGTTCTCAGAAGTGTTCTCTCGCAACAGTCGCAAGGAATCTTCCAAGGCAGAAAGTTTGCACATAGTGCATGACTATCTTGATCCATCTGTGTGAAAGCAGGTGGGACATCCCCAACTCTGATTTTTATAAAGGTAAAAAAACCCTTCAGCAAAACTTTAAATAAAACCTTGTCAAAGAATGGCAGCAGGCGTTTCTTGGAAATCACCTGCAAAGTCTGAAGCAAAATAATTGATCATATAGCAAAATCTGTATTGTATAAAGAGTAGCATTTTCATTATGCTGGATTATTCTCAAAAGCCTTTTCATTAAATGACTTCACAGATTTGATCATTTGTATAAATGTATCCAAAGCTGCCTGGTGTGAGCTAGCTCAGCTTGCAATCCCAGTATGAGAACGTTATATGAATATCTTATAATGGAAATCATATATGAATTTCATATAATGGGAAAAGAACAGAAGAGTGAGGTTAGGGCATGAGCTTCCTTCAGAGGGTCACATTTAGAAAATAGTAATTCTCCCAAAGATTCTTCTGTTCCTGGGCAGCCATGTACTATGTACCAAGTGCATGAAGGAAGAAGTCAGATTTATACAGAAGGCTGACTTTGACTGCTGGGGAAGAGAAAAACAAAACAAACCAAGAAACAACCAGAAATCTGAAAATACAGGAAAATACACAGTGCTGATAGACATATTACTTAATAATGTCAGTGCCAGTTAGACCAAGAAAACTTGCCTAGACATATACCTTGTAATAATTCTCCCTGGTATTATGATAAATAATACTGTCTGTACACAGGCTGTACATTTACATACTAGTGTAATCCATTTGGCAGGTAATTTGAGACCAATACACTCAAGATATTTAAATGACCTGAAGTTTTACATAAGAATTAATGACAAGAACCACGAGGCTGAGAAAAACACATAGTGTGTATAGATATTTTATCAGTTGATATATAAATGCCCTTTTTTGAGATTGACTGATGAAGTCAATTTTATTTTAAAGGCCTAGTGAAAGTCAAAAGAGTACATAGAAAATGACTTTTTAATGTTCTTGACCATGTTGGAATTCTTAAAACTAATAGTGTTAAAAAAACAAACTGATGCCATCACCTTACAGCACTGGATAGAAGATACAACAGCATGCTAAATGTCTCTTTTCATTGTAACTCCAACATCTTACCAGAGACCATTTAGTCAAGCCGAATTGTGGAGTTGTGTTTAGTTAGATTTATGAGATAGATACAGTGTTTTCTTTATGCAAGCTGAATTCATTAATTGAATTCTTTAAAAACTCTGCAAAGAAACTCCAGGAAATTACACCATGGGGACAAAGCATGTTTTAAATGATCAGGTATTAAGTCTGATAGTAAAATGGCTGATAACACAATTGCTTAATAGTTGCAACAAAGCCTGGTCTAACAGTAATCAGATACATTTGTCAAATACATTCATGAGAAGTGAAAACAAGAAATGGTGCTATTCCTGATTTTCCTAATATGAATTTATCAAGGGGAAAGAAACCTACTTCTAAGACACTAGGCCTTGATCTATTATAGCCCATGAACTTGGAACATTTTATTCTCTTATTTTCTGGTAGCACAGGCTTATTTGGAAATAATTTTGCATGTCATGAAAGCTTAGTAGGCAGTGACAGCACTGCTTGTAGAGCTTGTAAATTTGAGAAACTTAAGCCTTGCAATTGAAGGATAATTTTTTTTTCAAATAAAAATTCCACATTACGAGTTAAAAAAGCACTCATGTGAGATGTTGAAGACAAAGAATCAGCACAAAAAAATGGATACTTGATGTGACTACACCCATAATTCATCAGTGCTTGTATTTAATAATATAAGCACCGTTACCAATCTACTAGAAATTAAAAACAAAACAAAAATCCAAAACTAAAGCACCAACAGAAAAAAAAAAAGATGCTTCTCTGAAGATAAAAATGCCTTCAAAAAAGCTTTTTAACAGTGTGCTTTCCTGAATGGCTTCCATTTGCATTAGAAATACATAGATTGAGTTGCACCTTTTGTCATTCTTTTTTTTATTCAGTCATGGTTAAATGTAACTGTTCCAGGTCACACACTCAGACTTTCAGAAGAAAAGAATAAGAAGCCTTTCAGAATACATGCCTATTTATGAAAATTATAATCCTGAGAGGAGGAAACATTTTCTAATTTGGGATCTGATGCCACTGATTTGTTCCCACATTTTTCTCTGTCATGATCAATTAACAGAAGCAGCATTTTTAAAGCTTTAAACAATGTTAAATATTTTTGTCAGGCTGTAGTGACTTTAATACATCTGTTACTTCATCTGAGCAATGAGGACTCAGAAACAAGAGCATGGGAGACATAAGGAGAACAGAAAGAGTAAGTGCAGATCAACAAAAAAGCATATTTATAA
This sequence comes from Pezoporus wallicus, assembly GCF_028554395.1. Taxonomy (NCBI): domain Eukaryota; kingdom Metazoa; phylum Chordata; class Aves; order Psittaciformes; family Psittacidae; genus Pezoporus; species Pezoporus wallicus. The sequence continues at coordinate 2,657,437 of NW_026640647.1, forward strand.
CTCATTCATTAATTTCTTAAATCTCATGCTTTTTAATCTGTGTTCTTAATGAGGTACAGTGGTAATAAGTAGTTAAGCAAATACCCTATCTTCCATGATAAATTCATACATGCTTACTTCCTCTGATAGTTGGAGGTTAAACATTTCCTACAGGGTATAGGAAAAAGTTAGCGTCTCTTTGAACCGCTTCCATGCACGTAGGTGTTGACCATATTCTGTGTTTTAGAAGGACCCAGAAAATAATAGTCACAGCTCTAAGAATACAACTTAGCCTTTCATGATATTTAATATATACAGAAAATTAGGATCAAAGAGTGCCTGCGTAGTTTTTATGCCCTGGTTTTGTGCCAGAAGAACTAGAAGCTGGAATGTTTAGCAATAAATGGGCATACGTCCCAAATGTAGCAACAAACCCAATGAAAATCCTACTGAAAGAAAAGAGGAAAAGTGAGGGGATTAAAAATGCCTGTTAAGAGGGAAAATGGACCTGCCCAATAGTTCAATAGTATAAGGAATTGATTTCATTGATAGCTTTTCCTCTGTAAGGCCCTGAACAAGTTTCACTGTATCTCTTAGATGCAGCAGAGCCAGATATGGGTCCAAACACAGTTGCACATTGGTGCTAGGAGAGCAATGAACTAAACTGATCTTTTCGCTGGGCCCAGTGTTCTTGGGGATATTTCATTAGTATATTGCTAGAGGATTACCAACTTGTTTTGCTTATCAGATCATCTTCTATTCATTAATTACATAAGATGGAGGGTTGAAGATGATGGTGAGGAGAAAAGAAAGAACGAAGCCTGATTATTTAAAAAGAACTAAAATTAATCTTATTAAAAATAATATTATTATTTAATTATTAAAATTTAAAATAAAAATAAATCTTGCTTTCCCATAGCAAGATTTAGTGCAAAGGCATAAATTATCAGTTCAGCTCTCTATCAATATCGCCATGAGGGATCTGAAAATTCTCCAGTTTTGCATTTGAATGTCTGGTCGTCCCCATAGTGCTGGCTGTCCAGGAAATAGCCAGCTGCCAAGCCAGGCATTGCATACTGTCACTCCAGCAAGCACCAATTCTCGACCCTGCTGCTGGCAGCTGCTCAGTTCCCATTATCCTGCACTTTTGAGAGCCAGAGGTCACTCCAAATCAGATGTTACTCATTTTCATATGCATTCTAAGAGCTTTTGAGATGTGTTTACCAATTGTACCCACCCTTATCATCCCTACTGCTTGTGAACTATCTTCTGCTCCACTCTGGCATCAGATAGATGCTACAGAATACTTCCTAGGGTCTATGTGCTCTGTTTCTGGTACCGACTGCCAGAGCCATGGCTGTATACAGGGTTGCATATAAAGGGATATCTAAATAGGCCTAAAATGTAACTGCAGAGGAAGGAATAATTCACCTCCTCAGTCCTTCTAGTGAATGCATTTGTAGTAACACACTGCAGCAGGAAATCCCTGCTGTTGCTCCTCAGGAGAAGATTGTCTCTCATACTGTGATCTCGCTTATTTGTATTCCTGTTCTCTAATGTTTATTATCACAGGAGCAAAGACACAAGGGAGGTTCAGTGTGAAGCTGAACTGAACTCCATACTGTAAAGACTGTACCCGGTATCTGTGTCATTATATATATGTATATGTATGCATTTGTGTATCTAAATATATACAAATACATGTGTTATTATATGCAGGGAGAGTATATGTATGTATATATTATAGAGAGAGAGAGTACATGTCACAGAATCACAGCATGGTTGGGGCTGGAAGGGACCTCTAGAAACGATCTAGTCTATCCCCCCTGCTAAGTTCACCTACAGCAGGTTGCACACGATTGTGTCCAGGTGAGTTTTGAATATCTCCAGAGAAGGAGACTTCACAACCTCTCTAGGCAGCCTGTTCCAGTGCTCTGTCACCACCAAAGTAAAGAAGTTCTTCCTCATATTCAGATGGAACTTCCCATGTTTCAGTTTGTGATCATTGCCCATTATCCTGTCACTGGGCACTACTGAAAAGAGTCTGACTCCATACTCTTGATGCTCACCCTTAAGATATTCGCATTCATTGATAAGATCCTCTGTCAGTTGTTTCTTCTCCAGGCTAAACAGGTCCATCTCTCTCAGTCTTTCTTCATAGATGATGGAGAGATGCTCCAGTCCCCTAATCATCTTTGTATCCATTCGCTGGACACTTTCCAGTAGTTCCTTGTCTTTCTTGAACCGGGGAGCCTGGAACTGGACACAGTAGTCCAGGTAAGGCCTGACTTCCTCTTCCTAATCAGGTGGCCTGTAGTAAACACCCACAACAGTGTCACTCATCTTAGCCTGCCCCTTAATTCTTACACATAAGCTCTCAACTCATTCTTCATCCACCCCTAGGCAGAGCCCGATACATACTAGTTGCTCTATCACATAAAGAGCAACTCCACCAACTCACCATACATAGACATCAATGACAGCATTCCACTCATGCGACCTATCCCACCACATCTCTCTAATCACAATGGGATCACTGTCCTAGTTCATTATAGTAGGACAACGTGAATAAGAATTGCCTAATGACACCTAACTTCTCTTCTGTGATTGATTGAAAGTACAATCTTTTCTTCATTATTTTGTTACTTAATCTTCTCCCTATCTTTTACACTGAGTTTTCTATTTAGCTCTTCCTCTGATTAATTTTCCTATAGACTCAGAGATGATAAGCTTTTAAAAAGAAAAAACCCGAGAATTTATTTGCCAGATTGGCTTTCTTCCACAAAGCCTAACAACTCCAATGCTCAGAGCTTGTTAGGTCTGATTCTTTTCTAACTATATCCATGCGTTCCGAGATGTGATTGATCTCTAGGAAAAGAAAAACTTATGCAGTTGAAAAATTTAAAAAGTGTGTAACATGGATAAGTGTCACACAGCTGGCTATGAGAGAGAAGGGTATTAATCACAACATTTAGATAGATTATAGATGCAGTTGAACTTTTTTCTCCCTTGCTGCATCCATTCGTTTTGGGATAGTCACTGTTCCACTATTCTAACGGAGAAAAACATGTTTCATTTAAACAGCTGAAAAGGCTGAACCTTACTTTAAGGATCATCTCATGGCTCATTGAAAAATACAAGCTCAAAGACAAGAATTAGCTTTAGATTAAGATTCAACAAACCTCTAGAAGAAGAAAAATCTGAGAGTGAAAACACAGTAAACATGTTTGATAGAGACAACTGTACTATATTAAAATTCAGACTGCCTTTATGAAGCATGGAATTTGTGACCCTTAGAAAACATCACCGTGAAGCTGGTGCATAGCATTTTGGCTCAAGCCTACCACCACTCCCTTGGCAGCCAAAGGTAACACTTCTGATGTCTTCAAAAGAAGTCAGAGTAATCCCGCATTTCTGCTTTTAGTTCTCTGTTTCTAACAACCCATCAGTCCCTATAAAGAAAGGCAACAGGGCTTTTTTCCTTTTGTAACCCAGAAAAGCACCACACAGCCGTTTGCTCACACCCCACAGCAGGATGTGGGAGAGAACTGAAAAAAGGTAAAACTCATGGGTTGAGATAAAGACAGTTTAATAGAACAAAAGAGGAAAGGAATATAAAAAGGGTAATAAAAGAATATATATAACAAGTGATGCACAATGCAATTGCTCACCACTCACTCACTGATGCCCAGCCCATCCTGAGCAGTTGACCCTCCACCCCCGGCCAACTCTCTACAATTTTATTGTTCAGCATGATGTGATATGGAATGGGATATCCCTTTGGCCAGTTCAGGTCAGCTGTCCTGGCTGTGTCCTCTCCCAGCTCCTTGTGCACTTACAGCCTCCTTGATGGCAGGACAGTATGCGAAGCTGATCTTAGGGTCCTTTCCAACCCTAACTATTCTATGATTCTATGATTCTATGACTGTGTGTAAGCACTGCTCAGCAATATCTAAAACATGGGTGTGTTGTCAACATCATTCTCAGACTAAATCCAAACACAGCACTGTATCAGCTACTAGAAAGCAAAGTAACTCTATCCCAGCTGAAATCAGGACACTTTTCCAACTGGCTGGATTGTCATGAGTTCTTCCCAAACAAGCACATGCTTATATTGAATCTGAAAATAGAGTTTCATACCATTCTTACTCAGTAGCAGGGAATTACTTCAGCAGAGGTTGTTGGGGTATTCTTTTAGATGGTCTTTTATCTGAAAATACTGGTTTGCTAAAATGGCCATTGGATTAGATGGTGTTTCAGATCAAACAGGAGAAAGAAAGCAGGGTAAAAATCTTATGACTAAAACACTTGCCCTTGTAAATATGCAGCAATGCAGAAGCTACTATAGTGCTTTACACACCAAAGTATGCATCACCAGGCTGTACAGCAGCTATTGCTCTTATTCAGTACATACTTTATGATTCACACAAAGTGGAAAAGGTCTTTCAGTCTGAACATGGTAAATAGATAGATTTATATATATATATATGTATATTTCTATATATAATAGATAGATCTATTTCAATAGATCTAGGGCAGGGCACATGCCTAAAGTGCAGAGACCTGCTGCTCTTTCTTTTGGTTTCTGTCATGAAATTCTGGAGGCATTAATTTCCTTAGGAAGAATAAATACAACCATTCCTAATACTCAGGAAAAATACCTAAGACAAATAAACAATTTAATTCTTAAGTCTCTTACATGCCATCACAGATGCCGGTAAAAAGCCTTTTGCCAAACAAACTTTTTTCTGTGGAAATATGCCCCTGAGGTGGAGCAAGCTTGTCAATAAAAAGGTTCTTGAGGTGATTTTGGTATTCCTCAGCAAAGACAGGGCATTCATATCACTGCTATCAGCTTGTTTAGCTGTTCAATTTATTTTGTGTTGTCACCAGAAAGAATGATAAGAAATGCTTGGGGAACTATCACATGTCTTCGGGCTAACTGCAGGCCTTAAAGCTGCAGGCTTCTCCTGAAAGCATCTTTAAGATTATATTGGGTGAGTTCTGGTTGCAAACTTCTGTTATATTAGGGTGGGCTGAGTGGTGCAAGAAACCTGAAGTTCCTTTAAACCATCTCTTTCTCTTTGGATTTCATCACATTTTTATGTTAAAGTGTTTTGGAAAGGCAACAGGTCTGCACAGGGAGTAAGTTAGCCTAGTCTGGAACTCTCATTCCAGTCACAGTATTATGGTTTTCCAGTCTGAAGGATGTTTTTAGTATGATAAAAGTTAGTTTTGCAGGTCTGCAAGGCATTTCATGCTTTCCTTTGGAAATATGTGTATTAGAACAAGTCATGACCAGAAAAAAAAAAAAAAAGAAGACTCACAGACAGCTTTTTATTCAATTTGTAGCTTGGTACTGGACCATTATTTCAACTCAATGTAGCAAATCACTTTTTCCCTACTTTAAGCACCAATTTCTTATGAAGATTTTAGTCACATGATCTCTACCTTACCAGTAAGCACGTATTATTTGCTCTCCACTACCTTTTTTAATGGCCACCCAATGGGGTCATATATCACCCTATTTGTTTTATCTGCATCTGGTCAAACTGTTCCTAAAACAGTTGTTTATTGAAATAATTTAACTTCTTTTTTTCCAGTTCTACAAAATATCCATAAGAAGAATGTGACTTTTATTACTTCATTCTTTATTCATAAGTGTTTGTCAGATCACTTATGTGAACAAATTATTGCCTGTGGATTCTTCTCAAAACTTCCAATCATTCCTTGCCATCTGGACAAGGCTGGTTTCATTAGTCACACAGGCTTATTTATATCCTTTGATATGCAGTAAGCATCCTTTTGGAGACTGAGCTAGGGATGCCCAAGTTAAAAAGACAATTCATTTTAGCCTTAGTTAACTCTAGAGCTGCAGTGGGCTCAAATGCTCTCAGGAGTACATGGAATGACAAATATCTACCAAGGGAAAACTTGAATAACCTGAGTTTAAAGAAACTGACTAACAGTTACTAGAAATGTTCTTAAATATTTTTCCCTTTTTTTTTCATTTTCCACACAGAAATAATATATCCATTTTCCCACATATATACAGTCTCTGTGCTCAGTCAGTTCCCAAATGAACCAGCAAAATAGGTAACCTTCTGCTGGTTACCTATTGGTCTGGAATGCTTCTTGTATGTTTTACATGTCATATATACATATGTAGATGTGTTTGTGTGCTGATGTCATTGACATTAGTGTTTACTTGACCATGAATTCTTTGTATTTCTTTTCTGATTTATGTAGCAGATGAGGCAGTAAGTCTCTAGCCAGAAACGCTCATAGAAATAAAAACATATATATTCCGTATTTATAAATATTCCTCTTGACACATTTCACACATTTATGCGGAGACATTACTTCATCCTCCTCACACTGGTCTCCACTTAAACTCACTGGTCTCTCTTTTGTAACACATTATTTACAGATCACTTGTGATAAACACTGATGTGAGGGGAAGAGCCAAGCAGCACCTTCATGTCTCCTGCCCATGCTAAGATGTCCCACTGGGGATGCAGGGCTGCTAGCAGGCTGCATCCTTGCTCCTTGACTTTCCTTAGCCAACTCCATCCCCATTAATTTACTGCTGCTTTATTGACTATCCTGTCCATCATTCAGATGGATTATTAAGTATATATACTTCTGGCTCAACTTGCCAGAGGTAGTGTAACTTTACCTTATTCTCTGGCTTAGATTTTAAAGAATTTCTACCACCTAATTCTCCCAATATTATGAATAGATGATAATTTCTCGGTATATATCTTTTTCTATTAAATGCTTTCATTTACAATTCACACCTGGAGGTTTTCATTTACTTTTCTAACTGCTCATTAAAAAGTGAATATCATGGTTTAGGAAATGATTTGGGAACATAATTTGGCATGTGAGCTAGGTCTAGTTACTAATTATCACTTGTTAATGTTTGAAGGGCCTGGCTGCTTTCAGAGCAACCCTCATCAGTGGAGATAGGCTGCAGAAGATTTCTCTCCCTGTGCATATCCTATGTTACTCAGGTGTGAGCTGGGAGCCTGAAGGTCTCCCACAGTTGGCAAAAGCAAATGAACTCCAAGCATGGGACAGGGGCTGCAAAGTGAGGAACTACCTTTTGGTGAATTCTTCTGGGAAAAGACAAATGGCAGCAGTATTTAGTAAATAGTAGTAAGTAGAGTTTGGTAAATAGTATGTAGTGTTTAGTAAATACTAAATAGTAAATAGGGGTACTTAAAAGTGAAAACACTGAAAGTCTAAATGTACATATGAATGGCAAAGAACAGAGCCTGGGGTAGAAAGTCTGTGCTTTTGTACTCATTTCTTGGGCTGTTATGCTCTTCACTGACTCAGATTTCAAAAGAAGAGAATAGGCACTGGGAGCTTTGGAAGTGAAGGACTGTGATGTTGCTTAAATTCAAGGAAAGCTTTGGAGCACATCTCTCAATGGTGTACTAAAGGCAAATGAGCCTGGCAAGCACAGCCTGTAAACCTCCTCACAAGGATCAGCCAGGGCTCCTGCTTTGAAATAAGTGTGGCACCCTCCCACCATTTGGGAATCTCATTTTATTCTATTCTATGCATAGTGCTTTTTTCCCTATTTGTTACCCTATAGAACAGAATCTCATACCATTTTTATCTTGCTTGTATGCATGAAAAGTTAAGACATATTAATTTCAAACATAGATGAATCCCTGTAAAAATAAGCCTCCGTCCTTCTGGACACACACCTATGTGTATCTGGATACACACCTATGTGTATCTGGATACACACCTATGCAAAACCATGGATCCAGCTAATCTATTTCTTCATGGGTTTGCATGGAAGAAAACCCCAGCATTGTGCACATACACCAGCACAAACGTTAGTTTGACAGAATATTGTTTGAAATATCGTTTCAGATTAATGCATTCTTCATATAGGAAAAAATAAGAAGGTGCTGGGGGAAGAGTTTAGTTGGGAAATGAGAGATATCAATGAGAAGGAGTGAGGCCTAAGAGAGGATAAGAAAGAGGAGCGCAAGGCTGTATAGCATGCATGCTGTCGCAATGCGATAGATGGATTCTTGAGCAGGGGCTTAACAAGCAGTGGTCCAAATTCAATAAATCTTACCCACAGGGTTAGCAGGACAATCTTCCTATTGAAAAATAATTGACTCTGCCTCGGGGCAAAAGGAAAAACAAATTTCATCACACACAGAGCTGCAACATAGGACTCTAGTGATTCTTGTGTCACAGTTGAGCTGAAGACTTTGATGTATCTTCCAGTGCTCTAACACATGTGCTAATGGATTGATAATTAAAAAACTTATACTGGGAATACTGAGTTAGTTATCAGGTTACCAGAAGGATTAGAAGGAACCTGATTAATATCATCTTAGAAACAGTCATAGAAGTTCAGTATGCGTTCATCCCCTCTGTGGTCCTTCGCATCCTCTTTCAGAGGTTGCTGTGCCCATATAATCAGGTCACATCTGCACTCATAGGCTCATCCTGGGCAAAGTCAGCTGGGTTGGCCTGAGCCCCTCTGGGGCTGCATCCAAATTACTCCAGTCACCCAACTGTGGGCTTGACTCAGCTTATCATCAGTGACCAGGTAGCATGAATAAGCTTTCCCTCCCTCCAGAGATGCTAATCTTTTTCCCTATGTAGGGCTTTTGCACTTTGGAGCAGCATCAAGCTTGTACTAACAAGTGTAACTCAAGTATCATGGAACGGAAATAGTTTCTTGTTGATCATCTGGCAGCGTGAGAACCCAGTCTTACTTTCTCATTTATTCATTACACGCAGAAGTGGTTAATTCATTTAACTGCTCTCTGAAAATAGTAAACATCCTGTTGTTTTCATTTTCATAGCTAAACTCTTCTGTAGTGGAATAATTTTATTCCCCACTTAAGAAGTTATTTTAACATGCACTCTTTAATGAAAATCATCAATTTAATATAGATGTATTTGGTCTTCATGATTTTCACAGATTTCTGCTCTACATGAAGCTCAAGGGGTGCCTGAGTACCAGTGTGGGACAAGGCTGATGGTCAGCCTTGAGGGGCCATCTAATGTCACAGATTTGTCTCCTTTACTTCTATCAAGTCCTTTCTGTCAGGTGAGACCTACCCCCACATCTGTCTCTAATTCCTCAAATACCATAACTGAGGCAATTAAGTGTTACTAAAATGTATCATAGAATCATAGTATCAACTGAAGAATTCTGGAGATCGTAGGATAATTTGCATGTTTATGCCATTTTACACATCAATTCCCTTTTAATCACACTGGGCAGGAAGATTATCTCCCTCTTTTGAAAGACAGTGCCATATGTATTACAGAATCAGAATCATAGAATCATAGAATCTTTAGGGTTGGAAAGGGCCTTAAGATCATCTAGTTCCAACCCCCCTGCCATGGGCAGGGACACCTCACACTAAACCATACCACCCAAGGCCTCGCCCAACCTGGTCTTGGGCACTGCCAGGGATGGAGCATTCACAACCTCCCTGGGCAACCCATTCCAGTGCCTCACCACCCTAACAGGAAAGAATTTCCTCCTTATATCCAATCTAAACTTCCCTTGTTTGAGTTTGAACCCATTACCCCTTGTCCTATTACTACAGTCTCGAATGAACAGACCCTCCCCAGCACCCCTATAGGCCCCCTTCAGATACTGGAAGGCTGCTATGAGGTCTCCACGCAGCCTTCTCTTCTCCAGGCTGAACAGCCTCAACTTCCTCAGCCTATCTTCATACAGGAGGTGCTCCAGTCCCCTGATCATCCTTGTGGCCCTCCTCTGGACTTGTTCCAACAGTTCCATGTCCTTTTTATGTTGAGGACACCAGAACTGCACCCAATACTCCAGGTGAGGTCTCAGGAGAGCAGAGTAGAGGGGCAGGATCACCTCCTTCGACCTGCTGGTCACGTTCCTTTTGATGCAGCCCAGGATACAGTTGGCTTTCTGGGCTGCAAGTGCACACTGCCGGCCCATGTTCATTTTCTCATCAACCAGCACCCCCAAGAAACTACTTCTGCCAAAAATACGTGGAAACAGAAAAGTTAAAGCAAACACTTTGTAAAATAACTTAGCTTTGTTTTGTGGAGATTTTAGCTTGTTTGGTTGAATTGTGGGGGTTTAGGGTTTGGGATTTGGGGTTTGTTTTTTTTTTAAATCAGGTCCCAGCTTTTTTTCATTCATGTCTTGGCACTGGGGAGTTATTTTTACTGGGAGATTTCTGCCTGTTGTCACTTTGACATATTACTTGTTAACTCTAGAGCTGACACACAGTTTACTTATTGCTGGATGCAAGAGTTAGAATGAATAACAACTGCCAGAGAAGTCCTAGTTTAGACATAAGGTCAACCTTCTAAGGAAATTCATGTTTAACCTTTACACTGTTATTTCTCCTTTCATTTATTTATTTTTTTAATATAATTCTCTGCTTTGTTCCATTTTCTAGTGGGGCATTAGAAAACCTAGAATTACATAAAATATTAACTGTGTATTTTTAAGGCAGTCGGAAATTACAGAAACAAAACTAAGAAGGTGTGCCACATGGAGCAAGCCACTCAGGAGTGTTTCCTTATCTATTTTTTATAGAACATTTTTTTTAGTGTTAAAAATCCTTTCTCTTTATGGAGAGGTCAGCTGGATTAAGCAAAGTTGGGTGACATAAGTTCTCTTCGAGCTTGAAGGCTGAATTGATTATAGTGTATCAGTCTGGAAGAGATAATAGTCCTGATAATAGAATTCATTTCATTTCTTCTTTAAAAAAATAGATACAGGAGAGAGGATATGTAATTCTGCTATAATTCAGTCCTTCAGTTAGAAAAAGTTGCTTGGGTTTCACTGAAATGACATCATTTTACAGCCAAACATCAGTTCTAATGTGTATTTTCTCTTACCACATATGAAGTAAAAAAGTGTATAGTCAGTTTGCAGAGTAGACTTGGTTTCTAGTTTGTTTGGCTTTCTGGTTTGGTTGGTTTTGTTTGGTTGGCTGATTGGTTTTTTTTGTGGTTTTATTTGTACATTTGATTTTTTAATAAATGCATATTTATAAATATATATATTTATTGTATATTTATTATATATATTATAAATATATATATTATAAATATGTATATTATAAATATATATATTATAAATAGACTCCTGTCATTTTGAACAAGATGTTAGAGTCATAGCATGTTTAGGGTTGGAAAGGACCTTAAGATCATCTAGTTCCAACTCCTATGCCATGGGCAGGGACTTCTCACCCTAGACCATGTTGCCCAAGGTTCTGTCCAACCTGGCCTTGAACACTGCCAGGGATGGAGCATTTACCACTTCTTTGGGCAACCTGTTCCAGTGCCTCACCTCCTTCACAGTAAAAAACTTCTTCCTTATATCTAACCTGAACTTTCCCTGTTTATGTTTAAGCCATCACCCCTTGTGCAATTGCTTCAGTCCCTGAAATATTTGGCAAATATGTATATACAAAATCAGTTCTTTTCCAAAAAACGTGTTATCAATTCTTATTCTTTCAAGATATTAAGAAGAAAATAATCAATTGTGTTCCACACCTGCAATTTTATCAAAACCACTATTTCAGGGACTGATTTTGTTAAAAGTTGTCTAGAATGAATGAATTTGGCCATACAAAGCATGGCTGACAAAGTACCACTAGCAATTATTAGCTTTTAGGCTGAAGGAAATTCAAATGACTGATCTGTAAACTTCTACATAAGAAGGTTTGGAGAAAGTGCTGACAGGCCCCTATCTCCAGTGCTGCTGCCAGGTGTTGTTATAATTAGTTTTTGGAAGCAAAGAACTGCTCATTTCTGCAAGCAGAGTAAAACCTTGTCTGCAGACCAGGTCTGTTAATTCGAGACTGAGCATTATTTCAACCCTTGGTCTGCCTAAGAAGAATAAAGAGCTTTTGGTATAGAGGTCTTTGGTGCTGAATAAACATCCTTAGGTCTAGACTTCGGGATCCTTTAGTCAGCAGAAACCAGCAGGGGTTAGAAAGATCTGAGCATTTTCAGCTCATTTGCCATGTAATTTATGGAATAAACCTATGGACAGACTTTTAAACCAGCAAACTGCTGAGAAAAAATGGGTTCTCATTCAGCAGTTCAGCTGCCAGTGTGTTAGAGTTAGTAAGAAAATCACTTCTTTCTCCTTTGAAGAGTTAGAGAGAAATGTATGTAACAGAAAAAAAAAAAAAAAGCACAACACTGGAAAAGGCAGCATTAAGAGAAGAGCACAGGTTTTACTCTCTTGCTAGTTTTACTCTCTTTGTAAGCTGACCCTTAGTTTATCTCTTAATGAAACACATATGCAAATATTTTTGACACCTCAGGGTGTATTAAGAGGCTGAATTAGTGCTACTCATCACTAAGCATAGATTGCAGTATACATTCTCTTTTTTAGACTTACTGGAAAATCCAAAGGTCCAAATGTAACTGCAGTGGGAATTAAGGACAATAGGTCTGGGAAAGTTACATTATTCTAAAAAGAAAAATAAATAAATGACAAGGTAGTTTTTTACTGAGGGCAAAATATTACATGTCTCCTACAGCAGAGACAGTGTGCTTAAATTAACAATTGGCTGCTACTGTGTCCCATAGAAAATCATGGGAAAACTCACCTTATAAATAATCCCCAGTGAAAAGATTAGATGTATAATTATAGAGATAGATATTGGAAGAAAAAAGGTAAATTTGGTGGTTAGACAATAGCTGCAGCGTGGAGACTCTGCATCTCATTTTAATGGTTGTACGTTATCCTCTGTGAATGATATTATTAACTGCATCTCATTGCTGTAAAAGTGTTCTCTTTGTCTCACTAAAAATGGTTTCCTCTAAACTATAAGTAACAGCCTTAAGGAACCTTCATGTCCAATACTGATAAATTCTAAACAAAGTTGTGATGTCACGTGAGGCAAAGCACTTAAGCTGGCTTTTACGTGATCCAGATCAGGCTACTCTGAGGCTGCTGTGCTAGTTAAGAGCTTAAATTCCTGAAGCTGAAAATACTTGAAATCATGAAATCATGGTCATTGTTATCCTCAGATATCTCACCAGTCGCTTTAGAGCAGTTGGTATGTTCTGAGAACCAGTTGGAAAAGCAGCTATGCACACCTACATCAAAAATTCATTGCTGATACCACCGAATAAGGGCTGTTGCTCACAGTGAGTGGTCTGATAGCAACAAATAGAAATTTACATTTGGCATCCATTGCCCTCGGTGCTAATCTGGAACAGAAGGTACAGTACAAACTGAGAAGCTGGCAGTGATAAATTTACAACCTTAACAGAGAGAGAAATGTGAAGATGAAGCTAACAGTTCCCAGCTCTTGCAGTCCAGAGGCAAGATGTTGAAACCTGATGTTGAAGTAACATCTTTCTACCTTTATGCATATGAAATGGCTAGAATTCAACAAAGCAACAAATTTATCAGTGGATGGAGGGGAAAGTATGACCCACAGGCTGTCTCTGATCATGTACTATCATGCTGTGAATCCCATCTCCCCTTCTTGAATGGTTGAATGTGAATCCCATCTCCCCTTCCTTTCTCTGTTGATTCCCCTGGCTACAGGCTACAACTCAGTCTTGCCTTCTCATTTAATCTGAAGTCAACTGTTTCCAGCTGCTGTCAAAGACCAAAACATTTCCTATGTCCTTAGCTGTAGGACTTTACAAATCACACCCAAGCAACAAAAGCACCAGCTCTCACAGTATTTCCTAGAAGAGCTAAGAACCACTGAGGGCCTAAGTATGTTGTGTTGATTTCTGAATTTTTTCAGTGAGAAGAACATCTGTTGTCTTCTAATGTCATTATTTCATAATTACTGTATGATATTGCTGGGTTTGAGCATAGTATTGTGATTTCATGAATTAGTCCTTTTGCAGTATAGCTTTTTGCAGGGTAATGTTGAAAAAACATGAAAGAGATGGTTAAAGTTCGGGAGGGGGGGTGTGTCTTGCCCTTGTTGGGTTATTTTTATTTTAATTATGAATGAGAAAGGTTTTCTGGTGTGGCTTTGTGCCCTGGTAGTCTAGATCCAACCTGACTGACAGGTAAGTGAACTGCAGGGTGGTAATGTGAAATACATTTATGTTTATTTTGGGATTTCCTGCCTGTCTCATAAATCCATCTCTTTAACGGTAATTCCCAGTCTGCCTCCCTGGTGCTGCTTCTTTCCTTACTTCTGTGACTGTGTCCCACTTGTCTGAGGGTTAATTATATGAAGTAAGCTTGCATTGCAGTGCTGTAAACTTGCTGAGTAGAGTGTGTGTAGGAAAAAATTCCCATGTGATCGCTGTGCTCACTAGTGCCAGTGGGCCCCTTGGGAAGGAGGGTATTATAGGAAGGTGTTTGTGGTTGTGTTTTATTGAACTTTGAAGGTGAAATTGAGGTATGAACTTGGGAGGTTCTGAACTAATGAATATGAACTAATACTCAAGGAAGACCTTTACTAGTCAGTAAAATTTGTACAACTCCTGTGTCTACCCCTTTCTGGTGAATACATTATAAAATACTTTATAGTTGTTCATGTGAAAGAAATCCACACCTGCTTAAGCTGAATCTGTTAACATTTGCTGTGACTTTTTTCCTTACTTTTGTCTGCATATAAATCACTCAGGTGATGCTGCTGACAGATCCTGTGGTTAAATTTAATAATGAAAGCATGTGCTTTCTTAAGCTAATTATCTCTACCACCCTTGAAACTCAGATTAAATTTCTGCTTCCAAAGAAAAATATGTTTTAAATACATATTTCTGGGATGTGTTTGGTTTTCAGTTCTTTTTTTTTGTGTATGGCTACATAATGGCAGCTCCTATCGAAGCATCTTTTTGTGAGGCAAAAGCAAGGGCCACAATGATAGCTAGTCAAATAAAAGGATTGTAACTTAAGATGTATGTTCTTAGCAAGTGTGCTGATAGGCAGGGAGAGAATCTTGTAAACAAAGCTGCCCATATGTTTCATCTTGAACATTTTAACAAGGAAGTTTGGTATTTTTTTTCTCTCTTTTTGTCTGACAACACTTACACGGTTTCATGTTTTTTGACTGATAAAGCTCCTGTAATGTTTTTCTGTGGTGTGGGGTTTTTTTTTTGGATTTTCTTTTTTGGGGGGATTGTGGTTTTTTTTTTCATTTTTTTTTTGGGGGGGGGGGGTGGTGGGTGGGTTGGGGTTGGTTAGGTATTCTGTGAAAATACAGAACAAAGGTGCATCCAAGACAGCATTTCACAGAATAGATGAGCTCCCAGGGGGCTTAGTTTCTTAGATTTGGCAGATGATGAAGGAAGAATCTTCTTTTGATGAAAGGATGTGGGGAATCTGAATGAATAATGAAAACTAGCATGTGAAGAAATAGTATTTTTCTCTGGGTTTTGACCATGTATGAATATCTTAAAGCTTGTCATTGAGATAAGTAGTTTGAAATTATATTAATGATTAAAGCAAAAAGAGGCTGTGGGAGGCAGAAGAGGAAGAAAAGGGGAATTCATACAGTGCTGTGGGTGGCTTTTTTCTTTTTGAGAGCTTCATAAAACATAAAGGTGATAAATACGGGGTAAGGACAAAGCAGTTGAAAGAGTGGCAGAAGGAAGAAAACATGGTTCGGCATTTACAAACATCCGCAAAGCTAGGCTGCAAAGTGGGAGTATGCAGCGCATCTGAATGACAAGAGCAACAATCTATCTTAATTTGAGCCTACAGACATGTACAATGGTACCAAGAACTAAGCTCAAAATATTGGAGTAAATGGAGCTATAACTGAAAGAAAACTGGTACGAAGAAACAGATAGTGAAGGCAGCTCAGGGTGGGTGCTATAAAATAATAAAGGATAGTGGAGGCAGATAATAGGCAAGTTGGAGAGAGGGAGAAAAAGAGAGAAGTTCTATCAAATACAGCCTTCTGTCATTGATTTCTTTCACAGGATGAGTCACAAAAGGATGATTTTTTTCATCTTTATCCTCCTTTCCTCCACTTAGCATTAGTAGAACTCCAGTAAGCAACTCATTTCTTCACCAGTGCCACAAGGGAGAGAGTTGAGCCTGACATAACTAATCTATTTGGTTTTCATACCTCTATTTTCCCAGTGGCTTTTGTTTGTGGGCTTGAGCAATACCAAGAGAGAAGTAATGATTATTGATGTTAAGATTGTGTTAAAAGAAATAAGAAACAGTAGCTTCATGCAATTTCTACATTTAATTGCATAGAAGTCGGCATTGTATTCAGCTTATTGTGATGCTATCCTTTTTAATGTTAATTGAGTGTGATTTGACCAATTTACTGTGATTTTTTTTTCTCTTTTTCCATGTTCAGTCTTTCTTGTGCATTGCTCCCCAGGTTCTCTTCCTTCCTACTTAATGAAACTCTACCAGATTGTATTGGTGGTTAAACAGAGTATCAGAAGCTAGATATCATCTTTAACCTTATTTTCTATTCCTAAGTGTAATTTTAGCAATTAACCTTTTTGTGCAATGAAAAGAAAGTAATGCAGCAGAAGTGACATTAAGAAGAAAAACTGTTCTGTTATTAAAACTGCTATCAGGATAAATTAGTATCTTCTCAGATAACTGCTTTCGTCTTTTGAGCCTCCTCATGTTAAAGAGTGAACCTTTACCTCTTCCATATGCCAGCAATCTTTTCATTAACTCTTTTGGGGAGTATCAGTAAGAATGTTATGGCTTTTACTTGCTTTAGAAACATATTACAGGGGATTATCTACCAAGTACTAGCATATGCCAGTGCAAAAATCAAACAGTAGTTTTGTAGTGATCTTTTATGTGTGTGTTCAAAACCTACCAAGCCCTGCTACGAGAAGGTCAGATTCTAGTTCTGCAGTAAGCTAATATTACGTTTTTTTTTTCTGTAGCTTGGAATTATCAAAGCTGCTATTAATAAAGGAAGCAAGTTACACAACCATTGTATTGTACTAAACTTCAAATAATATTAAGAAGTTAATGATTCTCTGTGTAGGCTACCCCTAAACACTGGAGGACTGTGTACTTGAACATACAGCCTAGGCAAATAAGCACCCTTTGCATTGCTTTACTGCCCTTTTGCTGGGAGTACCAGTGATTAAAATAGCACCAACAGAGGGTTTTGTTTAGCTTAAGGAAAGTAGTCATGTACCAAAAGCAGCACTAGAATCAAAACACAGAAAAACATACTTGGATTTCTAAACTCCTGATCAAGAGGAGGGGCTGGGGGAGAGAAGGAAATGGGTGGTGCCTCAAGGGAGCCTTTGGAGGAAATGGGGTGGAGGGGAATCCTAGTTCTGTTTGCTTTGGCTTCTAAACAAATTCTGAGAGTTGTTTGTGAACAAAGGCACTGTGTGAGCCACTTCTTGGCTTAAATCGCCTTCTGCAGGTAAGGGGCTGCTTCAGCCTCTCTTGCTCTACCCCATCTGTTTTAGCAAGCATTGCTTTGGTCCCCTGCTCGGAGGGGGATTGCTGGCTGAGACAATCCCCTGATGGGCTTACTTCCATGCTAGGACACGTTTGTAGCAATTCCCGATGGTATATGCTGCTTGGAGGGATTGAGAGGAACAGCAAGCAAACGGTGCATAAAGCTGTTCTGAGGATAACTCCTGAAGACAAGGGATGATGGGAGCTTTTGCACTTGGAATTGTGTTATCTCTGCTGTTCTCCAGGGGTGGCACCCAGTGCTTATTGCAAAAGGCCACCTCAGTGAGTGGTTAACCCCTTCATCAGCTTGACAGTGCCAGATCTGTGTGTAAAAGACCTATGAGGAAGCCTTGCTGAATCCAACCAGGACCGAGATCTTAAACCTAGTAACAAACTGCACGTTACACAAGCACTCATTACATGCATTTAGAGATGCTGCTGGATTTGAGGCCAGGAGGGATTATTAATATTAGTTCACCAGGCTTTCTGCTCTATATATGCCATAGAAATTTCACCTAGCAATTCCTGTGTAAGGCCCGTAATTTCTAATTAATTACAGAATAGACTTTTTAGATGGTTAAATGGATTCAAAACTTAATGTGATGAAGAATCCAGATTGTCACTTGTTAAATTTAATAGGGAAGATAATTTGCCTGTGTAACAAATGCAGGTTGTACTTGTTTAAGTTTGATATATCATACTTCTGACATCAATGATCTGAAATAGGGATAAAGTAGCTCATCTACCTGAACAGTTCTAGCTCAACATTGCATGTACTACTGCAGATATACTTACTCAGTTGTATATTGGCTGGTTTTTATTTAGTTCAGTGTCAGTGTGGAATCTACCAGCTCTGCTGAAAAGCTGCATTCTTCAAATGTGATTACTTTGTTCACAGAGCCTACATCATCCCAGCCTTAAGAAAACCTGTCCAGGCTTGCTTGAAGGTAATGCTGCCTGTAGCTTGATGCAGTAAAACAGCTTTCAAGAGAACCCCTCATACTCCCTGCTTAGAAAGTCTCCTTTGTTGGTTCTTCCAGGTGGGTCAGACAGTAATCTGGCTTTCCTGTCCTGTTTGTCTGTCTTTCAACATGATGAAGTTTTACTCTGTGTTTTCTAAGATTGTACTGGATCTGTTATTGTCACAATATGCATATTGAAAATCCTATTTGACATGCTTATAAACAACTGTTGCTTGTTTTTTTGTTTTGGTTTTTGAACCTTCTCTTGGGTTACCCTGGCAGCAAAATCAAAAGAATGTGACCATCCCAGTTGGCAAAATTTTAAGCAAGTGGATGTATGAAAATGATAGAGCATCATGTCTGATGCTACTTCCTGAGAAAGTGATTCTGTATTACACAATTGTGTGAAACAGACCCTTTCAATAAAGGAATGACATATTTGAATTTTGTGCGCACTTTAGGTGTTTAAACTTCTAGCTGGAACCTACTGCTGTCTGGGTGTATAGCAGCTAAGTTGAACAATCAAAAGTTACATTATAACAAGAAGTCATTTAAAATCTGGATCAACATCTCTTTTCCAGATGAACTCTTACTGTGTCAAACTGTAGCATATTAGTTCTAGGTATGAAAATGAGTATAAAGCCTTCAGAAGGAAGCAGGTTCTAATAGTTAAAGAATGTTACTGGATTATCCTTGATCTTCATAGAATCCTTCAATTGTAGGGGACTGATTAGCATTCACGAGTTGTTCTTTATTGTGATGTTTTCTCTCTTCAAAATGGATAAAGATTTTCTTGCAACAATGACATTGAGCTCCCATTACAGAAATTCAGTGGCTGCAAATCATGTTCCCACCAATAGTGGCTTTGCAAGCCAGCTATATGCTTTGCTTTACTACAAATCTTGTGCCAAAGTTCATCTTGTAGAACATGTTCTGGCCCAAATTTACACATGCTAGTGAGGATACTGCATCTGATAGCTATTTACTGTAATGAAGTAGCATTTACTAGATCTTAAGAAGATTGCAGAAAGATATAGCTTATTTGATAGTTTTATAATCTCTATACTAATTTTGATAGAAGTGGCTATGATTCAATGTGCACAGGTAAACAATTGTGTGTTATATATTATGAAACCTAATGTTAAACATCTGACAAAATATGTGAAGTTTGGAGAACAAACTATATACCATAGACATTTTTCTCTGAGCAGTTGCATTATAATTCTATCTTCTAAATGAATTAGGTTTACTGAACAAGATGAGCTTTTTGAGAGGGAGGACCCCCTTCTATGTTTTTTCTTACTCTTACTTTTCTTTTTACCTAGCAGGGTAGGGGTTACTAATGTTACCACTGTGTTTGTTAATTTAATAGAAATTAGAAGCACAGTCACTCAGGCAAGAATATGTAATAACCAGTAAGACTGTAATAAACACATTGCCCTGTTAGATATACATGGAAGAAAATGTGCAAATAACAATGCAGTGAGAGTATGTCACAGGTAGCTGAGGGTTTTTTGTCATAGTAGTTTAAAAAAAAATCAATGGCAGACAGAATAAAAACAAGTGAACAAGGAAGCATCATCAGTGATGATCAATATGCGTGGCATCATGCTGGAGCCAGGCTGGAGATGTTTCTACAGGGAGCATGGAGCCTGATTGTAGAGGATGAACTTCAATTCCTTTAAACAGAGACGTGTGTAGATTTGAAAGGGCTCAGCCTTCACTTGCTGCATAGATCCTGCTTGTTTACACTCAGCTAGCTTAGGAAGACGTGAGATTTTTTGGGGGAAAGCAAAGTGTGTCCAATGATACTTAGTCATGAGCTTTGCCTGCTCCCAAGCATCCTGAACTTAACTGTATCAGCTCTTGCTGTGACAGACTGTGATCTGTGCGCTCTGTGCTTCTGAAGGCAGCAGCAATGCATTCTCTTCTTGCAACAGAGGGGATGCTGTCTGCCTTGAACAACATTCTGCTTTGTATCCGTGACTTGGAGTGGGGGAGAGGAAAGCAGCTAAGCACTGCCATCATTATCCTGGCATCTTGGAAATAACAGGGGTATTACAAATGAGGAAGGTGAAAAAGACCCTGGAGTAGGAAAGCAATGAAGACCTAAACAGAGGTGTGTGTTCCCCATTTCTAAGGTTGTAACCATTATTCCTAAAATATGTATCAACGGGAGTATTTGAGAACAGACCACTTGATGCCAAATCTTCCAGATGCATGTGTTCTGATGAGGTACAGCAAAACTCAGCAATGATGTCTCCTCCAAAGCTCTCTGTTCATGCAGGGAGTTTGGTACTCTTTGTGAGCTCAAGTCTTGCATCTTCCTAAGTAGGAAAGCACACTGTTGGTGTACAGCGAGAATAGGAGACAGGTGTCTGACTGCTAAGTATCTAATTTAATTTCTAATGGATGGCAAAAAACCTTGTGCATTTCCATAATTTTAATGATTGAATAGGGAGATATTTTTAGCCTGTGAATAGAGTATTTTTCAGTACCACTTCAGTATATTGTGCTTTTTCCACTAGCTGCATTTCTTCAGCACTTTAAAGTACTTAATGAAGAATCAGCCTCTTTTTTCTTGCTCTGTAAAAGCAGAGTCTATCTTGTCTCATGATCTGTGACTGACTTGATTGAGCTATTTATTATTTTGATCTATAATCTTTTATTGATCTAATGTTGTCCCTGAGGATATTGTTTATACTGACATAGATGACCTAGGTATAGAAATCCAGTGTCATTGCTGAAGCCTTTTACTGGGTGAGGATCAAATCTGAGCTTTGCTATCTGCAACCAGGGCACAGGTAACACTTGCACTGCAACAGGTAATGTCATGACCATTGTACCAAACTGTCTCTAATGGCAGTGGAAATGGGTTTCTCCAAACTTGCTAACACTGGGTTGCAACTACAGCTCCACCTTGCTGTCTTTCCTTATGACCTTGGTAGGTTTAGTACTGGCAAGTGGGTTTTACAGGCTTTACTGCAGAGCACTGACCCAATAGCTGATCCTATTGTACAGTATCGCGGGCTACCACTGCCTGAGTTGCATGAGGCTTTCCAACTGCACAGCCCCGCAGGTTTGTTAGCTCTTGCTAAATAAGCGTGGGAGGATGCTGTAAGTGTTGCTGCTGATCAGAGCTCTCTTTGGAACTTCTCAGTGTTTAAAGTATGTGATGATAAAGGAAACCTATTAGAGGAGAAAGCTTGTAAGGGAAATGATGCAAAAATAGTCACCAGTATAATTCTTGACTTGTCTTGTGTTTGTATTAGTTTATGCTGCACTTCTGGGAGAGCAGGAGAAGTGGGACAAACAAACGTTGTTTTCAACTACCGGGTGTTTAATTGTGGTGAAAAAGGTGAAACTGGGGTGAATTATCAATGCCTCAAAGTACGTGCATGAGTGACAGCCCTGTGCCATGCAGAAGCTGCTGCTGGCTTGAAACGAATGAGTGCCGGATCAAATCCACAGCAAAAAAAAACACCTGTCCCAAATCAGTGTTGTCACTTCAGTCAAATACCTAGGAGGTATGTTCCTTTTTACACAGCACTCACTTAGCATGTCACACCACTAAAAACTCATTGTGTTATATTCAATTAGGGTGCATTTCAGTCCATATTTCAATTAGATGTATATACACTGAAGTTACTGCTTCTAAGCAGCTCTGATGAGATGTCCAGATCCCCAGAATGTTTAGAGATTTAACTTCTGTTTAAGACTTCTTAAAAGTTTGAGGGAGGAAAACAAAAGCTGGATGTATTAGCAGCTTGCTTCTCCCCTGATCTAAAAAACAATGTTTGAAAGTAATAGAAGGTGAGGGGAGATAGAAAGTATTGGATAAAGAACAAGCAGAAGGGAGCAAGATGTTTTTCCAAACATCCCCGCAATGTTATTCCAGCCATTATAAAAGAAGGGATAATAAAACAAAACTAGGGCTTTGAGTAAAGTTGGGGGTTTACTACATGAGCTAGTACTTGCTCTGTATCCAAAAATGAGTTCAAGGGGGACCAGTTTCTTACAAACAAGGCAGCAGTGCATCAGTATCTTCACATGGTAAAGATTAGCTTTTTCTGGGTAAACATAAATGTGATTGTTCAATCAAAGTAGGTAATGTGTGTGTCTTCCGTACAAATAGCACAAATGCATTTTTGCAAAGCAGTACTTAACAAGTTTCCCATTTCACCCTCCTTTTATTTAGTACCTTTTACATTTGTTTTTCTTTCATCTCTGAAAGCACAGATCATTATGTGCCACTTCTTAGATGTTGATAAGGGAGCATCACTGTTCCTTAAACTTCATATCTTGGAATCCGTGAAATACTTTGCTAGCTAGGCACATCCATGTTTTTCTTATTGGTGCTGCTATTCTGAATTTTTGTGTGACTCCATGAGAAAAAAAGATATTTAATGTTTCTGACAGTGTTAGACTGACAAATTCAGTTAAAAGAATTACCTATAATTTTATTTATCTACTGTGGAAGTGCGAAGTTTGTGGAAGAGCAGAGACGCCTGCTAAGCAGGCCATGAAAATGTCTCTCATAAACTGTGTTATATCTTTTAACTTGAATATACCTTATATACTCTCCTCTGCCTTATCCAGCCTTTCTCTACTTTAATCTTAGTAAAACAAGGAAACCAGTCAAATAGTAAAGCATTGAAAAAGAATGATTTTTAAATTACAGTCAAAAAACCAATGTATTTCAATGTATTTTAAGGGCTTTGTTCTGAAACCAAGCATCAGCTATTTAAACAATCTACTAGTCAACTGTTGTATTTACCAACCATTCGGTTAAAAAGAATTATAGGTCTCTTTGAAATCTTCATGGTTGTGCTTGTTTTATAGAGCTGGTAAGAGTGGTCTGTCTCCCCAGCAAAATGACCTGGTATATTAGCTCAGAACTTAGCTTGTGTTAGCTTCAGAAAGCTTGACTTGAAATGCAAGGCATCTTGAAGTTCAATGTCACTGTAACCAATAGCTTCAAGAAAGCACAGTAAAATGTTAAAAGGATGCATGTCATTCGTAATTTGCATTTTGAAAATAATATATAGGGGAATACTTTGCCACTCAGTCACTTAGTGCTTCAGTTTATCTTGTAAAATGGCTTTTCAAGAAAGAAAATTGTTTCCGCAAAAGTAATATTTGACAGGCATCTCAGCTTCTGTCAAAGGCCCTGGAAGAAAAGATTGTTTGGTTCTATCATTAGTTTTAATTTGGGTCTGTCATTGACATGCAGATATGCTATCTAATGATGTGACAGATTTCCAGGAAAGTTTAAAAGATGATATCTGCTAGAAAGTAGTTTCATATTTTTGTGACATCTTAACATTTTTCTTGTTTTAGCACCTTTTAGCTTAAATGACATTAAAATGTGTAGTAAATATATTGCTTTCCAACCCAGGTCACTTACAAGCATTCTTAATGTTCTTATGGCTAAAAGATACAATTAATAATATTTACTTTTCAATGTGAAATAAGTCAGTTTTATACTTAAGTATTCTGATACTTGTGAGAGAAGAGTGTTCCCATAGCTGGGTGGCAGCTTTGCCCAGTCTTTTCCCTCTGAACAGGAAAGATGTCACTGGCTCTCATTTTGGAGACAAATTACACAGCTTTCACTCATGCTTCTGACCATGCCTGCTCCATGCTTCAGGGCCTTCCTTACTCTGCCAGCACACTGCTTTCCTAGCCTGATGCCTCTGTATTTTGAAGGAGCTGTGAATCTTCAATTAGAAGAAATATTAACATAAGCCTAATACTGAGATGTGTCACTAATGAGGTTCTTTAATCTCAGTTTTCTGCTACAATTGCCTTTGTCTTCTTGCAGGGGACTGCTTGACTTACTCTCCTGCACACCCCTTTCCTCTGATTTAACTTTAAAAGCTGGGGGCATTTATTCATCTCCCAGGGGATACCTTCTTAGCCCTGTGCACCCTGTGGCAGTGCTGGTTCACCAGTATAGCTCAACTTACTGCTCCCTTTAACTGTTGTGCTCTGGTGACATCTCCTACTTTACAATCCAAATTACAAGGCCCTCTTACAGGACAGAACCTGAGCAATCCTCTTTTCAGCACAGTAATATAAGACTCTACTGCTTTATTTTGAGAGTCTCCTTTTTCTGTGTGGAAACCCTGCTTATGTTTCAGATTCCCAGTATGTCTGATATGAAAATGGATATGAAACTCTAGCACCAAGCTATATATTATTAAATATCAATTTACTGTGACAATGTGGCATTCTGTCAGCATTACCCGCAGTTAGGTATTAATTCAGAATGAAGGAAGGTGACCTGGCAAAATGAAAATAAACAGATTTGGACAAACAGAGTACGAAATTTAACAAAGCACAATTTACTAAAGCAGAGCCCACGTCTCCTTGTAATATATGTAGCATTAATAAGGATTAATGTCCTCAGGAATTTTACATTAGAGGTTTTCTTGAACAGAAAATAACTAATGGCATGCTAATAATTTGTAATGTTACCTAAAATATGCTATTACTTTATCACTGCAGAGACTAATATTTTATTTTCTCCACACACATTAAACCACTTTTCAGTAACAGGAATTACACTTCCAATAAATGCTTATCTAAAACCTTTGAGAGGATGAAGGTAATGTTCAGGAAGCAAGAAGACAGTGCAAAACAAAAGCAAATTCTAATCTTTTTTTGTTTATGTCACCTGATCAGCTGGCTGAGCAGGATGACACAAATGAATCTCTTGGTGTATTGCACCACCAGGTCCCTTTGTGCCCAAAATCATTTACACGCAACTGCTTAGCAGTTACGGAAGCTCAGACAGCTCGTTATCGTCCCTGCACCATGTAGGCTGGAAAAAAAAAACACAAACTCCTGTTGAACAGGGAGCTTGAACTGGCGGTTATATTTTTAAAAACTTTGTGTAAATATATTCCCTATATAAATATATTCCCCCTAAATATATTTATAAATATTATTCCCTATATTAATCATATCTCCTAGGCTTGCCATTCAACTTGCTGTGTCTTTCCTCTCACATGGACACTCCTGTGGTCTCAGTAAATCCTTTCTCCACAGCAGCCAAGTTAATCCTATGGGCCGATCTTGCAATGAAGCTGTAATTGGGAGTTTATGGTATCATGGGAAGTTGGAAAAATAATTTCCATCACCAGCTCTGCTTCAAAGAAAGACATAATGTGATGCTGAAATGTTCAAGTCCAATAAAATATTTAAGAGTATAATCTATTTAAAGTGGAGCATGCTATGTTCTTCCCTGAGTGTGAACGTCTGGGACTGCTCTCCAGCTGGTGGGAGCTGGCATTGTTTCACTCACTTCAGCAGGGATGTGCAGATTTACTGCAGCTGAGGATGAAAACAGCTTTGCAGTTTGAGTGTACTTTTTCATGTACAGAAGGAATTTATTCTAATCCCAAGTTATAAGTGAAAGTGTGGGAAGAGATTCCTTTTCTGCTTTCAACAAGGTTCTCTTCCCCTTTAAAGTTGAGTAGGTTAAAATGCCATTCTGAATTCTTATTTCTGTAAATTATCAGTGTTTCCTGAGCAAGAAGTTCAAGAGTACCTAAAGCTTCTTAAGCAGAGTTCATGATGTATCAGTTACCAGGTATCGTAGTTTTAATTATCTAAGTACTATCTTAGTTTCAATAAATTCTGTTTCGACCTGTTCATGTTCCACTTTAACTTTCTTATTGTTTGACACCTCCCCTCCCCTTTTTAGTCTAGCAATATTTTCATATGTATTTCAGCATTCAAACCAGACACATTTAAAGCACAGTATCTTTTTCTACCCTATACTGTGCCTGCTTCATCTGTTTGCTTTCTCTCTACAACACAATGAAAGGCTTGGTGGTTGTCTATAGCTCGAGTGCTTTGATACATTCACGCAGCACAGAGCACAGCAACCTACATAGGGAAGTGCTGTTTGGAGGGGTCTGGTGCTGAAATGGGTACAGGGTGTGAGCAATAGTCTTGCCTTACTGATGGTGCTGGTACTGGGGGGAACAGCTTCTTTCCGAGTTTAGGAGCATTCCAGGATTACTGCAGTGGCAGGCTGGGAGCCATGAGGCTCAGAACTGGCTCTGTTGGGTGGGCAGGTAGTTCTGCTGGGACCAGGACCCTTGCTCTTCAGCATGAAGCCTTGCCTAGCTGTCTCCAGACAGAAAGTTTGAGTGCAATGACTGGGGTAAGATTGATAATTGCCCTGCTTCTGCTTAAATATGAACTGCTTTCTTTTGTCATCCTTTTACTCTTACATGCTATATGCAGCTCAAAATTAATCACTTAAAGATATAACAAGGGGGTGGGTGGGGAGAAGGTTATCATTCCCCTGCAGGTAGGTGGAAGCTGACTTTATTAGATGATTTGATGTGTGACGCCGCCACAGTCACTAGACCCCCTGCAGTAAACTGATTGTCTGTTGACTGCTTGCTGTTTTTCCACCTTGTCACCTTTCATAGGTTTTCATCTGCTGTATTGTCAATGGCAGCCTCCTTCCATGACTTACTGGGAGTGGGAAAGGAAATAACTTTCTCAACCAATACATCTTAGCTATCTTACTGAGAGTCCCTTTCATCTCACTTATCGGTAATGGAAGCCACCAGTTGTCTTTGAAATGCTCAAACCTACTTTATTTATGCACATCTGCCATTTATTGATAAATAACTAAGCTATAAATTACAAGAACATTTTAAGCACTATTTTCCCTTTACTTCTATTAATTCTGGCAACTTGTATACCCTTCAGCAGACGTATGAGTACTGTATAATATTAGTGAGTAGTTAAATTCTTGACTAATAGCCAAAATAAGTAACTAAATAGATAGCACTAGGAAAATTCATCATATTTTTCTTGTATTACAAAAGATTCAAGTATCATAACCATGTAGGACAAAACTTAATATCTAGCTGAAAATTTCAGACTGGGTTTTGAATTGAGCTTAACTATATTCCATAGTCTTTGATACTGTTTGAGAGATGGGACATAAAAAAGGATCATTGATGATAAACTTCTTCAGGAAGGCATAAGCTTAGCATGAAATCTATAATTCTTCTTTCTGGACCTCTGATCCTGAACTAGAAAGCAATTTTCCAACTTGGGGCAGTAAGGGTGGTTATTTGAAACAATATTAAGGTTCACGCTAAACTTTTGTTTAGCTGTATAGATACAAATCCAGTGAAATCAGGAATTTAGCACTAGGTATTGAAACTTAACTGGTGTATTATTTGAGCATCATTAAGCACATATTGTTGATCTTTTTCTTTTTGGCTCCTTAATGTTGCATCTTAAGTTATTTGGGAAAGGCTGTTGAAGAGGTTCAGATGCCAGATATTAGAGAGCACTGCAAGCAGAAACAGTTTCAGAATATTGCTCCTAGCTTCATAATTCAGTAGCTACCCTTAATATCCTGCATTATAAGCATAAGTGTCTTATTCGACTCTCAACACAACATGTTGAAGTTATTCCTACAAACCATAGAGCCATTGTGTAGTTTGTCTGGTCTCTTATTAATCCTTTCACTCCTCAGTCTCCAGAGGGAAAGCAAGCTAGCTTTCTTCTCACCCCACCTTCACAACAGAAATACTTAGAAAATGTTCATGCTTGAAATTCATTGCTATTGGAGCTACAGAGCGTCTATCATTGCTCCCTTTCCCCTCTGTGCAAGCCACCTGCACTGCTTTCAGATCTCATATAAATTCCTATGACTTATTGTCTGTATTTGGAAATCATTCACAAGCATTGCCTTCAGCTATACTATGTAGGAAGAAGTTATTCTTGTTCATTAAGTCTGTTTTAGAGGTCACTTAGTGCAGCCTAAATTTCAAGTTCAAAGAAGAAACAAAGAAGTTCAAGTTTAACAGAAGGTTGGGAGAGAAGGTGATGCTCATGTACAAATGATGTGGTGAGTTAAGTACCATGGAGGTAAAAATTAAGCATGTCCTAGGGTGTTCCTGGCATGTGCAGGACTGGATTTCAGTAAAATCCTAGAAGTTATAGAAAAGCTCCCAGAGGAAATTAATAGCTACGTCTTTAAGATGGAGCTTAAGAAATAACTATGAATTGGCACTGTGACTTTTACGCTGAGGGCTAATGGAGGCTAATACTTCCTGATAATTAAAATAAGGCATAAGCCTGCTTTCTGTGCTTGACTGGTTGAATTGAAGCTGAATCTGATGTATGTATCATCATATATGTGACACAACTGTCTTAAGTAGAAGATGAAAGTTAGTCGGTCCAAGGAAGCCCTGAGCAGATGGTGCTGCAGTAGCATAACCCACCTGAGCCCTCTGTGACTGTGCTGTTCCTCTGGCACAGAGGGGAGAATAAATCTTGGCAGTTTGCTACCATCCGAAAGACACAAACCAGTTACCAGGGAGATGCAGACCCTGAGCCTTTGCTGAAAGCAGTTCTCACTCAGTGCTGTTTTCAGTGTTGGAAATGCAAAGGTCTGTTTTGTGTGTTTTATTCAAAGCAGATTGAAATCAACATCACACTTCATTTGGCTCCCAGCGGTTGAAAAGAGAAAACATATAGAACTACAAACATATTTATTTTGGAGTATTTTTCAAAAGGGGGGATGGGGGGAGAGGATGAGGAATCAAGGACCTGAGCTTAGCTGTTGTTCTGGGCACTGGGCAGATTTAGGATGAAAAAGTCCCTGCATAATCTAGGCTGAAATTATTGGAGAGCTACACCAAGCAGTTACCCCCCTTAAAACCTTCAACATCTCCAAGGGTTAAAAAAGAGATGTTGCAGTTACCTTGCCATAAAGGGGATACTGCAGTTGTGTGGTCACCCAAACCTCTACAGAGTAAAATCCCAGATCATCAGTGTTCAGCGGAAGAAAGGAGAATTTTCTGTAGTGTGCTTTACAGTAAATAAAATAACTGGAATTATTAAGGAATTTCACATCTGTGCTGGTGGAAACCTCACTGTCAATGTAACTGCTTTACTGCCTGTACTTGGGGAGCACGGAATTTTAGGGCAGGGCTTCTTGGTTCCTGGCACCCTGCAGTATGGTAGATGTTTCTGTGGTTTATATACAGTAGATGTGGCATGTTATGAATGAAAGCTATTTTTATGGGAGACAAAAGCAAAAGAGTCTCTGCAGTCAGACTGAGTAGAAAGAGAGAGAAAAGGTTTGCTGTGCTTTAATTTTAAAGGTTAGTTCTAGCAGTGTTTAATGATGACTATTAACAAACGTTAATTCTTATGTGAGCTTCAGGTTCTAAACTGTGCTTCTATATTTCACACCCTGTGAAACTCCATTTCATAAGAAAATGGCTTTTCCTCTGTAAAGAGATGAAAGTTTCTTCTCTGGGGATTTCTGCTGGATACAAATTTTACAGTCTGAAGGATTCTTACCATTGTTGAATAAGTATGCGATACCCCGTAACAATCCATGCTGCTGCCTGCAGCCTGTCAGAACCTGTGAAGTGCTCTGTGACAAGAATTGAGTATCTCATGCTTTCATTTGACAGAGGCTGGTGGGTCTGGAGCATTTTTCTCTAGTAGCATCCCTGATCTCACTCCTGTCTATACATTTTTACAGCTGATTTCACACTTGGAATCATAGAATGGTTGGGTTTGAAGGGACCTTTAAAGGTGATCTAGTCCAAACCCCCTGCAATGACGAGGGACATCTTTAATTAGATCAGGTTGCTCAAAGCCCTGTCCAACCTGAAATGCTGGCTCAAGGTGGATGCGGTACTCCAAGGGGGGTTCTTGCCAGAGTAGAGGGAGATAATCACCTTTCTCAATCTGCTGTTCATGACTCTTTTGATGCAGCCCAGAAAATCCCTGGCTTTCTGGGCTGCGAAAGTGTGGTCCACTCATGTCCAGCTTTGCATCCACCAGTACCCCCAAGTTGTCCTCAACAGGGCTGCTTTCAATCCCTTCATCCCTCAGCCTGTACTGATACTGGGGGTTGTGCCAGCCCAGTGCAGGACCCTGCACTTGGCCTTATTGAACCTTGTGAATTTCACTTGGACACACTTCTTAAGCTTGTTGAGGTCCCTCTGGGTAGTATTCTATCCATCAGGTTTGTCTCTTGGGTGTGTGAACTGCACCACTCAGCTTGGTGTCATTTGCAATTTTTCTGAGGATGCACTTGCTCTCACTATGTCACTGCTGAAGATATTAAATGGTACTGATCCCAGTATAGGCTCCTGAGGGATACCACTTTCACCAGTCTCCATCCATACATTGAGTCATTCATTGACTTCTACTCTCTGGAAGCAACTATTCAGCCAATTCCTCATCTTTTGAAATCCACCCATCAAATACTTATTTACGAATACGCCTACATCAGCCTATTCTCTCAGGACTCTAGGATGCATCTCATCAGGTCCCATAGGCTTATGTATATTCAGGTTCCTCAGGCAGCTAGGAACCTGATCTTCTCTTACAGTGAAAGGGATTTTGCTCCTCCAGTCCCCATCTTGTGTCCATCCACTCAAGAGATGTAGGAAGAGAGACTGACAGTGAAGACTGAGGCAAAAATGTTGAGTACATCAGCCTTCTCATCCATCATTGCCAGTTTGCCTGTCTTGCTTACCATGGGGTGTGCTATATTTGACCTTCCTTTTCTGGCTGACATACCTATAGAAGCCCTTCTTTTTATTTGTTGCATCCCTTGCCAAGTGTAGCTCCAGCTGTGCCTGGGCCTTCCTGACCTTTCTGACTTAGTGAAGTCACAAGAGATACACCTTCCTTCTGAGAAGCATCTGCCACTAAGATTTGTCCTTTTTTTATTTTCTCCCTCCCTCAGCAAGTTCTTTCACTCTTTTCTTGCTGAGATGTATATGATTTCTGATAGCCCTTATCGTAGTGGTGACTCCATATCTCCTTTAATATCTTCCAGAGACAAATGACATCAGCAGTTCTTTCACCATTTTCCTTACTGCATTAGTTTATTTGAGGGTACTGCGCATGTACTGTGAATTAATGTGCGTGGAATGTTCATATATCCAAGCGCAGAATAAATACTGAGAGCAGAAGGCAGGTGGCAGGCTGCTGTTTTTTAATTTCACAGTCTGGTATTTTCATTGCATGAGAAATTTCACCCTTGGATTTGTACAGTTGTTAAGAGCTTCAAGTAATTGAAAGTGATTGTTAAACAAAACTTGATTCTGACAGATGACTTTCTCTTTCTCAAGGATCTTTTGTCCATCTTAATTTATATAAAGTGAAAAGTGTGGTTGTCTCCTGCCAGCTCTATTCTCCATGTTCATTTTCTCCAGCCAGGGAAAGGGTGGCCACATCTCAGTCTTCTGAGATACAGTCAAACTCTGCAAAGCCTCATCCTTGGCTAAACCTCTCCTCTGCAGGGCAAACCCTACTCAGCACAGAGAGAAGACCTCTGCTTTAAACTGCAGAGTTTATGCTCTCCATTCTGTAACATGCAGGTATAATGTTTAGCTTTAAATGTACATTTTGATGGTTGTAAGAAGACCAGCAATAACCACTGGCAGTGCTTGTTTTAAACTGCAGAGCTAGTTACTCTTCTTTTTCTTATTTCTGTCACATCCAGCTGAGCTCCCCTCAGCATGTCATGACATCTCACTCCTACCCTCTCACACATCTGGCAGATAGTAGTCACGACCTTAGTGCCAAACTGAAACTATAATACTTTCCTCTCTCGACTGCATCGACTAAGCTGCCATCTTACAGGATAAGTAACTTCCTCCTCACAGCTTGTCAGCTCACGATGGTGCCTTACCAGCAACTAATTTTAACGCAAAGCCATCTTTGCAAATGGGACCTGTAGATTATTTTCACAGTGAAAATCATTAGCAAGGATAATTAACTAAGACTGTGGTGATGAATAGTGCTGCACTACTGATCAGTGTAATAAAGAACAGAAGACACTAATTACAGATAGCAAGCCTTGAAGCCAATGAGAAATTTAATTTAACATTGCTACACAGACTCCACACAGTCTAATGTAACTTTGCAATTATCATAATAAAGTCTTGCCACAGACAATCCTTCTGGGAATGATGCAGGTACAAGGACGTGTCCATCAGAATGAAAGGGTTTGTGACCTATCAATTACAACACCTTGAGAGAACAGGTTTAAACTCATGTATTTGAGCAGGTGCTTTGCTTCTGTAACCCCTGAATGGGTCCTGACTCAGATCCATTTCCATGAGCTCCAGAGGTCTCAGAATCTCTGAACAGTTTTTGAAGCAGCAGCCCAATGTTTTTAGAGATGTTAAATGCCCATTTTTTACTTGAAGGCATCTCAAGATGTCTAGTTCACTGAATCAAGCATTCTTTTCAGTAGGTGTTTGTCGCAGTCAAACATATTAAAGTGGTAGATCCTGGTCAGCGTGAAATGATGGGAGGAACCATCCTTATTATTGCCACACATATATATAGCAAACTCTTTGACACTGACTGTGAAATGGCCTACAGCTTCAGCGTGTTGTATTTCAGACTGTGAAAGAGGCTGTGCAAATTAAATTCTTGTGCTAGTAACCAAAGCTATGAAAAAAACACTTCCACAAATTAAGGAAAACCATATCTCGTCAACTCTCCAGCCTCCCTTTCATATGCACTTGAGGAACACACTGAGTGGAGAAGAAAGCAGTGGGGGGTGCTGGTTTTGCATCTATTTGATCATGGTGTGTTTTTTGAAGTTGTTTTTTAACCCACTGAATATTATCTTTGATTATAAAATGCAGTGTTTATGAATGGTGTCCTGATGTGTACTGTCTTGTGTACAGATTAGCTTTGCTTTAGTGACTGCAAGTTTTGGAGCTGTATTAGCCGAGTGGAGGTGGAATAAGCAGGATTTTTCAGTAGCATAGCTGGTTTTTGACAGGAGTATTGATTGCTCTGCTGTAAGGTCCTGCTGTGAGGTAAGAATATCTAAAAGGAGACAGGAAGAAAATGATATAATAGTCCTTAGAGCACTTAAAGGCTGGCTAAAACCAGGTAGATAACACAGTGTTTTCTATGTCCAGTCTTTAATGGATAAGTGTTAATATCTTTAAATTACACAGGTTTAAAGAAAGCTATCACTCTGAAAAGTGGTAGAATAGTCATTTGAATAGCTATCAATACAGAAGGCTTTTTGAAGAGGCTCTTAGAATAAGGTAGACAAATGCCTGTCAGCAGTTGTCTGGGTTAAAATGTTCCTGCCCTAAGGTAGAGGAATGGACCACGTGGCTTTGAGGCCCCCTCTAGGCCTCTTTTGTATATTTTCCTGTAATTGTTGCTCTGATGAGGAATAACCTTTTGTGTACCTGCCATGTAAAAATCCAGCATGTTTCAGGATTTCCATTCTAATTTCTTCAGTCTCCAAGTTAGCTAGAAATAAATGTAATCCTGAAGGAAGAGAAAATATTTTGAGGTACAGGCTAAAGCAAGACTGGGGTAAGTTAGATTAAAAGGAAAACCTGTGAAAGCTTACAAAGCTGAATGGGCATGGGGAGTCAAGCTGGAGTCTGGCCAGGTGCTGTGTGACCCTTATGCCGTTTCTGAATGTCTCTGTCCTGAACATCTAATTTTATGCACTTTGGTGCAGAGATTTGGAGTCAGGAGCTGTCTATCACTGTATGCTTGGGGGTATTTTGAGCTGTGAGCAGAGGAATCAAAACTGCGATGGTCCCTGCCTGATCTTGAGGATCAGATACAAATCGAGGCTCTAGTCAGTGCCTCGATGCTTGTGGTTGCTTCCTTATTTAATCCATATAGGAAGTCAACAATCCTGATTCAGTGTGTACAGTAAGGGAAACAGTGCAGTGCTTGTGTAATACGCCTCAGTTTCATGTTTTCAGTATGTTCTCATTGGTCTAGAAGTGAGAGCAGATGACTTTCTGAAACTTCATCTTTTTATTAATCAGAAAACACTGGCTTCCACTTGCAGGCACTTTTGGAAAGGCAGTTTCAGGAGGGAATCTATAGGAGAAATAAAAATAGAAAGCTAATAATAAGCTCCATTAAAAACTGATAATTAATTAAACTCCCAGAATTCATTTGAATGTGAAAGAATTAGTGTGACCAGTCACGAAAAGGTACAGCTTGATTAAACTATTACCATCGACATCATATGATATTAATGCAATAATACAAATGAGTTTAGCATTTATTAGAGCATGAAAAGAGCAAAAGGTTGTGGCCTACTGCTATGGGGACTGTATCATTATCAAAGGGAACATTACAATTGAAAATAGATCAGTCCCCTACTGAATCTAAGGAGTCAGTTCTGTGCTTGCACTTAGAACTACTTCTCTTGCCACTCTGTGGTATTTGCTATGTGTACAGCAGGAGAGTTATAGGTGGACTCTGTGAAGTAAAACTGCCATTATGAAAACAGAGAAGGGACAAAGGCTCATGTTTTATTACCAGTAATGGTAAAAAATCATAATCGTAGCAGAAAATGTTTCTTCTATGGATCAAAATTTTTATTAATTTTACTTTTTATATCTGTAGCTACATGAAAGAGAACTGAGATATCTTTAAACATTCAATTTATCCAGAGCAGGTAATTAGGCTCACTCAGCTAAAATAAGCTTTCTTTCAGAAACTTGTTTTGGGAGATTTAATGTTGCTGGAATGAGCTGGATTAATTGCAGCAAATTGTCAATCATGTTATTTCACTGAGGTAAAAATAACTTGTAGACTTCAGTCACTTATGTTCTTTTTCAATTGAGATTTTTAGACCTGTCTTCAAATGAATGACAGTGAAATACATGTTTTCAGATCAGACTGAGATATTTCTGCCTGCAGCAGAGGAAAAAGGAGATAAAGTGTGTTTAATGCCAAAGGCAATGGCCTGAGAGCTGTCTCATTCCAGGTCTGCTTAATTCAATGTAAACTGGAATGAAGAGATTTACAAGAAGTCATAGATCCCAAGCTTATCTGGATCTCTCTCATCCTTAGACAGTGTCCTGATCATAGAACTATTTGTAAATCCTCTCCTACAATTAGAAAGCTCAAAAGTCATGGTTACGTGTAAATACAGTGAACATCCTGCTTCTATTCTGAAGTAGAAAGAAAATGAGACTCTTGAAATTTCCAAGTCGCTCCAAAACAAAATTTTAGACATGAAAATGTCTATACCTGAAGAGCAACCTCACTCTCCCTTTGTTCATCTCAATTTATTCTTATACGTAGGAAATTCAAAAAAGCATCAGAAATGTTATATTTTGATTATAATGACAAACTTGCACTATATAGGAAGGAATACAAATTGAGTTTTTTAAACTGACATCTTCAGTTATGCGTCATAGTATCGATTACCAAATAAAATGTATGTATCCCAATATAAGCTTAGCAAAGGAGCACTGGTTGTAAGTGAACAGAGCAGAGGTGAAGTAGCTCAAAAAAGATGCATATTACAATCCCAAAACTTTTTCCAATGAACTGTTCTGTTTTTATACAATAAGAAAGTGCCTAAAATGATCTCGGAGGAATTACAAAATGTATTCTGGTTAAATCTTATCTTTCATCATCACCTTTTCTAGTAATATCTTTAGTAAGGAGTGTTTGAGGTAAAACTGAAAAAATAAAACATCTGGGTAAACTCTGAGGAGTCTCCTGTGTGTGCTGCTGGTTTGTTTTTTTTTTACACATTTCAATCATAGGATTATAGAATCATAGAATAGTTAGGGTTCGAAAGGACCTTAAGGTCAAGTTCCAACCCCCCTGCCATGGGCAGGGACACCTCACACTAAACCATACCACCCAAGGCCTCGCCCAACCTGGTCTTGAACACTGCCAGGGATGGAGCATTCACAACCTCCCTGGGCAACCCATTCCAGTGCCTCACCACCCTAACAGGAAAGAATTTCCTCCTCATATCCAACCTAAACTTCCCCTGTTTAAGTTTTAACTCGTTACCCCTTGTCCTGTCACTACAGTCCCTAATGAAGAGTCCCTCCCCAGCATCCTTATAGCCCCCCTTCAGATACTGGAAGACTGCTATGAGGTCTCCACGCAGCCTTCTCTTCTCCAGGCTGAACAGCCTCAACTTTCTCAGCCTATCTTTGTATGGGAGGTGCTCCAGTCCCCTGATCATCCTCATGGCCCTCCTCTGGACTTGTTCCAATAGTTCCATGTCCTTTTTATGTTGAGGACACCAGAACTGCACCCAATACTCCAGGTGAGGTCTCAGGAGAGCAGAGTAGAGGGGCAGGATCACCTCCTTCGACCTGCTGGTCACGCTCCTTTTGATGCCGCCCAGGATACGGTTGGCTTGCTGGGCTGCAAGCGCACACTGAAGCCGGCTCATGTTCATTTTCTCATCAACCAACACCCCCAAGTTCTTCTCTGCAGGGCTGCTCTGAATCTCTTCTCTGCCCAACCTGTAGCTGTGCCTGGGATTGCTCCAACCCCGGTGTAGGACCTTGCACTTGGCATGGTTAAACTTCATGAGGCTGGCATCAGCCCACCTCACAAGCGTGTCAAGGTCCCTCTGGATGGCATTCCTTCCCTCCAGGGTATCAACCGAACCACACAGCTTGGTCTCATCGGCAAACTTGCTGAGGGCGCGCTCAATCCCACTGTCCATGTCAGTACTTTTGAACTTCTAAAATCAATGTCTAGGCTTTAAAATAAAACATTTTTTGACAGCCAAGAGGTGAAATTCCCAAAAGACACCTTTAAAGAGACAGTGAAGAATGTCTCATCTGGAAAGAGATTTTATTGTACAGTTTGACTGGTCACTCAAACAGAACACCCAAGTGCTTTGGTCACACAGGACTACATCTACTCACTGTGTGCTAATGAGGGAATGATGTGGAAAATATTAATTACACTGAGTATTTCACATTCAGGCAAACACCACCAGCAAGGACCCTCTTTCTCTTATGCAGTCAGTAACTGAATTTAGAATAACTTTTACTCCGTGGTGCTCAAAGCAATGCAAAGAAAGAGCATGTGAGTCTTCTCATGCACTCTATTGGCTGTCTCTTCCACTTCTATAAGTAGTGTTCCAGTGGTAGACAAAATAGGGATGTTTCTATCTCAATAGTATCACATCCCTAATTCTCTGTGAAGAAAGAGACAATGTTTATACAAGGCTTCGTTTCTCTTCTAATTGCACCTCATTTTGATGGGCAGATTCTTAACAGTCTTGTTGCTGAAAGTTAGACTGTCATGGCTATAATTGAGACAAGACCAAGCACCCTGCTGTCATGATGTAGTGTACTGTCAGACCACATGTGCTTAGAAGGGCCTCAGCACAGTTTGAGGTATACTCTTCCAGTTGTCATGGGACAAACTCTGAGCAAGATTAATGTGAATCTCTTCTAGCCAGTGCCATCAGTGATGACATATGCTTTCTGCAAATCCAGGTTTCGGGCTCTCCTTGTTGCAGCAAGCTGAGTTGGCCTCTGCTGACCTGCAACTACAGCTGCTGTGACACACTGATTCAAATGGCTTTCTGCTATGACTAAATAGGTTAGCTTGGTCTTCTGCTGAATGCACACCTGGAAGAAAAACCTCATTTGAGAGAGAGAAGGAATGTTCTGTATATTCTGTGGATAAGGATTCATGAGAGGGTATACTTGAAAACCTAACCATGTCTGTAATCTTCATTAGGAAGAGGTGTCCCAGGGTCCTATGCCTTAATGGTCTGGGAAGATTGGAAGGGTAACAAAGATTTAATGATAGCTGATTGGTTATGGGTTTATGGTTATGTAATGGTGCTCTTTCTGGATACTAATAAAAGTGCATATCTAAAGAAATTATAAGAAATACTAACATAGATGGTGCTAAAAAAAAATAAACTCTATGAGATTGTGTAAGTACTTTTTTACAGGGGGAAGCCACATCATTTGAATTTCTGCTTGTGAGAAGATTAAGAAATGAGTATGGGAAATGCAATCTGGTCCACAAAACTCCCCAACCCAAATACCTCTACTGCCATCAGAAGCTCTTATGTTGTATTTTGATGTGGTGAATTGGGACAGGAAAAATGAACTGCTTTGTTTTTTTTTCTTGGATGAACAGATAATCCACAGTACATAATCAAGAAAAGGAAACATGCAGTCCTCCCTAAACAAATATCAAACTGAGCTGTGAGGAAACATGTAGAAGTTACCTTCTTAATACAGAGGAATGCAAATAAAATAACCTGGTTTAAAAATAAACGGGTAAATAAGCTCATGCAACGCAAATGTATGTTGTGTTTCCATAGACCAGTCTGTACACACAATACCTTCAGCAGCACCCTTCAACCCTCAATAGTGAATGCAGCCAGCCAGCGAGTATAAATACAATTGTTAGCTGTCTTTATTATCAGAATGTTGAGATAATTGACTGAGAGATATGTGGAAGAATTCAATAAGTTCAAATAAGAAACGGTCTTGAATAATGCATATCTGTGGAAAAATGTGTGTACCTAACAACTATGTCGTCTTGTGGCTTCTTGTTTTTTTTTGTTGGGAAATAACAGTATCATGGGAAATACATGAAATAAAGTTTTTTTGTTGTCACCTTCTTATTTTAACAATAAATGGTTCACTAAATTTAACAATAGATAAAAGAATTTCCACATCTTTGGAGAATCCATGTTGGTTCTTAGAAAATCTAGATTATGATTAGTTTTCTTTGTTTCCTTAAAAGAACTTTAAAAGTGGAAAATGCTGTAGTTTTTCTGCTCCAGGTTTAAATTGCAATTAGATCCCAGCTGGAGACTGCAAAACATAGCAGAACCCTTACAGAGAGTGTATTTGCCTTGGCTTCTATTTTGAGACTCCTTAGCAATATCACCTTGTCACAACAGCTGTTCTGAGAGCTGGGATTGGTGTGAATTTCTCCTCCACTGCCTGGCAAGCTGAAAAGTTACAATACGTTTTCAGTTTGGTTTAGGTTCAGGTATCTCTAGGAGCAATCTTATCTGTGTTCATCAAAAGGAACAAGATGGAAAGAGATGCAAAGGTTACAAAGTAGAGATTTAGAAACTCATGCAAATTGCTCTGTTGGAAGCTTCAACTCAGGCTTTATTGTAAAAGCACCAGGCAATAGAAGATCGGCTGCTAAATTTCCCCGAAAAAATGTCCAGAGGTATAAGCCTACTGCCAAGCCACTCATTTGACAAGATGGGTAGGCTGGCACCAGGCTTGAGAAGAGGTCTGAGTACACAAGAACAAATTGAGTGCCTGTACCATTTCAGTGATTTGCTGATCCATGATCTGGGTCTTTTGCTGTGCTTTTGGAAACTAATGTTCTTGGTTGCAAAATGGCAAGGGCTGGGCTAAGTAGATAGAAAAGGTTTCTTTTGAAACTGAAGTGGCTCTTATGGTGAATAACGGGACATTTGAGGTCATTCTTCTAATAAACTTGCCTACCAGCATCTGCTACTGCTGTTGACTGGTAGTACTGTTTTCACTTATCCATTTAGATATTTGACAGTCTTAACCAGGGAACTATTTGATATGGGTATGGTGCCCAGGTTGTTCTTTCATGTGTTACTTCTAATCATAACCTCTAGAAGCTTTCTTAGTTACACAGTTGAAATCTTAAGACCCACGAAAAATACTTGGTAGTGTTATTCTACGTAGCCATCCCAATCACTAAGACTCTAGAGAAGAATAGGTGAAGTGACTGTGCCATTTCAGAAACCCTTCTGGCCTCTCTGAACCCCTCAGTGCTGGCTGACACTTATCATAGGTGGTAATTAAATGCCAAGGACAGCTCTGAGCTGCTCAGCTCCTGGAGCGAAGGCTGTGTACAACTGCTTGAAATAGAGGCTTCGCAGGAACAAAGATAATCAGAAGATGGTTTAAAAAGAAAGTTTGCTATATATCTAGAAAACTTAAGTTTCAATTAAGTATAGCCTCCTTCTTTGCCTCTGAAGAGGTCTGATTTCTGAAAAGCAGACAAACATTTCCCTGCTTGCAGAACATAGTTGTCATGCATTCAAGTTTCCTGCTCTGACCATCCTTCCAAAAGGATAACAATAGTGTTGCAACAGGCAGCAGGGCATCTTGAGGCTTATGTGCTAAAACTAATTCACTGGGGCCTCAGCTCTGTAGTCTGCTTGGTGCAGGGTTAAGGTTAAATATCAACACAAGTGTAAGGGGAAAGGGAATATGCTTTCTTTATGGCTGCAAGCCTTGACATCAATTGTTTTATTCCTGCAAACATTTACCGTTGTGAATAGAACAAATCCCTATGTCCTTGTATCCACATACCTTTTATCACTTTCTGAAAACCATGTCTCAGTAGCACACCAGACCCCCTGTTTGAGAAGGAAGACTGTTGTTATACCATGGACACAGTAAGTCCTAGAGTTGTCATCATAAGGAAGTTAGGATTTCATTTATTGCTGACTGGCACAGGGGCAAACAAAATCAGAAATAGATCTGGGGTATAGTCAGCATTTGCTTTCACCTTAGACTGTTCTTTGGCAGATCGGTAACACTATCAAAGTCCATGTAAACTCTGATTTAAAACATAAGTTATGACTGTCTCTGTTTAAATCAAGCTCTTCCAAACATCACAAATAAGTGTTGAATATGGTTCTACTGGGAAATCTTTTATAAGCTGAAGGACAAGCAGTCAAATAATATATAATCTTTATTCACGAGCAAAGAAGCAAACAGAACAGGTTCATCTCTTTCCATAGAGCTGCAAGGGACTCCAGTGTCCCTGGAGACATTTTAAGGCAGGGCTGAATGTGATTCTGGGCAACCTGATCTAGATGAAGATGTCCCTGCTCATTGAAGGGGCGTTAGACTAGGTAAGCTTTGAAGGTCCCTTCTAACCCAAACTATTCTACAATTCTATGACTCTGAGGTCCCTCTGCATCCCTGCACAGGAAATTTGTTACAGAGAAATCTTACAACTTTAAACATGGTTTCCATATCTTGGACCAGGTCTGGAAGTAAGTAGTTGCCAGAGACCCCCTTGGCCGCTTCTGGTCATCAGGGCTCTCTGTACCCATGGAACCTGCAACTGTTGTTGGCTTCATTGCCAGAAAGGGTGCAGGCATCCATATGGTGGTCTGGAAATGTAACGTGGTCCCACTTGGGTCTTCTCTCAATTTTCTGCTTAAACCTGGTAGTACAGGACATTTAAAAGGAAATGTTTTACAAAAGCACATCGATGGACCATGGTCCCTACTAAATCTGCAGTACCCATGTTGAGAGCACAGGAAAACAAGAAAAACAGTAACAATGACAATTAAAGCCAGTGCTGGGATCATCTTTCAGTTTATAGAGTTCACACCTACACTAAAGAGCTTTGATGGCAAGGGAAGCTGCTTGTTTCGAAATACTAACATCAACCAGAAAGGAACTCACATACCCTATATTAATATTTTAGCTAGAGCTGGATTTCTGTAGCTCAGTTCGCAAGTCATTTGTCTTCTCTCATAAGTGATTAAGTGTATCTGTATGAATAGTTTGTTCTAACTTTTGTGGTTTTTTTTCACTCTGCACTGAAATACTTCTTTTTCCCCTGGAGAACAAAGAAAATAGATTTTTCTGACCATATGGCTGCTGCAAAGTGGTTTCCCTGGCAACTGTAACCTACAGAACTTCTTCAAACTTTTTTTCTCTGTGGATTTTTTTAGTGGTTTGATTTCAGGATCTTGTCATCTTCTCCAAAATCACTACAGCAGGTGGAACAGAGGTTAACCATGAAGGCCCTGGAGTGTGCTAGGGCACTGGTGTGTCTTAAAGAGTCTGGATTCATTTGCAGTGTTCAAATGCTTTTAGCTCTGCAGATGTTTGGCTCAATTTGCAGGACACTTAACAAATTCCTCCTGGAATTAGTGTGGTATTCTTCACATAAACAGCACTGAAAGGTGTCCAGTATAGTTTAGAAAAACAAAGACAACTTGAAAGATGAAATGTGAAGCTGATGGGGATTCATCTA
Source organism: Pezoporus wallicus (assembly GCF_028554395.1). NCBI lineage: Eukaryota > Metazoa > Chordata > Aves > Psittaciformes > Psittacidae > Pezoporus > Pezoporus wallicus. The sequence goes on from NW_026640647.1 coordinate 2,699,590, forward strand.
GGCACAAGCATCCTCTTGCTTGCAAGCAGTTGGCTGCATTCCACTCTGGCAGTATTAGACTAGGGACTATTCTGCTCTTTTAACTTTATCCCCACCGACCTCTAGTGTCCTACAGCCACTGCACCTGCATTGAGAAAAGGAGAAGGAAAAGAAAAGCAACTATTGTTTCCCTTTTCATTAGGAAGGCACACCTCTGCCTCTGAACAACACAAAGCACCCTGCTTTCCTTTTTGTTTTGAGGGGTGAAGTTATGCAGTGTGTAATTTTCTGAAAGCTTGACCTTTCTTTTGGTTTTGGTGAGAAATCAAAAATCTGCTCTAACCAGCCCGTAAGAGACCATTTACAATAATAAATTCAGTCTTGTCATAAATACCCATATGCATACATTCAGCCTCCCTCTTTTCAAGTGGACTTGCTGAAAAATTATGATCTTAATAGATAAAATACTGTCTTGTGCTGTCTTTCTAGTAGTATTACTGTATCTCTGTATTTAGCAGAGCTGGTGAACTGAAAGTGTAGGCCTAATTATTTTCCTTAATCATGGAGTCACATTTATTGGGCTTTGGACTCTTAATGCTTCTTCAAGCAGCATGAGAAAAGTGTTCTTGGTCCCCTCTTTCTAGTATCCTTTCCTATAGTGTAAGCTGTAGCCTTATTGACTTGCAGCATGTGCAGTCGAGCTTCCTACTTGTGGCAGGTTTTGAAGATAAGCTCCAAAGTGTTTTTATCCTCTGTGGCCCAGATGGAGCTATTTGCTGTACATGTTGTGTGTCTGATAGACATCACACTGATTCTTTTGTGTGTGCTTTTTAGTCTTCTGCATATTGTTTGGAAGATAATTAGTAGCCTGGGTTGTAATTGAGCAAGTGATCACCAGAAGCACTTTTTAAATAAGAGTAAGGAATTCACTTAAAAAAAAAAAAGAATTTGTTACAGTTTTCTGACAATGCAGTTAGAAGAGCCAAAGTCTTCTAAAAATGTGAGAATCAAAATGGAAAATTATGGGTTACTTGAAAGCACAACAAGGGAAGAATAACAATGTATTTCAACAGTCCTTGTACCTACTTTGAAAATCCTCAGTGCTGCCCTGAGCATTGTTCAGTTTTTATTTTGACTCCTGTAGAGAAAGGCAAGTTTGGAAAGACTTCCACAAAGAAAAAGGTTCAATATATCTCCATGTCGAGTATTTTTCTGAACATGAATACTGGCTACCAGTTGGGCACAGTTCATGTGCTGGTCTTTTCCAGCCCTGCTCCCCTCTAAGGCCAAGACCAGCCTTGGGGCAGCCCTGGATTCCTCCCTTCCTGAGTAATAACCAGCATCCTTTTTAACTGAGGAGCGTTGGAAGGTGAAATGTAGGCAGATAAACTCATTTCCAATGCAACTAAATACTCAGCTTGATTCTGCTGGGAGCAGTTGTTTCTGTCGTGCCAAGCCATCCACTCTTAAAGGAAACTGATACTTCCTGGTTTTAGCAGAAGAGGCACAAGGAAAATTTCTTTTTTTGTTTGCATGTGCCATATCCATTCTTGAAATTAGGACTAAATTCCTGCTACATTTCACAAAAGAAACTACATTTTTTTTTCTGTGCATTTAATCTTTAATATCTTTTCCTAGACAAAAACTAATAAGATAAGATGATTAAGGAAGTGTCTCGGGAACTTGGTTCCAAAGCAGTCAAACTATACAATAAAATTATAGGCAGCTTGGGGAAGCAAATAAAATATTTTTCTCCTCATTTCCTTAACTTTTGTAATACTGCAGTTCTCTTAAGAATGGCAATTTGGAAACCACCTGAATTAGGAACTTATCAAAGCTTATAAGTTCTTCCATTCAAATATTAATAATGTTTTTCAATTTCCTATCTTCTTTGAATGCAATAAACAAGACCAGAAAATCCAGAAAGTTCTGCTGTAAACAAACCCCACAGGTGCTCTCATCAGTAGACAGTAAAACACACAGGACAACAGATGCTGGATCTGAATTTTTCCAGGATAATAAATGCGTTCAGTGTCCCCAAGAAGATTTTAAAGCACCATTTTCTGCATAGAGCTAAATAATTCATCCTCAAAACCTCCATTTTACATACTGTGTTAAAAGGAAAAACACAAAAGACTGAAATAAAAAGTCATAATGTGCTGCTAAACGAGGGACAACATTTTAGAAGTAACCAAACTCAGTGTGTTAGAGTAATTAATTATACAGGAATATGAATCATTGCTTCAGCATCTAATCCATTATACCTCTGCTCAGAGTGCTGTTGGGAACAACAGGAGTTGACTTACTCTGGAAAATCTCAAAAGTGGTTATACGCATTGTTTTAGTAACACCATTTTATGGATAATATTTGGATATTTGCTCAAGCATTTTGGGGACCTTTCTCTTTAAGTAAAAGACTAAGTTAGCTCTGGAACTTGGACCACCTTTTACACTTATTTCTTGTATTCTTTTGGGATGCTATCCATTTATTTCTTCCTCACATCTAAGCCATTTGGTGTTTTCCAATGAGTCAGTGGATCATGTTCTCTGCCTTTATCCCCATAGACACTGATACAAAAGTCAACAAAATTTGCCTTCCTTACCTTGCTACTCACCTGTATAATGTTTCTAGACGCCATATATAGTTGTCATCCTGCTTTTGATTTCTGAGCTAACATTGCTGCTATCCTCTAAGTACAGAGTAACTAATATTTCCCAAGAGCTATAGAGGAACAGTCATTGGATTTAACCTGAACCTGTTAAGTATGGAAAAGTCTAATCTTGGGGAATAGTTTAATATTGGACTGACTTTCAGGCAACATAGGAAGCCACCTACATAGACGCAAAGAGAATCATATCAACCTATATGTTTTTTTATCAGGTGCAACTTATTGTGAGCTCAAGGAGTTAATTATTCAGGCATCTTCAAACACCAGGCAACTTTACATAATTCAGAAGGCATGAAACTTCAGGACAAGACTCTTTGGCAATAGTCTATTGCCATCAATTGGGTTAGAGCAGGGGCTTACAGAAGTCAATGGTAGCCTGAAAATACCTGATACTGTGGGGTAGCTGCGATCAAGTGACCAGCTGGCCACAGGAGAAGAGCTGATGGGAGAATGGGATCAGCTGTATGTGTTAAGCTCCTTTGCAATTGCTCTTCCAGAGAAAGGCAAGAGGAGAGCAACTGGGACCATCAAGGAGAACATGGCCCACTTGCAGTGCAATTTTGTGTCTATGCTGTATCTTTGCATCATCTAATGCAGTTTTGTAATATTAGGTTTTTTAATCAGGGTTGCTTGAGACCAATTACTCATTTATTCATTGACAGCTCTTAGATGAGATTTAGAAATGTTAAAATTATTTGAACTCGTATTTAGGAAGGAAAGACAAAAATCTAAGCTGCTTTCAAAAGCTGTCAGGTTTGTTGAATTATATAGTTAACACAAGAATTTTATGGAAAAGTGGGCTGAGGTATTAGTCCTGAATTTTTAATTGTTTCAGGTAAGCTGTAAAGGGATTCTTGGAGATGACAGTATTTCTCACTTGTAGAAAAGGTCTTCGTATGAAGAAAACTGAAAAATAAATGTATTAAAACTTGGATCTTCCAAGGGTGTATTTATACCTTCTGGAGAAAGTCACAGATGTTCTGTGCCAAATTCTTCTTGGTTGCATAGTACAGGATGTATAGGATGTGTTTTATTATTAATTCAATTTCTTTTTCAGAGGAAATATGTTTTCAAGTTCCATTAGTACATCCATCTTAAGTAGCTGCTTGTTATCCTGATATATTTTATTTTTCATTTCTTTTTTCATGTTTGATAAACAATGTCTTATTCCCTCTCTTGCTCTGACCTGAATCACTGGCTATGCAAAATTACTGGTGCTCGTTCTTGCTTAGTCAATGTTTTTTCTTTGGTGTGCAGCTCTTTGCCATACGGTGTAGTGGCTGTTAAAAACATTCCTCCAAGGATGTTGTGAATGCTCTATCCCTGGCAGTGTTGAACGCCAGGACAAAGTCTTAGGTGATGGTTTAGTGTGTGGTATCCCTGCCTATGGTGGGGAGTTGGAATTAGATGATCTTAAAGTCTTTTGCAACCCTAACTATTCTGTGATTCTATGATTCATTGAGTGATTGGACAAAGAGACTTCAACTTACCGTGTGTCTGCTGGAAATGCAATGCAGCAGAGAAAACACAGTCTGGGAGCTTTTCTGGAGTGTGTTAAAGATAACATCGTGATACAGCCAGTGAGTGAGCCAACTAGGAAGATGTCCCACTGGACCTGTTGTTTGTGAACAGAGGAGGGCTTGTGGGTGATGTTTGGAGGCAGTCTTGGGCATAGCAATCACAAAACTAGAGTTTTCAGTTCTCAGAGAAGTAAGGAAGGGAGTCAACAGAACTGTTACCCCGGACTTTCAGAGGGCTTATTTAGGAGAATGGTTGACAAAGTCCCTGGCTTTTGTCATAAATGGTGTGGCCAGTGCCATCACTGTTCAACAATATCCATTCCTTAAGATTTGTTCTTGGGGATTAAGTCAATATTAAGGTTATGGTAACTCTATCAGAGATAAAGTCTTACATCTAAACGTGATGGTGAAATCAAGCTTTTACAAAAAGATGTTAAATGGCCTTTGACCAAACTAGGCTGATTCAACTGGGTTAAATCTAATTTTTGTGTCAGTGGGCAGAATCTGAACAAGCTAGAAGCCTTCTCTAATTCAGCAACTTTTGGCAGAGGAATGATCCTGAAAAGGAAAGATTAAGTGCTCTGGTCGCTGCATATGTTTCTAAAGGGGGAGGTTTTACTTTAGAGCAGCTCAGTAACATTTGTAGAACTATTCTTGTAGGAGAGGCCTCCAACCCTATAGAGAGGTCCTGTAACTCTGTCAGTGGCATAAAGCACCTACACGAGAAAAAGCTGGAAGCCTGCAGCATATATGTGTATTGTTTTTCCCAAATTTCAACAGAAGCCTCTTATGTCTGTAGTAGATGTCTGGTTTTTCTACAGGTATTAGTTAAAATATATAATGCCAGGCTGTGGCAAATTGTAGCACAATGCAACTTTGATCTTAAACTTTCTTCTTGGTTAAAGAAAATATCCCGAACCTACTATAATTAATATAGGAATTCCGGTTTTCTGCTATCCTTTACTTCTACAGAGGCTCTACACCATAATCATCTAAACCATTATATTCCATAAATTGAGATTTTTTTCTGTGATAAGTTTAAAATGTGATTTGAAACCAGGATGAAAAGCCAGAGAGGTAATACAAAGTGAATTTAAGAAAATATGAATAATAGAAGTAATACAAAGTGAATTTAAGAAAATATAAATAATAGAAAGAATGATTTCCCATTTTATTTGCTGCCAGCCACTTCATCGGTTTGTCACTGCAGACAATGTTTTCTCCTTTTCCATTTAGTCACATATTGAAATTAATCAATATTTGTATTGTGGTTGCTGGCATCATCTTATCATTTGTACCCTTACACAAGCATAGGTTCCATTTCTGTATATTGATCTTTACCCTGCTCTGAAGAGCAGATATAAGTTGTTCTGCCTGCCAAGGGTGACCTTTAGTATAATTTAAATATCATCTCTGAAACTGATGGCAACATAGGGGAAAAAGAAAGCAGGAGGTGTTTTTACTGTTTGTGTGTTTCAAAGAAATGACAGTGTCCCACTGTGGAAGAGGAAGCACAGTAGAGAAGAGATGACATAAGCTGTTATACAAGAAATTAGAGCCTCCACTCTCTATCAGCTTTTGTCTTCAGCATGTAGAGGGTATTTATTCTGATTGAAAGTTTCCCATGAGAAAGAAACCTAACATGCCTGACTAGTCCTGTCAATCCTACTCGTTGTTTTCTTTCCCGCCTTCAGTTTTCTAATTTAGACTATTTGTTGCTACATTTCTTTTCTACTGTGCAATGCAGTGCCTTGAAAGTTGTGCACAGACTGTGATATTCAGTTGGTGCTGTTTTTCTTCTCTCCATCTTACATGGCAAGCTTTTATCAGTTGTAAAGTTGGTTTCTCAAAAGCTAGTCATGCTATGTTAAGTTGGTTAATATTTTTGTAGTTGCTTTTGCAATATTCCAAACAGGATCTCTTGTTTAAGATCCCGTTTAGAATATTATTTATCTAGAAATGTGGATTTAACTTAATTTATGATCATTGAGGAAATAACGAATAAATGTTCCATGTAATGCAGTTTTCCTTAAAGATTTCTTTAACTCCAGTGTCCCCTGCAGTTTTTTTACTGACAGCATCCAAAAATACCTCAGAAAATGAAGATAAGCAATATACTTCATATCCACTTTTTGCTTCTCCCATGCACTTAGCTGAGTTAGCAAGAGCTCGGCAGCTACACAAGGCTTGTTTATGTTGTTATAGGCTGTCTGAGTAATTGCTTCCATAGCCAACCGAAACCTAAAGAAAAACCTTGCCAAGCTGCAGCTGGAACACTGCAAACAATCCGTGACATTTGGTGGAAGTTTAAATTAACATATGTTATAGCAGGCAACAAGGAAACAGCTGGGAAATATGGCAGCTGTTATCCATAAATGATGTTACATTATCAGCACCTATATTTACATGGAATTTTAGTGGGTAAAGTTGCAGATGAGTATTTCATTACTTAACAACGTGACTACACTTTAGGAAGATTCCTGGCTATCTTCAATGTACTCCACATGCTCTACAAACAGCCTCAGGTCCTCCCAAGCTAAAAGCCCAGATTTTATGAGCAGTGATTGAAACTTGGCTTTTAAGCAATGGAATGTTCCCGGAGTTTCAGAAAGATTTCTCCTCTACTGACACAAGAGGGCTGAAATGGTATTTTTGTTCTCCAGAGTTTACGTTGTTGGACTCCAGGTTGGTGTACAGTTGGGGATTTTTTTGGAAGAGGCATCTAAAATTAGGAAGGAGACACGTGTTACTCTTTAGAGAGAATATTTTCTAGTTATTGATACTAAGTCTTAATTTTTGTGGTTCCTTCTTCCCTGATACAGTAAGATACAAACTTGGCAATTTTCCTCACGGTATTTGTTAAGTATATAATGGAAAATAAAGTTAATTCCTCAGATAATTGTATTAAACAACTGGGAAAAATCATCCCTATTTTTCAGAATTAAATCTTTCTGGCTTGTTATTTCAGCTCATCACTGGACATATCAGTGGCAAGTTTAAGCATAGTAAGAAAAGTGAATGGGTCCCCCAACATTGATCCGTGGCATGCTGTCTTGATATGAATTCTCAGTTACTTGGAGATCCTTTGGTTCAAACTCTACACACACACATATTGTAATAATGCTATTAAATAATACGTATAGCATAATAATTTTAGTATAGCCAAGTAGGATTCTTTGGGTCTTTAAATCCTAAGCATTTTTGTTCTTGTAAATTTAAGTGTTGAAATAAAAGTAGTGGTGGCCATTTGGTTCAAACAGGAGCAACTGGACATGGAAGATTCAGAGTTCAAGGTAAAATATCCACAAGGTGCTAGATATAGGACTTTATTCAATTCTGCCTGTTGATTACAGGTAAATGAACTTATTGATTATTGTTGGTCTCTCTAAAATAATAAGAATGGCTATTGACTACTGATGTCTATGTTTTGCAGTGAACAGTAACTTAAGATGAAGGCTTGATTTGAATTTCTTCCAAGTTTTCTGGCTAACATCTGTTCAGTTAAAAAAAAAAAATTCTCTGGAGCAACTATATAAATAATAATTGATCTTTTCCAAAAGTGATCAGACCTGTAGAAGCAGTGCAGAGGAAAACATATATTGCACCAGCTGTCCACTGGGTATTTTTCACTGAAGTGTGGAGATAAGCTTCTACATAAATAAGCTTCCTTCATAAATATTTATCCTGGAATTTTAGCAGTAATTTTTCTCTGAAGAAAGAAAGTTTACAGTCTTGTTTAAGAAAATAATAGTTTCTTTGTAAAGCTAGATAGTAATTTATGTATTCTAGATACAAAGGCTTGTATTGGTAACCACGTATGCTAAGGAAAATATTCACTGGGAATATATGGAGCTTAAAAACAAATTGAAAAGGGTCTCTTTATCGTCGTCACACTCAGCACATCGCTTTTTAATAGCTATAATATAGATAAATACATTAAGAAACCTATTTAAGTCAGGTACTTTGCCAAGAATAGGCAATGATATTGTTTGCAGTTTGTTAATACTGAATAAAGTGAAATTATATTCAGTTTTAGCATCTGGAGAAACATGGCTTACTGAAAGGTCAGACAATTGAAAAGCTGCCCAGGTTCTACAAAATGCAGAAGCTGCGGGTCTGATATGGAGCACCACAGTAAAAGAATCAGCAGAGAATCAAACTGAAAGGAATATGATCCCAAATGTTTGTCCTTTCTCAAACTGCTGTATCACATTCTTTCTAATGAAAATATGCTGACTTTAAATCGAGCAAAGGCTATGTGAGAGTAAGGAAGCTGGAAAAAAATAATTGCAATTTTAAACCAAAAATTGGCATACCTGACCCAAAATTACTAACAGGCAGTTTGCCATGGTTTGTGCTAAGAAATGTGAGGAACCATTTAAAGTAACCGATTTGTAGCAGCAATGACATAGATTTGCAAAGCTGTACCCAGTTGCTGCAATTACTGGGGAGAAACAAATTGGATTATTTGTCATTGAAGAGAGATTTTTCTACGTGTGATATTTCTTTTCCCTGTTCCCTGTGCAGTGAATACACGTTACCACCCATCCTCACAGTCTTCAAATATGCTCTAGAAAATGTGGCAGTTTGAGTGGGTATATCTGGGACACAAAACTCAGAATAATTCATCACCTCTCCCTTTTTGCTGATTTGTTTTCCTTGAGAAGTCCCTTGGTGTCCTTAGTAGCAAGAAGTGATAAACTGATTAAACACCCTCATTTGTTAACAGAGAAGTCTTTCCACACTGCCTTGTCCCAGAGAACCTAGAAAAAGGTAAAGAAAATCCTTCACCTTGGGGGTTTTCCTATGGGAATGGGAAGCACGAGATGATGCACACAACTCTTTCGAAGTAGTCTCCACCTGGGGGATAATGGGAATGGTGTGCTAGGAGTTTGGAAGTAAAGTCAATACTGTAACATTTGTAAATATGAAGTATTAATTAATTAGTAATGCTAGTTTAACTAAATTAAACTAATTAAAATTAACTAATAGTGCTAGTTTAAGACCTGCTTATACAGTCCATTAAAAGATTTTGAATAAAGACTCAAGCTGTCCTGCCTATCTCTGTGAGGGTATATTTATAGCCAAGAGAGATTCCAATTTTCTTTAGAATCTACCTTCCTACTTACTTTCACTGGAGAATTTTTTTCCTAATTTCAACTTACTATCACCTACTCCTGATGTTATTCCAAAGTTTAAGTTCAGGAGAGAGAGAAAAATAATTAACAGTCTGATGATATCAGTTATTGAATCAAAGATCATGAATTGACATTCTTGAGGTAGGTCTTGAGCTTCAACAGATGTTAATGCCAAACATTTCTTGTCTTAGTCCCATACACAGTTTTTAGTAGGAACCTGAGGGGGGAAATGTGTTTGTTTTCCTGTGCTGTGGGACTCATTAATGGCTGCAATGATTCTGATGAATTTTGACAAACAGCTCACCTCTAAACAAAATGAAAACATGAACAAAACATCTGCATGAAACAGTTAAGAACAGTTGAAAGGAAGAACGTGTATCTGAAACTGGAACTTGATCACACAGTTTAGTGTTAGTGACACTGGTCAGTAGGGAATAGCTGTGAAACTAGGGGCTCCTGCACTGCATGAGAGGAGATCAAGTGAAAAAGCAATAATTGCACATCTGCCAGGAAAAACCTTTATGATAGGACTAAGAAGATAGTTCAGGAAGGTACATGTTACTTTGTACTGATTAATATTACATGTTACTGATGCTCACAGCTCCTGTTTCCTAAAGGCAACAGAACGAGGAGCATGACAGGATACACTGATGCTTGCAAAGGAAAGCCAGACATGGGCTGGGTAATTGAAGACAGTCTACAACCATTTTAGCTTTATTAATCAGAGACATCAAGGACTGAGAAAAAATAAATTGTACAGTATAGTAATATGGTTGATGGGGAGCAGGGAAACTACTGTGGTGGTTGTAAAACTTGGCATAATTATATGAACTGGATTGCGTAATAATAATATTATAATGGTAGTAACTGGATTTACTTCCCTCAAAGTGAGTAACTGTATGATTAGTGGACATGTATTTAGAAGTTAAAAGAATAGCCATAAGAAAATCTGGTCAATGGAAAACAAAAATATTTCTCTTAGAACAAAAATTAACTGCAGCTGGCTACTAAAATGATGTAATCATGTGAGCCATGATGTGAAGAGCAAGGTTTTTCTTGCAGTGCTGTAGCCTGTAGGTGGGGAAATATCTGGTCTGCAGGTTATGTTACTTGTCACACACTAATTCACAGTGCTCATCTCTGCTGCTTTTTGTTCTTGAGTCTGGCGAGACCATTATATGATCTACAAAGTGTAGGATTTTTTTTCCCATGGACTTTGAATAAAAACTAACAGACCCAGGGATTCAAGCAGATTAAAAGTATTTTGTTCTCCTTTACAACTCTCACAAATCAGAACCTCATGTGGTACTACCCTGGATAGGAACTTAACAAGCGTGCCCCTAGGATATTAGCTCTGTAGCTTAAATATTTGTGAAGAAGTGCTACTAGTCACTCACACATACATACACATTCCAGGGGCAACATACATCTCGAATTGAATATATTATTAAATACTGAAGGATTCAGACAGTTGTTTTGCCACAGGTCTGTATCTTGCAAGTAGATTTTTAAAAAGTGAGATAACACGATGGCAGTTCTCTCTCCACAAGTACGTTCATGTAAGCATCTATTACCATACATAGTTCACTTACTTGAACTGTGTAAGTAATTAGCTAACATTATAGGATTGAAAAGAAAGAAACCCCAAACCTGGCAGCCTAGCCTATTCCTTCCCTCCCTCCTGTAAAAACATCCCAAACCAACCTAGTTCCAAATGCACTGCAAGCAAATAGAAGGAAGTGAGAGTGTCGAGGCTGTGATGGAACATCACTGGTAGTTCCTAATGTGCAGCTCTGGTAAAGAAGTATACATTTCTGGGGCAGATCAGGTACATTTATGTCATCTGAGGATCCTACTCTCCAAGTCTATGCTTTTCACTTCAGCAAGCTGAAAATTTTTCCCATCTTCTATGTTTTAAATTTTAAGTCAAAAAAATGAATGAATGTGGAGAAAAGGAGGGACAAAAGCAAGAAAAAAAATTAAGGAGAATATCCAACAAAGAAGGGAAATTACCTTGCATGTTATTTTTTTGCTAGTTGTTTCAGTTACCCTGAAGGTGTGCAAGAAATAGCGGTTACAGGGTGGATATCTCAGTGAAAACGTGAAAAGTTTTCCCCATCCTGGAACTTTTTCACTTCTCGAAGAAAATACTGGCATGTTTTCTTAATACATTCATTTGCACAAGCATGCACAAGTAGTTCCCAGTATTTTTGCAGAGAGATGGCAATACCCCCCTCCCTTTTTTTTTCTTTCTCAAAATTATGCTTTTTTAAGAGATATTAACACGTCTTGATCTTTTACTAACTTGACTAGTGTTCCTACATGATTTTAGATTTGAAACATCTTTTTGGGTTTTGATCTTTCTTTTCTTAGAGAACAAGCACCCTTGGAAAGGTGAAACAGTGTGAGCTGTCACTTTGTGAAGTGAAACACATTACAGATCAAGGACTTAGTATGTAAAGTAAGTTTGCTGCCGGCCTTTGTAATGAATGGTTATAGATAATGCAATGATATTCCATAAGTATTAATACTTCTGTCCTGTTCCTTGTTCTCATCTACTGTTAAGTCTGCAAACACAAGCTTCACAACTATTGTTGATTAGTATAGCAATCTACTTTATCCTGTGAAAGTGAAACTTTGCAATTCAAAAAATTCTGAGAGCATGTCACCTTGCTGGACAATATTCTCACATCCTGAGCTGTTTGTGATGAGGATCATAGTTGGTGTTTTGATGCATATATTATGGCTGAAAAATAAAGTGCTGCTTGTATGCCTTGAAGACTAACAGAGCTGTAGGACTAGATCCATCTCATTCACTGTCAAGTCAAATGAAAACTTGATCCCACCATAGTGGATTTTGACTTTGTTTACAAGAGAAAGGAAGATAAGGAGATCTGTTGTGTTTTTTTTTACTGTGGAACGATCTTATTAGAATTGGTTTTGCTGGGTGGTGGCCTCTTTGGAGGGCACATACATTATGCAGAATCAAACCTTCAGCTTTGAAACTTGCAGAGGGAGGGCAGCCCAGGATTACACAGGGAGTTGTATGAAAAGCTGATTTTACTGACAAAGTTTTCCAAGGCTATTAAATAGTTTGTATTTTTGAAAATCAACAGTTATACATATGGCTTTGGGGTTTATATATATATACATTTTATACACTGTTCTAAATCTACTCTTTGATTTAGTAACAATTTATATTGTTTTCCTGTGAGTTGCTTAACTGTGTCGAAAATCAGACCAAAGGAAAAACAATAGTCTTTCTTCCAACAATAATCATCCACTAAGGAGGCCTCTTCCGTTCTTATTTTCTCCTTCCCTTTACAGATGCAATTTCTAGAAGTCAGGCTTTGATACTGAATCCAGTCTTTAAGATTTTGTTACATTAAGTGACTACATTACAGGATGAATTCCAATGTGTAAGTATTATGTTATTGAAGGATAAGCCCAAACAAGTAGAAAACGTAGTGAAACTACAAGGAGTAAATATAAAAATATGTAACATCTTTTATTTTTTGATTTGTGGGATGTGTGGCTGTGATTCATTTATTCACAACATAACAGGGTGGTATTCTGTTGCTTTTAATCAACTGTATTCTGGTTGAGTAACAGTTACGATTTTTCTCCTCTGCATTTAAAGCACTTTCTCATTAAGCAAACCTGATACCAATACAGAGGAGCAAGAGTAATTCCAATGAGGTTGAACTATCAAGGTTGACGAGTGTCTCACAGAATGAAAGGAGATGTAGGCAGAGCGTGTTTCCCTGAAGTGATACACAAGTCTTAAATATGAGGATGAACTTAACACACAGGCAATTCCGCTGAGCTTCTTTTTCATTATTATTTTGTGCCTAAACGTTGCAGCACCTATGCTTTCTGTATGAGCATGTTTCTTTCATAATATATCTGCAGAAAAGTGTGGTTTGTCCCCTGGAACAGAAAGAGGACCTTTGTGCGAGGAACAGTGAGAGGCATGTTGAAGGAAACTACATCAGAGCCCACCAAATATTGAACATATTCTCTTGTTAAACTGAATTTATCCCACTGTAGGCTGCAGCGCTAATGCACCACTAACACAGTGGCAATTAAATCACTTTTCTACTCTGCAATCCAATCCACTTTGAACTGTGACTGTCCAAATCATGACCTCAATTAGGCAGACTCAGTTTGATTGCAGCATGGGATTATTTCCAGTAGAAAGCTAAAGGAAGCTCCAATTTGTCTTTTTATATTTAGCATCCTGAATAAAGGTTGTTCTTTCTTAGAAGTAAATGCTAGAAATAATCTCATACTCAAATCTATTGTGAAGTATCATGCCATTAAATAAATTTCAACTGCTACCTTTATCTACCAGATGAGTAAATGAAAAGTGAAAGGATTAAAATTGTAGGTGAACATAATTTGAAATTTATTTCCTTTTCTATCTAAGCATGTCATTTTTCCTTTATCTTTATTGTCTTTGATTCACTTAATTACTGCACCATTAGTGTCCATTCTTCTTGGTTTCAGAACCCTCCTTGCTGAATTTTTAATGGTATTTCTTTAGGAACGCAATTTACTGTGTCTTTTGGAATTATCAAATGAAACTGTTGTTAGTAATGATGGGATCAAAAGAGCACAGTGACCTGCATGCTACTAACACCACTGTACTTGCTATAGCAGCTGCTGCTGCTGTTTAAGATGTTTATTAAGTTCCAGGACTACTTGTCCGTTCTCAGCCACTACTTTTCCTTACTGAATGCCGTGTGGCCAAAAAGGACATAATGCGAGGTACATGGCCCCTAATCTGCTTTGGATTCTCCTTGAAGAAAGATTTTTCTTCCCAATGCCATTATTTCCTGTGCCACTCTCAGTACTTCTCCTGTTCTCCTCAGGCTGGATCTGTCCCGAGAGGAGCTTCTTGCAATTTGTTTAGGAAGAGGGTAGAAAAGAGCTTCTACTTGTTCTTATCCTGAATGAGTTATACTGGAAAACTATTGGCAGTTTTAGGAAGCAAAGAAGTTTGTTCTGTTCCTATGAATATTCTGGAGATGAAGCAAATATAAACTACAGAGAAATGAAATCGCAATGAACAATATTTGTCTGTACCCTACAGGAACTACTCACTGCACTCATTTTCAACCAGCCAGGGCACCACAGACTCCTCTGCATGGTATGTGAGCAGCTGACTGTTGAAATTAGGAATTAGGCTTGGTTGCACTTTCTTTCATGTCATGATTTGGCCCTGAAGATGAGAGCAGAGTTTCTACATAACTTTGCACTGGCTGACTGTTTATTTTTCATAGAAAAGAAACGCTAGAAAGGATTTTATGCCTATGTTTTGGATTTAAGCCAAGAAACTTTGAAAATAAACTTCAGAATAGATCAGTTTTAAACTGAAGCAAATAATGTCATTTTTAGAACGGTGACATTCCAGGAGAGATCAAACCTCAGCCCCTGCTAACTAATGTAGCTCCAACTGCAGAAGAGCAACAAGAATGGGGCAGCTGAAATGCAACGTGCCTTCAGGTACTGCAGGACATGGACCTTGTGTATGACACACTTGATTACTCTGGAGCCATCTTGTTGCTGTTGACTTGGTCAGGTGGCATAAGAAATGTGTAGAATAATACTGTTTCCAAGTGTATTTACTGGGAGGAGAGTGAGATTCCCAGCTAAATCAATAATAAATTAAAAGTCTGCAAGAAATGACAGCACAGTACATAGAGACCAACATAAAGTGAAGACAGTTACCTCAGCCTTGTGACACTCACCATAAGAGGAAAAATAGCACTACATCAGTTCATCTTTTGTTTCACTGACTAGAATAATAGGAAATTATATTAATTTAACCCACGTTTCTTCTTCTTCTTCCAAAGTATTCCTAGTGCTTCTTTCCAGGTGCTCTTCTCTGTGGCTACCAGTGACAATCCTCTCCTGTGCTGGGAGAGCTCCTGAAATAGTTCACACATAGTTAAGGAGTAGTTTGTATTTAGTGCTTTGCTAGCATAGTGAAGCTGACAGATTTGTTAGCAAAAAAAAATTTGTTGCTGTTAGGCTGAACAATAAGCTACCCTAATCCACTGAATATGTCAAGTATTATAATTCAGTGAGAGCTCTTTCTTCTGATACAAATTCTGACTACATGGTTTCCATAAGTGGATTCTGATTCTGTCCTTCCTGCACATTACAGCGTGGTGCAAAGGCAGGTCTTCTCTTGTTTCTTTGAAACACTATGACTCATACCCTTTACTTCAAAGTATTTTCAAGGAGAGCTCATAAAGAGATGAACAAATTTACTGTGGTCTAATTATTTTTTTTTTTAAAGAAACATTGTTTTGTGAGCAGAACCTTGTCTTAAAAACTGTTCTTCCCATGGATTTGTGCCTTATATTCCCTAATAACTTCCTATTGCCAGTTACAACCAGTTTCCTCTAGTTCTCTCATTATTTCTCGACAATCTCCCTCCAGCAGCAAGCCTATCTTCCTCTAGCATCCTCAGTTTATTTGGCTGGACAATTTGCTGTGGCTCTTTCAGAGCATGTGTGTGCTGATTTGCCAGGTCTTATCTCTGAGAACGGGAAAAGATTTTTCCTTCTGCTGAGGCAATAATTTGGATCTCTTTTCAGTAGCTAACTGTTTTTGCTATATTTGCAGCAGTTTCACATTTTGAAAGCTATGCTTTTTTAAAAGTGACCGAGAAGTTCAAGGTTTAAGGGAGACAGCCATATGGACAGACCACATAGATTTTGTCGTATGAGGAAGTTGGAGAAAATAAGGTAACACCAAATAAATTTAGGGCAGGGGAGAAATGGTAATGTTAATCTAAGTATTTTTGTTGTTGTTGTATTGAACATCAAATTAGTTTTAGAATTGCATGTGAACATTATATTTTTTAGCTATTCATTAATGAGGATAAATGTAAAATCTTTTGTCAATAAAAGAACTGTTGAACCTATTTTGAGTGAGTAACATTTATGATATTTCACCTTGCTTGTACTTATGAATATTAACCAGTGGCTCTTCAGTAGCCCTATGAAAAGCAAGGATAATGTCGTAATCTCTTGCATAGGGAAAAACACCCACCCCCTCAAAGAAGTGAGAGGATCACTTTTGGAGAAAGGATTAAAATTCCATCATGTGATGGAGTACATCTCAACTAGTGCTTTGGCCACTACAAGATAAGAGACAGCAGATCTCTCTTCTTTGTCATGAGAGAGGGAGCAATCCTTCCCCAAGTTTACTAAAGATGTTGGAGAAAGATGGTATGGAATATTTTCCCCACCCATGAAATCATAAGAGAACTCATCTGCTTTTGCGTAACAAGGTACTATCTTCTGGGGCATTTCACATAAAGAACATCAGTCTGAAACTTTTGCCCTGATTTGGCTTTTACTCATTAGTTATTTCTAAGATGTTCCTTGGTTTTCTGTTGTTCTCTTTCTATCTGCTGTCTTTGAGCTGTATTTTCTTCAGCTTTATGTGTAAGCTCTAATTTATTTTCTTTGCCTATATAACTTTTAGTTTTCTTTTGTATATATTTTCTCACTGGTTTCCTTTCCTACACATATCAGTCAGGTAAGGGAACATCTTTACAATATTTTACTTATTAACTTGTGTCGCTTCATAAACATGACTCATACTCTATAGGCTTTTAGTCATATAAAAGCACATAGTACAATGGTGTAGTATAATACACTGATACATTTTGTGTTCCTAATTGTCTAGCTGGAAAATATTAATTTCAGGGGAACTTGCAATAGTTCGGTGCTAAGAAATAGGAAATCTTAACCTTTATGATTTTCTGAAAACCATAGCAGAGCCATTTACAGTATTAGAGATTAATGCAGAGACCAGGCACTGGTTCTATTTAAGCAGTTCTTCTGCTTAAAAAGCAATTTCTTACAAAGCAGTTGCTGGATGTAATTTCCAACAGGGACTGATAGGTGAACGTGTACAAGAAGAGCATGACTCAAAATAAATGTTTCCAAGCAGATAAAACAACTGGCAGTGCCCCACAATCCCATTAGTTCTAGAGATAGCACTCGGAGTCCTTTCTAGAAAAAATGGCTATTGCCACAAAATATTATCAAATTGAATGGATTTCTTTTATTACCTGGAAAAGATGAAGTAACCCTCTGTATTAAAAAAAAAAAAAAAACAATGTTGAAATTCATAGAGTGAAAAATTATGAGCTTTAGTTTTTATAAGATTTGAAAGGTCAGGAGGGTAAGCAGATGGCTAGCTGTAGAATTTATTGCGCTTTTAGCAATTGTTTTGATGTTCCAGGTGAAACCTCGCAAGCTTATGAGCCTGTAAAATTCTACGACCCTGCATTAGAGTGAGGATTATGCTCATAATATGCATGTGATTTTAGAGATCTATCTATCACCCGTTTATTACCTGACAAAAACTCACAGGATTTAGTGTGATTAATATCTTGAACTGCGGTTTTTACTATTTTGCAGTAGTGCATTGCTTTTTTTGTCCATTTTGCATTCGTTTCCTTTAGGAAAATAATACAAATGAGCTTATGATCATGGTGTCATACCCTGGTAATTCTGAATGATCTCCTAGCAACTTTTCAGTATTCAAAAATGAATGATTTTACAGGCATGTAAAAAATTATGTATTTAGTGATTATGATTACCCACATTTTCTTTCGTATATCCTTAGCAAATTCAGTATTATTAGGGTCTCACTGCAGTACCTTGAGAGAAGGTTTGCAACTTCATCACAGGTCTTAGGGTTCACCAGCGCCTATACTGCAGACAACAACATTGATGCCAAACTGTTGCTTCTGTTCTTACAGTAGTCCTGTAAAAAGCAGTCCTCCCTCTTAGATGTGCTGCATTCCAGTGAGTGACTTTTCACGTCTCTTTAGGCATATTTGTTGAGTAAAGAGATGTCTAACCATGTAAATAGCACCTCAGACTATGTACAGGAATTAAACCACTTTCCTTGTCTTGAAGCAACTTTGGTGCAGGTCAACACAAGAATGTGCCAAGTTTGACTGTAAAGCCCGTATGACAGGCCCACCTTGTTATTCTAGCCCTTATGATTGAATCACAAGGCCAAGCAAGTGGCTTCTGGTCCATAACTGAAGTTCCTACTGCAGCAATGAAATTAAATAATGGTTAAAATTTAGTGGTGTCCCATAGGAGTTGAAAAACATAAATGCCTTGTTTCTGTCTTGAAGAACTTCCTAAATATTTTTTTGTAAAGATGACACACAGCTGCTGTGGTTCAATATCCCATGATAGTAAAGATGGAGTATGGGAAAAAATCTAGTGGCTTCCAACTAATAGAACTCACAATTAGGTTCAGGCTCCCATCTTGAGAATACTGACCAAGAACAGTAAGTGGGACAAACAGGGATGGCAATGCTATTTCCTTAAACTTTGGAAAGGCAAGACTGTATTTCAGTATTTCCCAACTTAGGGAAGAAAATATGAGCTTTTTTCATCAGTTGAAGAGGTGTGTAAGTTTCACACAGTGGTAGCTGATTTTGCAAGTTAGCTCTACGTGGTGATACACATCTGTAAGTCTGCAGAGAAGATGTATTACCCTGTTTATAAATTCAGCCAGTATCTTGATTAGTTTCCTTTTTTTGCCAAGATGATCTTTAATTTTTCAAGAAGCAGCTCAATCAAGTTGTTGTAACAAAATAAGTAATTTTCTTCCTTCCAAACCCATGTTCTAGTAAGTTTTGTGGTGCTGAGTGCTGGTAGAAGGAGTAGGGCTCACAGGAGGCCAGTGTTCTTAAACTACACAGTCTGATCTTCAGAAGCTGGGCATTGTATTCTTAGTGAAATAAGACGCAGCAGTTGTATTTAGTTACATATTTATCGCTCTACAGCTACGTAAATGTAGTGCTTTTACCATGGAAGATGTTGGGGGGTTTTGTCATGATTTTGAGCTTTACTAGGGGAGCTTAGGTGTGGGTGGTACTGGTGTTATAGTGGTAAGATCCCGTTATGTTTTAATGCATTGTGACTTGAAGTTTGTTACCTAAGGAGAACCATCAATAATTAGCTTAAGCACTGAATCTAAATGGTTGCTTTTCAAGTAATTCTACCCAGTCTTTCTCCCCACAACCACCACCACTGCTGCCATCAGTTCAGCACCTCCATGTTCACTGGAGCCGGTGCATAGTTTCTGCACAAAAGTGAGCAGTTAAGTAAATGCTAATTAAAAGCAGCATGTCAGTTTATTGTGCTCAGTAGGAGCAATCACAAAATAATATGAACCTGAATTAATTTTTTTGTTATTTTTTTTTTCTTAGCAGACCCCAGGAGGGTTGAGGAAAAAACCTATTAGGATAACATAAATGAAAATGTGAGATGGGCCTAACAAGCTTCCAATCCTGTAAATATTTTACTAGGGCCTCCCAATACCAATGCACTAGCTCCTCTACCTGTCAGATCAATATGCCACAAAATCTGAAACCAAAAAGCTGCAAATTACCTCAGGTTCCCATTAGTCCTGGTACCACTAGTTATGAGCTCAGTCCTGTGAGGTTTGTTGATGTTATTGAGACCGGAAGGCATTCAGTAACTCACAGAGGTGATCACTGTCCATACTGATTAGTCCCTACAGGCCTGATCCAAAATCTATTGCATTCAATGAGGTTTTACATTTCACTTCAATAGGCTTTAAGTTAAGCCTTAAGGTACAGGATAGAAGCAGATAATGAGGGCAGGATGAAAGGTGAGTCAGGTAGGAGAGTCTGAAGAGGACTCAAGTGTGAGAAGAAGCTCATCTCACACACAGAGCAAACTGTTTTATCTTGGGCTGCTTCATAATTCTTGTGGATGCCAACCCTACAATTAAAGCAAATCAAAATCAGTTTATTGTTGGCAGCATTCAAAAATGAATCTGATGGACCAGACCTTCACTGCCTCAGTGGAGTTGCACTTATATGTATCAGCAGGACATGTGAATTCGTATAGTCAGAAATGCATTTTTAAATGCTTCCAGCAGCAGAGGAGAAGGATTTTTCTGTGCTTTTAAGTAAAAAAGACTGGTTCTTGTAACTGTTTAGAAAATGTCAAATGTTCGCTGCCTCATTTTCAGTGAAACATTTTAAATCCAAATGCATTCTTGAGGTTGTTTGATAGTCCATAGTAGCTAAAGTGTGCATGTTCGGTTTGATCCACCATGTAGTGGGATGCTTTCATGAAGCATCCCACAAGTCTTTCCCATCACTGTCTCTTACTTTGTGCCCTTGCTTGGCTGTTCATGTGAGTCAGGTTATGTGGTCTTCTCAGGGCTTGGTGAACACCTTCCAGATTAGCAGGAATTTCAAATCCAGATTTACCAGCTGGGACCCAGAATACTGTCAGAGGGAAACTTCTTCATCAATCTTCTTTTACCTCCTTTAACCCCCTGCTGGCAGTGTTTAGCATACAAGAAATCAACATGATAAAGTAAAAGAGCCCTGATTTTAAAGGAAACACTGGATCACATAGCGAACATCAGTTATACATAGGATAGAGTAATACTTCATATAACCAGTAATAATTTTACTATAAGATCTTAAAGCAACCATTAAGCTACACCAAGAGGCACATTTACTACGTAGCCTAATCTCATTCTATTTTATTGTAAATGTGCTGTTTGTTTCTTTGTTCCTCTAGCTCTCTAAAGAGTATAGGACAGAAAGTAATAGTTTAAAGTCAGGTTTAGCTCAAGCTGGGTTCATAACATGCCATATTCATAACAGCTTCAAGAGTGCTTTAACTTCAGATAGAGTGTAACAGCTCACCGCTGGAAGGCTGAAAATGCAGCTTCGCCACAACACAAGGGGATCCAGGCACTTTTTCTGTGTCTTTGTAGTTACACTAAAATTGCAAATATGGTGCCAGGACATGTGTCTGTACAAGTGGAGGGCTGACAAGAGTGGGAGTCAGTAGAAAATATCCAAGCATAATGCATTACCACACATCCTTCTCTTACCTAATTATTACATTGTGCTATACTAGTCATTTGTCAGATCATTTGGCTTTCTCTTTCCAGTCTTTTGCTTTTCTCCAGCTCTTAATTTCCTCTGGCTGACAAGGAAAAAGCAGACTGTAATGAAAGGCCAAGTTATCTTCAGATTTACCAGTGTCAAGACGTATCTGTAATCTTCTGAAAATCTAACCATATGTATTTGAGATTGGAATCATTTCAGGTACATGCCAGTTATTTTCTTTTAAAGCCTGAGAAAAGTTACCAGGTTTTCATGCTTTGCTCAAAGCTCATAAGAAGGATAAAGATCTCCAGTGCGACCAACTAATGGGGATATTCTCTTAGCTCCGAATTTATCCTTTCACCTTCAGTGACTCTGTGAGTGGAATTATCTTCTAAAAGCTTCTGATCTGGTTTCTGTAGTCCTGAAGACCTCTAGGGTTCAGAATACCCTTGTTTTGCTGGTGCAAGTGAAATTAAGCATCCCATTATACTCCCATGTCCTTTCCAGCCAACTTCTACCTGTTTTCTTCTCCAGCAAAGTAGTTAAGCATACTAAGAATGCAATGTTTACACTCGGTTCATTCCTCAGTATCTTAGGCTGTGTGTAAGGTGTTACTGAATGCATAAATTATTATTCACTGAATTATTACTGGTCATCTGTGGCATTTTAATCCTTTAAAGAATCTCTTCAAGAGCAGCTCTTGTAGCAGGTTAGGAAAAAAAATCAATGGACTCTTTGCTATCAGATCTCACAAATCATGATAGGTGCAGCTTCTCACTGAATGTCAACAGTCTGTAATGATTCAGGACCATGTGAAAAGAAATGAGCTTAGCCACAAGTCTGTGACAGAGGTTTGAAAAGGCGTCATCAACATCTGTTCTAAAATCATCAATCCCTTTGAACTATAGGAGATCCCCACCACATATCATGTCTTATTTCCTTTTTGTTAGATGGTCCTGGCAAGTAGAGAAGCACAGGTCTCTCTATTGCATGGTCATGCTAAGCTTTCTGGGAGATCCTAGGAGACTATTGAGGGAGCTAATTTCCTACCTGCTTTTAAAAGACATTCTAATCTATTTCTTTAATATACATATTATACAGTCGCAAATATGGATCTTCAAGAGGTCAATGCATTGACCTCTTGTAACAATAAGCTCAAAGAAAGATGGTCTGTATAACATCTATGTATTCACCAGATCATGGTCCCTATCGCTGTCAGAAAGCTGCTACTGCCCTCAGGTACTAGTCCCCTTTTTTCCACCAAGTTGTTTTTCTCTCTAAGGGCCTCCAGGCACCTCAGTGCATGTTCCAGGTCCCTTGTGGATGGAAACTGCAGCTAGAAAGGTCTGAAGTAGTTTCAGCTCAGTGGAAACAAAGGGTGAAAACACGAATCAAGCTCATGTTGTTGTTCAGATGAAGTGATTTTCTATGTTTGACGATACAGAGAATATTATCAACTCACCAGTTATTCTTGTAACATGTTCTCTATTATGGAGCATAAAATGGCTGAAAATTACAAATGCTGTTAACTGGAGCAACCATCTCATGAGGTCTAAAATCTAGTTAGTTCTTAATGGGAGCATACACAGCCAAGTTAGCAGATAGTCTAACATCATCACATTTGGCAACACTTCATTTTTGTTGCACAGTCACAGTGTGTGAGGCTTATTTATTAGCTTAAAATCAAGACAATTCCTGATGTTCTGGAATTACCGTCTCTGGTAACCTGTCTTGGCTCTAAGTCCTTGATATCTGCAAAAGTATTATTTAATTCTGAGTACCAGAATGGTGTTAGGAGCACTGAGAAAATACGTAAATTGAACTAATAGTTGAGGTTTATTTATGGTTTCTCATTATGCACAATTTTAGCAGTATGTGCTAAGTTTGAACTGTTCCATATTTGAATTAAAGATAAATTCATCTCTGTGCTCTAATACAGTTGCATCATGAAACCTGATCTGTATCCCTTACACTTTATTATTTAATACTTATGTTGTAAATGAATGGTTTGAGAAAGCAAGAGCTGTGATGCTCATACTTGCTTCTCAGGCAGGTCTGTGTAGCTGCCAAATTATCAGTCATATTGTTAAGGTTAATATAAAACAAGTGAGAATTCTATTTGGATCATCTGTAGGTCTGGCACAGTAAGTCCCATGCAGTTGGGAACATATAACAGTAAGGCAGCTCTTCTACTAAATAATAGTATGCTTTAAAAATGCTATATAACTTCCCAAATAATTGTATGGAAGGCTCTCTGAAGGGTTAAAAAAAAATGTGTTTTTCTGATTCTGAAGGAATAGGCAATTAGATTGTTGTTTTTAAAATTTACTATCTTTGGGATAGATTGCTTTTAAAACATTAACTATTTACCTGTATTCTTCATCAAATATTATAATAAATATCTCAAATACAATGAATATAAAATTCTTTCTTCTGAAATTTTCCTGAAAGTTATTTGGCACAAGGTTCAGTAACTGCACTATACTTAAACCCCACAGATTTTACCAAGTTTTTCTTTGAGCAATTAATCTGGTATAGATTGACTGTTAAGATTTATATAAATGTATTAATGGAAATAAGTGACAGCTAATACTGATGATAGAGGTTTGTTTTTTTTTCATTAGAAATGCTTGAGGCTACCCTTAAGGCTTTTGTCTCCTCTTGAAAGGATGCACCTTAGAGCCTTCCTGATTTTCTCCTGACAAAAAGGACCATGACTACAAAAAAAAAGGAAAAAAAAATCAAAAGATCATCCAAGATTAAAAGATCTATGCTAAAATTAGTAATGCTTCCCCAAAAGTAAAGCGTGTAATAGCACATCTGGAGAGTGCAAATGGTTTTCAGAGACTGTCTAATCATATCTTGAATGCTCTGATTGATGCTACTTGCAGACACGATGTCAAGGGCTATGAAAGAAGTAATTGCAAAGTTTCTATTTGTCACAATATTCCTTGATGGGATTTCTGATGTTAGCAATTTGTCACAGTGGTTCATTGTCTTCCCAGATTTCAAACAAGATGGAGATGCCAGAGAACTGATGATTTGCTTTAAGAACATCAGTGTCAGGACTGTGTGAACAGATTTATAATGAATATTGGGGTGACTGGTAAGGGGCAAGCGTTTGACAGGGCTCTGGCCATAGGTAACAGAACCGGGTGGTTGAGGAAAAAATTAGTGGGTCTTGCAACACCCCTATTCAGACTCCTATTATCCCCTGGGATCTCACCTCAAAAGTATGATGTTCTCTCCACCTAAACCATGCATATTATGAATTTACTCAAGGTCTGTTAAGTAGCAAGTCTTTCTGTTAGTGTGATTGTCATGGTGTTTTCCCCTCAGCTTACAAGTTATGGGGAAAGTTGTCTCTGTTTCTCCCTGAGACATTTCTCCACACACTATAACACAAAACAACCTGCTTAGGCTGGTAACTTTATATCATGGAGTAAACCAAATGTAATTACTCATAGGTTTTCCTGAAGCTGTAGAGGGGGATGATATTGGTGGCAGGGGTCACTGAGCTAGCCCTTGGGTTGGCTGGGCAAGTCTTACCTCAGCCACCAAACCCTTTTACAGTTTCTCTCATGCTACCTGGTCTTTACCTCTGCCTCACCCAGAAAGAGGTATTGTAGGGACAATAATATTTTGCTCCTCTTATTGTCCTTGTGTAATCTGTTTGCATTAAAGACTCTTTAAGGCATAGACAAGTCCTTATATAAATATGTGTTGCCTAGGATAGAGGGATATTAACTGTGATGGAGGTGAGGATTTATAGAGATGATAATAAACAATATTCCTTTGTTTAGGGGATGTTCTGTATGGATTTAACATGAAAAAAATATACAGGACAGTCTATGAAAGGAACTGCATTTGAAATCCTGGCATTTCTCAGTAACTGTTCTGTTAACAGAACAACAGTAACTGTTCTGTTAACAGTTAACAATAACATTTTATTGTTATTCTTTAACAGTTCATGCATAAATAAATAATAGGAGGGTTACTGCTCTGCTCTGGAGAAAGACAGCTATACCTCCTGTCATATCAGAGCATGGAAAAACAACCTAATGATTAGACATGTCGTTGATAGCAAGTTCCAGGCATAAGCTGCTATAATCGCTTTAGGAAAAATAGAAGGCAAATGGACATAAGAGAGAAAACTGACTGTAAAAGCACATCTCAGTAAAGTGCCTCTGCAAGGTCAGGCAGTGCAAATAAAGGCAGAAATAAAATAACAGAATGATAAAAAATAAACAGAGAAAAAAAATGTTGTAAAAGTCGAAAAGTATTTTGTCCTCTTGCTGGGATAATCAGAGGCTGGCACAATATGGCCAGTGAGCAGGACCACAAAACCAAATTTGGATTAAATCACTGTCCTGTGCTGATTTACATTTCTGACCATAAAAATTAAAATACAGGAAGAATGAAAATCTGGTCTGAAATACAGGTCCTTGTTACCCTGAAAATTTCTGTACACTATATATAACATGGATGCTTCATTCTTAGCAGTACATATGTTTATTCTCAGGTTGCACCTTAGTCCCTAAGGAGATATATAGCCCATCTGCTTTGACTTTCTGCCTGCTGACTGAGCAGTTCCAACTGGTGTGTTGGCCTTTGCAACCACCACTGCTGCAAAGAAGCTGAGACAGGAGTTCATAGAGGGCACCCAGTTTAATCTGAAGGATACACCTGCAGGTGGTTTATCTCAGGAGCATGTTAGTATGTCAGGTAATATATAGTATGTGGCTGAAGTTTGGAGGCAAGAATAGGGCACTGTAAGAAGGCATGTTGTCAGACAAATAGTTTAGCTGATTTCCCAGGAGAGCTGAGACCCTGCTGCCTCCCAGCTATATGGAACAGGACCACCACTCCTCCCAGCAGAGAAACCCTCCTCTCACTACCTGCTCCCTCAGGGGTGCTCTAGCAGTAGTGTTTCTGAAGCTCATGTATGAATGCTTCATAACAATACCAGGGGACATATGAAGGTAGACAGATGTGGATAAGAGGAAACAAAAGGAAGATTGATAAGTGGTGAAAAATACAATAAGGATTTTGAGAGAAGCATCTGAACGAAGAAATGGGATGAAAGAGGAGAGCAAAGCAAGCTAAACATCACTGCAGAGACAGAACAAAAAAAGAAAGAAGTGGTAAAGCAAGAGAAAACCAAGGGAAAGTTATAGCAGGAAATTTTTGACTCAAAAGCATGTCTGTTACAGGAAGAAAAAGATGACAGTGAATACAGGAAGGGAAACTACCAAAGGGACAAGACTGAATAAGATACCCTGAGAAAAGCTGGTCTAACAGTGTTCAGTAACTATGTTATTTCATCACTTAATGTGTCTTATCAAGGTATTGTAAATAATTTCTGACAAATCCATTTTTGGCAGAATTTGGTTAGCTCTTGGAATGTACAGAAGTATATATGGATGAATACAGAAAAGTCAACATGATAGTTAAAAACATATTGGGGTACTATTTCTTTCTGCTGTTTGTATAGCTTAAAGTCATAGTTTCTAAAAAAAGCTTGTCAGTCTTTAATTAGAAAGCTGAATATTGACATTACATGCTGATTTTACTGCTTTCAATATTAGGAAGTATAGCCAGAATTTTACATAGAAGCATATGTAAAGTCTGATACCCTCTTTGCAAGATCTGTGTGTAGAAACTTCTCCAGCATGATTGTGTTCCTACAAAAGGCACAGACCCTGCAGTACCTAGTCTGTACCCCATGGACCTGTGACACTCACTAGTGTTATGTTCATTCTCAGTTAATTCAAAATAAACTTAAATGTCTCAAAAGAAATTTCACAAAGGTAGCACTGATAATTATTTTTGTTAAATTAATATTTTTTTCCAAAGCTGACTTTTTAAGGAGATATTAAATACTCGCATACAACAGCAAATACAATCTCTGAGCTTGCTTCCTCTGTCAGAGATAATTAACTCGGGAGGAAAGGTGAAATCTCTTTTGTGTGTGTTCATATTGCAGCTCCTCATTATTCCAGAGTCTCCACATGCCCTGAATGGTATCAGTCGCCTTTGTCAAAATGCATTTTGGAGTTTCATAACAGGCAGATAGAAGTAGTTAATGATGTCACTATAATGGATCGTATTTTTTAGTGCCAAGCTCCCGGTAACTTTACATCTTTTCTTTCACAGCTTCAATCTGTAAGAAGAAAAAAAGTTTGGGCTTATCTAGAAGACAAGGGAAAATTCCAGACCAGGCTGTCACGTATTGCAGCGCCATCTAACCAGACAGTGATAAAACTGAATAGTCTTATCTATAAATCACAATAAAGCTTGACACAATTCACCTTTGCCTTCAAAGCCTTAAGAGCAGTTAGATTTTCCTATTAGAAACAAAACCAAGATGTATTTATCAGAAACATCTGGTGTCTGGGAGAAATAAACATGTATCATCAGAGGACTTTCTGCCTGAATCCAAACAAAAAATCTATCTTCTGTTATAGTAACAGACAAAATGAACAGTGAGGATGTGTGGGGAGATACAGATTCCTAACAGAGTAGGCTCCTGCCCTTGTGACTTTACAGGACACTGTTCCCACAGGGTCCTGCCCAGAACATGCAAGGGGGAGGCTCAGCTTGGTGTCATGGAAGCCCTGGGACCCTCTCTTGTGTGCTGGCTTTTTTTTCCAGGAGAGAAGGGCATACTGTGAAGTAACATCCATTAACACAGCCAGACATTGGCAAAAACAACCCCGGGGTATAATAAGGAAATGCTTGCTGAAGAGCTGGGGTGAGAATGGTCACATAGCCAGAGCACCCACAGATTTGTGTTTCCAGCAATGGAGGCAAGTATTCGTGTTGATTTGCCTCAAAAAATCAGTGCAACTCTATCTCTGAGAACAGCATAATTTACCAGTAGAGTGCGCACTGTGCATCCTAAGATGCCTGTGCTCCGTGCTCTTCTCCTTTAAGCTCAGTTGTTGCTTTCCTCCTGCATCTAGCCCTATTATATACATGATAAGGAGCCCATATCCCTCCTTGGCCATCTGATGTGATCTTACTTCTCGTCCCAGGCCTGGAAGAGTATTGACAGCAGCACTGATCATAGAAAGGGAGAAGAGATTATTGTAGAGGAAGAAGTGGATATCTTTGAAGATCATGCTATTGAGGTGAGAGTAAAAGCCCCAGTGCAATCTAACATATAGAAAGAGATTTTTTTTTACTGTGAGCAGGAGGCCTTTTGGTGACAGCAACAGAAGACAGGACAAGCTGACCATTGCAAGATCACACCTTATGGGATAAAACTCTGATTTTTATCAATAGAGGCACTGTGCAGTACCCTGAAAGAGGGTTCATGTGGAGCACTTCTGGAAGTGGAAGAATTTCTTACAGTAAAGCCCTTCAGCCTGGCAGTGAAAGCCTGATAGGGGGTGTAATTCTTCTCTTAGAGATAAAAATGTCACGCACTTGCAGAAGCTTCTTATGGTGACCAGCAACACTGGCAAGAGACCAGTCTCAAATTTATGCTGGGAATTAAAAAGCATTGCCACAATTAAAAATTGGTCTGAGCAACCTCCTAATAGGACTAATGTAGCAAACAATGTAATTAATGTGGACCATAGTGCATTTATAACTGTGCTTACAGGAGGTGTTTTTTCTGAAGAAGCAGAGAAATAGTCCTGGTGAATAAAGGAGATTCTTTTGTCTATGGCCCTAGAAACAGGCCATCAGGTCAAATATATATGCAATATACTGAATAACTCAAAGTTTGTACCAAACCCAAGCTCTTCCTCAACTTTTATTGTCTATAAATGCCACTGTATCCTTCTTGCCTGATGATGTGCTCCTTTTTGCCAAGTAAAATATATGTTGGGTTGTGGTTTGTCATAATTATTTTTTCAAAGGTTAAACATTCTCTAATCTTAGAATACAATAATTTTGCAAGATTATGTCTCTTTTTTATTTCATTAAACACAGCCCCCCACGTTCAAAAGCAGTGCCTCTGTTTGTTTGGTAATTTACTATTTCATGTTGAAAATGATATATTGATTTTCAAGTGAAATGATCTTCTGGGTTGCCATTTAGAAAGAGGAGTTTTGGCAAGGCTCTATTAAACTTCTTCGTATTATTGCTTATACTTCAGCTGGTAGAGCGAGCAGCCTTATTCCCAAGTACAAACTGCCTGAACCATCTCATTCAACCCCAGTTCCTTTATTCAGTTTTTGTTGGTATGGTCCAAATTGTCATTCTGCTGGCCACTTTAGTTGCTGACTAATGTTTAGTCAGTATTCCCTGCCTCTGCTTTTTTCTCTAGAAAGCATATCTCTAAGTTTTACCAGCTTACAGGCTGCAGAAATATTGCATAGGTTATACTGCTATCTCTGAGTGTCACTGCGTCTATAAAGTTTCTGCTTTCCTATAGAGCATACATGCATTTGCAAACTGCTCCTTTTATCACCTTTAGCTTGTCCAAAGGCTTGGGAGGGAGGGAAGTGAGCTTTTATTTTTCTTTTATGGTATTAATTACTCTTGGTCTCTTTGTATTAACACTTCTGGAATAAAAGAAGCCAGCCTTCTATCTGGTAGTATTTCAGTCAGTTACCCTTGAAAATTGCTTGAGAGAGCAACTAATCCAGCAATTTAATGAAGCAATTATATGGAAGACAGTTATTTTCTGTTTATTGCACTTTTATGCAACTGCATTTTAATGAATTCTGAGTTTTTCATGAGTTTGTGAGTGAAAATCAGACAGCTTATTTCTTGCATTCAAAAATTATGGAAGATTTTTTCCAAAAAATTCCTTCTCAGGTCAGTGAAGTCCAGTCTTGAGTTTTCTGGATATGTGAGAAATGTAGCCATAAAAAAAAAAAAATTAAAAAAAAAAAAGTTTCAAGACTGTATGATACTTTATGATGTTCATATTATTGCTAGTTTTTAATGAGAAATTATGTACTGGAACTGTAGCAATGCTTTTCTGGAGCTTGTACTACAAGGTCTAGTAACAAGCAAAATATCAGGTAAATGTTCATGTTAAATGATGCTTCTAATCATAGAGGTTTCCTGATTTCATTTTAGTATCCATGAAATATGAACTGATTTTGAACAGGCTGATAGCTTAATATTCCAGTCTTTGTCTTACATTACATTTTGTTTCTGCACTTTGTTCAAAAATATTTTGTACAATTGAAATGTGTTGCCCTGGGCGAACAGCGGGAGATTAAGGTGAGGAAGTACTCTTCCTAGTGTTTGTTAATATTGCTTTGGAAAAAGTGTTATGATTATTGTCCAGTACACACATAAATTTAAATGGTTTGTACCAGTTTCCAGAATAAGCAAGTAATGTGACTATTGTAAGAAACAAGCAATAAAGTAAGACACAGTCTCTTGGAGAAAATGGTCAGAAAGAGAAATCTAAGATTATGGACAGTGAGAAAATCATGGACTAGTGTAGCTGACAGTTCATAGTAGAAATGAAGAATTTCAGTTAAATATTTCAGAGAATGAAAGAGAAAAAAAATGAAAGTTAAGATACATGGAGTCAAATCTCTGTCTCAATGCAAAAATTTCAGTTCTTAATTACTGATAGTATTCAAGCTCCAGAAAAACCTCAGATAACATACGCCTTTTTTCAGATGCAAGTGTGATAAGGGGCACTGCTAAGAAGGAAGAAAACCAGCTAAATATATTCAAAAAACAAAGCACTGAAATAAATTTTGCGTTTGTATTAGAAAATGCTTAACAAAGGAAAAAGATCTGATTCAGAATTGAGGGGTCTATGCAGAGTCAAAAAACAGTAACTCTAAATTGCAGTGATTTAAACAGGCAGGGGATGTGGCTGGGTTGACAGAAGCATGTCTTCCAAAAGCATTCTTATCAGGTTTGGTCCCTTATGCAATAGAGGAGGTGAAAAAAGGTAGTATTAACCATGAATTTAAGCCCTTGCAGTAAACTAAAAATAACAAGAAAAGATTTCCTTACAGAAAGGGTGGGTTGTCTGAAATTTTCATAGGCAGAAACTGAATAATTCACCATTGGCAGAGAGCAAGCGTGTCTCTCAGCATGCAGCATTAGCTGGACACTGCCAGCAGTGCAATTCTTTAGCATTAGCAGTGGGAGTCCATAGAAAATGTTCCAGTGAATTCCCAAACATCCTCAGGACTACAGCCAGCTGAACACGTGATTAAGGTGACTCTTCAATGACTTTGAAAGAGGCTCATTCGCCTTATACAAGCCATCCCTGACATAGAGATTGAGCAAAATGCATCATGTCCCCAGCCATGCCCAACAGAGCATTCCTAGATTTTGGTATCTTTCTCCCTGTTGAGTGATAGAAACCACTGCTTGTTATTGAGACAGTATTGAATGTGCCATGTATTAAATTGTTGAAATGGTTTTCATGTCTTTCCTGCCAGTCATAGATGAGACTATGCACCCAATACATTTACAGGCTGTCAGACTTGCCAGTGAACGACTGACATGTTACTAAGATTATATGAATCTGGTTGAAAAATGTGGATGAAGATGGCCTGCAGAAAATTTGATGGGAAAGAATGTCCTTTCTTAGCAAGGTAATAAAAGCTATGAAAGGTCATTCCAGAAAAGAAGCAGTCAGGAATATGAAGTTCTAGTGTCAAAAGGAAAATTTAAAAGTGAGAATATGGGTGGTTGTTCCCTAATAAATAAATGAGTGCATAGCTTAAAAATGGTAAAATAGTAATCAACCTCCTCAGAGGCACACGACAATTTAGTATTAGTCTTAGGAAAATCCTGAACAAATCAAGTCCCAAAATGTATTCTTTTACACTTCCGAGGGCTGCATGTGGTAAATGGGGAGGATCTGGGTGCCATTTATGTTGCTCTTTCTTGTGGCTCAAAAGGTGTTCTGAGAGGTGTTTTAAGTGGGGTGCTACAAGCCAGAATACTTACCCCACCACTCCACGCAGACCTGATTTGTGTCATCTACGAGATGCATTTTGCATTACTAGCCATGTAATTGTTCAATGCTCAGGGCAAGGACAGTCGTGGTACTCACAAGGACTGAGAAATTAGGTCTTTGCTCCTTATTCTACACATTCTAAATATATTTTGCCTCCGGTCCCTAATTTTGGCAGATACCTTTGTCATTATTTTAAGTTGACTGCACTGGGGATTTGGTAGTGATTTGAAATAGTCAAAAACTCTGAATACCTTTTTCTATGAAAAATTGCATTTTGGAACTCAGCATTATGGTGTAAGTTTAAATTAACACCTACATTTTCAAAGAGGTGTATTTTGGGGAGATTTTTGGAAACTAGACCTGAAAATTGAATGAATGACTAAAATAAAGGGCAACTTGTTGCTAGGTTTTTATGCAGAGATTCCTCTGACATATTTTTGGGCTGTATCCCAGATAGATGCTTTCAGTCTCATTTGAAAGGATGTGAAAATTGAAAAAGTTCTGTTTGGGTTTTTTTAGTCAGGACATGAATGTTTTGGTCTTGGCTCTAACAATACCATCCTGAATGATGCTGGGTAAGAGCAAATACCTGTGGCAGAGCTGCCTGTGATCTGCTAGCAACTAGGAAATTTCTACCAGTGTTAAAAGTGTTTTACCAAATCATCCCAACAAAGCAGCTGAGGAACTATAGGCTAGTTTGTAAATACTCTTCAGTATGTGTTGTAAAATTGTTAGGCCACAAACTGTCATCTGTGCACACATTACAACCCTACTAAGTAATACTGGAATTCAGAGCATAATAGTAATTTAAATATTTGTCAGTTTAATTTATATTAACACTGATTTAGACCATGGTAGTAACTTAAATATTGTACAAATTTGTTTATTAAGTCAATAGCTATTTAGAGTAACATGGCAAACTCCAAAACCTGTAAATGTCCAATTATTTAATATTTATATCCATGGCCTAAAATGAAGTCAGTTTTGCATCTTTCAAATGTGTGAAATAAGGATTGCTTTCATACAGAGGCTGTACAAACCAAATATAAGCCTGAAATAAACTTTCTGATGTTGAGGTAATAAAACCCTTTAAAGTACTGGGTTTCAAAGATGAGTGCTGATACAAGCCTTACTGCAGAGATTTGAATGGCAACGCTTTAATAATCATTCTTGTTCAATTTCCCACCCAATGCCTGCATCAGGAAGCTGAAGTGCTGTTTTGCATTCTGCTTCCCCAAAAAGATGAGCTGCCTTTTGAAACCTGTGAATTTCCTATTAAGATAATTTTGTACGCTGATGTCTTGTAAAGGATTTATACTGTTAGGATCATACTTATATTTTGAAAACCCTGAAGTGTGCAATACTTAAGTGGACTAAACCAGTTTCCAGTCTTTATCTCAGCCATCAGATTGTCGTCCCATGAGAGGTACAGATCTGCTCTCTGCCCTCTTCAATATGTTTATCAGCTTGAGTCTTTCACTCATTTTATTCCAGACAATTTAAGACTCCTTTTAGGATTGATTGTGATTTCCTCCTCCCACTTTCCTTCTCAGGCAAGATTATACATTCATTAATTAGTCTATTTTTATTTCAAATCCATTTCTTCAAAGATCGGGCTATCTGAGGGCAACTCTTTCTTTGAAATTGCAGGCTATCTGTTGCATGAAACAGTCATTTAAATGATACCTCTGTAATCTTTTCCTAGCCAGTTTTAGAGATGATGGCAGGCAGAGCTATTTTCATTGTAACTGGCTTGTAGGAATGAAGGGAAATGCAGATGTTGACAATTTTATGAGCTGACTGAGTACAGGTGCTAAAAGTGAAGATTTGGAGTGGGAAGAGAATGGAAGCGTGACATGAAACATTTTTAATGCTTTCTAATAAAAACACCCCTATGTTTTCCTTCTGGCCTCTTCTTGAAGGGTCTCTTCATAGTTCTAGAGGCTGTCTGGAGCCAGAGGATCCGTTTCCTCTAGCTCTTTCTGTAGCCATTGACAGTGAGGGCAGACTGACCAAGAGCAGTCTTTATAGATTTAGTAAGTGCACTTACAAGTGAAGGTAGAGTGTTCACAGGAACATACGGAGAGTAAGATGGGACAACCTGGCTGCTATCACTTGCCTTACAAGTGTTTTATCAGTTGCAGCCCATTCTCTTGTTATAAAAGACACAAAACCATGCCAGCAAGTAATGTCTCAGCTGGTATACTAATATTCTTTATATCAGTCATTAGAGACCCATATTTAATACATGTAGCTCCAGCTATACAGTAATAGGAAATGGCAAGATGGAAGGAGGAGTAAGTTTTGTCGTTTCTAAGTGAGCAGATTGAGTGACTGAGGTCACTTTAAGCTACTCCTGCTTACAGTTGGTAATGTTGCCATCTGATAGCACATTGGTTGTGAAAGAGAGGTCTAGGAAAACAAGTCTGTCCCTATGCAGTATGTTTTAATTTTTTGTGGCCACTGCTATTTTCACAGTTTTTCAATATTATTGAAGAACTGCATTAATCCCCTGGCGAGGGAGGAGGGAAAGAAAGAAAGAAAGGGAGAGATTGCTTGAGAAAAAGCTGTCTATTCTTTGTGATTAGTTCCTCCCCATAACTATTAGGTTAGACAATCCACCAACTACAAATAATTTGCCATCTGCGTATTTGTGTCACCAGATTCTGAGCCCCATTTTGAATAGGCTCATTTTGGGGTTTTAGAAAATAAGTAACTTGTCTCAGCAATTCTTAGAAGAAATAATTATTTCATTCTCTTTTTAGTGAATTTGCATTAGATGGAAGATGAATGATAAGTCAATAAAACGTCTGCCTCTTCATGTCTGTATGAAGGGTTTTATGTTTTTTGAGAACTTTGGCAGAGCAAACTGAATGCAAAGTGAAAACGTGCATTGTCCCACACTCTGAGCACAATAGAAGCAATATTTCCTTGCCTTCAATGAAAGACAAGTGCATCTAACTATATGCTGGTCAAACGTTTTAAAGAGCTTTCCTACAGTCTGGATTGGCATGACTAGTTACCAGTTAGAATCACCACGCTGTTTGATAAATAGTGAAAAGGGTAGCTCAGCATCTGCAAGGGAATTATCGTCTCTGGCACACAAAAGGGTGGTTTTATCTCTTTTTGCTTTGCTCTTGGAACTTAAATGGTTTAGTAGAGATTCACGAGTGCTCTCAGTTATACCCATCTGGGTATACAAGGGTTGGAAAATTACTACATCTGGTGATGCAGGTCCCCTTCTGCTGCACAGTCTTTCTTCCTGCTCTACCCCCTGGTGAAAATAAGAAAAATAGACCATTTATTAACATTACGTCACTAGGTGATTCATGCAACAATGAAGCTTTGTCTGACATGTTACAACAGGTTTAAGGCACGATGAGAGAATTATGAAATCATTTTAATAGAAGTGTTCTTTAATGAGTCTGTTTCTCTAAAATCACATGGAAGTGTTCATTTATTCTGGAACTCCCTAATAAACAGCATTTCAAGCAACTATTTAATGTCCTCTGTAGAGAAGCACCTAGACAAAAAATCCATCTCTTATTTTGATACATGTCTGGCTAATTATAGAATTATATTGTAATTATTTTTTAAATTAAATCCTCATTGTAGTTATGCTAAGAGTTAACATGTTTAGTTCTCCAGTCTATGCATGCTGTATGAATATAAATGCATTGTTATTAACACTGCTTATCATAGCTGAATATCTTTCTCACACTATTTGACTACTGGGAAACATAAAAAAGCATCTTTAATGCTAAACTCTGTTGGGTATTTGCCAGCTATATTTCCAGAAAGTAAGCTGAACCTCAGGAGGAAGGAGCAGACTTGTTTATGTTATTTGAGATATGAGTGTCTTTACAGGCCAAATAGAGATGAATAACTGCTACCACTATAGCTTGTATCTCACTGACGCGGTGCAGTGCGACATGGAACATGTGAATCCTCTATATTAAGAGATTTTGTGCTGGGTCTTGACACTCTTTCCTGCCCCATAGTTGTATTTGCATACTGAGTTTTGTGTTTGGGGCATTGGATATCCACTGCATAATGTTTTGTGCAAGCTTCAGTAACTGCATT
Source organism: Pezoporus wallicus (assembly GCF_028554395.1). Taxonomy (NCBI): domain Eukaryota; kingdom Metazoa; phylum Chordata; class Aves; order Psittaciformes; family Psittacidae; genus Pezoporus; species Pezoporus wallicus. Next base: position 2,735,814 of record NW_026640647.1, read on the forward strand.
GACCTCTGCTGGATTGATGCCTTAGAGAATTTAGTCCAATATGATTAATACCATCATGGCACAAAATCCTTAATTCATCAAGGTACTGAATTTTATTGTGGGTGAGAACAGTACCATTGAGATTAAAAAGATTAATTATGAATTTAAAAAAGGTGTGTGTTGATGTGCAGGATGGAATTGAAACATTCCTAGGACAAGAAGGCAAGAGCACCAATATCATGGTGAGAGGAGAGCACTGGGCCTTGTCCAGCAATGCCATTACGTTTAGTTCACAAGGTGTCTGAGTTAACATATCCATAAAGCTGAAGCATCAGCTAATGCAGTTTGGGACAGATGTGATACCTAAATCTATTCCTAAGACTGCAAGTGATGGGCGATTCTAAATCCTGCTGTGCTCCCTTATATGTCGTACATTTGTACTTAAGCACTTCATTTAGAAAGATACAAGAATAAGTTTAAGCAACCTAAATTCCATTCAGTGCCCTTTTGGCCTGCTATTATTATTTATTAAAAAAAAACAAAACTAAAATAATCCCCAAGCACTGTCATTTATTTCAGAAAAAATAAAAAATATCCATAAATTACATGTATTTCTGTTCTTCAGAAAATCTAAGAAGCTATGTTTAAAATATATATCTCTAGGCAGTGGGATGCTACAGTCATGTGGGTATGATTGAATTTATTGTTCTAGTTCAACAGCATCCCGTTTCTAACGTCCACACATTGATTCAGTTTGTCATGATTTGAATGACTGCAGACAAGTGTAAACCTTGCGCTCTTCCAAGTTGTCAGGGGTCTTCCCTGGTTGATGCTACTTGATGACACAGATGTTGAATACAGCAACAAGGTCACAATTCTTAAAGCAGAAAATATGGCTTCAGCATATCTGAGATTTTAAGTCCGGGTAAGACAATGGCTACTTACCTCCCTTATTTTATGAAATACTGCCAACGAAAAAAGAAATCATTACCTAATAGCAAGTTGCTACTTCACAGCTACTTGAAACATAATTTATTTTAGGATAGCTGTTAAGCAGCTAATAGATAAAATCATTCTTTCTGGTTTTGTAAATGTTCAAAATAATATTTTATTCACAGAGGCTAAAAAATAAAAAGTACATTTCAGAGTAAAACCTTGATAAGTTTTGCAAAAGAAGCAAGAATTAAAAAAATATTTGCTACTGGCACAAGAATTGTCTGCAATGATAGGATCCCAAATATATGTAGGACTTCTGGTGAACCTTCTGTCACTAGAACTATACAACGTAAATTTCAACATAGCTTAACTATTTTCTTTTAGATTTTATTAAATCACACTTATTATTAACACTTCTCCCCAAAATAATACTTCTTACTAAGAAAAGGTTTTATATCTGTCCTAGTTTTGGCCAGGATAGAGTTAATTTACTTCCTAGTAGCTGGTGCGGTGTTGTGTTTCAGCTTTAGTCTGAGAACAACACTGATAACCCATGGATGTTTTAGTAGCACTTGCCCTGATCTAGGACTTTTCGGTCTCATGCTCTGCCAGTGAGGAGGGCCACAAGAAGCCATGAGGAGTCAGAGACCGAACACCTGACTCAAAGTAAACCAAAGTGGTATGTTACCTGGAGGTAGTTAAGTGGTATGTTACCTGGAGGTAGTTACCCAGAATGGACCAATTGCTGCTCAGGGACTGGCTGGGCATCAGTCAGTGGGTGGTGAGCAGCTGTATTGTGCATCACTTGGGTTTTCTTTTTTCTTTATTTGTTTAATTTCCCTCTCTCTCTCCTTCCTTTTTTTTTTTTTTTTTATGCTTTGCTTTATTTTAATTATTAAACTGTTCTTATCTCAACCTGTGGGTTTTACCTTTTTTCCCATTCTCTTACCCATCCCACTGGCTGAGAGGGATGGAGTGAGCACCTGTATAACACTTCAGTTGCTAGCAGTGGTTAAATCACAGCAGTGTCAAACAAAACATTCCACCTGACATTAAATGGTATTATTTTTGTCCAGACTTTTCTCCAGATCTATTTAAGGATTCAAAATTTAAAGTTAAAAAAATAAAAAAAAAAAATTACCCCGACTTTTCAGCTAAAACAATTTTAATGTAAACTAACTTTACTTCAAGTATTCAAATTAAACTTCAATTGCTAATTTAAACTTCAAAAGTGCGTGCATTATAACTTTATCTTCAAATCCATGACTGCTTCTGTAACTGCTGCCCTCGTGTTGTGGATAGGTGACAAAAAATCTTAAGACCTCTTTTCTACGTGAATTCAAATTCCTGGAGGAAAAGTGACTTTGGTTCACACTTTCTGCCAGCTGACACACAAAAAGACTAACGGCTTTCCTCTTGCTCCATGAAAATCTAATTGTGATACATTAATGGCCTTCATTAAATGTGTTACCTAACATACCCTACCCCCCCCCCACACACACACACACACCCCACCCCCCACCCCCCCACCCCCCCCCCGTCATGCTTATTGTCCTCCCCTCCCACTGAGACGTTTTATCACTCTTCTAATGATGTGAAGGGAGGCACAATCCTTTAGCAGCAGCACCCGAAATGACTGCAGTGTGATGATGAAATGTACTGTCATATCTCAGGTCCTGTGCAACCACCTTAACTGCCAGTCTTCCTAATTTTCTCAAATCACTCTACATTTTATGGTAACTCTCTAGAAATGTGTGTGAATAACCTCTTTTTATGCTTGAACTATGCTACGTGATTAGAATTGTAGGACTGGAAGCCTTTAGGTTGGAAAAGACCTTTAAGATCATTGAGTCCAACCTAGCACTGCCATGTCCACCACTCAACTGTGCACTCCATGAACTCTGTAGATCATTTCTTCTCTGTTGTATTGCATTTCCAGTTGTGTGAGTCATCCCACAATGTTTCCATGATGTCAAATATGCCATGGCTTTCCTGCTGCACAATGACTTCCAGCTCCTCCTGTTTGTTGCCCGTGCTCCATACATTGGTGTATATGCACTTCAATGGGGATATTGATTCCACCATCTTTGTGGGGGAAGACTCCCTAATTCCTGCATGATCATTTTCAGGCACTTACATGGTTTCTAACACAGCAATAACCCTTGTGTCTTTCCTTCCACATGGCTCTCCATCTCCAACCATTACTACAATGAAGGACTGAAGGACTTCTCTAGCACTCCATGCCTCAAATATTGTTTGATGCCCCTCGGCTTATCACTAGCAAGCCTGGTTTTCTACCTTTCCCCATTCAAATCTAGCTTAAAGCTCTTTCAGCTCTGTCTGGGTAGCTGCATCAGTGGTGGGTGCAGAGGTTAGAGAGACTATGGCTTTCTGCAGTGGGGATAATATAGCTCCCTGGTCATGCTGGCAGAAGCTTCAGCTCCCACTCTGTAGCACAAACTGAATGCACCATGCCCTGTTTGCCTGCCTTGTTGGTGGTGCTCCTGGCCCCTCTAGTGCTCACCAGGGTCTTCCTTTGTATGTGTGGGGAGCCTGACCACTATTGCTTCTGGCCCTATGCAGGTCTTCTCAGATGCTGTGGCACGAGCTGTTCACTCTTGGTGGGTCTTGTCTTGTCTCCCCCTGACAGCCATGCTGGAGCATTCCACTGCAAAGCTTGCTGGCACTTAGAGCTGCTTGCCTCGGCGATTAATGCTTAATGAGTTCATTATCCTATTTAACATTTCATGGATAATTTGCAATTACTTAAAAATAAACATGTGTATTCAAGGTCTGAATTAATAGAGAGAAAAAAGCAAACGCAAAAATACATACATATTGATAATGTTGGTAACTGCTTAGAGCAGGAGAAATCTCCTCCATATGCACATCATCCAAATATATAAATAAGTAGATATGTGCACAGATAGTTGTCCTGGGTTCAGAATACTCACACATATACGTATGTGTATTAGCTTGCTTTATGTCTTTAGAAGGTAATATTAAGATAGCTCTTCCTGCCACAAGAAAATTGTGGTTTCCAAAGAAATTTCTAGCACCTGCTTCCTGAAATGCTGAGAGCTAACTGATTAAGATTTAGGTATTTTCAACTTGAGCATTTCCACAAGTGTCTCACGTAGATACATAGGAAAACACAGAATATAAGAAGTAATATTGGGATTCATTTGCACATGTCAGAAGGGATGGATCCTCCTCACAGGGAGGACTGTGTTAAAAAGAATTGAAGTATTTCAGATACCTCTACATCACTCAGAAGGCATTCCCTACCATGCCTTCTCTTCCACTGCTGCTTTCATTCCTGCTACGTTGTTGCTTCTTTTGCTGTCCTTCTCTACCTTGAAAGTGATGATCTCTGCAGTACATGGAACACAACTGATAAGTTATCTCCCTGGTAGACATCAAATGCCAGGTAAAGAGATTTGTATCTAGCATACAGCACCTGATATGAGCCTCCACTTGACAATATCCTTTGGATTATGGTTTCTTGGCTTGTTTAATGTGATATTATGCTAGACAAGACTTGCAAATCAGAAACTGTTATAAGTTATTTGTGTCTAAATCAAAAACAATATTCACCTTAGATGAAATTCCAGTTCCCATAGAAGCCAGAGAAATTTTGCCTTTGACTTTACTGTGACCAGAATTTCAATCAGAATTGCTAAACAGAAAAACAATTGAATAGCTTTAGTGGTTATCATTTCAGTCAGAATCTCCTGCATTTTTATTAAATTAGTACCCAATAACAATAACTTCTGAGAGTGTTAGGGGACAACAGAAGAACAAAGGAGGAAAGGAAACCTTAAGAGGTAAATACTTTTCCTAGAAAGGCATATGTTACCCTTTAAGAATAGGTACCTTTACACCCCATCTGTGGAAACCTCAGGAAGAACAAATAATTAATCTGTTATAATCTATATCAAAGTGTTGTGGTTTAAACCCAGCCATGTAACTCGTTCACTTACTCCCCCCCTTCTTTCCCTCCCCTACTCCCAGAGGGACGGAGAGGAGAATTGAAAAGTATGCAACTCCCACGGGTTGAGATAAGAGCAGTTTAGTAACTAAGGTATAACACAAATCACTACTGCTACCACCAATAGTAACAATGATAAAGGAAATAACAAGGGAAGAGAATACAACACCTCACCACCAGCCAACCGATAACTCGCCCCCCCAGCCCGACCAAGCTCTGACCCATGCCTCCTCCAACCCCGCAGTCCCCCAGCCCTTCCGGGTAACTCCCAGTTACATCCTGGGCATGACGTGCTGTGGTATGGAATACCTCTTTGGCTAGCTTGGGTCAGGTGTCCTGTCTCTGCTTCCTCCCAGCTTCCCCTCCTCCCTGGCAGAGCATGAGGCTCACAAAGTCCTTGGCCAAACCAAAACATCATTGTTATCAGCTCTGTTCCCAGGCTGAAAGTCAAAACACTGCACTGCACTGCACCAGCTACCAAGGAGGAGAAAAATGACTGCTACTGCTGAGCCCAGGACACAAAGCAAAATTAATGGTGTCATTTTGGGCTACATGTGCCTGGGAAATTTGTGATAGTGAGAATTTATTGGAAATATGCTCTGGAACCTGCCCAGAAATAGATTAGGCCGTTATAGAGATAGGCAAAGGTATCCTTATCCTTCTGCTCTAGCAGTGGATCACAGCTCATGGTCTCTGGAATTATGTTTTTGTGCAGCTGGAATGAAAACAGAATAGACCACATGCCTGTGGTGAATCATAGAATGGTTGGGTTGGAAAGGATCTTAAGATTATCTAGTTCCAAGCCCACTGCCATAGGCAGGGACTCTTCACACTAGGCCATGTCACCCAAGGCTCTGTTCAACCTGGAACACTGCCAGGGGTGGAGCATTTACCACTTCTTTGGGCAGCCTGTTCCAGTGCCTCACCACCCTCACAGTAAAGAACTTCTTCCTTATATTCAACCTGATCTTCCCGTTTAAGTTTAAACCCATTTCCCCTTGTCCTATTGCTACAGTCCCTGATAACTGGTCATAGAATCATAGAATAGTTAGGGTTGAAAAGGACCTTAAGATCATCAAGTTCCAACCCCCCTGCCATGGGAAGGGACAGCACATTAAACCTAGAGAAAGAACCATATTTGAAAAGCCTTTTATTCCAACAATTTTGAATGTTGTTTTGTATGTAATAGAATACAGTATCATAGCTATCGTATCACTTGAGATAGTTCTGCTAGGTTAATGCTGGTATTGGAGCATAGTTCATGCATCATGACAAGAATTGTTTAGTTTTTTAAACCTGTGGGAACCAGAAAAAAACATTAATTAAACTTGCATGTTGAGTTTGCAGTTATAGGCTCAAAAACTTAACAACCACATAAATACATATTTTTACTAAATGAACTCAGTAAGGCACCAAGAGAAGGTCATAAATTCAGTCCGGTTTCAGATACAGTATTTCTGATTTTATCATTGCTACTTTAAATAGTAAAGGCTACACCAACTTTGTTTAATTGTATTTTCTTTTTACATTCATTTTTCCAAGAAGACGACAGAATTCCTAGCTAAGGCTCTATCATCAGCATAATGTTACGGGAAGGTGTTTTGCAGAAGGAAGTACAACTCAAATAACATTGATTGAGAGCACCTTGAGAGGCAAAATTCACAAAACAGATCAAAATTGGACTATCCTTATTTTTATTCTTCAGATTTTCCCACAGCTCACGTGGACACAGGTTATCTGTTTTCAGCAGTGTGGACACATACCATGGCATGACATTATTTGTCACGACACTATTTTGCACAGTAGTGTTGAAGAGGAACAACTAACGAGCCCTGCTGACCACGACCAGGAAACTGGGTCTGCCACAGTGGGGGTCAGCTGGAAAGCAAGGTATGGTGAGAATACCCAAGAAGGGAGGGAAGGGAATATGAAGCCCAGAGTACCCCACTACTATCCTAAACTCTGTCTCATTATCCTTGAGCTGTATAGTTTTTTTATGCTTATATCTGTTGAACAAATATCCCTCCCAAGTCCACCATAACCAAGTTGCTCCCAGGCTGCAGTAGCACCAGCAGCTTATGGCACAATGGTCCAGGTCTCCTGCCACAGACCTTGCGCAGAGCAGGAAGTAAATTCACCCCTACTTCAGCTCAAAACTCTTTGGAAGTTTTCTGCCCAGAAAAGCATTTAGCAAATATCTGCCAAAACTAAATCAGAAGAAATAAAATTACTTGGGGAGACAACTAGCATTTTAAGTGTTTAAAAATGCACCGATACTTGTGCTTCTCTAAGTTACTCAGATATCACACCAGTGGCCAGGGTAAAAAAACCGAAAAAAAATGGAAATCATGTTTTTCTTCATAATTCTGGATACATTTACAATTGAAATATAGAATGATTTGACAAAACTGAGCTAAAACCTTTCATGTGGTTGTAATGTATTTCAGCTAGAAATTCAGGAATATTATATCGTCTTACAGCCAGAGTATAAAATCATAGGAAGAAGAGAACATTTAAACTAGATTTATCCCCTGTGGAGGGCTTTGTAAGGAAATTAGAAGATGATCAGAGCTCTGAATGGTAATTTAATAGCTAATTTAAAAGCATCTCTTGCTTAAATTATCAAGAAACCACAAGATACAGAGTTACATATTATACAATGCGTATTATAACATAGGCATATGCTAGTGAAGAAAGGACTCCAAACACAGCTTGAGTTTCATTTTAATCTAAATATATAAGATTACCTAAAATGTCAGGTGCATTTACTAATTTTTAAGTCACAAATTAGCAAAAAAGCAACCTGTTGTTCTGGCTTTAGGCAGATTCTACCTAATCTCAACATACCACTCTGGGAAGTAATTCCTCATTCAACATCCTGTCTATTAAATTCATCTGCAAATGAATGAGTGTTGCACTGCAGCCAGAGACATGGCAAATTTATCCAATTTGGGACTGAAATTTCCCTTCTTTCACCTCCCTGTCTTTGATATCAAAAGATGTGGCTTTAATACCTGCACTAATCTGAAATACAGCGTGAACTGAACCCTGATCACTTAAGCAAGCGTCAAGCCACCTGTAGGTCTGCATTAACACTGGTGCCTCACATTCAAGCTCAAACTGCTTCTTAACCCTCTTGTCCCTGCTATTAGCAGTTTTTTATATACTTGCTTTTATAATAATGTCCCTTATGCAAAGAGGTCAAGGAAAATCTGAACTATTAAACTGATGATTGCACCAAGAACAATAGATTTAAGTGGTACCCCATCAAAATCTTGCAGGAAGAATATATTTTCAGGTGTTCTCTGCTACATTAAAAAAAGTAATTTTCTATTATTTATTAAATAACTACTGGCCATCTTTACACCATCTCCTCTTGGCTTAAAGATAGAGTTGTGAAACTGGGAGATAGTTTTGCTTGTACAGCTGCACAGGGAGGATTAATTTTGTAAATGGGTAATGATGCACAGCTCCACTTTGTCTTCTGGTTGGATGGATGAGCTCTGAAGGAGGGGGGGGAAAGGAAACAAAATCAACAAAGAAACCAAACACACAAACCCCAAGGAAACAAAAATCCAATAGGGAGTCAGCTTCATTTCTCTTCCAACTAAATAAGCTTAAAACGCACATAGATTTCTTCACAGGGAAAGCTCCTGACTGATATGTTGAGTCAAGACAGCATCAACTCTTCCAGCTGTCACAGCATTGCAAAAATACAGGTTCATCTGCCAAAAGCCAGGAGGTTATTCTGTGGCTGCTTCTAAACAAGTGTGCTGTGGATGGTTTGCTGATTACTTCAATCCAGGTCCTTCCAAGATGATTTCACTGAAAATGACTGATTTACTTTTGTGCACTGACCCTCTGCTTCCATGGTCAAGAGACAAAGATTTCAGAAACACCTCAGAATTGCCTGTCAGGGGCACATAGACATCATGAGGCTGGCTGGTCCATTTCCCCTGTTGGCAGAAGTCAGGGCTTGTGGCCAGGGTTCATGGGTGAATCTCATCCATGAAGGGGGAAAAGCACACGCAGCAGGAGGCACTGCAGGTATTAGCACAGGAAGAGCCATGCATGCTTGTCTTTCAGGATGGCGTAACAGTCGTCTGCTTAAAAGAGACAAGAGCCATGTCTTTACACCACGGGCTTCATCCAAAGTGTACTGAAGTGAAAGAAGGGCTCCTGACTCAACTTCTAACCTGATCAAAAGTTGCCAGTCCTGTGGGATTTTCCTGGAAAGTTAACATCTTACTTAAACAGAAAAAGGTATGGAAGATCTATTTTCTTCCAGAAAGTAAAAAAAAAAAAAGCTTTTAATCAAAAACACTAAACCAGAGTTTTAATGAATGTAAAAATAATAATTTGGCAAGAGAAAAAAAGGACCAAAATAATTTCTTTGAGGCAAATATCCTTCATGAAGATTTGTAAGTTAAAAATGACGTTCAAACAGCTTGCTGTAGCTACCTAATTATGGTGATCTGTCAATAAGAAACAAAGACAAATAATAAATGTCTGTATTTTCTTATGTAAAACTTCTCTCTCACCATTTTACTGGGCAATTTCTCAATTGCAACTGAAATCTAAAATTATCAGTTTTGATCAATGGTCTAGGTAGATGAAAAATCTGGCCAACCCATTAAATAAGTTAATAAGAATAGAGAACCGTCTCATAGTTCACAAAATAGTACAGCAAAGTATAATTTTTCAAGTCCTAGTAATTAGGTTGGCTATCACACCATTACTGATATAATGTGAAGCTAATAAGCCAAGTAATTAGAATGCACTAGGTCAGAGTTTTCACCTTAATATGTGAAGGGTAAATGAGAATGAGGCATTATAATATTTAGCATATGGCTAAAACAGTACAAAAGCAATAGAAAGAAAAGGTTACTTTTTAGAGAGAAAAACATTCATCGAGTTGAAAGTTGTTTGTATTGACTTACATGCTGGGCCTAATGAAAGTCATTATGGGGATTTAATTGTGTTACAGATGCACCAGAGAGGTCTGACCAGCTGAGTTTCTCTCCTCTGAATCTTGTTGCATTCTGCTGCTGTCACCCAAGTTCTCACAGGCTGAATTGCCTTTCTCACTTACAAGCCACTTACAAATCGAATGCAGCACTACAAAAGATCGTCTAACACAAATGACCCAAATTAGTCCATACCTCAGAAAAAGAAGTGTGATATTCCTGAAATACAGGGGTGGCAATACTTTCTTTCATGATGTTTCAGTTCATAACATTGCCAGACCTAATTCTGTTGGTTTATGTTCACATTGTCAGACTGTTCAGTTATTTCTGAAAGAAAGCTGAGTACAGACCTTGGAGTCCATAAGTTTACCGGAAAATAGTTAGATGCAATCCTCAGCACCAAGGTTATCTACTCACAGCTCTTTACAGGACCAAACTATCAGATTACTTATCTCCTCAGCCACAAATATAGCAAACGGTGGATATATAGTTTCAAAATATGCTTCACTTTCAGTCCTTGAGGACACAGAATGACAAATTCCAACAGAACATGCAAAATGCAGAGAGAAAAAAAAATATTAAAAAAGATAAAAAAAATAAAAGATACTAAAAAATAATCTGGGAAAGGGTCTCAATTTTGCTGTGATAAGTCACTCAAGATCCTACACTATCGCATTTACAATGAGGGGTCATAAAGAGAAATTTAAGCCATTTACTGCATTTGTTATGGGGCTCAATGGTGCCTCAAGTTTGACTGTAATGCCTTGGGCTGCCAAGTTTGATGAAATAGAAAGTGCCATGTGAAAGAGAGTTGAAACAGTCAAGTTTGCTTGACTCTACTTTCCAGTGAAGCCTCTCTATTTGATCCCCATTTGTCAGTATCAAATTAAAATAGGGATCATGAAATAGGTCTGCAGCAAATGTGTGGAGAAATGCACAGAGTAAATGAAAGAAGTCAATGGGAGAAGTCATTTGAATGCTTACGGCAAAGCTGCAGGAAAAGAGACTGCCTCCCAGAAGGTTTCGAATTGAAAAGGTGCCTTTGAGGTTTCAGGCTCTCTTCAGCCTTCATGTTGTGAGTGATGCGAAGCATTAAGACAAAAACATTAAGAGCTCTGATGAATGTACATTCCTACACCTCACTGTGCAGCCTGGCTTTGAAGGGTGGGTATGAAAAGTCCTGAAAATTCACTTCAGAAAGTGAAAGGGAAAACCACTCTGATGGGACAAAGTTTACAGCACGCTTAATCAGCACCGAAAATGGAAGCATTGTCACGTGTGCGCAGTAAAGGTTTCTATCTGAGGACCTGATCTGGCTGACAAGTCTGCCTTTTATCCCATACCTGTGTTAGAGGACAGCGCATGTAAGGTCCACGTGGCAAATGGGCTTATCCTTTGCAAGGAAATAATTTTAACAATTGTTGTTCAAGTCCAGTCATAAAAAAAAATAAAATTGAGATGGAAATTGGAACATGTTCAGGAAAAAACAAAAAAAAAAATAGTCAAATTAATCACTTCAACTTCTCTAAGGAACTGATATAAAATATAACTGGAAGGTAGACATTAGTATTGTGTATGAAATGTAATGTAAATATGAACTATTCTAACCTTTACAAGTTTCATAGACTGAAATTCTCTTGTTGACATTTTAGCTATATCAGATATCTTTGGTAGAAAATCATAAATGGAAATTGAAAGTAGGTCCTTGAAATCAACCTCATTCATACTGCTTTTGCACAGGTGATCTTAAGGTCCTTTCCAACTCTAACTGTTCGATGATTCTATGTAGAGAGCATTTAAGGAATAGGGCCTGACCTGACTTCCACAGCCTCTATTACATAGAATTTCTGGAAGCAGAAGTGGGTGCTAGAGGATGTGAGAACTCAGTTTTCCAAATCTCAAAGTAAGAAATGTTAAAGAAAAGGAACAGTCTTCTCATGGCAGCAGCACTACCATCCTCAACACACTTTTTGATCACAGTCTGACTGAAGGAAGAGGTTTGCTAAGAAGCACAAGCAACAGCCAAGAGATGAGAACAGCAAAGTGTAGCCCCCACCCAAAATCTGGAAGCTGGGCCAACAGTAGTGGAGCAGCAGGTCTTATAGGCAGTGTCTGTGCCTCACCAGTCCTCTGCAAGGGGAGTGTGCCATGATCCCCAACAAACTCCTTAGTGATCTTCTTCAGGAGCTACTTACCAAAGCAGGTCTTCTTGGCATCAGCAGCTTCTACTTGTTTAGATCCTGCTAAATGAAAATGTCAATGAAGTGAATATAAATGAGCATAAGAGTAACTTATCATTGCCAGACTATACTCTCAAATTATACTTCCTCGGTAATTGCTTGACTAATGCATCTAAGCATATACCTTTCATATCCATACTAATTAATGAGTTGGCACCCCAAGAGATTCAAAAATGTGCTTTTTCCTTCCCTGGAAATAATGTATAAGTCTCCAGAGTATTTCCATGTAAAGTTCCATCTAATATTTATATTTCATTAAAATATACTTTTTTTACTTTGGTAACTATCCTTTAACTAACTCCCACAGGTCTTAACTATGTTCACAAAAGGGCATGAATAATTCATAACATCCTTTATGCAGTTAATGTCACTGTTGTTTTTTCTGTTGCATGCACTATCCATGAATTTGGACCTCTCAGGTACACTTCTTCCCAAGTAAAAGCTTTTCATCTCTTCAAGGAGCAGTGTTCAGCCTGCAAGAAAGACTAAAAGAGATTCAGGAAGGAGTTGCACTGTTTTTGCTAATGGTTTCATGAGATAACAGAAAGACTGGGGCTTCTGAATGATGGGGATCAATGAGCTTCTGACTTCCTGTTGCCTCTCTAAAGAACTTTGTGATAAGATGCTCAGACATCCCTTTTCTTTTTTTATTTTATTTTTTTACGCAGTAAGATGCTTCAAGGTGATAAAGGACTTGAAAGCACTCAGATAGAATCTATTCATCTACTCATTCTCCCCACTGCCTGCTATCCCATGCCCCATGTATATCAGACAGAAGAAAAGTGACACAGAATATGATACTGAAGCTGCTTTAATCCTTGCCCTTCTAGTCCAGAGTGAAGTTAATTTTCATTAAATTACAAGTCTCTGTCACAGATGCAGGTGTGAATGTCATCAGAAGACATGCATTGTCAGTTTTTATTTCATCATGCACTGAAATCAGGAGGCAATTATTCGTGTTTAATACCTGAACTTTAAATAGCTTTAAAGATGTTGAAGTAGGTGTCCACTTAAATAAAAAAGTGGAAGTTTAAAATTCCTGTAGGTTTCAGAGGATAAGATGAGGGGAAATACCATTTTAATAAAGGCCTTCCATAAAATGGAAAAGTAATTTTTTGTTTTAAATCTCTTCAGGTTTTCAGCAGAGCTCACCTTTGGTTGGTTCTTTCATAGAATTATGATCAGTGCCTAAACCGAAAAGAAGATGGCTGACTAAGTCATGGATATATATGTTGTCTTAAAACAATAAATGGTCATCAGTGTCAAGTTTTATCTTAGTTTTCAAGAAGGGGATGAGCTATGGGTGACCACAAAAAGCAAAAGGAATAGATCTCCTTTTTTTTCACAGTGCACAAAGAAACATATAGTTTTTTAAAATTTGAATATTGCAAGTCTCCAACAGGAAAAAAGTCTAATATTGCTTTGGGTTTGGGTTGGGTTGGGGGGGGGGGGGGGTGGGTTTGGTTTTTTTTTTGTTGGTTTGATGTTTTGGGTTTTTTTCTTTAACTGAGTCTAACAGGTTTCTTTTCCTATTGAAAGTAGCAGGGCTGGAGCTCGAGAGGAGCAACAGCTCACTGCCCTGCAGCTGAAGGCACACTTCACTGATGCTTCCCTGAAGCCCTCGACACTGTCAAAGCAGAGCAGGAATCTCCTAGGACAAGACTTCCTGCAGGTATTTAAAAGTTTCTTTTCCAAGTCCTAAAAAGCCCCAAGAAGAACAGAAGATGCAGCAAACTGAAGAGCTGTCTAAAGCATTACCAATATTGTTTCTGTGATGTTGTGGTTCCAATCAGTGTGTATTTGTTGTTGGGAGCAGGGACTCTGCTACCCTTTATGGTGCTGCCACTTTTTGCTCCGGGCATCTGGATCAATGGTGAGGATACAAAACAGGTTCCTTCCCTCATCTGGAAATCACTGAAGCGAATGTTCCTGCACTAAGAAAAAGTGTCAAAAGCTTCTAGAGTCAATGGAGAAAAGTCTTGCTGCTGACACTAACATTTAGTTTATTACCGCAGCTCTGATGAAAGCTAGAAGCTTTCAGGCTGTAAACCCCTGACAGCTGATCATCAGCCAAGCCTAGTCCATGACTTTCAAAATGACACGTGGGAGAGGCTTACAAAACTTGACCTGTCTTAAGCACATCAGCATGTGACACCAGATCCAGATTAATAAATACTTTTTACTGCAAACACATGCTAAGGGGCTGTTCAGGTATAAGAAGTTGCCATATGGTGTAGCCAGTACACCTGCGGTGTTGCAAGGAATGATGGATCGTGTGCTCTAGCAGTTAAATGGTGTCATCTGTTATTTGGATGAGAGTGGGAGAGACCAATGCATAAGCTAGGTAACACATCTCCTGAGAAGGCATTAAATAATACACCAAGATTTGGAAAAGCCAGCTGACAAGCTCATCGCTCTCTGTGATGCTGCATTGCTGCAAGGTCTGTTCAGGGCACAGAGTGGTACCGAGCGGCAGAATCCAAAACTGAGGAGGATAAATGCTACACAGTGTGGAGTAGGACCCTTCATGGGAGCTGCAGCCATATGCCTCCCAGAACATGGGCAGGCTGGCAGGAATATATCTATGCTATCAATGTGTATGGTGTGCATGAAAGAGCACCCACTTACATCCTAGAGAAATGATATTTGGAGATAGCTTGGAATATTTGAGGGCTGAGGTCAGTTTTGGCAATGCCTTATTACTATAGGGGATTCCAAATTCATCATCTAGGAGAGTTGAAGGACAGAGAGCACTCTAACATTTGTTTAGATTGACAAAGGAAATAGGTCATCAAATGGCAATGGCTCTTGTTTCGCAAAGCTCTTTACAGGGAGACCTCAGTAACTGGTGACAAGCACTCTTTCAGCAGGAGAGGGGGGACCTGTGACTCTGCACGTACGCAGGTGGGAGGATTTATTTCTGCCTCATTTTCAAAGTAGTTGAGAAATGAGACCTCAAAGAACAGATGCAGCATTAGTCATTCAGGATGGGGTAGGAGATGCATAAGGACAGTTTACTGGCTATGGTCACAAGCTGCCGGCTGATCACAAGCCAGTGAATGAACAGCTTAAAGAGTGGGCAAGAGGGAGCTTTATTGTTGTCTCTTGTCTTTAGCAGTCTAGCATTTGTGCACATGACAGCTAAAGGCAAAGAGGGAGTATGATGAGCCATGTCATGCCCCTTCCTGCAGATGTGGCTTTCACCATCCTGGCAATCTACACTGGGCTAATCTTCAGCCCCGAGTGTTGGGCTATCATCTCTGCTGGAAGACACATCTTGCAGTGTACATGCCAAATAATCATAGAAGCACAGAGTCAACTAGGTTGGAAAAGACCTTTGACATTATAGAATCATAGAATCACAGAATAGTTAGGGTTGGAAAGGACTTTAAGACCATCCAGTTCCAGCCCCCCTGCCATGGGCAGGGACACCTCCCACTAATCCATGCCACCCAAGGCTCTATCCAACCTGTCCAAGATCATCAAGTCCAGCTGTTCCCCCAGGACTGCCAAGGCCACCACTGCACCATGTCACTAAGGGCCTCATCTGCACGTTGTTTGAACACTTCCAGTGACAGTGATTCCATCACTTACCTGATGCTGAGATTACTGAGGCACTATGAACTGTTTCTGCTGGAGAGCAGTTCTTAGATGGAGGAGTTCCTGGGAGCAGTCTTCACTCTGCCTCCCTGGGAAACTGCTCTCCAGAACAAAATTGCTAGGTTTAGCTGTGAGATGTCAGAATGAGTTAGTCAATTGCTGTGCATCAACAAGTGAACAGCCGTTATTTTAAAGAAAAAAAAGGAGGAACCTGCACTACCGATTGTATTTTAATAGTTCACTACTGTCTGTTTGGTTTAGAGCACAGAAGCAAAGTGAAATGCCCCAGTACCATGTGTTTAAATGTTGTTTCCTGATCAAAGTACAGATTTTTGGCGCTTTTATCCTTGCAGAGTTCTTTCCCCTGAATAATCCATTTTGCAGCATAAGTAAGAGCAAGTAGCAGAATCTGTCTGTTCCTGATTTCCCTTGACCAGAATACACAAGAGAAACAAATGGAAAACAACACAGAGCAAAAGACCTATAAAAATAGATCCTACTTAGTATGGGGAGCATTCAAGTGAAATTACAGAGAGGGAGAAACTGAACTCGCAGCATTGTCAGGAAGAATAGTTCCATAATTGAAGAAAAATGTGAGTAAAATAAGTGCAAAATAAAGGTTCAGCAAATGGGCAACAATGTCATGTGTGGCTGACACCAAGCTGAGCCTCACCGCTTGAGGTAATCTGAAAACAAGAGAGGGTGTTTCCTGCATGTCAGGAGATAGTTCCTGCTGTAGGATCTTTTAGGCTGAGGATATTTATCAATAGCTGCCAACGTACAGGACAAAATCAACCGGTTTGAGGAAAGGGTTTTCAGATGGCATTATATCTCTGCAAACATTAGGTGAGGTAGGTGAAGTCCTAGTAAATCAAACACAGCCATATTCAGGCAGGGCAGCAGACATAGGTTTCTGGGGCAGCAAGGCTCTCCCAACACAGAAATGATCTATCTGAGCAGCAGCAGCAAACCTTCGTGAATCAGAAAAATGGTACAGCAGACCCACTTACTGGAAGCAGCAGTTTCTTTGGAAACGGCTATGGATATGCAAACAAAACCCCTAGAGACATGGTTGAACTCAGGGGGATCCATTAATCAATGGTGTGGGAAGCTGGGAAGGCTTTGACCGGGGAACTGGATTTCCCAGCTCCTGCTTCATACGTTGCCAGAGGAGTAAGTCAAATTAGCTGGTTCTTTTTGACAGGTTATCTCCATCACCTGGGCACCACTGCCTGATCTCTGCCCCTGCACAGACACCCCACCTGGCAGAGAATGGACAGTTAGGGGGATTGTAGAGTTAGATGAGATGAGATGACATCTAATTGTAGCAGTGGCAGAGGCAATACAGATGTGCACCGCTTGTTTACATGTGTAATCACACTAGCATTCCCAGGAATCAGAGCTACCTCTAGAGATTATGCCTTTCGCAGGAATAAACGGGTTCTAGCTAAAGCATGAGCAGTTAAAGAACCGTATTCTCTAGCTTCACAGCTCTAACTCACATTTTCTCCTTTTGACGTGTTCTGAAGGCTCCTGCTCTGTGGAGACTGCAGACTTCAGGCTATTAATCACAGCCATTAGTGGTTAGATTTGTCCTCCAGTCATTAATAAGAGCAAACATCTCCTTTTAGTTGAAAAAGACACTGTCAACTGATCAGTTTGCAGGCAAACAGTGAGGAAAGGGCTAGCACAAGTCAGTCTGAAGGCTATAATTGCCTGAAATGTTTTATTTGTGTTCCCCCTCCTTTTCCCAGATTTTCTTCTTTCTTTTTGTGTCATGGAAGGCCCAAAAACATAGCAGCGAAACTGAGCAACCGCTAGTTTTCATGGCAAAGCTGCTCAACATAAGTGCTGTCAAATCACAAAGGGAAAAGTAGGGCATATTCCCCTTCATCTTTTATAGTAATAAGCTGAATTATGAATAAGAATGATGAGTAAAACAACTGTGATTTCTAAATCAGTCCTAACAGTAGTAGGATTTATTTTCCTCCTTTCATATGGATGAACTTTTATTCTGATAACATGATAAACATGAGGCTATAGGCTTGCTCCTTGTTCTTGCTTGCTTTGCAGAGGAAAGAGGGGTAAAGAGAAGAGTGGGCTGGAGAAGGGGCCCATGTCCCAGCAGCTATTTCAGGCATTCAAAAGATGTCCTGCACAAAGTCAGGATGTAATTAAAATCCTGTGAAGCTTTTTTGTGAAATCTCACCCATCTCAGATTAGACAATAGCTAAAACGTTCACCTGGGAAATTCACATTCAGGTTTCCTTTTAGAAGAAAAATGGTGACTTAAATAGAGTGGGGAGGATTCCCACTTGCTTTGCAAACATCTGAGCCACCAACTATTCTCTCTTTTTTTCAGATCAGAAATTTTGTCTCAGATCCAAGAAAAACCATCCTTCAAAATTGATGTGTGTGTTCCCACAAGGATTTCTGGTGGTGATGAATTAACATTTTCTGAAAACACCCAGCCACTTCTGCATATTTTGAATTATGTGGTTGTTTTCTGATCAGGACAAGCATTTTCCAGTGTTTGTGGTGCACAGATCAACATTTTCTTCCTCTTATCCATTTTCTGACTGTTTTTTTCACCCGTTCATTTCTTATTTTGTTTCAGAATAAAAAAAAAAAGTAAGTGGAGATGTGTTAAATTTCTGCATTTTCAGACTGTTCCAAGTAATGCCTGATCTAAGCAGCACTGCTGTGGTGGGGGCCAGGTTGAGACCTCTGCAGTGGGTAGGTACATTTGGGCAGGCTGCGGGTCCAGGCCACAGTGGGAGTCTGGCTTCCTTCATGCAGAAATCAGGGGGCAGAGTGAGCACCTAGGCTCATTTATGTTGTCCCCCGTGGGGTTTCAACCAAGCAATGATGGTGAAAAAGATGTGGTAAGAGTTATTTCTAAATAACAGTGGCACGATAAAAAGGTGGTATAAAGACAGAATTCAGTTATATTTTTTAATCCTTTCAATGGCCATCAAAGTAGATAAATAGCATATTATGGTCTAAGCTTGTTTCTGGACAAAATTTTATAATGTCCATCATAAATATAATTCATAAAATTTATTTCTCTTGTTAGTTAACAGGGACATACTTAGATTCATGGTGCATTTTATCAGGAGAAGATTAGAATAGCTGTGAACAACTGTTGATGTTGACTGCATTGGTTTTTGCCAAATCTTCTATCAGCTAGTGGAAGATACGGGGACAAATAAATCATTCTTTACTACTGAAGGTCTCAAAATATTTGTATCTTTATTGGGATAAGAATCTGGTCTCTATAATACTCTCTTTATAAGCACAAGTATAAATATACTGTGTTTTTGAATACTAATTTTGCTCCTGTAGCACTCAGGTCTATCCCTCCACCAAAGAACTTATATCTTAAGAAGATTGTTGTGTGGCTCTAGAACAGATTGCCCAGAGAAGTGGTGCTTCCCCATCCCTGGCAGTGTTCAAGGCCAGCTGGAAGGGGCTTGGAGCAACCTGGTCTAGTGGAAGGTGTCCCTGCCCATGGCAGGGGCTTGGAACTGGATGAGCTTTCAGGTCCCTTCCAACCCAAACCATTCTATGATTCTGTGATAAGATGAACAACAGCTGAAAGATGAGGAAAACTCACTATTATTACCATTTTGAGCAGTTAATATGCATGCCAGGAAAAGCTGCAACATTTCCAGACTTTTTTTAAGTGTAAGGAGATTTTTTTTTATTAGAATATTCTGTTCAGTTTTCATAAAAATTGAGATGCCCTGAATAGTTATTTGTTTAGCAAATATTAGTTATTTTCTTTAGTAAAGAGATTTAGCCAATATCCAGGCAGATCATTCTTATCCCTGTGAACAAGAAACTCATTATTTTCTTGGTGCATAAAATGTACTGCTATCTGTATTCATGAATTAGATACAAATTACTTATTGTTAAATAATAGAAGATGTAGGTTATATTTAAAATGGAGCTTTAGAGATGCATGCCAAATGTCAATGGATTTATCTAAATAATAGAAAAGTTGAAATTATGCAAGTTAAAATTGTTGGCTTTCTAACAAAAGAAGGCTTTAGCTACAGGAATTGTAATTGCCTAATACTGACAACTTTGAAATAAAGTAACTAGATGTGGAAAGCTTATAGGCAATTCTAACAGTTCCTCCTCTGTTTCCAGAGAGACTGTACTTCACTAATATTTCCTTTTATTTTCTCCTCAACTTCCTAAAATTTACATTAACAGCTTCTAAAAAACAGTGAGAAACCAAAACTTTGGAAAGTTGTAATTCACAGATCTGCAGTGAGTTGCTGCAGCTCCAAAGCCATCATGAACAGGTTAATGTCTTCAGTAGTGGCACTGGGGCTTTGCAGTCCAAATGAGGAGAAGATGCAGCCCACAGGAGGAATTCTTTCTAATGGGCAATGCAGAAAAGGTGGGGAAGACTTGGGTTTGGGACAAAATGAGCCAAGCATCACATGGCACCAGACTTGGTGGCCCATCACCTCCCTTAGTTCCCTTTCATTCTGAGTTGTCCAAGTGTGGGATAATGCAGATGCTAGCACATTTTGCCTAGAATAACCAAATGGATTATTTTCTTTATAAACACTTCAGAAAGTAACCATCATCTGCCTTTCACAGCGCAAGGCTTTAAACTTCCAGATACTTGCTTGCTGTAGGTGCTAAAACAAAGGGCTAGAAATAACACCAGGACATTAGTAAGTAGAAATCCAGCAGCTTTGGGCAGACTTTGTTGACATATTTTTTTTTTTTTTTACCTTTACACCTAAGAACTGCCATTCCCAACATCTAAGACCATCAAACTCAAGCTACTCAGGCTAGTGGCAGCATGTCTATAGAATGTCCTCACAGTCCTACAGTTGACAGAGATAAGTCCTGTAATCCTGCCCTTGATAAATCTAGTTATGGATCAGGTTTAATTTATGAGGAATTACAGTAATCAGGTATATAAAATAAGGTAATTGAATGATGAATGAGGAGAAATGTGCACACAAATGGACATACTCAGAAAGTAGAGGTTTTCCAGTGTGACTCAGAATAGGCTGTCACTGGGGTCAAGAAATGAATGGGAAATGAGAAAAACATATGCCGTGTAATAGCTTCAGCATTCAAGGTTGGGTTTTTCAACTCACTATTCACAGGATCATTAAGGATCAGAAGTAAATTTATTCATGTCTTTCTATCTTGTAGAGTCTATCACTTTCGTATTTAAACAGTGACTCCCATATATGTGTTTGTGTTTACTAGAAATGGAGGTGACTATCAGAAATCTGAAAGTCTTTTCTTATTATTAGGGCTTTTTGAAGTTTAAACTTCTAAATCATATGCAAAAATATTAAAATAATACTATCAAAGGCTCTGTCTTTCGGAGATTCAGTTCATAAATATGCACTTTGATGGAGGAAATGCAGACCCTTTTATGCAGTATGAATGTCATCAAGGAGATATTCTCATGCTAATTATTACAGACAATTCATGGCTGAACAGCGCTC
This sequence comes from Pezoporus wallicus, assembly GCF_028554395.1. Taxonomy (NCBI): domain Eukaryota; kingdom Metazoa; phylum Chordata; class Aves; order Psittaciformes; family Psittacidae; genus Pezoporus; species Pezoporus wallicus. Next base: position 2,757,016 of record NW_026640647.1, read on the forward strand.
AGATAATGTAAGAAATGGCGGGGGCTTATTTCCACATTCTTCTATTCTTCTGCTAAAGCTCCTGTTAACCACTTTCTCACTAGCTCTGCTATTTCATTTGCAACTTGCCATCTCCAGGGAGAGGGAGTTTGTCATTTGGAAACAGTTGATGCAAAGCCCTGAAGGCCCTGAGCAGCCCTAGCTGGGACTTAGACGGACACAACCCTGGGATAGGAGCCCCTTTTAAGCCCAGCCCAGGGCATCCATCCCTTCCCCAACTGCCTCGAGGGCGCAGAGCTTCCTGCAACACTCACATGTGCTGCTCCTTTGCAAGTGGTAGGTGTACTTATTATATTTGCCTTTGTACTTAGACCAGGTAATGATGCTATAGGAGTAGTCTATTTCAGCCTGTGGTGATATCCACCATAGGTAACAGCTTCTGTTTGTAAGAACATGAAATGGACACAGGAAATGCACATGCATGATGAAACTGGAAGATTAGATTGTGAATATCCACTTATTTTCATGGCCTTTCCTATTGGCATCTCTACACCATTAATGAGATAAAATCCCAGCTGTCTGCAAAGAAATGGAGAAAACCATCCTGCCCTCTCTGAGCTCTGAATTTTATGCTCGTTGCAGTAGTTGTGAGCATCTCAAGCTGGAAGAGATGTAGAAAATAAACAAGTGAGGAAAAACAGCTTAAGGCAGAACAAGTTTAATACGTTTTTTTCATTAGGGCAGGGGGGAGAAGTGGGTGCCAAATTTAAAGCTGACTGCCGATGGCCATTACTTATGTAAGTTTGGCTTGCCAGCCCAGTGCACAAGACTGACTGACCTTGGTAGCTGTATGTCGGTATTATTTTCCCACAAATCCAGAGTTCTTTGGCAGTTTCTGCAGTGCTCTAAGCAGAGGCAGGCTTGTCTGTAGAGTATGTTCTTCCTATCTTTTGCCCTTTTCTTTCAAGAAGCAAGGGAAAACTAATGCTGGATTCTGTCTGTTTTAAGGGATGTTAAAGTATGTGTGCGTGTTTCTTTCAGTTTGCTGTACTGAGAGAGCAGTTGTGGAGCTGGGTAGCATATAGAAAATGTTGCAGAAAATCAAGCTCTTGAAATGTGTGCTGATGAATTCAGGTAGTAAAGGAAGAATAACTGAGGCTGAGCATCCTGACAAGGTTGTGCTGTTTGCATTTCCTCTGGGTAGGTGCAGACTCTACTGTGTGCCATTTTGCTGTCAGTACAGATCCTAAACAGACTCAAGGAGGGGAGCTGAGATGTGCATAAGTGTGAACCAGAAGCATCAGGTTTCCAGGTCAGGAAACTAGCACAAAAATAAATGGGGGAAAAAAAGGGAATTTGTAATAATAACCAGGGGTTAATTATAGCAGCATAACACTGAGTGATGGTGAGGTCTGTCAGATTTTACCACCCTGGGTCTGAAATGCTACAAAGCTGGTAGAATCCCTGGTTTTGGACCAGCTCACAGTTGGGTTTCAGGTCATGTCCAGTTGGGAAATCAACACCCCAAGACATGGGTGTTCCCCTGTAGCTCTTACAGAGGACCTTGCAAAGGACAGTCTGAAACTGTCCAGACTCAAGTCACCCAGCTGTGGCCCAAATTTGTTTTTCATTTGGGTGAATCCCAAATCAGAATAAAAGTAGGATAACCTGGAAAGCTCAGCTGAAGGTTTGCCAGATTGATTTCATGAGCTCCTTACAAGCCATCCTGGAAAATACAGGAGGCAGCATAGGGGTGTTTCAGTCCCAGCATGGTGGCAACGCTTTACAGTGATTTTCTTCCTGACACTTGGAGACAGCCGGCTGTTGTCTCCTCACAGCAGGCTCATCAGGAAGGGTTTTCAGCTATTGGTACAAAAAACATTTACCCACTTGCTTCCTTTAGCCTGAATAGAAATCACTTTCAGCTAAACCAGTAGTTAAGTCTGAGTCTAAGCCACTAATACTGAGTATTACTTCACTGCTGTTTGTGTCTAGTTCATGGTTTATACATCAAAATAGAAAATGAAATGCAAGTTTGCTCACTCTTGCTCTTTCCATCTGCTGCCAGGGTCGTTGAGCATGGCACATGCTCACATAAAGTCACATAAAAGGCATAGAGAACAAAAGGGAAGTGGGGGGAGAATGTATATATATATATATATGTGTTTGTGTGTATAAATAAAATATATATATATATATATATATATATAAAAATTAACAGCCTTCCTGGATAGGGGTGGAAGACTACTTCATGTCTTGATGTTCTAATGTATGCAACTGCAGGTATACTTCAGCCATAAATAAGATTTTGTTTTTTTAAAACAGGTCAATTTCATTTAAATGTTGGTAAAATCTCACTATGCTACACCTTTCATCTTTGTTCAAAAAATAGGTATTCTTAACTACCCCTCTTTCTATGTCCAACAGTGACTCAAGTGTCTAATTCTGTATGGATGAATTTTTAATCTGTAGTGTGATCCTGCTATTGTTGCAGGTTTATCCATCCCTTAGGTATCTTGGATGTACCCATGTGAATGATCAGAGCTGCCTTTTGTAAGCTAATCTTATAAGCTGTTAGTGTGTCATACTATAATAGAGAGTATAGCCAAGACTTTCCAATTACAGATGTTCTATAACCAAGCTGGTTGCCTCAGTTTTCTCATCACTTTTGAACCTTTCAGATGTCAGGCCTTCTTTGTCATAAGAAACCCTTTAATACAGACCACTTCTGATACATGAATCAAGCTTATCTGGTTTTGCTACTTATAGAGATACTCAGGTTTTGTTTCTATTTCTTGCTGCTTTTCTGCTGGTGGAAGGGGTTCCAATTCATAGACTCATACAATGGGTTCATAGAATGGGTTGGATTGCAAGGGAACTTAAAGATCATTTGGTACCAACCCCGCTTCCATGGGCAAGGACACCTTCCCCTAAACCAGGTTGCTCCAACCCCCAGGTTGGTCAAGCTGGCCTTGAACGCTGCTGGGAATGGGACAGTCACAGCTTCTCCTGGCAACCTATTCCAATGCCTCACCACCATGGATTGCTATGCCTTCTCAAATATAATTTTACTTTTTCACCCAGCTGTAGTGTAAGTGCAAAAGAAGAAAGCAACATGGAAGAGTAAAAGAGAATTTTATGTCCACATCCTTCCATACTCCGATCCTGACAGCAGGTCTCCAGGGAGAGATCTTCCAGCAGCAGTCTCTAAAGCAAGTTTTCTGAGACCCACCAGCAGAACTAGGGCTATAGGGATTGACCTCACTATCTAATGATGGTGGCTAAGAGAGGACACACAAATGTACTTGCTCAAAATTAGAAGTAATTCTCTTCTTGTAAAACAACATTCTTTCATTTTACTAAAACTTCTTAATTTTACTTTTTTTTAAGAATTATATATTGTGCTCTTCTTCCAACACTCTATAAGCTCCTACTTCTTTTGTATCTTAATAAGGAAGCAAAGCTGAGCTGAAGCTTTTAATATATTGAATCAGAAACCTAGACTGGAATGAAAGATAAGAAACCAATAACACCAAAAAAGACACATAGAATAGAATCAGTTATAAATAATTTATGCACCAGGATTAAGAGGTTAAAAAGGAAAAAAACTTTGATGTTAGTTCATGCAAGAATGTCAAAATCACTGGCCTAAATATGGAATTTGACAGTAATAAGATTTTAAGAGTAGACATTTTCAGGTAGAGCTATCTGCCGTAATAGACACAGGTCATAAAACTTTGATCTAAGTGTATTCCTGGGATGTTTATGGCTAAGGTGGTCACTCAGCTGAACTTTAAAAATGTATTTTTAAATCTGTTTTAATAAATAGCTATTAATACAAGGCATATTTATATGCCTCAATAAGACAGCTTCCTAGACTTGAATCTGTTATCTGTATCTCTGCGATCCTTGCCTAATGGCAGACAGTGCCAGCCTTCTGAAGGATTTACTGCAGTGATAAATCTCATTTAGTTTCCCTCTCGTCTAGGGTGAAAAGTATGCAATTGTCTTGAAAGTCTGATGAGAGAGGAATTTCTACATGCTAATGTAGGACATCTGCCCCAGATGGAACTTTTCATCCAGAGCAGCACATGGGACATGGCACGAAAGCAGAGCTACTTAATTCACCAGAAAATTAAGTAAGTCCTCTCACTGCTAGCATGTGTTTACATTTATTTTGAACACCAAAGAGCTGAAAAACATCTCTTCACAGACCAAAAGGCCAGCAGTGCCTGTTGCTGCGCAGATCTGCACCGCAGGACTCGAGGTGTTGACAAGGGAGATGTCTCCAGACTCGGGCAGCGGTGACATTGCTGAATGGGAGGGACGGGGAAGGGGCCGGAGCTAAAGCAAGACAGTTTTGGGGGTAAAAATCGTGGCACAAAGCGGCCACAGCTCAGTCTGACAAATTAGCTCGAACCTACTTCTGTGTGCGGCAGCAGTGACATCTCATGGCTGTCGGCCAGCATTGCAGCGGGGACCTGGCCGGTGCCACCCCTGGGCTCTCTCTTGCCGCTCCCCGTCCCCGCCACTCTCTTTATTTCTAGCAGTTGCACACATTACGGTATTTTGGGGGAAGTGCTTCCCGCAATGCCAAGATCTCATCCCGCTCCTTTCCGCAGGGGTGACACGGTTCCTGGCCCCTTGGGAGCACTGCGCAGCATCTCTCCTGCATCCCATCTGCAGCATCCACGGCGCCCGAGCACCACGCGTGACCAAGCAGCCGTGTCTTCGAAATTCCTCCTCTGTTACAAGCTGATTGCTGCTTTAGCTGCATTTGACCAGCCACTGCAGCAGTTTTCTCCACTACCAGCACAAAAGGGATGGGTGGGCTGTGGTGTCGTGCAGACAGTGCTCTAACTAAAATGCTTCTCAGTGGCATGCACAGAAAGTTAAGAGAAGGAGAAAAAAAGCATTGATTTCTGTTTGAAAAATGTTCAAAGCTCAATGTTTGTACAAAAGCTCAGGAAACTCTTCCGAGAGCACAAGCTAGTTAGTCATTAAATTGGTAGTTTATTTATTTTCCGAGAAAGAGGAGGAAGGGGGGAGAGCGTGGGGGACATGTAGGAGTTGAAAGAGCACTCGTGTTATTCACCATGCAGCCAGGAGCAGAAAATAAAGAGGCAATTAGAAGGTCAGAGCCAATAATAATACACTGGCAACCCACAGAAGCTATAAAGCAGGTGTTTGTTCTCTTGGTATTTTTACTGCAAACCATCATTAAAGCTGTGTGACACCACCAGTTCTCATGCTACAATTATTTGCTTGCAGATTTGACATCTTCAATGTGAAGACAGTTTATATCTTCACTAATTTGGTCCAAGGCAAATTGTCACTATTTCCTTTAAAAAACACTGCTTTTCATGAGGAAATTACTGAGTGCCAACTGAGGTGTTTTTTTTTCACGAATTTAGCCCAGGCAACTAGACAGAATCATGCTTTTATTATTTACTTCCACTGTATAATCAGCTTTTCATTGAAGATGACAGCTTTCAGCCAAGAATGTCCAATGTTTTTTTTTTCTCAGGGAAACAAGACAAACAGGAGGCAAAAAATGTTGAGCTTTTCTGGGACTGAAGAAAGCTGTTGGTTTTGCTACTCCCTCTGTACATATACATGAATGTACACACTCCAAGCATGCACACATGGAGCTGTGGCTTCACTGAGAGCTAAGGACTGCATGAAAACCTGTGCAGTTACAAAGCAGGTCTAAAGCAATGATCAGAAAAGGCACTTCAGGACTTGAAATGGAGAAATCAGGGCTGAAAATTCCCACAAGACATACAGAATGAATGGGTGGAAGCTTAATAGCTGTTGGGTTTGTTTTTTGTTACACAGGTGTGCTCTGATTTTCATATTCTTCAGTCTCAGGCTTGAAATGAAAGCGACGTGGGGAGAGAGTCACAGTATAATATTCAAGCATTTCCCGTTTGGTCCCATTGCAGAACTCTTGTGCCCCTGGCTCCACAAAGATGTGGCTTGTTTAGGCACAGCTGGGCAGGAGGCAGGGTCTGTGTGCAGCAGCAAGGGCATGTGAGTCCTTGTCCCGTGACCCTTGAAAAGCAGCAGGACATTTCTGTTCCTTCAGGGTGGCCATCACAAGGCAGGTTTTACTACAAACGAGTCAAATCTGTAATTTTTATGTGTTATGCCCAGGGAGTCTACGCTTTGGAGCTAAGGCTTATGGCTCAGGGTCATGGTTAAATGCATAGTCGTGATAACTTTTCGTATGTGCTCATTACAAAGTGACTTGCTTGCCATACCTGGAAAGTGAGTCCCACTTTCTCTAACCTGATGCCTTATAGCTCTCCTTCACACACACGTACACCCTTAAACCCCCTTAAAAGAGAAGGAGCCTCAGTTTCTCATGTTTGATCCTTCCACAGGGCACCTGAAGGTCAAGCCCTATTGGATTGGGCCCAAGTTGAAAGCCCCTGGTTTTGGGCTGAGGCCAAGGGAAGCATGGGTGAGTGTCAGCTTTCTGGGAGCCCCTGCTGCCTCTCTCCAGAGCCTTTGCCTTCATTTTTATCAAACCAGACAGCAAGGCATTGATCTCACATGTACACTTGAAGCGGAAAATGGAAAAATATTAATGTTTCATTGTCTTCATGTTTAAAAGTGAAACCTTTTAAAGAAATGGGTCTTCACCAAGGGTAAGAGAAATGTTTTTCTTAACTGCATAGCAACAAGCTATAGCTGCAATTATTTATATCAAGTATGAAATTCCCTGAGTGCTTCATTTATTCAAAGCTATATTTTTACTCGGTTCTTGTTTTCACAGATGGCTAAGCTAAGATGCTGTCTTGGGCTTAAATATCTACACAAACTTTGGCAGTCCCCACCAACAAACAAAAATAGATTAAAGAAAAAACCAACACAGAAAAATTGCAGTTAAACTTGCAAAACCCTCCAAAGAGCACAGCAATGTTTGTAACTCATTTAAAACTACGATTATCTACTGAGGTATTTAATGTAATTTTGCAATTACAACGTAGTGTTAAAACAGCCATTATGGGAACCACTGTTTGTCAAAGGACAATTATACATGGGATTTAGTTTATTTTTCTATATAATTCTTTTACAAAAAGCACAGGTTTATAATTTGGTTCCTTACATTTGTTGTGAGTTCTTTGCTCAAGGAAAATTTATTGTCAAGGAAAAGAAAGTTGAATGTTTGCAACTGAAATGTACACCTTTGGCCAACACTGAGATTCAGTTTCAGTGTTTTCTCTCATGCTCTTTCAGGGTGAGAAAGAGTAGTTTGCTTTGTTGTTGATTTTGTTTGTCTTTTGCATGGTTCAGACAACCAGCAATGTCCTCACCCAGGCACATGTGTACGTGTTACTCTGTCCATCTATACTAGGAAATGACCACTTTCACATCCAGCCCAACTAGAACACATTCATTTTTCACTTCATCTGCTTTTTAAGATGCTAACTTAAAAAGTGACTGAAATCTCCAAGTATTTCCAAAGAATTATTTTGGTTTTGATATAATTTTGCATTTGGGGACCATAACTTAATAGACCTTCCCTCCAAAATAAGCATTGCCTTCCTACATTGACAGTTTTCATTTGCTTCAACACTAATGTGTTTCCCTACTGGTTTTTACCCTCTGTGTGGTATTTTGATGCTGAATGTGGGCTCAGCTGATTATAGACATCCTTTTTCTCAGGCAAACTCAGCTTTATACCAGTGTGGAGTGTTATTTAAGAGTAATGCAGAAACACAATGGGCTTGCTCAGACGCAGTGGACCACAAAGATTGTAGACCAGTAAGTAGTATAGGGATATGGTCATTACTACCTCTATAGAACACATGGATATTAAAGTAGTGTTTTTCATCAGCTGAGAGGTTCCTTCCTCGTCTGGTCCTATCCCCAAACTTCAGTTTTGATGAAGTGCTCTAAAAAAATTAACCTAATTCTGGCATTGAGATCAACAAGCAGGCTTCAGTTTGAATATGAGTCTCTTGAAGTAGGTACTAAGTGTGACAGACAGGGACTCCTGCAGTGTGGGGGTTATTTTGGCTCTGTTACCTAAAGGTGTTGAGAAACCTGCTCTGCTTCCCTCTGGCTCAGTTTCCTGAGATATAATATCAGATTAGGGAACCTTTGAAGTCTGACAAAGGTGTGAAGGTGACTTCTGTGGACAAGGTAGTAGACAAATACTGTTTTAATGCTATGTTCATCGTTTAAAATAAAACATATTGGGGATGCTTCAACTTCCATGAAGGTCTCACAAACGAATTGCCATCCTGTCGATCACAGCCTCTGTGCCAGTGCTTTAGCACTCATCAGTCAGCATGAGTGTGGCTGCCACAGTCAGAAACAGTTGCTCACTTCCACTGCAACTCCAAACAGAAAGAATAACAAATACTTTTCACCAGCTCCTGCTACTCTATGTTTTCATATCAACCAGTCAATCAGATTCTGTATAAAACAGCATGTGTCTGTTCATTAAGAGGAGAAAAAGCTGATTGGTACCAGAAGATGAGTGCAGATTGATTTAATTGTAGCCCTTTGGAACATCTGTGTTAGATACATTAAGCACTTAGACACTCCACAGTGACAGCAACAATGGGAATTATATTGGAATAATATGATTTTTAAAGCTGTACTTACACACACACAAAAAAAAAACTCGAAACCCAACAACAGCAAAAAAAAAGCCCACAACTTTTGATCTCTGTGATCATATATTCTAGGTAATTTCACATCATCAGTTAGTCTTTCTCCTTAAACCAGACTGAAAGCTGTTGACTCCCACCTTCTGAACAAGCTGATCTATAAATAAGGAATATTTTCTTACAAAGAGAGTGTTCTTATTGATTAGCGAGATGTATTGTTACCACTTCATTATACTTGATCTTTATACACTCCTCTACTACCAGCATTTTCTTATTCATTGGCAAGTTATAGACCTGCAAACTTTGTGGGCATCCTCGCTTAGTGCATGGCTGGGAGGGGTGTTGCCTCCTGGCCACAAGCAGGGTTCACAAGAGTGCAATTATTGTCAAAAAGCCATCATTTTACTGTTCAAGTCCTTTGTCTGAAACCCACCCTAAATCTTAACTGGGTTTCTCAGAGCATTTTTACTATTCCAGTCTTCTGGAACCTGTGAAAGGACAGCAGTAAGAGGACAGTTCTCTGGAATGATATATTGTAGACTGCAGTTTCTTAAGGAATTGTAGGCACCAGTCACTTATTACCTTCAAACAGAGAAAAGAAAGACAAATCAGATGTGTTTTCTGTTGCTGAGTGAGCATGATTCATGATCTTTTTAATGACATTTTAGTTATTTATATCCCAGGAAAGCAGCTGCAGAGTGGCTGATTTGCAAAGGACAGAAGCTCAAGGGTCTGCTCCAGAGGTGCCTTGACATTGTGTGGTGCAGCTCTGGTATGCTGCAGCTCAGCCTCTGTGCCAGCAGCACTTCTTGCCGGTCTGGTTCAGCAAGGCCATTAAGTTTGGCTGCTTCTATGCTGCTCATTTTGCCAACTTCACCTTCCTGCACGTCTCTGGATCCATAGAATCTCTGCTGAAACCCAATGCTCCTGAAAAATGGGGTCACCTCAGAGTTCGTCTTAGGAAGAGAAAACGCGTTCCTCCAATGCCAAAAGTCAAACAAAGATAAGACAGCACTTACTGTATTTTAAAAAACATAAGTCTTTTTCAGGATTGTTTAGATTTCCTGAGGAGTGCCCACATTTTCTTTTATTAACAATGTTTAAAGCAGGATCAGATTAGGATGCTGGAAACCAATACACTCAGCAAAGCACAGGAGATTTCTCTAGCCTCTGTCTTCCTAAGGACCAAGGCTGCCCTGGTCCCAGAGCACAGGGACCACACGCATGCCTGGCCCCTGAATCTTTCCACATGCATGCCTGGCCCCTGAATTAAGGACCCTGCCCATCCTTGCTCTGGGTAAGGGTGCTCACATACTACAGTGTTGCTGATGCTTTTCTCTATGGGCATCCTCTCTTGAGAATGCCTTTATCATCTTCCTTTATCATGCATCCTCTGTGGGTTCCCCTCTTGAGGAACATATATCCTATGGGAGCATGAAGTGCTACAGTCCTAAGAAGAAGAGCACAGGTAGAAATAGAGGTGCAATGTGACTGAGACTGCTCTGGGAAGCCAAACGGCTACCTGCCTCCCCCAGCATGTGCCAGGGTGTCTAGCTGGCTAAAAGCATCAAGCCATCATTGTTAAGAAGCCAGCAAGCTTTCAAATCCTGCTCTAACAATCCAGAATGTATTATTATGAGAAAAGCATGGCTGAGTCTCTTTAATTGTTTCTATTTGAAACGTATTCTGCAGTAAAACATTTTTGTGGGGCTGGAAATTCTTTTTAGAACCTGCTAATTATTTTCACAATCTACAGTCTGCTCTTACATTTCTAATTGTAACTATTAATCCTCGGTCATCTACATGTCCTAGATCTGTGCAAGGCAATAACACATATTATGCTCAGCAGCACCATGCCTCTTGACTCATTTGTCAGAGGGGTTGTTGTACAGTCAGTGCTGAATGTGAGGAATTATCTGCATAAACTTGACCATTAAAAAGAATACCTGTATATTACCTGTGCTGGGCATTGTCTTGCACACAGTAATTCCCTTCTCAAATATTCAAATGCATCTCACTAGTTTCAGTTAGATTCATACATACAAATTTGGAAGTGATTTGAATGCAATTTCACCTTTGTGTCAAGTCAAATGGTGTTGTAATTAATAAGGACTGGACTTGACTTCAGTCTCTTGACTCATATTTGGTTTCCTAAAGAATTTTCTCAATCTCTTTAAAACACGGCAAATACAGAACATGCTCTGTAGTTTTTAAACTGTGATCAGGTAGCTACCTACAAATATTGACACCAAAGGTCTGATAGGTATTTACAATTGCCACTCATCAATTCCAAGATAAGACAACATCCCTGCTGCTGCATTCAGAGGCAGAGGAGAGCAGTCAGACCAGACTAGTATCCATTTCCCTTCAGCTGTGTAGGAATGATGTGTTTTCCAACCCTTTCCAATTCTTCTTTTCTGTCTAATGAATGTTGTCTACACAGGCATCTCAGGATAGCTTTCAGTGAGGGTTGTTTGATGGTGAAATCCATTAGTAGCTGCCTTATCAGAACAGCAGCGAGCACTGCCCCTACTCTTATTGCCAGAGACAGCAGCCAAATATTTTCTGTTGGCAAAGTATGAAGAAGTCTACTGAAGCATTCATCTATACTAAAATTTGGCCCATTATTTTCATGGACGGCCCTCAAGCTGCACATTGACGGCCCTCAAACTGCACAAAGGTCTGTTCACTTCTTGGCTTATGGTTATTCACATTCATCAAACAAGCTCTACAAGAAGACCACTGGGAGAAAAGTGGCAGAATAGACACTTTAGTAGTTATGTCCTATTAGTCCCAGCTAATGGGGACAGTCCCATGGCCAGACTTAGCCAGAGCCTATGTGCCTCATCCTTGGTGTGTGTCTGGGATTCAGAGATCCATCTTCTCAAGTTGCACCACAACCTCTGCTCCAGACTCTTTCACAAATCCAACATCATGTCTCAATGTTGATGTTTAGTCTATGAAGCTCACTGAAATGTGGAGGTCAGACTCCTCACACTCACCCCACCACTACCAGTGGCCTGGTTTCTCCTAGGGCTTCCCTTGGGGAGTGTGAGCCTTCATTACTGCTGGCAGCCTACAGCCTCCTCTGGCAAAGATGGAAAGAATCCACCTTCCCTGAAACCTTGCACAGCTGCTAACCTTGTGTTTGGAGCAAATTCACCCCTTGCTTCGGATTGGGAAGCTTCAGGGGTCAGTCTGTTAAAGTCATTCCTCTCCCAGTGATCCTTTTGGGCTCTTGTGGAGACAGCAGATAGTCCCACCAGGTAAAAGGATCCCTGTGAGAGGAGGTACAGAGCCATATGTACCAGTTCTCTGAAAATGCCATAATATTCGTACCACTTGACATGATATGAGTTGGTTTAACCTGCTTGCACCAGTGCAAGATCTCTTCCAAGGCTTTGTAGTTGGTTTAAATGTGGAAGTACAAAATCCTTTCCTTCTCCTTTATCTGGCACAAGCTTTCATAGATGATTACACTTGTCCTACTAAACCCTGAAGATACATCAGGCTGAAGATTACTGTATGCGTACAGGTAATTGGGGTGGCATGTTCTAATGGGAAATGCTTAATTAAAAGAAGCTTTGCTCAGGAGATCAGAAAACAACCATGTTCTGAAATAAATCAGATCTTGCGGGAGAAGCATGTACTTTTTTTCCTGTCACTCCTGCTGATATGCAAGAGGCCACCCAGACAGAGGCTGTCATTGTACTGGCTGACAAAGATGACTCAACTGTAATCTGCAATCCAGACTAGCTTTGCAGAACTGCTTCTCTGCTCTACATCTGCTTTACCACCTCACCCAAGCCATTTAGCTGCCTGCTTCCTATTTCAAAAGGCGGCATTTATTCTAATTCTTTGTTCACATTCACCCCATTAAGCTTCCACTTTCAGTCATCAGCCGCTGAAGCGCTTGGCTGCACTGCTAAGCAAGCCTCAGTGTCTGGCTCACGCTGGAACAGCGCTGCGCTGTTTATCACTTTGCTGACACTGGGCTGATAAAACTTACCTCTTCTGGAGGCTGGTGCTGGGGAGGGGCCTTTAAAACAAAATGAATTTTTCCGTGCCTAAAGATAGCGCTGTTCCAAGGAGTAGGGATTGAGGCAGCTTTCACCTGGCACGGTGTGTGGCCTCATCTGGGGACAGTACACAAGGGCTTCTGGGGGAACTGCTGAAATGCCTCGGAAGCCTTGTGTTATGCTCTATCGTATTAATTCACTTTTCATTCTAAAGTTTTCAGCAAGCATGCCAAGAAAGCTGGAACAGAAGAGCACTTATCTGTATGTGAAATAGCAAATGCAGTTCTGGAGGGAGGGGAAAGAAAGGTGCCTTCTGCAAGAAGCTGTAACAAGATAAATACAAACCTGATGAACATCAAGTAAAAATTAGGAACAACATAGTTTACTGCCTGTCTTGCCCCTCAGAATTAAAAAAAAAAGGGGGGGGAATGCTTAACACAGGCAAGCTGGATATGGATTCATTCATGTATTGACTTCTGATTATCACCAAGGTGCATGGTGTTACAGAGGAAGTGGTAACAGCTATATGTGTATCTCCCTTGGGTTTCCTAACCCCCCAGCTACCTGAAACCCCTTGAATAAATGTAGTGTCCTCAGAGATGCACTGATTTTTTTGTACCCACACCAGTCCCTTGAGCCCTGTTTCGTCAGCCAGGTAGGGCAGAGAGCAAGAAGCACAGCACCATGCCCAGCTCTCTCCAAGACTATCCTGGACAAATTGCCTATGGTGGTGGATTAAACTCAGAAAAGAGTTATCTGAATTTATACATATCAAGAGTGTCTGAGTTTAAGTTGTCTGAGTATGCATATGTCTGAGTATGCAACAGTGTCCTCTTGCATATCAAGAGTGTCGAGTTTAAGTTGTCAGAGTTGTCCAAGTGTGTTGGGATATGCCCAGCTAAAGAAACCATTTCTGATGGGAAAATGGGCAAATTTTGGCTAAAGTAGTAGGATTAGGTCCTCCACAGTATGAACAAGACCAGCTGCAAGTAATATGAGCTCAAAAAAGTGGATTTGAGCTGTGTTAACTTTTCCTCCACACCCTAGACACATGCTCTGACCACCACTGAGTATCACCAGGTCTCTTATCTGCTAATGTCTTCACAGGGTGAGACTCTGCTGGGAGCCTTTTCTTCAGAACAATATAGTACCAGGGTATCCAAGAAGGGCTACAGGCAGTCATCAGGAGCATATGATCTTGGATAATTCCATGGTGTGGCCCGACATGACATGTTTATTCATCCTCTGCTTTCACAACAAGCTAATAAAGGTAAGACAGTTGTCAAAATATAAAACTATTCCATTTGAAAATGTTTTTTTTAATAAAGTTTAAAAAAGGAAGAACTTTGTGTGAGCAGTCTTTTGTATGACAGCTTTTTAATTTCCCCAGTCTTCACTGAACCCTTTTATTTCTCTTTTTCTTATTATTCAAAAGACCTTCCAGGAGACCACACGTAATTTTTTTAGCGTGATGACAGGATAGTGGGTCCCTGCAAGGTACTCTTTCAATATGGGAATTTAGATTCTTTTTTCAGATGAGGATCACATAATTATTTTGTCATTCCAGTTTCTCTGTGCTATGAGCATGTAGGTTGCGATTTCACTGTGGCAGCTTCAGCTTCCCTTGTCGTTTGTCTTTATTCTCTCCATGCTTCCTTAGAAAACAGGCAAAGCCCAAACAAGAAACTGCTGCAGGTACAGGCAAGCCACTGTTGATGGTTTGCAAGGAGGAGGGAAACCTGGTGCAAATGGTATATGAACGATGGTGGCTCAGTTATTATAGAGTCCCACAGCTTAAAGGAAGGCTGACTGGTAAGGGCTGATTCAGGAGAGGATAGGGATTTTGAGCTGGAGATGTAGGCTTGAATGGCTTTCCTTTCTTCACTCCAGCTTGAAGGTTTCTTCTGTTGTTTGTGAGTTTTCTATTTATAATTTAGTATAATTAGTAACCTAAATCTTAAGGGTTAGAAGAGTACTTTTCTTTGCCTGAGCTTTCTTGGTTTTGGATGTTGTTCTTCTCATGCACCAGCTAAGTCGCATCTTTCTTCCTTTAAAAAGAACTCTTGTGCAGAGAGGCTTTTCTGTCCTCCCTAAACCCTGATAACTGAATGTGGTGAAATATGAATGCCAAAGCTGTTACAGCCATATCTTTAGGATACACAAAGTAAAACATCTTAGTTTGACTCAGTCAAGGTATTCATGGCTTTTGGTTTAACATACAGCTGCATGGGCTATTAGAAGTGGAAACACATGAAACCATAATTGAAGAAAAATTCTTTTTCCAGTGATAGGATCAAGGACTTTTGGTCTCTGCTTAATATGTAATAGCCTCAGTGATGCATCAGTTCAAAGAGTGAAACAAAAAGCTGCAGACAGGGGTGGTGTTATGATTTATTTTTTTCTTATTTGTGTAAATGTCACATTTGAATCAAACCACAGCAATATCACTTGTCAAGGAGGAAGAAAAGTTATAATGTTACAACTGATTGAGTCAATCGTATGAAATATTATATGGGAGTAAACTCAGTTTTTCAAGCCCTTTTTGACTGGCCAGTGATTATCTTGAATTCTTTGCTCTAGGCAAAATATAAAGATAAATGAAAGAATATATATTGATCGGGGCTTAAAACTAATGGACCACTGCTTTGCTAGCATTGTGGTCCCATGCCTCACAGCAGTTAGAGCAAACACAGCATTTGTGAAACTTCATTGACAGCACTGTGTTTCCTTGTTTATTTTTTTTTTCCCACCAGTTTCCCACTCTAAGGTCAACCTCTATGGTAGCCACAAAAGTATGATGCAGAGAGCTGTCACAGCTCCATCTCAGTAGTGGAATAAAGTTGAGAAGGAGGTGTGTGTGCACAAACCCATGTATGAAGAGCAAAGAGGCAGAGAGATAACTTGTAAGTTAACTCACAGGAATGTACCACATAAAGCCAAATGCCACCTAGATCCAAACTATCACCTGTGCTGGGAATGCAGACCTCTGACCCTGCAGCATTCTTTGCCTTCCACTAATACATACAAGATGAAGAAGCAGGCAGCAGATTGCACATGCTCTTTCATATTTACTTTCAGGTTACAAGGTTGAAGGAAGCTTTCTCATTATAAGTTGATAGAAATAAGTTTTAGGAGAAAGTTTCATTGTGCCAATTAAAAAAAAGAAATGTGGTTCTTCCCAAAACTACTTTAGTTTGATCCCAGGGAAAATTAAAATAGGCTTTAAATAATACCCATGTGTACAATAAACTACATGTTTATACATTTTTTAAAATGCTACAAAGTAACATTTGTCTTTTAGGAGACCTAGGATTTTGTTTCTCAAAGTCAGCATTTCCTCTTATTGACACAACCTCTGTGCTTTATTTTTAATTTTTATGTAGCTTATGCATTTTAAAATATTCCATATCAAAAATTTTTTCCTCAACTTTTTCCCTTTTTCTAGCTTCTATTGCAGAAAGCATAAACATACATCAAAAGCCAGGATTTGTGGCACTTAGACTATAATAAGCCTCACTCCTTTCCTCTTTCTCTGCCTTACACTTGCTGTGAAAGTGTTGCTGAAATGATCTAAATTGTAGGACACTTTCTGTAAGACAAGAGTAAGGGAAGAATTGAAATTGAGACGTAAGAGCCACATGTATTGTGAAGTACGTTTTCCCTGTAGGACAGGATAAGTTAGTAAATGAGGACCTTCAGGATGGCTGTCTAGAGTTCAGAAAAGCAACATCACATCCCGGTGTGCTGGGCTGACAGTGTAAATGGTGTTCATGATAATTCTGCCACCAGAAAAAAAAACTTAATTTCTCATGAGCCTAGGTCCCAAGATGCACAGCCTGAGGAAGATCCCTAATAGACTATGTTGCATGTTATGGTACCTGTGATAGTGGCTCACCTATCCCAACCAAGTGGTGGGTTTAGGTTAGATGAACCTATTGAGTGCTTTTGAAGTATTGTGCCACTTGTCTTCGAGAAGCAATCGTTAGTGTCAGTAGGTCCTTATACTCACATATGGCTTGCCAGAAGCATGATTTTATTTCTTTTGTGACTTGCTTTTTTAAGTTATTCATGAAGTAACTTTGGATCTTCATGTCACTCAGATGCACAAGCTGGTTCAGTAAGCAAAACATAGAAACGTGTGACTGTATGCAGCAGGCCATGTCCTTCACGAAGGAGGACAGGAAGACAGACCCTTGAGAGGAGGTATTTTTCCAATCTACCATTCTGAGGAGCTTTTTGATGCTGATTAACAGCTGGATAGCTAACAAGGCATTAGGAGTTTTAGTAATACTTTAATCAGAGCAGTCATTTGAAAAAAAGTATTGTGTTGTGTAGAGGTGCTGGGGTATGCAGTGAGAGACAGAGATTTGACAGAGATTTACCAGAGATGTAAGAGACAGGGCTTAGATGCAGCACGTCTGTCTGGTGGTAGTAATGGTTTTGTCTGTTGATGATAGTTTTTCTGAATTGAGTCTCAGTAAATTATTCTGCTGAATGTATTTCATTCCTCTCTAAAGAGTAATGTGACATTTGTAAATATCTTTTGGTATATCTTAAAAGCTATTGTGGATAGCTTGAGAAATTTGTGTTTAAATATGATTAATTTCTGAGTTTTTATGGGAAGCTTAAGATGAAGCAAATAGGAACCTCTTTAATTTGCAATTTGAATTCATGCTGTGGACAAACAAGACATTTATTCCTGAAAGTGAAGAGCAGCAGTGAATCTAACAGTACAAAAAATATTTTCCCCTCTTTGACACCTGTTGCCACACACCAAATTTGAATATCTATCTCATAATGGCATTTCATGCTTTGAAATGTGACAAAGCCCATGACCACTAGTTGTGATTTATGACAGTAAAAAGCAAAAAGATTGATGTTTGAAATGCTGTGGGTCTTTGAAAGCCAAAAAATTTGAGCCAAAATCACTGCTCAGCTGAAGTATCTTTGGAAAATTTAGCAATGTTTCCAGCACCGAGAGACAGGATTTGACAACTCTTTCACAATAACTAAAGAGATTGCAAGAGAAAAGTCCCTGTGCTTTTTGGAACAATTATGGTAGGCTTGTGTGTAGTTTTGCCATATGGTTACTTCTGCTTTCCCAAAAAGAGGAGAGAAAAAAAAAAAGACAGACTTGTTCCCAGCACAGATCATCATCGGAAAGATTTTAAAGGACTGATCTGTAAAACTGAAGAACTTGAAATTTACAGCTTGGTAAATCAACAGTCTCATAGGCACATCTAAACTCTTATTATACTGAAGTGGAGTTGAGAATAAAAGTGAATCATAGTAGCACCTTTGAGTCAGAAAAATGTAAATGACTTGCAGGATTAACTTTTTTAAGTAAATTAAGTTAACAGTAGTTTATTCTCTTCTTTTAATGCTGTTAAGCCTCTTAGGAGCTTACTTTTCTGCAAAACCCAAATGTTTGGCTTTATTAAAGGGACTTCAAATTCTGTATTTTATCAGTAAGGATATTATTTTTGTAAAGTTTTGCCAATTGTTTTATTATGTATTTACACAAGTCACATTTTAATTTCTGAACATCCTTTATCTGTTGCCGCACCAGAGAGTTTTTAACAGAAGCTGGGAGGATATAAAGATTTAGTCTTTTGTAATGAAGAGAAATATGTGTAATTCCTTTCAAGGAAGACAAAGAAGTACTAGGAGGTAATTTTCTCAGGGAATCAGAATGTGGAAGTAAAGCTTTTTGCATTTCTTCTTTGTCCTACAAATAAAGCACTTCTGTGACTTAGTGCAAAGCGAGTCCTGTAGTGCTGCAATTGTGTGGAGCTAAAGGATTTTTGCCTGATGACAGGGTGCTGTGTTTAATCCAGCTGGGTCTCACAGAGACCAGAATTCCTTCTCACTTTAGTCTGGGTCAAATGAATTGATGAAATGGTCTTAATTAGGTGATCTAATGGGTGTCACTGCAAGTGGCAGGGACTGCTGTGTTTGCAGGTCTGAAGTGTCTCTGGAGAAGGCAGGTGCTGCTGTAGGTGAGCAGCGGTTTGAGCACACTAATCATCCCTTGCCCCACGTGCAAGCAGGATAGCCATAGGTACTCAAATATTCTGGATCATTTTTCTCTGGCTTTTTATTCATTTCGGCACTGAGACTGCTTTACTATTTCACTTCTTTACAAGTAAAAAGGGATGCAACTGGTATTCCAGTGCTACTGTACAAGAGGTACCAGACAAGGAATTATTGTCACCTTCTTCTGCTGTTTGTTACTTCTCTATGTCTCCATTCAGACTTGAATTCCTCTAAGCATTCAGCAGTACCCAGGGAACGGCTGCTGTGAATGCTGGAAAGCTTATGTAGTGGATTAGAAAGTAATGCACTGACTGACCATGATATATTGACCTGCATTAAAGAAATCAGCAATCTCACAGGAGGAGCTTTCATCTCAAGTGTATAATCAGCATGGCATAAAATCAGGTGCCCAGTAGAAGATGTTATGCCATTAAGTCAAAAATGCTTGATGGTGCAGAGATAAGTAGCTGTGCTCTCAGTTGCTTGCAGTGCAAAATTGAATCAGTGCATTGCTTTTGTAATGTCAAAGAACAGCTTGATAGGCACAGGTTCACAGCAACCTACAGATGTACTTTGAACAGCCTTGCACCAGGATTTTCCTATCTTTTGTTGCCTTCACAGTGCAGCTTTGACCCTGTGGAAATCTACATCCTATTTTGAACCTGCCTTAGCACAGATTTGTGGCTGACCTTTCTGGGCAGTGGCAGAACGGGGTGGGAAACATAAGGAGCTTACCAACTCCCATCCCTTCTTTCCATGCAATGGCTTTTCCTCAGAAATCCAGCCAGTACTGGAAGATCCTCAGCACAGTTTGGTTTCCAGTGATGTGCCATGCTAGGCTGTGCTTGACTTCACTGAAATTTTGTCTTCTGTGCTGGGGGACTTAAAGGAAATAATGTTATACAGAAACAACAAAGATCATATATCATAGAGCGGAGACAGAAAACTCCTACGGAAAAAAAATCAGGCATTTAAATTCACATTAGAAAGACACCATCAATCTTCACTTAGCAGCACTTCTGTCAATGTGCCTATCACTAAACCATACACAAAACTGGCATCCTTGGTCTTTATAGCTTTCAGTGGTAGCATTAGCATTTTAATGATTTGCCATGTTCTCTGTTCAGTCTTAATTTGGTAATTAATGTGACATTGTAAAATAAGCTTTGGAATAATCCCTTTTCCATGTTTTAAATTTGATTTTATTTGTATTCAGCAGAGAGTCAGAAACAGAAGGCAGCCCTGTGTTTCTCTTCCCTACTGCTCAGATATTCACTGCTGCTCTTAGAGTGAGAAGTTCACTCATGCTGAGTGAATGGGATGTTGGTGTATTTGGAGGGACATATGGGGACATGGGTTGACCCTGGATGGACACCAGGTGCCCAGAAAACCTGCTTAATCACTTCCCTTCCACTGCTAGAAAGGGGAAAGGAAATATAATGAATGATTTGTGAGTCGTGATAGGGACAGGGACAGATCACTCACCAGTTACTTCCCTGACCTTGGTGTCTGAAGGGCTGTTGGTTTCACATATTCTCAGTCTTCTCTGTCTGTAACTGCTCCTGTGCAGCAACTTTCCCCCTTCTTAAATACGTTATCCCAGAGGTGCTACCACTGCCACTGAGAGGCTTAGCCTTGGCCAGCAGTGGGTTCATTTTGGAGCCATCTGGCATTGGCTTTGTTAGACACAGGGGAAGCTTCTAGCAGCTTCTCGTGGAAGCCACACGTGTAGCCCCCTGCTACTAAACCCTTGTCATTCAAACCCAATACAAAGGGTGTTTGTTCACCTGGCACAGGGGATGAGCACTCTCCTTGCTGCAGAATTGCAGCAGGAGGAGTCACACGTGGACAGGAGTATGTCTGAGGAGGCAGAGCAGAGAGTAGGGACCCTACCGTGCACCAGGTGCTGGGGTGCTTTGGGATGTGGCACAGAACCCAGCACTGCTTTCTGCTCTGCCTTTAAACCCAAGCTCCCCAAACATAAAGCGATAATTTAACTTGGAAGAAGGATGAACTGTTCTTGTGAAAGCAGGGATGTATATGGCTACCCCCCATAACTCCTCAGGGTGGCTGTGGGATCAAGGCTGGTTTAGGCTGTCATACAGAAAGTATACCCATTGCCTGCAAGGGGTAGGGAACCACCAGTGTTATTAACAGTGGTTGCAGAGCGAACATCACAGAGGCTTGGTCTCCACAAACACATAAAGTGGGAGCTTTTTGCAGTTACTGCAACAAACATAATCAACTGCTGCCTCATTTGCACAGCTGATGAGTTATAATTCAACAAAATGAGAAGCAATTTCCAGCTGACTGTGGAACTTTCCATCAACTATGAAGTAGTAGGCTTAGGTACCCCAACGTAAAGGAGAGACTGGAGGACTGAGAGGACAACCCCTGCTTTTCCAGGCTGAAAAGAGAAACACAAAAAAACCCTACTACCCTGAAACAATCTATGAAAGCAGGATGGCAGGCAAATGTCCTATAACTAATTTGCAAGCAGGTAAAGCTGTGTGACTGTTGTCTGTGGCTGGCACCCAGGAGTACTGGAAAAAGGATGTCATAGAAATGATTTTGACTTGTGTGAAAGTACCTCTCCCATGTGTATGGTACAGGTGATTGTTGAGAGTGGGTGCAAAGCTAACATACAGAAATTAAAGTGATTGCTTTTTCTTTTAAGTAGCAGCCAATCCATGCAGTTTTGGTGGATTTTTTTTTTTTTTTAAATTAGGGCAGATGAAAAGATAATCTATAGAAAATTATCTGAATTGAGAAGGTGAACAAGGGAAACAATATCTTCATGAACCTGAAAGCAATGGACAGTCTAATGGGGAAGCCCATTAGACTGTCTCTGTCACATTGTTCAGCCTTTTTCCATTACATTTTTTTGTGTAATAGCTGTTCTTTTTGAACACAGTGGCATTTTTCATCTAATCTGATGATGATTCAAAGCATTTATGCATTCTACTTATAATATGAACCGCTGCTCTTTCACCACAGGGTTCACATTTAAGATTAGACTGCCGTGATTTTCACTGCTGCTCCAGCTGAAGGTCATTTAGTTTAGGAAATGGAGAGGGCAGCTGCCAAAAGGTAATCTCCTCTCATTTTACCTGGCAGTCGGCTGTCAAGTTCAAATCACAGCATTAAAACCCACTGCTACAGCCTGCCTGTAGTCTAGCTTAAAAAAGAATGTGGCTGAGACACACTGCAGCTGTTTCTCAGTAAATTTAAATCCCAGAATGTTTGCTTTGCTAATATGGTACTTGCAGAGCATGTCTTATCGATTGCTCATGTCAAACACTGCCCAGGTCATAATGCTGTTTCGCGATTATGTAATTTATGATGTGCTGGGTCACATTATGTCATAATAACACTCATAACAATTATGCTTTCTTTTCTCCCTCAAACCCACAAGTTCTCAGTATCATTTTGGAATGAGATTATTTTCTCCAAAGTTCATTTCACTCTGAATAGTGGAATTGTGATTACAAAATTTGAAACCATCAGCCCATCAAGTCTGGCATTATATATGTTCACCAGCATTTGCTTCCTCTAGTTAGGAGAAGAAACCTTCATAGAAGGAGAAGAAATACTTTTGGGTCATCTTAGTAGTTTTCCTGTAATACATTCAAATACATGTTAACATTCTGTTTCTCTTTAAGTGAAATGGAGAAGTCAGGTTTATCATTGCTGTCTACAAGCTATGGCTACAATCCATATAGAATCATGGAATGGTTTGGGTTGGAAAGGACCTTAAAAATTATCCTGTTCCTACCCCCTGCCATGGGCAGGGACACCTTCCACTAGACCAGGTTGCTCAAAGCCCCATCCAGCCTGGCCTTGATCACTGCCAGGGATGGGGCAGCTACAGCTTCTCTGAGCAACCTGTACCAGTTTCTCACCACCCCTCATATTGAAGAATGTCTTCCATATATCTAATCTAAACCTACCCATTTTCAGTTTAAAGCCATTACTCCTTCTCCTAACTCTATGTGCCCTTGTAAAATGTCCTTCTCCAGGAAGGATACAAAGGAAACTTTATTCAAAGGTCAGATTATTTTTTGAAAGGCAAAATATCTAAATATTTCCATGTTCATTGCCTCTACCTGTTTTCTTCTGCTTAACAGCATCTAGGTCACAGGCAATGATGCTGAATTTCAGAGTCTATGTATGTCATGTATATTTATTGACATAAGACCACCACTGCAAAGGAAAGGGAACCATGACCTCCCCATCCAAAAAAACTGTCCTTAAAGAATTCTACAATTTGGAGTGATAACAATATCACACATACCCCCAGTGCGAAGCAGAACAGGACTGAACACTCCCACTTTGCCATCAGGCATTTCCAAATGTCCTCTACACTATCTTTGTTCAGCGTATTTTAAGAAAAGGCTGAGAACATTAAACTGAGTTTAGTGAAAAAAGGCCAACATATGGCCCTCTCAGCATGATGTCTGCTCAGAGAGTGGCGTTAAAACAGCAGAGAGGAGAGGTGGTTTTACTGATTTCTTTGCGTATATATATGGGGAGCACAGCAGGTAATTTAACTGGAATGGGCAAGTGGCATCAAGGGGCCTCTCTGTCTTGAGGGTAATAGTGTAGATCCTGAAGCTCCCCAAGGGAAGCTGAATAGTAAGTTCAAAAGTGGGTAGAAATTTCCATCCACTGACTGGCATTGGAGCTTAAACAAAGGATAACTGAAAGCTTGGTTCTGTGTAGCTTAGTAATATTATTTTTAGCTGCAAAAGGACACAATGCTCCATCCCAAGGCTTTATATTGTGTGAAGTCTACAGTTCCCTGGATTTCAGGATTAAGCAGGACAGCTGGCTTTTGGCTTGCAAGCAGAAACTACCCTCCTGCTGCTTAGCAGTTAAAACTCAGCATTAGTCCAGCAGTAAAATTCCATAGCCTACAGGTTTTGG
Organism: Pezoporus wallicus; assembly: GCF_028554395.1. Taxonomy (NCBI): domain Eukaryota; kingdom Metazoa; phylum Chordata; class Aves; order Psittaciformes; family Psittacidae; genus Pezoporus; species Pezoporus wallicus. The sequence goes on from NW_026640647.1 coordinate 2,780,603, forward strand.
GTTTTTTTGCTGGGTTTTTTTTCAGGTTTTCTTGTTACTTTCAAAAGAATCTGTCCAGTTCCTTTTAGCTTTTTATTCTATGGTTAAAAAAATCACCACTGTGATGTGCCCATGTAAGTATTAAATCTGCATATCCATGAAAAAGTGTTTAAGGGTGGTCTTTACAGAGTGTGAAGAGCTGCTATATTGCTTTTGCATATATGAACCTTGGAAAACATGGTACTTTGTGTTTAGGGTGTCTGCTTATGAAGTGAAAAGTTTTGCATAATTAGGGTCATTAGTACAATAACTGACTTGTCACCAAGAAGTGGGACATGAAATACCCTTTTGCTTTACTAAACGTGTGCACTTACTTTTCCAGGTAATTATAGAAACTCTATTTGCATTGTAAGGATAGAAACTAGAAAACACAACTCTCTTACCCTTTAATTTTGCATGGTGTATAAATGCCCTTTTCTCTTTCTTTTTCCCAGAGAAGCTTAGAATAGTGTTTTTTTTTCTGAATCTAAAAGAGAAGTTATATGTATCCCTGGCCTTCTGTCACCCTTCTTCTCTTGCATGTTTCAACTTTCAGAGTGCAGGGTTCACCACAGCTGAACTGTTTTCCCCAAGTACATTTCCTAAAGCCTTTGTGTTCATCTGATTTAAGGAAAACATGTATAGTCAAGAAATGTGCCTTCTGACCCATTTTGACTTAGGGAATAAACAGACAAAGAAGAAACCCTTGAATACTTAAGATGCTTTACTGGTTTTTGTTTTTTTCTCTCTGCTGGAAAGCCTCTAGCATTACCTTACCAATACTCCTCCCAAGTGACTAGTAACAAATGGTTTATGAACAAATATAGAATAAAATAACCTTGTTATACCTTAGCAGAAAGAAAAAAAAACTATTTGAATGTGCAAAATATTTATATTCATAAGGAACATATCTGGTACTGTTTATACAACTTATTTACCAAACTTGGATAGTTAGGAACTGCCTGTGGAGGTTTGAGGAAGAGAATTCCTGACAAGCTCTTGAAGTAAAATTTTGATAAGCATTATTTTAATTTAATTTAAAAAATAAACACAAAGACTCCTCTGAAATAGGACTTCAACTTAGATTTTTAGCCCTGATAAAATTAAAGCAACTTCTTAACAAAGACATTCAAGCTCCAGCTGATTTTATTAATCGTTTCCCTCAATCTTTCAAAGCAAAGATCTTATATTTGATACAAAGAGACTTCAATAAAGTCACCAAAAAGTGATTATCAGATTTTATTTAGTTTGAGTTGCTCTTTACTGGCATTTTGCTGCAAGTGTTTGTACACTTATATTAGCAATCGGCTCAGCATTTTTCTTCATGGGCTGTTGCAATCATGCAAATTAAATAATTTAAAACTCTAAAGAAACTACGAGGGATTGTCCTACTTTGTTCTATTTTACTTGAATGGTTAACTGGAGTGAACTGGAAGCTGAATACTGGAAAGGCTGGGAATCCCTGTTATCCATAGTTAAGCTGAGCTCAATGGCAGCATAAAATCCAAAAGCTGCCAAAATGGCAGTTGTAATGGCAAAATAATGTGAGGCCTTGAACAGGTACACTTCAGAAAAGCATTTTCCAGTAAGCATTAAATGTCATTCAGGGGTAGTACTTGCTACAGGGGTTGTTCTCAGAGAAAGCAGCCAGTTTCTAGATCTTTCCATGCCCTTAGTTTCTCCCCTTCCTTACTGTATGCACTATACTATAATTAAAATAATCTTTCCTATGGGGTAAAATCTGAAAGCAGTCTCTACCAGCCAATGAAATATTTTCTGTTTATCAATATGTGGTTTTGAACCAAAATTTATATCTCAAGAAAAAGTAATATTTGGGGGGGTTTGCATTCTGTATTTCTTCTGGATCCAAAATGGAAGTAAATACATTATTTTTATTGCAGTTGTGTCAAGATACAATAACAGAAATCAAGGCCAGAATAAAAAACCTCAAAGCTGCCTCTATACCTCTAGTAGATGCTCTCCAGCATTCAGAGCCATTAGAGTCTTCCTTTTAATTGAATGTTTGTGTTTTGGCCTGAGGAGAGATGTTTTTAGTCTAGTGGTCAGACTGAGGGCAATGGGAGCTTAGTGCCCACCTGGTTAACCCATCACCCTTAGCCACAGAAAGATCCAAGGAAAGGTTCAGTGTACTGTGGGTGGCATCTGGGGCTGCATGAGGGGGAATGTGCTGGAGGTGCATGTGAGACCTTCCATTCCTGCACGTGTCTAGGAGGAACGATCAAGGGAGCAAAGACCCTGCCACCTTGGGGCTGCTCAGGTGCTGTGGAGCTTTGATCCCTCCATAAGGGGCCAGGAATGAACATGGAGCAGGATACTGCCAACATCCATGGAGGCAGCTCACCCATCACACCTGCAGTGCTGGGCAAGGTTAGTTTTGCAGGTAGGACCCCTTTCCTTCGTGTTTGAATTTGGATTAAGGCAGTGCTTTTAAAGCAAATTGTGGGATCACTCCTTCTTGCCCTGGTCTGGCTTACCTCACCACCCAGGTCCCTTTTTGGAGTGAGGTGACCTTCAGGAGGGCATCGGGTGCCCTCCCATCACTGAAGCTCATTCATCCATACCCAAGGTTCAAATAAACCCAGGCAGAAATGCACAGCCTAAACATAAATCCAGTGGACACTGAGTCCACAGCATGAGCTATTTACATCCAGAGACACTTTGCTCTTGCACTACAACATTTGTAAAGGTGGATACGCCTGTATCTCTTAAGAACAGAAAAAATGGTCGCTGCCAGCATATTGTTTGTTGCCTGGTGATTATCTGTATAGTTCTGTGATGAAAGACTAAATTTCCAGCATTGATTCCTTTTATGACCTTGCCAGAAAGTATTTATCCCGCTTTAAATTCTGGCTATCAGCTATACATTGTAACACTCTTGTAGATTGTTATATTACGTTTTGTAAACCACTGGTAAATGGTCCCAAGTTCATTACTCTATGTATCGAGGCAGGTATTTTACCCAGTTTAAATGGCTATTGAGATTGCCTCTTTACATCCGAATATTTACATACGTGTTGCTGGTAATTGTTGAAAATTCAAAGACACATTTTTTCCTAAAAGGGCAATCAGCAGACAAAATTAGAAAAACTTGACACCATAATAAATCAGAGTAACAACAAAATAGTAAAAATAATTTGCAATGACATATTTTCTTGCTGTTCTTGTTTGCTAGATTAGATTTCCGCCAAAGGTAATTGAAGAAAGAATTGTTCTGGTTAGAGGGATAAAATACATTAAAACCAAATGAGCTTCTTGAACTCTGCTTAGGCTTTAGGATATCATATTTAGGGTGGTGAGGCGCTGGGACAGGTTGGCGAAAGAGGTGGTAAATGCTCCATCCCTGGCAGTGTTCAAGGTCAGGTTGGACAGAGCCTTGAGCAACATGGTCTAGTATGAGGCATCCCTGCCCATGGCAGGGGAGTTGGAACTGGTGATCTTAAGGTCCTTTCTAACCCAAACCATTCTATGATATAAAAAAACAAAAACACATTAAACAAGCACAGTAGTTACTTTGTGTTGACCTTAAAAATACTTACGGTCCAGCCTTTCTGTCACACCACAGGCAAGGGCTCAGAGGTAATGGCTGCAGCATTTGTGCAAATTGAATGCATGGGGCTGGCTTGCTAGTTTCCACCTGCATTTGACCTCCCCTCATGCCTTGAACAAATATGGCATTTACTACCTGAAGCAGATAGAAGCCACGGGGTGTAGACCAGAGTATCCTATGGCTCAAAAGCTGCAGACGACTGGTGGTGCTGCTGCTTCAGGGAGGAGAAATCTCTGTATCTGGCTCTCCTTGGCTGCTGGGACCTTGCATGTGATTGTGCTGGGACTTGAAGTTCAGACTGTGATTTTTATAGATTTTCTGTAAAGGAACATAAAACTGAACTGCCTTGCTTCTGGGCAGCCTTTTCATGTCTCTTTTAAACACCTAATAAATACAAACAGGCAGAAAAATAATTCCTCAGACAACAAATATTGAATAACTGAAAAAAACAGTAATTCTGGAAGTACTGTATCCTTGAGAAACTCTGAGCCTACAAAGCTCACTTTCTCTCTTTGTTTCAAAACACAGTACCTAATTTTCAAATGTTTTTAATAGTTCCTTACGGCTGAATTTGGAAGTAACATATACTTTATTTTAATAATTTATTAATTTGTTTTGATGCATAGTCTCCCATTAAGTATACCCCATTGTCCTTGGTCTTTTTAAACCTTCCTTTCACTTCTGCCCCTCTTTGCTCCACACCCGCCCCCCCCCCCCCCCCCCCCCCCTCCCAGTCAGTTCTCCCCAGAAAGACTCAGTCAGTCATACTGAGTCTGGGACCAGAAAGACTCAGTCAGTCATACTGAGTCTGGGACCAGAAAGACTCAGTCAGTCATACTGAGTCTGGCATTTTGGCTGGTTTGAGGGTTTTTTTAAGGAAAGAAAAGAAAAAGTAACAACCAAAATTGTGTGCAGTCATGGATGGTAATTCCCGGTGCAAGTGGTATGGGGGAAGGAGCAGTAACTTTTCTTTTAAAGCATCTTCGCACATCTGTAGAAAACACTTAGGATTTTTCCTTTCTCTTTTATTGTTTACCAAATCAAAGTGAATGCATCTGAGGCTTATAGTGATGATAGCAAAAATTACAAAGACTTTTCATATGCAAAAAGACATTTTTGCTTGAGTGAAGATTCGAAATGTATTATGCCAATCTTGTATTCAAAGGCCAGCTTTGTGGGGTTTGAATTCTATTATGTAATTTGTGGAGGCTTTTTGTTTCTTGTGTATATTCTCCTTTTCCTTCAGTTTCATGAGGTTTGTATTATTAGTACGTTGTAACATTTTCACAGGGTCTTTCCTTTGAACCCTGCACATGAGATGAATGAAGAAGCTGTTTTTGCTTTGTAAATCAGCCTCTCTAATATGTCTTCTGGCTCTGGAAATATCCCTAGAATTCAGAAAACAATCAGGCGATCTTCATCAGCACTTTAGCATGCTGCAGCACACTGCTTTGAAATTTGAAAGATCTTTCTGTTCCACTATTATGCATCTTGAAGGGATGTGTTATCTCAGTGTCAGGGGATTTAGAAGGGGAGGGTGAAGCACTTACAAGAACTAGAACTACAAAATATTTTTATGACTGAATAGCATGTTTTTAATGAAAATTGTCAGCTCCTCATATGTCAAGGTTGCTCTGTTTTGCTACTGCTGTTATTGGGACATTATCTGTCTGTAGTGATCCATCAGCTGCTCAAGACTTTCAGAGAAATAACTGCTGTCAGGTTTCCTGTTTCCTGGACTTATACCCATTAACTGGATTTTCCCCAAAAGTTTAGCTTTTGTCTGACATATCTCCCAACTGTGCTAGGGGTCTGTACCTGCCTGTTACTCACATCAGGCAGTTCCTATGGACTGGGGTGCAATTTCAGACCCTGTTACTTCCGTGGCATCAGGATTTCCAGTCTTATTACCTGGTTTTCTGCCTTGATGTTCATTTTCTTTGTTGCTGAACCAAACAGCCCTTATTATTTCGTTGCAACCATGAAACTTTCCTCTCCTATCAGCATGGCTAGTAGCAACTAGTGTTAGGAGAGAGCTGAGAAGCGTAAACTTGAACTTTGGTTATTTTTATGTTAATTAACAGATATCTCCAATGCACAGGGAAATTCTTGCAGCACATTAAGCAAAATATTTAGAAATAGTCATGCCATAAACGTCTAAAAAGGTGTCCGTTCAGACCCCTGCTGTTTCTCTTCCCACTGTGAAAATTCATGCTGGTAAGTATGCTGTGATACGAAAGTAGACCCCAAAGTGAATTACTGCTTCCAGCTCTGCCCTTACAGGGGGTACAACTCCTGTAGCAGGACTGCCAGAATAGGTTTTCAAAGCGTTCCCTGCCTGCTCCTGTACAAAGCCTGGCAGCTGCAGCTTGCCTCCTCTGCAGTTAGATTTGCTACAGGTCAGCCCACACACTGATTTAGCTATGTCTCGGGTGCATGTCCCGTTCTGTTGACAGCTACTGGGGCCATCATAAGAAGTAAACCACAGGAAGTTAATGATTCAGTCTCATAGAGACTTGCAGTCTCTATTTGGCCTAAGGCAGACAAGTGCTGGTTAGCTCTTGCCTACTGCAAATTACCTGGAGCAGAACAAGTCTGCTTGCTTAAAAACAAAAGTCCATTAGTTATAAGCAGCTAGGTGAAGAAATGTTGACTGCAGCTACTAACCCATTCACGTGTTAGCAAGCACGTGAGCATCAAATAGCCAGCATGGGGTAAAAGTCATTGATTTTGAAATAAAACTGATTCCAAAGGTTAAGGCCAGATAACCTCTTGCCATTGTCAAAAACAGCAGCTACCAAAATGGAAATCAAGAATGATCTGTCCCAGGAGCTATTGCATTTACAAGTTACAGCTATATTTTAAATTGAGGGCAACAGGGATCAGTTGCCTATTTAGAAGCATTTGTGCCTTTTAACTATCAGCAGTTTCTGTGCTAAATGAGAAAGATACAATTATAAGAGCTCATGAAGCATTTTTTTCCTCTTTATGGCATATTTGGAGACATACAAACGAGAGGTAGCCTGCAGCGCTGTAGCATCTCAGAATCCTTTTCATAAACAATCCCAAAATTGTCCTGCAGAGCAATATCCATCTACCTTACTGACAGATTCAGAACAAAGTGTGTTATATAGGGTTTATTTTTTTTAATAGACTAAAAAAATTTGCACAGCTATGCAGATGTTTCAGCTATTTGGCTTACTGTAATCAAACATGGCGAAGAAGCTTTAAGTGCATTTCAAGTTTATAGTGTGTCAGTTCAGCTGGCTTGACTATTTTTTTTCTATAGCAAGTCTATTGGAAAATGCATTCAGCAGAGCAAAATGGTGCTGCTGCCAATATTAATAATAATACTTAGCACTTCAATTGCATTTCATATTTTCAAAGTGCTGTACAAATGCTAATTAATTAGGCTGTGAAGCTGAATACCAAATAGAGAAAAAGCCCTGTGACACTGCTTGTAGAACAAGTTATCTTGATTATTGCACTTTTAATATTTTCCTTGGGAAAGCACAAGTAATACAAGGAACAATTCAACTGCACAGAGCACAGCAGGGGCTGGGGGCACAAATGCCACAAGAACCCCAAGGATGTGCTGATCCCGAAGCTGTGACAAGCTCTTGTGATTTAAATGTTTGGAATGAAAGAAGTTGACTTTATTCCAGGATTAGGCTTTTAGTTAAGCAAGAGAAGTGGAAAAGTTCTCATTCAGTACTAAATCCAAGTTCATTGTTTTTATTAATTCCACCTTTACAAGTCTTAATCCTTCCTCAAATGTATAAAACTCATATATCACCCCAAGCACATCTTCAACACCCTGCTGTTAAAAAAACTTTACAATTGCTTCAGAGATCACTGTGGAGCCACCTTGTAGCTTGATTGGCCAATAAAAGAAGCCCTTTTTGTAACAAAAGTGAGTGGCCAAGACCACCACCAGGCCACAGGGCACCAAGGAAAAGGTGGCTCAGCTCATAGCTGGAGGCTGGCCAGGGTACAGCAGGATTAGATGGAACAGGATCTGCTAAATCCCCTTCACTGCTCCTCTAGAGACCTCGTGTTAGCTGGAAGGGGAAGGCTTTAGCCAGGGAGCATAACCCAGGTCCATAAGCTGAATGATAAAGAAATTCGATCTCCAGCCCTTTTGCAGGAGTTAGCAGTACCATTTGCCAGTTCATATAAAATTATTTTCTGGGGCTCCACACAGCCAATACTTGCTAAACATAGTGCAGGTCCTGTGTTTTGCGTTCTGTCACCACTGCAACAATTCAGAAAAGCCAAAACCAAAACCCTTGTCCCTCTTCAGTCCCTCCCACTGGCAGTTTGAATTCTGACAGACGTCCTCATAGTAAGCCAGTTCCCTGAGAGCCAAGCTGAGACGCTGAAGGCACCAGGGATGAATTTGCTTTTTCCTGGAAATGATGATTCTGTTTCAGAGAAAATCAAATGTGAATTACAATGAAGTAAGACCCTTGGCTGTGCACTGGTAGCATTAATTTTCTATCAAGTGTCATAAACATGAGTTATTCCCAAGAGGATGGTGTGCTGCCCCAGCTCAGGATCTTCTCCCCTGAGACCATTATCACCCACTGGTGTTGAACAGCTCCTCAGACAGTGCTCACCTGCGACCTGCCCCAGTCCTTCCACTGAGACAGCCCCATGCTGCCAGTCACTATTGGAGATGTGTCTTCAAGAAGGAAAGCATCATGGTGTTACTTCTCAGGAGCAAGGACACGAGAAAGTCAGTCTCTCTTGGTGTGTCTCTTTATTATCCTGTTTAGTTATTTAGTCTTCTATACTGACAAACTTTGGCTCGATTTTGTCATAAGCTGTTTAGGTAACAGTTTTTCAATTTCCTCAGAAATTGTTGTCTTCTGAAGAACATGGCAGAATTTGTATCAGTTCACTATAAGTTAGCAAATCAGGTCCACCATCCCCTGGCTATCATCAAGTGCAGAAGCATTCCTTGGAGTCCAAACTGCAGTCCAGCACCTTTCACTCAAAAGAGTTACCTTCCAATGCAAACAGCCTTCTAGATATCAATAAGTAACATCAGAAGTAGGAATAGCTTGGCTTAAAATAAATTAGGAAATTGCTTTCAAAGATGCTTTACTGATTGTGTAAGAGAACATCCTGAGAGGGTTTCATAGGCAATGTTTTTCCAGTCTCACATGGTTGATTATCCTTGCAAACAGCCACACTTATAGGGAGACTATGGGAAAGAACACCATACGCTGCCATGGGAAGGAATGATGACATTTTGACAAATTTATTTGCATTTGAAAGGGACTTTACAAACTTCTGTAACCAATAAAGACATAGAAATAAATGTAGAATAGTAGTCCTTCTTTTCCCTTCTCTCCCAGAGTCGATGGAAGGTTTGTATTCACTTTTGAAAGAAACAGGCTTTTATCCTGAAAATGCTGTTACACCATGTTGCTGTTTCAAAAAAGACAGAAATAGGCTACTGTTTTGGAATCAACAGTTCAGGAATTTTCTTTGCCTGTACTGATTATTATGAGGAACTGGCAACTAATTTTTGGTCTGACCACCAGGCTTTTGTTAATCAATTAAAGTTTGCGCTGACGAAAGCAATGTGCCTAGCATTCTACTTTCAGATTGCCTCTTGAAATTGTCTTGGTTTTCTCTATAATATGGAGAAATCACCGTTGTTATATTTCTGTGTAATTTGCATATGAGTAGCTCCTTTCCTCTATTGAAATGCAAATGCAAGGTGCTTCCATAATTTTGATGGTATGTTATGATGATAAATTCTCATATAACACACCTCAAAAAATGTATACATTGATACATATATAAAATGTTTAGAAACCAGGGGACATGTGCAACAATATGTATTTAGCAGCCCTCTTTAATTTCCATATTATTTTAAAAATACCATGTTAATATATTTTAGATCTGTGGTGAAGGGCTCAACAGCCTATCATTGACCCCCCAGACAGCAGTGGATTTGGAAGGTTCCCGGTACCTTTATACTGTTCACTGCACTCTGTCAGACAATTCCCTCCATGGCAGGGCAAAAATGCTCCCAAATCAAAAGCTAATTGAAAAGTTATGAAAGGTATTACAGAGCTCCCAAACCCTGCAGAGGGATGGGTAGCTGAGTGCTAATCAATTCAGAATATATTTCTTTTGGGACCAACACTTACTGGCAAGTAATTATTCTTTAAAAGATATATGCCATAATGGATTCTGCTCCCCAAGAACAAAGGCTTAAATGATATTTCCAAGAACAATACAGGCCAAAATGGGCATCGCATTTCCCCAGTGATGATGGGTATACTTTGATTATATTAATACTGATGGACCAATTAGGATTGCTAGGCACTAACTCTATTAATGTTCCCAGGCAGTAGCTCTACATCAGTGCTCATATGCCAGAACCATTTATTTACATGCTTGCAGCAGACAGCCATAAGGTACCTCTGCTTTCCCAGGAACCTCATTCATATTGGTGCTAGGATCTTGTAACACACTTATCAAGCATTTAAATTACTCAAAACTTTTACTGCTCAGTGCAGAGTGCAAGAGTCTACATGAAAATAAGAGTCAGAGTCGTTAGAGACAGCTGTGTTTGTTTACTTATTAGTAAAGACCTGGTCTGGCTTTAATAAAAGACATGGCAGCTCTAACTTCATGCTGAATCTGCTACAGGATTTGCTTTTCTGCAGTACTTAGGAGATAGCAAATTAGCGCCTGTTGTAGCATTATATATCCTGTTGCTGAAAAGACAACCTTTGGGTTATACATGTCTTTTGTGCATATATACATAAATACAGATCATATCTAGCCTGCAGATACATTCATGCACATGCAGACTTTGCACTTTATACTCTGGATTGTAGCTCGATAAAGCATTACCCTTAGGTCCTCTCTGGTCATTCACTCTCCTCCCATGTCTCTCTGTTCACTGTCCAGTTACAATTTGTGTTAACTTTTTTTTTTACCTGAATCAAACATGTGCTCCATATTCAGCATTCTGAACTCTTAAATTACCGAAAAATATTTTCAAATCTTTATAGTAATGAAGCTACATGCAAAAATTTCTGGAGTCAATTCTACTCTTACTGATTTCAGAATACAGCCAATGCATCTGCACTGAAGATGTACAATGGGATAAGCAAAACTGAAATCTCAGTCATACAATATAAATTACTTTTATGTCTGAAGAAGTAATTATCTAGTGTCATAAGAAAAGCAATAATAATTTCCTAATGCTTCTTCCGAGTGACATGGGAAGCATCAGACAGTCTGAATCTGTTCTGTAAAGTACAGAAAATCTTAATGAAGATTAAAACTGAATTAGTGGACATACCAGAGCAATCATGTCAAACAAAAGCAACAGATATGCCAGATTATAATTGCAAACACTGTTTTGTGGCACGTTCTTTCATGTGGAAGCAAACATAACCATATTCTTCAGTCCTTTTTCAGTCATTTTTATGGATGTTGTATTTTGTTCTTTTTCCCCATTGTATGAGCCAGGTGTTCCTTTTTGCTGCAAAACAGCAATACATCATTTAAGCGAAGTTTGTTTTTTGAAGCTCAGCGAGTTGAGGCTTTCTCCATTTCCCTGTCCGTATCCAATCAGCTATCGGAGACACTGGCATGTGTCATAAATTTTGCTGCGAATATGGGCCAGCTGAAACATATACCAATTCAGAGATCGCATCTCCTCAGCATCCCACTAGGCAGGAAAGGAAATGAAATGTGTTTGCTGTGTTCTGCTGAAGCAAGAGGAAGGAGCAAGACCTGAAAGAAATCTGAATTCCTAGCAGGGAAGAAAACCTCTCTCAAAAAGAAACTTTGGTAAAAATTAACCCACGGAACACTGTCTATGCTTTTCTCCAAGAGCCTTTTCTTGGGCAGTCTCTGAGTCCAGCATGCCTTTTGCTTGCAGTGATTCACCAAGGCATTCCCTTTATTGCCCCAGCAGTGAGTGCCTTCGCTGCCTTACACACATGGCTACTGTGAACTTGTTTTGCAAGCAGTGTATGGAAAGACGGTTGAGAGCGAAAACCATTTATAATGAAGGAGTGCTGTGATAACTAAGAAAGTTTACTCTTCTGTCCACATTGAAGTGGTTTTTCCAATTGCAGTCTAGGCTTCCAAATACTGAAGACCAGCACTGTGCATCTCCAACATTGTTGGGCATTTCCATCCCACTGCCATGTCCAAGAGGAATGGCATGGATAAAGACAGTCACTTCTGCAAGTAACTTGCTTTATCACACAAATGGAGCCAAAATGATCTAGTGGCATGGGTAAAAATGTCATGGATAAAGAGACAGTTACTTCTGCAAGTAACTTGCTTTATCACACAAATGCAGCCACAATGATCTAGTGGCATGGGTAAAAATGTCCTACTCCTGTTGACCAGTCCCCAAAACAACCACACCTGGTTGTTGAGTAAGATGCTGTTGGAAAAGTTGTACTTACCAATCTGCTGACCCCACTGCCTTATGTGAGTCCCAGAATCACTCCTTCTCTACAGATATTTTATGGGGTTTCTGGAGTTACTTGTCATGTTCATGGTACGATCATCTCCCTTTTTAAGCCTGAAGCATTAATCATTTTCTCAGCAGAGCCATGCAGTCCGTCAGGCTTGCAAGACTTTATCCATTTACTTGATGCTTGGGCAGGCTGAAGGTCACATTCCTGAATTTTATATATATATATATATTTATATATATATATATACATATATAAATCTACAAAGGATAAAGAAGTGCTTTGTCTCTCAGGAGGTCCAGGTTTGTCAATTCAGCCCTTTGCTCGCTCTAGGCTGGGTACATGGCATGTCCACCCTTGGAGCCAGAATCTGTCACAGGAAGAGCAGGATATGTATCAAATTTGGACCTTTTGGTCATCCTGAGGAAATCAGTCCTGACTTGTCTGACCTGAGACTGTGGGCTGCAGTGTCATTCTGCAGTGATTTCTGGTTTCTGTATTACCCCATATTTTCCTGACAGCTCTCTCTCTGTTTTGGGAAGCAGAGGGCAGGGTAGAGACATGTCTAAATGACATTTTCTTCTTACTTTTCAGGATTAAATATTCTCCTGAGACTACTTCCTGTTCTCTACCAAGGAGGAATGAGCAGTGTGAACCCTAAATGGTCTGAGCAAATACAGGCACTAAAAATCCCTTAAAATCACTATGGCAGGCAGGGGGCTTAGTTCCCCATGTATTTATTTCATGGAGTTTTCCATGACTGTAATGAACTTTGCACAAGCAATTACATGCTTTCATGTAGCATGTAGCCAAAGGGGTCCTGGGAAGGAGGGAAAAGCAAAAAGAGGATTAATTATGCTTGGTCACTCTCTGGATTACTTGCTTTTGTCTGTTTGCTCCAGGGTTTTTCTCTTAACTATGCATCAAGGATATGTATTGACTTTGCTGAATTATTGAAGGTAGTTGCAAATGATGCATGAAATGAAAAATCCTTCTTCATCCTTTGTACAGACTGCCAACACACTATTCTGTGCAATCACTGCTGAGCTGCACTGTAATATCAGGTATACATAGATACCCACAAAAATTGTTGTATTTAATGGTAGTGGGAGTCTCTGTTCTTGATATCTCTTTTATTCCTTTCACCTGTCAGATTCAGAAAACACACAACCTACTACTAGGTGAATTGTCATCACTGAAAGCAGTTGCACCCATTATAATCTCATGTTGGTATAACTGGGGTAGTATTTGGGACCAAGCCAAATTAAATAGGGAGTCTTCTGGTGTACTTCTAGAAATCAGTCCCTTCAGCTTCCCTCAGATTTAAGAGCATACATATGTGTGTCTTTTAATACTAAGGGGAGGCTGGGGACAGAATATGTAAAAATTGCCTAGAAGTTGCTATAGCATAACATACACCTGTATGATGAGAAAAGGACAAATAAAGTAGAAGGATATAAACATCAAACGGTAAACTGAGAGAGACACAATTTTGTCTCTTTCTACAACTACCTGAATGGAGGATGGAGAGAGGAGGTGGCTGATCTCTTCTCCTAGTTGAGAGGTAGTAGGACAAGAAGAAACAGCCTCAAGCTGCACCAAGGGAAGTTTAGGTTGTCTATTAAGAACAATTTCTTCCCTGAAGGGGTAGTCAGGCATTGCAAGAGGCTGTCCAGGGAAGTGTGGAATCACCATCCCTGGAAGTGTTCAAAGAAAGTGTAGATGAGGCCGCTAGTACTAGATATTGTTTAGCGGTAGACTTGGCAGTTCTGGAAAAAGGTTGGACTTGCTCTTAAAGGTCTTTTCTAACCTAAATAATTCTATGAGTCCATGAATTCCTAAGTTGTAATGTGGGGAAGAGATGTGCACAGGAGCTAAGCCTACGCTATGCAAGAGGAGGGAACAGGGTGGTGAAGGCAGGAAGGAAGGGGAAAGAGACCAGATGGTAGAAGACTGGACTGTGAGATTGTCAGTCCCAAAGAAAATGTGGAAGATGAAAATTTGAGCCACATCAAAAACAGGTCTAGGAAGAGCCTATGTCAGGATTGAGACCTCTGGGTTGTCAACATTTGCCCCTGGTCTAGAAGAGGAGCAAGTAACTTCCAGTCTTGTCTCCCTGCTCTTGTGTGACAACACTAAAACAGGGGAAGCTACAGAGCCTCATACCCCTGCCTGTCGAGTTTGCCATGGGCTCAAAGAAACAGGGAAGTGGGCAATATGTAACATATGGATTCACTGTTTTTAATCTTTTAAAATATACTTTACCTGTGAAAGGGATCTCTATTTTGAAAAGCTACATTTCCACATAGCTACAAAAAGAAAATCACACTGCATTTGTAATTGAGTAGTACACATGGATGGCAAAACTCTGGAATCACAAGAGTTTTTCAGCAACTTTGCAAGCTTTGTTTTTGAGTGGTGTTTATTTTAGCAAAACATCCGTTATTGAGAGGTCCCCCACCTGAAACATTACATTGGCTTGATGTAATTTGAAAATCTTCTGAAAAAATGTATTATAAGAGTAAGTTATAACATTAGGGTTTGGAGCTTAATTGTGGCTGTGCTGCACAGCTGCTAACACCAGCCTCTTCAGAATTTATGTCCTCATCTAGGTTTTTCAGGAAAATTTAATTTGAGGAAGTTGTGTTTATCAACTTCCTGGCTTGCTGTCAACAGCATACTGCTTTCTTTTTAATATGAGGTGCTAATTATGTTTTTCTCAGACTTCAATATAAATGAAATGTGTTTGGCAGTTGCCAACAGCTTTGCAGAGTATGATAAGGCCATCATGCAAACTTTGAGGTTCTCTGAGCATGAGTTTATGTTTTTGAGTTTTGTAGCTTGCAAGTTTATTTCACACTGCGGGCAAGAAGATCTGACCTGCAGAGGTTACTACTAGAGGAGCCTGTTTTGCAGATGATTTGGACAACATACACTTTCTGGCAGTTTCTAATAGGACTGAACATCAAAAACACCAGTTCTTTGTGAAGATGGAGAACAACAAAGCTGGTCTTTAGTGAAAATCATGTGGCAGTAGCAAAGCATTTGAATCAAACTAAACAAGAGTGCACCTGTGAAATTCCTTCTGGCTCCCTAAGCTGAGAAGAACTAGGTAACTCCAGTCTGAAGGGGTGGCTTCCTCTTGTTTCCAGCAACACACGGTGATCTGTGTGCTACTGATCCCCATGGTTCTTGTGCAAGAATCATAGAATCATCTTTGTTGGAAAAGACCTTTAAGATCATCAAGTCCATGAAAATTAACACTTAGTCCTCCGTGAAGGGAAATCACAAAAATCTCTCTAAAAGGAGTCTGATCTCTCCCATGCACCTCCTCTGGGCACAATGAGAGGGGATCTGTGGCCCTGAAACCCCTCTTCCCTATGCCACAGCTCTGGCAGTGGTACACTGTGTAGATCCCACTAGGAGATCCTCTCAGACATGAGCTGTCAAGTAAATCTTGGAGATCTTCAATTAAGGATTATTAAAGGAGTATTGAGCCTCTTAAGTTCCCTCAAAAAAAGAAAACAATTGCAGGACAGAAGGGAAGGAATTGGTAAAGGCTTGAATGCAGTTTGAATATCGCATGAGAGACAGAGGCAATGTGTTTTCACAGGCCATCACATTGGGGACAGAATCACATTAGTGCAGGACAATCCTGCCATTTCCTTTGACACTGACAGTCTCAATAGCCGTGTTTTGAAGTTAAATAACCTGTGGGCTGCTGCGCAGAAGAAAGGATGATGAGCTATCGATTGCATTTTAGTTAGTGAGAGGGAGAGTGAAAGGGCAGAGTCTATTTATAATGTCTGGTTACCACCGTGGAAGGAGTGAGACCCAGAAAACCTGGGGAACCTTCATTTTAATCAGAGGAGATAAATTCACTGAAGTCTCCAGAGCCTTTGCAAATCTGTCACTTATATAAAAACTGGAGGACTAGGCAGAATGGTAACGTAGGAAGCCATAGTTTGAAATTCTTAGGTCTATATGGGATTCAGAGATTGTTGGGGTTGTTTTTTATTATCCTTTATCTTTTTGGGAATCAAATCTTATTTCAGTTATATTTCATATAAGCATTATGCTCTTAAACAAAACTTGCTCTCAGTTTATTTATAGAAAATAGAAATAGAAATGGAAGAGGCTTTTTAACATTTTTGTACTCTAAGTCAAAATTTTAATAATCCCTTTTGCAAAATAGGTTTTACATCCTCCATGCAGATATATCTATAATCTCTTTCCCTACCATAATAAAAAGACACTTCCTTGACGTTTCTGTCTCCTCTTTTTCCTTTAGATTAAATATTTCTTTTGAAGAAATATGGAAACTTGCACTTTTTGTTCTGCTCCTGCTGTGCTATCATCCACATAGAAGGACTGATGTCGTGTTTGTATTCAGCACGACTGCTTCATGGCTTTGTTTCCTTCCAAAAGCAGTAATGTTTGAATCTTCCTGGCAAAAGCTGCTCTAGGACCTGTGTGAGATGTTGACAGGATAATTTACAACATTTACCTCCCTTTGAACAGTGTCTTTGACTGATTTGCTCGTGCTTGTGCACAACAGTTGCCCTCCTGAGGATGCACAGTAGTGGAACACCTCTAGGGACTCCTAAAATGCTAGCCAGGCAACAAGGATAACATCTTTTTTTCCTTCCCCCAGGAGCCACTAACCATTCACAGGCATAAGAGATAAACACATATTTCTTAGAACTGCAAGAAAAGAAGAATAATTCAGATCCCTGAGGAGATTTGTGATATGAAAACATGTCCCTTCTCCCTGCCCAAACGAAAGCAAATTGTCTCCTCTAGTCAATTTGATTTAGGTCAGCATCCAAGAAATGCAAGTGTTGCTAAGTCTGTAAGAAGAACAGATTCCTCAGTGTAAATGGGCCCACTGGTACCCTACTGTCCAGTCCCTCATGATTTTAGGCTGTTACATCATCTATTACCATTTCCATTGTTTCTCTTCTTGTCCCACAGAGGAAGAACCTATTCTTTTCCTCATGCTTTTTCTAAGAGTACATTTATGATTTATTTGGGGAAATAATGTTTTCTACAATTGAAACAGGGAAAGTCTCTTTCTATCTGTCCTCCATCACACTGGCTGCACAGTTGCTCATGGTGATCCTCAGCATGCCCAAAGCCAGCCCTGAGACCAGGGACAGACCAGACACCAGCAGTTTGGACGGTCCAGCTGTCCATTTGTGCAGGTAGGTGAAATGAGGTCCTTGGCTGCTTTGGGGACAACTGCAGTAACCTTCCTGCTTGCACTTGTTAGTGTCCTTCCTGGCATCTTTGCCATGGTAGAAATACTTTGGGAAAGCTTCTCTCAAGGGCATAATGCAAGAGAGTCAGAAGATATGGATATGAAGGACCATAGGAAACCACTTGTTCAGTGTTCACTGGAATTCACAGAAAACTGGAACACTTCTTTTCTTCAGGAGAAAGGCATTTTGTTACTAAAAACCACATACCTTCATTCACGAAGCCTTGAAAACAGAATGTTGTGGGGCATTTGCTGTTATTGATAGGTTTTCAAAAATTAAAGCCACCCTATGAGGTGGGAAGGTTGTCTCCATAATGGCATGTCAGAGGAAATTTGATTTAGTCAGTGAAAGACAGGTTTCAGCCAGTGGAAGTTTGGGGTAATCCTTCACAGAAGTATCAGAAGGCACTGAAGAGTCTGTTCTAGGTACTTTCTGCATGCTTAACTGTAAACACATTAATAATAGAGCAAAGAAAGGAAAGATAACCTGATTGTCAAGCCAAACTGAAAACAGATTGGTGATGAACATTGCAGACCTCAGAAAGGGCACAGTAAGAGTGCTAACTGCATCAAGTATTGCGTTTTGAGTTGCTCTGGCCTGGCTTGGGCGGGGCAGTGCTTGCACCACATGCCCGAGGACTCACTCTGGCATTTCCTCAGTTTCAGATTTGCGTGTATGATCTTTATGTGCCGAAATTTTGGCACAGATACATTCTGCCCCTGCCAGAATGTGTGCCTTGATCATCCTTTTGTTCTTCAACATAATCATCATAATTTAATTTTGTATAATAAGAAAAAAACACAAAACCCTCAGGCTTTAAATACCCTGATTTTGATGGGGTTGGTTTGTTTTGTTGTTTTTTTTTTGAATGAACATCCTAGAGTAAAACACTAATGTTCCACTTCTACCATTGTATTTATACACTTGAAATCACTTGCTATTTCTTTCTGTCAAAATTAATTTAATCTCATCTCAGGAAAAATAGTTAATTAATTTTAGTTAATTCAGTCCTCTCCTGAGCTCAATTTCCTACATGAGATTTTTCCCATTTATCCATATGTTTCTTACAACCACTGCATCAAAGTTATAATTCACCATTGTTTTAGAGTTATGACTCGCAGTTATGTCATAAAAAACAGAATGGAGAGAAACTTGAAGCTTCATTTGTTTTGACTCAATATATTTTTTTTGATTCAAAATGCTGAAAGTGCAGCAGAACCGCAGTCATTTTATTCATTATATGACAAATATTAATAAACCAGATAAAGGGGACCACACTGGAAAATGTGAACTCTAAAAAAGGATCACAAGAAAAAGCTGAAACTCAGTTTATGAAAATGAAAGGAAAGAATCCTGAATTTTTTTGTCAGAGTTGTGTTTGGTGTGCATTTTTGAATGGATTTGTCATGCTTCATGTACACAAAGAACAATCATAAATCAGATAATTTATTTATTTTTCTTTTTAATTAAAGCAAGAACAAATGAAAAAGAAAATATAAACAGGTAATGTTTTTCCTTTATTACTATGTAGCTGTTGACTTTGATGGAGTGACTTCAAAGGCTTTACGTTTCTTCCAGCACAAGAATAACACCAGACTAACATACTTCATGCACAACAGATCTATGTTTGTCCTATGCAGACATTTTCCATCTTGAACTTTCTTCACTGTATAAAAGGAGACCTCAAGTCTCTTCTCCTAAAACTTGTAATGAAATTGAATATTGTTATATTTCAGTGAAAGAGTAATCCCAGTGCAGACAAAGTCTAATAGAGGTCAAAAGATGGAAACTCGATAGGAAGTTTGAAATGAGAAAACTAATCAAAAACTCATAGAAAATCCTCTTACAAATGAAAAATTAAGATTTTGGTCTCGGATTTGAGTTTGGTGGAGGGGGGTTTTAAGGATCTGTAAGTGAAAATAATACCCCCGTCCCAGTAGTTGGGCTCTGGATTGAGAGTGACACGGCTGTTATGGCTGTTCACAGACGTCCTCACTGCACAAAATTTGATTCGGAGCTGTAACCACTCAATCACACTATTTGGTATCTTGCAGATTAAAATAGTTCTGCTGAGATGCCCATCTTCTTTTCTGAGAAGTCATTTTTTTTTCCTTTCGAAAGCAGAACACTGGGGCCTTGCAGTGGTGATTGTCATAGGATTTTCTGGATTTATTTTCTGATTAGGAAAGACAAACTGCATCAGTCTTGACTTCTAGCTAAACCTGATCAGTGCTTAAAATAACCTAGTATTTAAACCATAATTTATGTTAGAAATACAGAGAAAAAAGGTATAATACCATAATTTTAACCACAGTTTCTGTGACCTGTATGTTTTAAAGTGATGCTCTTAAATGCACTTGCTTATTTTGCAGAGAACAATTTTTACTAATCTGCCTTTATTCATCCAGTAATAAAGGCAAAAGAGATTGTTTCATCATTAATATTAGTTAATATCTAGATAATTCTATGTTTTGAAGACTAGCATGCTACCTGCATAAACTGTGGTTCAACATATGGGCATTGTGGGGGTGGGAGGGAAATAAGCTCCAGTTAATTGTGTTAGTACGACTTTGTAAAATAGTTACTAAATGGAACTATTTTCATCAAGAGTGAGCATCTTTGTATTCACACTTTGAATTAATATTTGATGCTCTTTGAAGTCATTAAGAGAAATTTCCTGTTGGGCTAAGTCTGCCACTGGGTCTGGTTTTTTGTTTGCTTGGGTGGAAGGAGCCAGGCTCTGAATAAGTAGAATAAGGAGGAAAACATATATCAAGCACCTGAGAAACTTCTTTTGTTTTCATGAACTTCTAGAAAGAGGCAGACTTGCAAGCAGGGAGATGGTAACTTACAGCACTCCATTTCTGCAATTGCAGAAAAGAGACTGATTTTTGTAGAGTGAATATGGATTATAGGAGAGCAGATAGATAGAAAAGTTGGTCTGTGGGACATACAGGCAGTGCCAGGAAGCAGCTGCCTACTTCCAATTCAATCCATCTGATTTTGACCTCAAAAGTTTTGAATACATATCCAGGTCTGTCACAGCTAGGCCAGAATCTGTAATCTGAGGTTTCAAAAAGATGTACAGGACCAAGGAATGATATTTGTTCACTGAAGAAGATTGGCACTTGAATGCAATGACAAGTATTTCTAAATTACAGTGGTGGGTGGTAGAGCAATCTATAGGAAAATTAAGACTTTATTTTTAGGAAGGTGTAAGAGCAATGTGATAAGAGACAAATCACGAAGCAAACAGAAGTGGGCTGGAGAAATATAGGAGATAAACAAGCTATGCAGGGCAAGTGCATAAAATAAAAAGCTACATGGATAAAATTAGAAAACTGGATCAAAATTTCTGACTCAGGTGTAAATCCTGAGATCTGTGATTCAACCTGGGGCTTATCTATCCAGAACAAGCAAAAAAAGAAGAAAAGGACTAAATAGATTTGCTAAAGGAAAGAGAAATGAAATTTTTATCATGGAAAACTGTTTAAATATTGATGTTTGGGTTTCTGAAGTTTTCTCGCAGGCTGGGACCCATGTCTGCCAGTCTATGGCTGAACATTATTAGTGCACACTTATCAGAGATGGCCAGGCATCAGCAGGTAATGGGAGAGGGGCTGGGTTACAGGGCACCAAGGCAGCTTTCTATAGGAAACACCACCTGCAACAGAGATTTTTCCCCAAGATATAGCTGACCAGGTGCCAGAGTGGTTATTTTTCCATCTCCTTTCCATTTTGTAATGGGGAATATTATAGCACAGAGACGTCAAAATAATATACAGGTCAGTCAGAAATTAAAGAATCGAAAAGGACTAAAACACCTTATGGAAATGAGAACATATCAGTTTAATATAAACATGACACCAAACAGACTTCCTTTTCACCCCAGAATAGTGGCTGTCCTACATTTCTCTCTGATACAGCTTCATTTTGGCACCTCAGCTTGTCAAAAGCATTCAGTCCTGTGAGAGGTTTCCACATGTGTGCTCAGGGTAGGAGCTGCTGTTCTGTCTTTGGACTGTAAAAGGATCATTAACTCCCCACTGGTCTTAAATGTTTATCAGTCTTCTTTTCACTTCAATTGATTTTCTAAACACAGGTGCCCCTGAAACTGGAGCATTTGTGTCTCTAAGGAGCTGGGTACATGTTTTTTACTTCTGTCACAGGATGAGGGCAGGAGGGAATGCTTGCTCAGTGAGAACTGCTGCAGGAGAGGTGACTATGAAGCTTACTTGTTTTCTGTAAGCATTCACATTAGATTCCGTCAAGCCAATTTGAATAATGGTACTTTTTCTCCTGCATTTCTCACAGATGCAAAGTGTCCACTGCACTGCCTATACAGCACACAGCACACTGATACATACCCATCAACAACTTCTGTCCTGCTACAGAAAACAAAACGATTCCATGAAAAAAAGTTGATAGGTTTATAACTTGTCAAAGACAGGGAGAAACACGTGAAAAGCATAAAAGTTAGCAGCTTGGGGGTGGGTGGAGTGGGAGTTTCTAGTCTGAGGTCTTACTGATTTGGGGAAAAAGTAATTTGAGAATGATTCCTTAATAGAAAAATAAGAGTAAGCAAAACTGAGATGTGTGTATTTCCAAATGTATCCACTTATATGAGATTGGACCCAAGAATCTCAAGGTACATTTGCTCTCTTCTTCACCCTTATACATTCTGATCTTCTACTTATGGAAACCGCTGGACCTCCTTTGCCCCATAGGAAGGAAACTTTGACTTTCCTAGCAATTAACATCAATCTGTGAAGACACTTGTTTCATCACATGGTGTTCAGTCTCAGTGGGAGACATTGGCCATCTAACCTTATTTCTCTGGATTGATTCTCCTTGCCTGTAAAGTCAGGAAAACGTTTTCAGATGACACCTTCTTGACTAATATGTTAGCAAAAATGTGTACTTGGATAAACCTTTCTAGCTCAAGACAGCTTAAGACAGCCAAGAACAGTATCAGAGAAGACAAGCTGACATCAATAAATTGGCAGGAGCAGGTTTTTCATTGAAGTACAGTAAATGAACATATAGAAATGTTAAAGGTTCAGAAATTAAACCTTATATAATAATACTGTAATTTCTTCCCTGAAATATTTTGTAATGTATTCATTCTAGGGTATTTACTATGTTCAAAATATCCTGAAAGGGAAAATACCTTTGAAATCAGTATTTTCATTTTCTATTACTTTTTCTTATCTATTTTATTTAATAAACTGTATTTTTAACAGCATTAGTGATTTTAACTTGTAGGTCTAAATGCTTACTTTTGTCAGACAAATAAACTAAACTCAAACCTAAAATAGCCTCTTATGTCTGAGGGGATTTTCTCCTGTTAATTGAAAATGAACTGGAACTAAGCTAAATTACTTATTTAATCTTTCTTTGCTACACTAAGGTTACTATTGGGTGCAAGCATAGTCACATTTCTAAATAGAAATAACAAGCTATTTAGTGTTTCAGCTTTGGTAAATGCTGAGAAGAGCAGTGACCTGTAATACCAGAAAGAATATGAGCCTTTCAAACTCACAGGCATTCTTGCTAAAATACAACTTCTTAAAACTTAGATTTGCTTGTAGCTGAGGGAAATGTTAAAGAAACTTCTTGTAAGTAAGCTGATTGCCTCCATCATTAATGTAGAGAGAATTTAATCTTCAGAAAATTGAACTAGTGTGCAAGCAGAAAAATAAAGAGGCAATTTTAAGGATCAAGCAGCAGGATAGACTGGATCTCTTGTCCTGAGGGAAAATTGCAGTAGTTACAGCTCCCCATGGTGTGAAACTCTTGCTAATCCTCTAGGCATGTGCTCCTTGTATCACAAGGCATATCTTACTTACAGCACTCTGAAGCCTGTCTTTGAGATAATGTATGTGGGAGCAATTCACATAGGAATGCAGGAGGAGGAAGTTGACCTATATCCCTAGGGAAACTCAGCACAGAGGAGGCAGGGGAGACGGTCTTTCAGGTGCATGTGGCAGATAGACAGTGGTTAAGTGCTGCTTTCAGCAGCAGAGATGATGGGACTGCTGTCCAGCAGAAGCTGGTTTGCTGGTCGGGGATGAGGAGGAGTGGGGTGGAGCACAGCTCACGGCATCTCAGTGAGGAAGGAACCATGCATTAACAAAAGGCAATACCGCATTTAGAGAGAGAACAGACAGAGGATCTTTAGCTAACAATAAGACATCTCCTTGACTTCTCATTATTTTTACCAGCAGGCAGATCCCCCTGTCTCGCAGCACTTCATAGTCCCTTGTTAACTTTCTTCTCCCACCCTTCAGGTACAGGTGCTGTCTCACTCTACTGCCACAATTAATATTACCTAGATATATGCAGTACAAAGGGGCTTTCTGCTCAGTCCTTCAATGCATGGACATCAAGAGCTTGATCCCCAGCCCATTGTTGTCAGTGGGAGTCTTTGCATTCATCTCTGATCATCTGTGCCAGGCCAAAGCAGGATGTAGATGAGAGAAGGAAATTTAGCCATTGCATCCTTCTTTCAGCAAGCCAAACTGTTTCTAATGTAACTTCTGCTCCTGAGTTGGAGATTTTTGTCCATGTGGAGTGAATTTCCTTTAATAACTACAAAGGGTTGCATGTAATTCCAGGATGGGTCTGGAAAGTGTAGTGACGAACTTGAGACATTTTGGATATGTCTAAGGTAAGGAACATTTTTATTATGGGTTTTGTTTTCTTCATATGACAGCTAAACTGGAGGGAGAGAAGTAAAACCAGTTTGGAGCAGAGCAGGAGGAAAATAAAGTCCAGGTCCAAGCAGCATCCCGTTGCCCTAACATGCAGCAATGGTGCCAGAGCAGTGGCAGGTATAAAGCATCAGTGTCACTGTGGAGTTTTCACTTAGAAAAGGAGTAACATTTTCTAAAAAAAAAAATTTCTCATTAAATACTGATCTGTCTTTCAGAATAATGGTTTTGCTACTTTCTTCTTTGGGACAGCTGCCAAAAATGGTACCTGGGATGCGTCCTTTGAGCTTTCTTGGAAGAAACATACCTAGTGACAGTCGAGATAAAAAGTAATGAGTTGCCTCTTACTTTTCCTTTAGCCTAATGTGAGCATGGCGAAGGCTGGAGACTCAGGTGAAAGGCTCACATTAAGTCAATTTTTTGCCTTCTCCAAGTAGCACCTCAGATGTCTTAATATTTGGAGTGTCATTTAGAGGTCAATTTTATTTTGACAAGGCCATATCCTTGGGAAGCTTGGAATCACAATCAACTTCTATCAGCTCGACTCATTGTCAGAGAAGCCTGCAGGTGAGGTTTCTGAGCAATGGCCAGAGAGCCATCTGCTCACAAGTGTGAGCTTTCGCGTGAGTGGAATAGAGAAAAGAGTCAATGCTGTGCCCCACGCACCAGCCTGGCCAAAAGCTTCTCTCCAGAGGTAAAAATTGAGACTTTTTTTCTTTCTGTACCCATTAATTTCCCTTAGCACATTTTTTCTAGTGTTGTAGATGCCTGTTATCTGCATATGGATTGTTGTCATTGTTGGAATAGAACTGAAGGTCTGAGGCCTTGGACATGATTACAGTATTGTCCACTTCCATTCCTGAACTGTAAATGCTTATAATCATCTCCAGTCACTTTGGGGATATTGACTAATAACTTATAAGCATTAGAAAGACATTTCTAATTACTGATCTTTTCAATAATCAGACTGAGCAGATTTAGTGGTTTGGTGCTGAAACTGGATCACATATACCCTGGATTTTTCATTTATGTCTCGTCAAAATATCCGTGGCTGTGAGACTTACTCCATTTTAGGTCATGGCATGAACTCCAACCACTGAGATTCTTTTTGAAATCATAATTTACCCATGCTGACAATTTATACTAATTATATAGAAATCTTGTATTGTCACTTCATAGAAATCACCCTAATTATCATAATGTAAAGCTATATTATGCATGTGTGTGCGTGAGAAGCATGTTGTAAATATGGACCTATGTTTTGCTCTATCTTACTTGATCAAAGTTTTTATTGTCTTAGAAAGTAAGTGAAATCAGGAGAAATGATGATTTTTCCTCGCACTTACAAGTCTAGCTCTCCCTTTTTCAGTCAAATTGTTCACAGTCAAAATCTCCATGAATTATTTTGAAAGCAATGCAACAACCACATCTATGAGATATAACAGTAGAAGCAATATGTCTTGGATATATAGCCAGGATACCAATCACAAGTTAACTGTGGGGTTTATTTACTAAATATTCACGACAACAAAAGCACATATATTTAACTCCTTCATAATATTGCCTTGGTGGAGGCAATATACACCACTAATAGCTAATTTGCACCACTGGAACTCCCACTGATTCTGTCAAAGTTCAGAAAATTTCTTTACAAAACATAGTTTAGAAGCGGAAAAAAAAGAACAAAATATAAAGTTAATTTAGACATAAATAAATAAACTGCATTTAACCTTTTTTCCACAGCTTAACTTTCAAAAATTACCTTGCTGCAGATCTACTGTAGTTTGCCATCAAAAAACACTTAGAAACTGCCCATGTCTCCCTTATTTAACTCCGCTGAATTGTATGTTGAATAGTAGAGGGTGCCAGGACACAGATTTGGGGCACTGGAACAATAGGCTTTTCTATGCCCTTTCACTCTTGAATCCCGTGAAATTCTGAATGTGTCCACATGGGTTATCAAGGACACCAGAAGCTGAGATATTACTATGCTCCATCCCAATAGTGGCAGCTTCTGGGTTGAGTTACTGTTGACAGAGCACCATTTTTACCCTTTTGAGTGAAAAGCAATAATAGTACTTGATAGCACTTCAAATTCCACAGTTTATCTTTTTTTCCAGAAGTCAGCACAATGCTAAATTCACTGTTTGTAAAATCTTTTTCCTATGGTAATAACTAAGCCATTTTAGCTTGTAGACCCAACTCATAATTACATCAGCTTCCATTGCTGATAGGCTGAAGCTAACTAGCCTTCAGTTTGGCATACAGGTTGTCACTGAGAAAAATATCTGTTTAGCAAACCATCAGAATTTGTGGATGATGGGAAGCAGATGTGTCATTAAGCATTAAATGGAAATATCATTTACAGTAGATGTCATGTTTCATTTTAATAAACTGCAAAAAAAAACCCATGTGATGGATGTAACGGTGTGTATCCAATGCTGAAAGCAGTGTTATGAAAGGTAACATTATTGATACTCTGCTAGGCTGGCAAATCTAAGATTTATTAGAAAATATGATATATGACTTAAGCATTGCCATGAAAGATAATGAAATGCTATCTGATATATGAGATGGTATCCCATATAAAAAGCTTAGAGAAAAGAAGCTGGAAGCAGCAGCCTTCTTTACCCTGACACTTTAAAATGTGTTTACTGTTTTAAAGTCTTTCATACATGAGAATTCTCCATCCTGCATAATAACAGCACCTATCCTCAATATGGCACTATGAAGTTATGAGCTAATTACTCCTCACAACTGCAATAAATACAAGCTTCACTTTGTAGACCAGGCACATGGAGTGCAGGGACTTAACTGGGACCAGCAAATTGTCATCAGCTCTTTGTGGACTTGGTGCTGCTGTAGACGAACCTTCCTTCATGCATCAACTGTCCTAGCTAAAGCAAAATTGTTGCTGTTCTTTTTCATGACCTGTAATGATCAAATACACTTTAATGTAAATAAGAAGACACAGTAAAACATGCTTAATTATTCTGCTGTTGGGGGGAAAAAAAAGTCTTCAGTTTATCATACTCCTGTCACTTGAGTGCCAATTTACTATGCATTTTCTTCATTCTGAGCATTCTTCCTACTCTCTCTACTTCCTATAGAATCTCATTTTTAATGTCAGTCTGCACAGAATGTTCATCTTCTAAATTGCAAGTTAGTTGGGAGAAAATGTATGTAAATAACACTCTTCTTGGGCTGTTCTAATTCCTGTTTCTGCAGTCAATTTTTTTAAGACTCTGCTTCAGATTTCCAAGAAATACTTCCCAACAATTATGTTTCTCTTTCTGGAATTCTTATCTAGGTATTATAGCCCATTATGCCTTTTCTTTGGGTATTTACAATTGTTCCCATTATTATCCATGTGAAATATGTAATATGTATGAAGCAAATGCAAATCATGCTACATTATCATCATAATTAATAAAAAGTAAAGCTCCCTCTTCATTGACTAGGGATATGCTGCTGGAGAGGTACAGAAAGATGTTACTGGGTCACAAAGTATGAAGTGTAATAAAATGATGGGTTATGGTTTGCCAGAGCAATGCCTTGACCTGCTGTGCAGGTCTGCTGGAAGGCTACGTATCAGTCATTCCATTGTGAACAGTGGTGCTGGTGAATCTCTGCTTCACCAAAGCTTGGCCACATCATCAAAGTCAATTTGCAGATCTCATTGGAGGGATATTATGTCTTTCTAATCCTGAGAAAGTAGATTCCTTTACTCAAACCTTTGATCCAAACTGAAGTCCTGGTGTCACTTCCCCAAATAAGCAGTGGTTGAATACAATGAGCAGTTCACCATGATGCATTCGCTTTTGGGTACCATGTGCAGACTGTCAACAGACCATCTTCTCATGCACATTACATGAGCAAAGGGGACTCCTAGAGGAGAACAAGGGTGTTGAAATGCATCAGTTTTGCTCAGCAGTGCTTGATTGTTTAGGGAAGCCTATTAGGCGAGTGAGGTACAAGCAGCCATGTGGTACAGCAGGTTTACAGGTGGGTCAGAAAATCTTCCCAGGGAGTGGATCAGCATTAAGGAGAAAAGGTGCTGGTCATTGTGAGAGAAACATGCCCCCAACAAACTCCTGAGGTGGTGAGTGCTCTCTGAGGCTGCTAGGATTCACCAACCTGCCTGTGGAGCTGAGAGCAATGGACTTGCTGTGCTGATGCTCCTGTCACACAGCAGTAACTGAGCACAGGTGACACAGAAGACAGCAGTAAGGACAGGGATAATGGCAATGGATGGCTCTTACATGCGGAATGACAGATGTACCTCACTTTTCATCATTATGTCGCAAAGTACTGGGTCCGGACTGTGAACTGATCTCCTCCATGCTCCCGAGCCTCTCTGAGGCTCACAGTGCAATTAATGACAAATGAATAGCAGTCAAATTAATTTCAGAAAAGCAGTAAGGAATCAATAGCAGCAGAGTGTAACTGTTAGTTAAACTGTTAATTGCACGTAACTAATCGTGGGCAGAAGTTGGGGTTCTTTAGTTCTGCTGACATTTATGAATTGCTAAGCCTTCACTTTCATAGTTTATTATGTCAGATGAATCCCTTGGGAAAGTATTCTCCTCCCAAATGATGTTTAAATGTCTATAATTCTGTGCTGAATGCAATTTACCAACAATTGCAGTGTTTTAAAGCATACAGTAAACTCCCTTATTTCTGTATCAAGCAACTTGACATTTAAGATAATTTGTTAACTGCAGCAAAAACATATAAACAATATAATTTTCTTGTAAACAGTTGCCATGTAAGACACGCAGTATAATTGGTAACCTCTGTTGCAGGCACGAACAATGCCATTGAGCTGTGAACGTGGGTGTACAAAATCGAAAGAATTCCACTGTGTTGCACCTTCATTGGGTCTGCTCAGCTAGGAAAGTAAAAGCTCATAGAGAGGTTTGCTGCTGGAAAAGGTTCTTTAGCAGGGGGTAAAAGGCATTTTCTCCAAGGCTCGTTCATCTTCCTTCTGTCTCTCTGCAGTGGGGCTGAGTTGCCAGGATGCGGAAGAAGCTTGTGAATCTGGTGGGTACCTGTCACCAGCAGAAGCAGCTACTGCATTGCTGGGGTCGTACTGTACAGCTATTTGGGACCTGGATCCCTGCTTTTGGTGGGGGCAAGGGTGCAAAATGGTCATTTCTGGGTATGAAAATGCCTCATTGTCCACCACGTGACAGTGCCAGGTTCATGGTGATAGGGACCCTGAGAGCCTGTGTGTGAGTGGGCAGGGCTTGGGTCCCTCTTCCCAGGATACTAGCTGAGCTTTGCAGTATGCATGACCCATAGTTATGTTCTCAGCAGTCCAGTCTGCTTTTTGTGTGCATTTGTGCTTTTGGAACAGAAAGAAACCTTTTGTTTCTGGTGACCAAGTGCATAAGGATGTAACCCTACACATCTTATTAAAACTGTTTTTATAAGCAAGATGACATGCACTCCAGCATAGAGCAATTCAGAATCATTTTGGTTGATGAAGAGAAAATATACAATCACCAAAAGCAGTGTATTCTAATAAATTGCTTATAGATTCCTGGTGATATGATTCTACTTTAGCCACAGTTTAGAGGATACAATAGAATTTTTACAAAATGCTGGATGCTTCTTGCTAGTCAATTGTGAACTTCACCAACACAACACATATTCATTAACTCACTGCAATCATTAATACTGTGTAAGCTGTGGTTCCTAAAAAAGCTTCTGATAGTGGAGAAAGAGGATTTATTTCTAGAGGCATATTATTCTGAATGCATCCTTCATCTGGCCACTGAAAAGATTCATTTTCCTCTCCTATTCACTTTTCTTTCTTGCAGGACTCTCTTTTGTGAACCACCTCTCTTTGCAGGGTCTAGGACTCTTCTAGGTAATAACTAGGCTGCCACAAGCCTTCCCCATTCAGATGCCCTTTCTTTTTATTATAGCACCTACCCTTTGTGGATGCCATTGTCCTCTTACTATCTATTTCTCTGGAATCAAAATCAAATGCTCCCTTTCTCCCAGTGTATAATGGTGGAAACATGCTTTTCACAGAAAAGATCTGTATCCGTGGTTCCACTAGTTATCTGCCTCGGTACTGCAGTCTTTATGCCAACTTTATATTATGAATCCTGCTTCTATTCAAATTGTGCTTACAGTATATTTAAAGGCACGTGAAACATTTGCAAGCACCTTATCTTTATTTAAAAATAAAATTTTATTTCCTTCTCAAACACAGTCTTTTAGGGGAATAAGGGTTTATGTACTCCTGGTGCATAGTAACGGTGTTGCTAGGGGGACAGTGTTTCTGCAGAATCTCCTTCAGCTGAGGTTTCATCTTAACATTTGTCAACTTGTTCAGTGAGAATAAAGCAGAGCATTAAAAAAAAAGCCTCACACCACTCACATAACCTTAAATATTCTACAGATGCAAGGGTTACGGTAAAAAGGACTTTTCTCTCCTCTCAGTTAGGCATGATGCACGCCAACTTTTTATTAAAGTAAATGAAATCAGACTGCTTATTTAGTCCTCAAAATCTGTGCAAATGATGCTTTTGCCTTCATGATCAAGCGTAATTATTAAGTGGAAAATGCACATTTAGCACACAGAGCCATAATGAAGTAGGGGCTTGTTTACCCAAAAGGCTAAAAATGGAAGGTGTTCAGGCTCTTTTTGTTTCTGCGAAAGCTGAGATTTTGTAGCAATCCTCATAAGTGGCCAGAATGCAGGACCTATCTAACCAAACACCACCCCACACGTTTGAGTATGTACTCACCTTCAAATGCACAAGTATTTATGAACATGCATGCTTAAGCACACACTCAGTCACCTAGCATCAGTAAGACAGAAAGGATTGCACTGAGTAGTTTTATTAACAAAGTTAATCAGATTTAAATTTCTCTTTTAACCCCATCAGAAACATTATGGCTACTTTTTTAGACCATGAAAGTCTTGACTTCATGCAAACCACAATCTAAATGAGCACAGAAATAAGATGCTGACCAAGGCCTTTTATTTGCATCAAATAAAGGGAATGATAAAAAACATGCATCTTTGCATTGGTTCTTTAAGGCTGTACGATGCCCCTATAGCAGCAGCTTCACCTGTTTAAACTGAAGTATATTTATATTATTTACAACAAAAACGTCCCAGCTGTATCTCAACAGAGGTAATTTTCAAAACACAGCCACAACATGGGATTTGTTCTTTTATTTAATTAGTTTAGTAGAAGATAAGATGCTGTTTCTCATAAACACATCGTTGTTTTGTTTTTCCTTAAAAATCCATTAGCTTCTATGCAGACCTTTAAATATTTATAAGATTTAAATAATCTTTTAAAGCATCCTCAGAGAAGGCATTGACTCTTAGTTAAATAGCTCTTATTTTTCTGGTAGGGGAATTGTTTAAGTACTCAGCCTACTAATTCACCAAATTAAACACAATATTTTTATACTCAAATGTCTATTTTATGTAAGCAAAGAGAAATACAAGAGACAAACTTGTTATATTTATGTGTAAACCAACTTACCACTTGTATGATGGGGATATTATGAAGTGATTCTGGAACTGGCGGTAAATAGAAGATGCGTTTAAATAAACACCTCAGGAAGTTAGCACCCCTCTAAATATTTATATTAGAAGAAAACTTTGCCAAAAATATTTCTCGTGTTCACATTTCCTATTTAAAGCCATCTGAAGTGTTCAGACTATTTGTAAAATGGGTGCTGGGAACAAGCAATATCACCCTCAGAAGGAGCCATGAAGTTTATGAGGAAAGCCAGAATTAGAGACAAATCCAGAGATGAGCAATATAACCCCTTGCCATAGCATCTTTCCTCACAGCTCGTGGTTAAAACAGCTCGTGGTTAAAATATGCTGCAAGTGAATGAACAGAGGCTTGTGATCTGTGTTTTTTATTTAATTGGCGTTATTTTGCCTGCTCTGTTTTCTGAGCA
The DNA here is from genome assembly GCF_028554395.1 of Pezoporus wallicus. Classification (NCBI taxonomy): domain Eukaryota; kingdom Metazoa; phylum Chordata; class Aves; order Psittaciformes; family Psittacidae; genus Pezoporus; species Pezoporus wallicus. The sequence continues at coordinate 2,812,575 of NW_026640647.1, forward strand.
GAGTTTTGGTTTCTTTGCTTGCTTCTGTTACTGGCAGTTGCTATGTCTCTGTAGAGTTAAATTAAATGCCAGCCTTAAGATGTCTTTTCAGAACAATTAATTGTGCTTAGAGATACTGCAAAAAGAGTCTCCAGCCTCATTCAAGTTCAACATCATTTGTCTCCAGCCTCATTCAAGTTCAACATTGTTTTCCTACAACTTCACCTTGTGCAGAACCCCTCAGCTAGATCCAGTGCTTCTTGGGCACATTCTGCTGCAAAGCAAATCTGCCTTTTCACATTCAGTCTTGCTTCCTCTGCCCACCATATTGCCCCAGCAACTATTTGGCAGCCATAGCAAACTGGCACCAGTAGAAATTGCCTCACTGGTGGGGAAACAATGACAAAACCCAAGCCCATCCATGCACATGGCTTCACCCTACATGGATGTTCTTGAAGGTCATTCATATTTACGTTCTTAAAACAAAACAGGAACTGTGCAACTTTAGCCAACACCAGTGTAAGCATAGAGTGTTTTCTAGCATTAGCCTAACCCTGTGGTGATACAATAAAAGATATTCCCTTTTTTTTTATTAAAGGGAAAATATTCTTTTTGGCTGATTTAAGTGTTTTTATTGGAAATAGCTTCCAATAATAATCTGTCTTGTTAGTACTATAAATTCTGCAGGCTAAAATCCTTTGTTTTTCATTAAATTAACTAATTACTGTCTCACTGGATCAATGGATTTAGGAGGAACTGACATAATCTTGCTAGGAAAGGAACACTGCCAAATTCCATCACTTTGCTTAAATCTATTACCCTAGGATCTGAGCGCTGGCAGAAATTTATCACCATGTAATTAATGGCTTTAGTTGGTTGAGTGCCACATCAAAACAAGGCAAAGATACAAGTTTTAAGCTAAACAAACAAACAAAAAAGGCACCAGAGGAGCTGCAGATGCAGTTTATTAAATTAAGGTTTTTTTGTAAACATATGAAAAAATATTTTTGGGAAAAAAAAAAAAAAAAAAAACACAGAAGTTTCTGTCCACCCTTGCAAGGCACATGATGTTCAGCATGCCTAGATGTATTGTTCAGCTGGCCAGAAGCAGCAAAGGCTCCAGGCACATGCCCAGGAGCTGCAGGAGGTGTCGGTGCACCCAGGCACACACTGCATACTCCCCACCTTGGCTGGGAGCAGGTATCTGTACACTTGAAACTTGCCTCAGGGATGACTCTGCTTTGCATAACTAGGCAATCAAATGTCAGACTGAGGATCCCATGCACCATAAGGCTTTACCCCACCCTCTGAACCTTGAGCCCCACACCTATTGCTTGTGACTCAATTAAAACCCCACTTACTTGCTTTTTTTCCTACCTCTACAAAGGAACATTTAGGGTCCTGTCCTACATGAGAAATACAAAACCAGGATTTCATAGGATTAGATATCCAATTAATCTCTAAAACAGTTGATCCATAAGGTAGGAGGACTAAATCTTAGCAGGTTAGTGGTGCAAACAGGCAAAGCCATTTCCCAGCTGCAAGCACTACACTATATCCTACTCCCAGCTTAGCTATCCAAGTGGGTTTATTATGTTTCCTGAGCTTTAATTTATACATGTTTTAATACACTCGTAGTTATTTTTAATTTGAAACTAAGAAACCCTAGCAAATCTCTTTCAATACAATTAGAATTTTCCCTTTGATTTGCTATTTAGTTATTATTTTCTTATTTCCACTTTATTTTCTGGGAATAAATCCTCTTATTCATTTGTTTCAATGAAGCTTGAAGAAAGGTCCTTTAAATTGATTCACCTTTCTTATCTCCCTTGCGTTTAGTCTATAATCCTACCTTCCATTGTGTGGAGAATAGCTTTCTTTTCACTGCTTGTTTCTGCCAGAAGAAAAATAGTAACCTTTTATTAAATAAATCTGGGAAAGCTGTGCTCCAAATCCATATTATCACTAGCTTGCGGGAACAAATTATTTCACAAACTTAAGAAAAGAAAACATGCAGCACTTTCTGCAGTTTGATGCTAGATGGCCCAAACTTACTGCCTTAAGCCCCTTAAATGACTGAAGGGAATACTTTGGTATAATTTGCAAAAGCAAATGCACACACAAACATTCAGGCAGCCAATTGTAAGACCAATTTTCAGTTGCTGTGTGGAGGTGAGGAGCATCAGTGATCTCTGTGATGCTGGATGCTGGGGCACGCGGCCATCCATTTTTTTCCTGCTATTCCCAGGTATTTCCATGTTTAAGAGCACTGTCCGAACTCATCAACTTGCCTCTTAACACACCGCATAGCTTCTGGAGCTGTACCAGGCTTCAGCCTTGAAGGGAATATTTCTATTCTTGATTCCTAACCTGGAATATATATTGTTTACCTCTTTGTGCTCTTTTTAGGTTTTTTAAATGCAAATCTAAACTGAAAAACACCACCTGGACCAGAGGAACTTTATACAAGGATAAAGGATTTGATATTAAAATAATCCTGAATGACTACTCAGTTGCCTTGAAAAATTACATGAGTGCATACTTTTATTTCATGTCTATAGTCAGTTGACAAAGAGTGTCTATAGGCTCCTGCACTACTTTCTGAACACTTTCAGGTTCTGTTTCAGAGAGATTTCTTTTTTTTCCCTGATCAGATGATGTTTCGTGATGCAGGACCGGTTTATACAAAGACAAATGTTATTTCCTCATATTGGAACATTTAAGGAAGCAAGAGGAGGAAATATAGGATTGAAACATACATTTAGGAAAATAAAACCAACACAGACCATTCTGTTAACAATATGTTCACACACCTAAGGGTGTATGTTCCTCATTTTAAACAACCAGGCCAGTATCACTTTTTATATTGTTGCCAAGGTTACTGAATTTTTAAGAGTCTCCAGAAGGTGGTGGTTTTAACCTTACTGAATGGCATCATTGTTTAATAATAAGAATATTCTGATGAAAGCTTTCTCAGCTATGGAAAATCAATTCTTCCTCAAAAACACCTAAAACTCCATTGCCATCTTAAAACCAATGGGAGGAGAAAGCCATTTTCTGACTACAAAAGCGCTGCAAATAGCAGTTAGTGAAATCACCCTCCGCATCATACTGACATAAGCCCATCTGGACCTGAAGGAGCTCCCCATGCCTGGCAGCACTGGGGTGATCAGGGGTAGCTCTTGAGTTTGGCAGCCTAAAGTTTTCCAGTGGCAACTGTGAGGTTTGCAGCATGGACAGGGCTCCATGGGACATCTCCAGATGCACTTGAGTTACTCCTACAGTGAGCCAGCCAATGCTAGGGATGGGATAGGGAGGTTGAGAGGGTTAGGGTTAGGAGTTTGGGTTAGGTTTAGTGTTAGGGTTAGGTGTTATGTTTTGAATTAGCATTAAGGGTTAGGGTTAGGGTATGGTTAGGGTTAGGATTTATTGTTAGGGTTAGGGATATGGTTAGGGTTAGGGTTACGGTTACGGTTAAGGGTTATGTTTAGACTTAGTGTTTGGTGTAGGGTTAGGTTTAGGTTTAGGGTTTGGGTTAGGTTTTAGGGGTTAGTGTGAGGGTTGGGTTAGTGTTAGGGTTAGGTTTAGGCGTACGGTTAAGTGTTATGTTTAGGTGTAGGGTTAGGTTTATATTTAGGTTTAGGATTTGGGTTAGGGTTTAGGGGTTAGGGTTAGGGTTTGGGGTTAGTGTTCGGGTTCGGGGTTAGGGATAGGGTTAGTGTTAGGGTTTAGGGTTAAGGGTTAGTGTTAGGGTTAGGTTTAAGTTTTAGTTTTAGGGTTAAGGTTATGTATAAGGGTTAGCTTTGAGTTTATGTTTAGGATTTATTGTTAGTGTTAGGGTTAGGGTTAGGGTTATGGTTTAATTTTAGGGTTAGGGTTAGGGTAAGAGTTAGGTTTAAGGGTTTATATTAGGGTTTGGTTTAGGATTAGGGTTTAGGTGTTAGGGTTAGTTGTTATGGATAGGGTTAGGGTTAGGGTTAGGGTTATGCTTAGAGTTTTTTTTCCGGTTAGGGTTAGTTTTAGGGTTGGGGTTTGGGTTAGGTTTATAGGTTAGGATTTCTTTTGGGGGTTATTTTTGTTGTTTGTTTTATAGTTACGTGTAGGTGTTTAGGGTTATGGTTAAGGGTTAGGGGTTAGGGGTTAGGGTTAGTGGTTAGGGTTAGTGTTAGCGTTAGGAGTTGGCGTTTTAGTTAGTGTTAGGATTTTGGATACTGTTAGGGTTAGATTTAGGGTTTAGTGTTAGGGTTAGGGTTAGGGTTACGTGTTATTGTTAACTTAGGGGTTAGGGTTAGGGTTATTGCTTGTTTTAGGGTTTAGTTTTAGGGTTAGGGTTTGTTTTGGGTGTTAGGGTTAACTTAGGGGTTAGTGCTAGGTTATTGGTTTAGGATTAGTGTTTGGTTTAGGTTTAGGGGTTAGGTTTAGGGTTAGGGTGAGGGGTTTGTGTTACGATTAGGGTTAGAGTTAGGTTTTGGGGGTTTCTGTTAGGGTTAGATTTAGGGGTTAGGTTTTGGGTTAGTGGTTGTGGTTAGGTGTGTCAGGGTCAGGATTTAGCGGTAGGTTTAGGGGTTAGGTTTTAGTGTTAGGGTTACTGTTAGGGTTAGGTTAGGTTTTAGGTTTAGATTCAAGTTTTGGGTTAGTCTTCTGGTTAGTGGTTAGGTTTATGTGTAGGGTTAGGTTTACGTTTATTGTTGGCTTTTATGGTTTAGGTTAGGTTTAGTTTTTTGTGTCAGTTTTCGGTGTTAGGGTTAGGTTTAGGATTTAGGATTTGTGTCATGGTTTGGGGGTAAGGTTGGGGTTCAGTTTCGGGTTATGGCTAGAGTTCAGTTAGGTGGTTAGTGTTTGAGTGAGGGTTAGGTTTGTGTTTACTGTTAGGTGTTAGGTTTAGTGTTAGGGCTTATGCGTTAGGGTTTGGGTTTAGCGTTAGTGGTAGTAGTTTGGTGTTAGGGTTACTTTTATTTTTAGGTTTAGGGGTTAGGTTTAGTATTAGGTTTAGGGTTAAGTTTGGGGTTTAGCTTTTTTGTTAGTTTTAGGGGTTAGGGTTAGTGTTAGTTTTAGGTTTAGGTTTAGTGGTTAGGGGTTAGGGTTAGGGCTACTGTTAGGGTTTGGTTAGGGGTGTTACTGTGAGTGTTATGTTTAGGTTTAGAGTTTGCTTTTTGGGTTAGGTTTTGTGGTTTGCATTATTGTTAGGGGTTAGGGTTAGGTTTAGGGTTTTGGTTTTTTGTCAGATTTAGGGTTTATTGTTAGGGTTACTGATTAGGGTTAGGTTTAGGGTCATACGTCAGCAGTTATGGTTAGTTTTAGGGTTAGGGTTAGGTGTTAGGGGTATGGTTAGCGTTAGGGTTAGGGTTTATTTTTAGGGTTAGGGTTTAGTATTAGGGTTAGGGCTAGGAATTTTTTTTAGGTTTAGGTTTAAGGTAAAGTGTTATGGTTCGAGTTACATTTAGGCTTAAGTTTGAGGGTTAGTTTTAAGTGTTAGAGTTAGTGTTAGGGGTAAGGGTTAGGGTTAGGCTTAATGTTAGAGTTAATGGTTAGGGTTAATATTAGATTTATGGTTATGGTTAATATTAGGATTAGGGTTAACTTTTATTGTCAGGGTTAGGGGTTATGGTTAGGGTTAATATTAGTTTTATCCTTATGTTAATGTTCGGTTTAGTGTTAAGTGTTTGCGCTATTCTTAGGGTTAGGGGTTAGGATTATGTTTAGGTTTAGGGTTAGGCTTAACGTTAGGGTTATGTGTTAGGTTAGGGTTAGTGGTTAGGTTTAGGCATTAGGGTTGTTTTTTTTTTACAGGTTAGGATTACGGTTACGATTATGGTTAGGGTTTGGTATTAGGGGTTTGGGTTTATTGTTAGTGTTGCTGTTATGTTTAGGTTTAGGGGTTAGTGTTATTTTTGGGGTTAGATTTAGGGGTAGTGGTAGGGTTTTGTTTAATATTAGGTTTATTTTTAAGAGTTAGGGTTATGGTTAGTTTTAGGATTAAGTTTAGATTTACGTTTAGCCGTTAGGGATTATGGATTAGGGGTTAGTTTTAGGATTACTGGTAGGTTTAGGGTTAGGGGTTAATGTTAGTGTTAGGGTTAGGGTTTAGGGTTACTGTTAGTGTTATTTTTAGTGTTAGGTTTATGTTTTCTGTTAGGTTTAGGGTTAGTATTTACGGGTTAGTGTTATGGTTATGTTTAGGGTTAGGGTTTAGGGTTAGTGTTAGGGTTACTGTTTAGGGGTACGGTGATGGTTACAGTTACAGTTACTGTTTAGATTTATTATTAGGTTTAGTGTTATGCTTAGTGTTAGGTTTAGGGTTAGGTTTTAGTGGTTTGTGTTCTGGTTAGCGTTAGGTGTTAGTTTTAGGTTTAGTGTTAGGTTTAGGGTTTATTGTTGTGTTTCGGGTTAGCGTTAAGTTTAGGGTTAGTTTTAGGCGTTACTTTTTAGGGTTTGGTTAGGGATTAGTGTTAGGATGATGGTTAGGTTTATGTTTACTGTTAGGTGTTAGGGTTAGTTTTAGGGTTTAGTGGTTAGGGTTTAGGGTTAGCATTAGTGTTATTGGTTAGGGGTTAGGGTTAGGGTTACTGTTAGTGTTAGGGTCAGCAGTTAGGTTTAGGGTTAGTGTTAGGTTCGTGTAGTTTTATTGGTTAGGGTTAGTGTTAGGGTTAGTGGTTAGGGTTTCGGGTTATGTTACGGTTAGTGTTAGGGTTAGGTTAGGGGTGAGTGTTATGGTTAGTGTTAGGGTTAGGTTTAGGGTTTAGGGTTTGGGTTAGTTTTAGGCGTTTGTGTTATTGTTAGTTGTTATGGTTAGGTTTAGGGTTTGTGTCAGATTTTGGGGTTAGGGTTAGTGTTGCTGATTAGGGTTAGTGTTAGGGTTAGGGTCAGGCTTTTGGGTTTAGGTTTAGGGTTACTGTTAGGGTTAGGGTTTGGTGTTAGTGTTAGTGGTGGCGTTAGGGTTAGGGTTTAGGTTTATGCTTAGGGGGTAGGGTTACGGTTAGCATTATGGTTAGGGTTTATGTTAAGGGTTAGTCCTATGGTTTAGGGTCCGGCTTAGGTTTAGAATCAATGTTAGGTTTATGGTTAGGTTTAATATTATGTTTAGTGTTAAGTCTTAGGGTTATGCTTAGGGGTAGGGTTAGGATTAATGTTAGGTTTAGGTTTTTTGTTGGGGTTAGCATTAGGTTTAAGGGTTAGAGTTAGGGTTAGTGGTTAGGTTTAGTTGTTAGCGGTAGGGTTCTTTTTGGGGTTTAGGGTTACGGTTAGGGTTTGGTGTTGCAGGTAAGGGGTTAATGTTAGGGTTACTTTTAGGGCTAGTGTTAATGGTTAGTGTTATTTTTAGGGTTAGGGTTAGTGGTTTGTTTTAGTGTTAGTGTTCGGTTTACGAGTTAGGGTTTCAGTTAGGTTTTTTTTTTTAGTGTTAGATTTAGGTGTTAGGTTTTTTTTAAAGGTAGAGTTACGGTTAGATGTTTAGTTAATGTTAGGCTTAGGCTTAAGTGTTAGTTTTATCATTTATGTCAGGGTTAGGGTTAAATTGGGGATTAGGTTTAGCTTTTAGGGGTTAGGGATTGGGGGTTACATTTAGTTTTGCTGTAAGGTTTAGTTTTGCTTTTAGGTTTAGGGTTATGGTTTAGTGTTAGGTTTAGGGTTAGGGATTAGGGTCAGGGTTAGGGTTAGGTTTACGGTTAGGGTTAGGGTTTTGTGGTTAGGGTTAGGGTTAGGGTGTTAGGGTTAGGGTTAGAGTGTTAGGGTTATGGTTAGTGTGTTAGGGTTAGTTGTTAGGGTTTAGGGTTAGGGCTAGGTTTAGGGTTACGAGTTAGTGGTAGTGTTAGGTGTTAGTGTTAGGGTCAAGGTTTAGGTGTCAGGTTTAGGGTTACTTTTAGGATTAGGTTTAGGTGTTAGGGTTAGGGTTTGTGTTAGGTTTAAGGGTTAGGGGTTAGGGGTTAGTGTTTGGGTTACTTTTAGGTTTAGTTTTAGGATTTAGTATTTGGGTTACTTTTATGTTTAGTTTCGGGTTGTTGGTGTTAGTTTTTGTTTTAGCATTAGGGCTAGGATTAGTGTTAGGTTTAGGATTAGGGTTAGGGTTAGGGTTAGGGCTAGGTTTAGGTTTAGGTTTTAATGTTTGTGTCAGGGTTAGTGGTTAGGGTTATTGTTAGTGTTAGGGTTAATCTTTGTTTTCGTGTTAGTGTTATGGTTATGGTTTTGGTTAAGGTTTAGGGTTAGGGTTAGGATTAGGGTTAAATTTAGGTTTTGAGTTAGGTTTATGGTTTGGGTTAATTTTTAGGACTAGGTTTAGGATTAGGATTATGGTTAGTGTTAGCGTTATGGTTAAGTGTTAGGTTTAGGTTTGTGTTAGTGTTAGTATTAGGGGTTAGATTTGGATTTAGGTGTTAGGGTTATTTTTGTGTTTTATGGTTATGATTACAGTTATGTTTAGGCTTAGGAGATTGTTGTTAGGGGTTATTGTTATGGTTACTGTTCGGGTTAGGTTTAGGGGTTTCTTTTAGGGTTTGGGTTAGGTTTAGGGTTATGATTAGGTGTTAGTGTCCGGGTTAGGTTTAGAGTTCAGGTTGGAGTTGGGGTTGGGTTTAATATTAGATTTCGGGTTAACATTTCGGTTTATTTTTAGGTTTATTTTTAGGGTTTAGGTGTTAGGGGTTAGGGTTAGGGTTTAGGGTTCAGTTTTCCAGGTTATTTTTAGCGTCACTGTTTAGGGGTATGTGGTTAGGTTTTAGGGTTACTGTTATGTTTATGAGTTAGTGTTAGTGTTCGTATTAGTGTTAGAGGTTAGTGTTAGGGTTTGGGTTAGCGTTAGAGGTTAGTGTTAGGTTTCGGTTTAGTGTTAGATTTAGGGTTAGGTTTAGCGTTAAGGTTTTAGGGTTAGGTTTAGGTTTAGGGTTAAGGGTTAGGGTTAACGTTTAGGGGTTAGGATTAGGGGTTAGATTTACGGTTATGGTTAGGTTTATGGTTAGTGTTTATGGGTTAGTGGTTATTATTTAGGGTTAGGGTTACTGTTAGATTCATGTGTTGGTGTTACTGTTAACCTTAGAGTTAGGGGTTACGGTTAGGCATAGGTAAGTTTTATTGTTAGAGTTAATGTTAGTGTAGGTTTAAGGTTTTGGGTTAGGGTTATGTTTAGGTTAGCATTGGTATTAGGGGTTGGGGTTGGTTTTAGGGTTACTTTTAGGATTAGGGTTAGGGGTTAGTGTTGGTGTTAGTGTTAGATTTAGTGTTTGTGTTAGGTTTAGGGCTAGGGTTAATGTTAAGTTTAGCGGTTAAGTTTAGGTGTTAGGGTTTATGTTTAGGGTTAGGTTTAGGTTTAGTGTTACGGGTTAGAGTTAGTGGTAGTGTTAGGTGTTAGTGTTAGGGTCAAAGGTTAGGTGTCAGATTTAGGGTTACTTTTAGGATTAGGGTTAGGTGATGTTACTGTTGCTGTTAGTGTTATTTTTAGTGTTTAGTATTATGGTTAGGTTTATGGGTTAGGGTTAGTTTTACAGTTAATGTTAGTTTTATTGGTTAGGCTTTGGGTTAGGTGTTAGGTTTAGGTTTAGGCTTAGAGTTACGGTTAAGTAGTTATTATTAGGGTTTGGGTTAGGTTTAAGTTTAGGTGTTAGTGTTATTGATTTGTTTTAGTGTTAAGTTTTAAGTTTATCTGTAGTTTTAGGGTTAGAATCATAGAATCATTGAATCATAGAATAGTTATGGTTGGAAAGGACCTTAAGATCATCTAGTTCCAGCCCCCCTGCCGTGGGCAGAGACACCTACGCTAAATCATATCACCCAAGGCCTCGTCCAACCTGGTCTTCAGCACTGCCAGGGATGGAGCATTCACAACCTCCCTGGGCAACGCATTCCAGTACCTCACCACCTTAACAGGAAAGAATTTCTTTCTTATATCCAATCTAACTTCCCCTTTTTAAGTTTGAACCTGTTACCCCTTGTCCTATCACTACATTCTCTACTCAAGAGCCCCTCTCCAGCATCCCTATATGCCCCCTTCAGATACTGAAAGGCTGCTATGAGGTCTCCACGCAGCCTTCTCTTCTCCAGGCTGAACAGCCTCAACTTTCTCAGCCTGTCTTCATACAGGAGGTGCTCCAGTCCCCTGATCATCCTGGTGGCCTCCTCTGGACTTGTTCCAACAGTTCCATGTCCTTTTTATGTTGAGGACACCAGAACTGCACCCAATACTCCAGGTGAGGTCTCACAAGAGCAGAGTAAAGGGGCAGGATCACCTCCTTCAACCTGATGGTCACGGTCCTTTTGATGCAGCGCACGATACGGTTGGCTTGCTGGGCTACAAGCGCACACTGAAGCCGGCTCATGTTCATTTTCTCATCAACCAGCACCCCCAAGTCCTACTCTGCAGGGCTGCTCTGAATCTCTTCTCTGCCCAACCTGTAGCTGTGCCTGGGATTGCTCCAACCCAGGTGTAGGACCTTGCACTTGGCATGGTTAAACTTCATGAGGTTGGCATCAGCCCACCTCACAAGAGTGTCAAGGTCTCTCTGGATGGCATTCCTTCCCTCCAGCGCATCAACCGAACCACACAGCTTGGTGTCATCGGCAAACTTGCTGAGGGCGCACTCAATCCCACTGTCCATGTCACTGACAAAGATGTTGAACAAGACCGGTCCCAACACCGACCCCTGAGGGACACCTCTCATTACTGGTCTCCAGCTGGACATTGAGCCATTGACCACAACTCTTTGTGTGCGGCCATCCAGCCAGTTTTTATCCACCGAGTGGTCCATCCATCAAATTGATGTCACTCCGATTTAGAGACAAGGATGTCGTGTGGGACAGTGTTGAATGCTTTACACAAGTCCAAGTAGATGACATCAACTGCTCTACCCCTGTTCATCAGTTCTGTAGCCCCAACACAGAAGGCCACCAAATTGGTCAGGCAGGATTTCCCCTTAGTGAAGCCATGCTGGCTGTCACCAAGCACCTTGTTGATTTTCATGTGCCTTAGCATGCCATCCAGGAAAATCTGCTCCAGGATTTTGCCAGGCACAGAGGTGAGACTGACTGGTCTGTAATTCCCCAGGTCATCCATTTTCCCCTTCTTGAAAATGGGGGTTATATTTCCCTTTTTCCAGTCATCGGGAACTTCACCTGACTGCCGTGATTTCTCAAATATGATGGACAGTGTCTTAGTAACTTCATTTGCCAGATCCTTCAGGACGCGCAGATGGATCTCATCAGGACCCATGGTCTTGTGCATGTTCAGATTTTTAATATGGTCTCAAGCCATTTCCTCTCCTACAGTGGGCGCAAGGTCTTCATTCTCACAGTCCCTGCATCTGCCTTTCAAGACTTGGGTGGTGCGGTCAGAGCCTTTGCCAGTGAAGACCGAGGCAAAGAAGTCATTCAGAACCTCAGCCTTCTCCAAATCCTGTGTAGCCAGTTCTCCTGAGAGCTTCCTGAGGGGGCCTACATTCTCCCTAGTCTGTCTTTTATTTGATACATACCTGTAGAATCCCTTCCTGTTATCTTTAATACCTCTAGCTAAGTTTAATTCTAACTGGGCCTTAGCTTTCCTAACCTGGTCCCTAGCTTCCCGGACAACATCCCTGTATTCTTCCCATGCCACCTGTCCTTGCTTCCACTTATTATAAGCCTCTTTTTTCATTTGAATTTTCCTCAGGAACTCCTTATCCATCCAAGGAGGTCTACTGGCCCTCCTGCTGCACTTCCTTCTTGTTGGGATGCAACACTCCTGAGCTTGTAGCAGGTGATCCTTGAAGGCTTAGGGTTACTATTATGGTTTTAATTTAGTGTTTTAGATTTAGGGTTTAGGTTTAGGGTTAGGTGTTAGGGATTAGGTTTAGGGTTACTCTTATGGTTTTAATTTAGTGTTAGTTTTAGATTTAGGGTTTATGTTTAGGGTTAGGGGTTAGGTTTAGGGTTCCTCTTATGGTTTTAATTTAGTGTTAGTTTTAGATTTAGGGTTTAGGTTTAGGGTTAGGGTTAGCGGTTAGGTTTAGTGTTAGGGGTTAGGGGTAGGGTTTAGTAGTTAGTTTTTAGTGGTTAGGTTTTTGGGTTAGGGTTACTGTTAGGGTTAGGGGTTAGGTTTGAGGTTAGTTTTAGGGTTAGGGGTAGAGTTAGGGTTTATGTTTAGGTATAAGGTTAGTGTTAGGGTTAGGGTTAGGAATTCTCTACTGATTTGTGCTTTTTTCCTTTTCCCTTCCTTCTGTTGTCACTTGCAGAAACTGCATTGTGGCACCAACAGTTGTCATGTTATCATTGTTTGTTCCTACTGTTGATTTATGAATACATGAGAATGGGTGGATATGGCCTTCTTCCTTCATGCTGCAGGTTGCATTCAAGGTCATACCTGCAGATAAGTCAGAAGCAAGGACTAGAGATAAAGGGAGGTAAACTCAGGTGGGGGACTGGGATGCTTCACTTTGTCTTGCCATGTTTTGGTTTTGCTGGTCATAAATATATAAGCTCTTGAATATAATGGGTTAAAATAATGTTCTGGTAAATACAGTTTTTAAGAAAATTGTGTCCATTTTGTGGCATAGAAATATGTTGGTGATATATTATACTTATTGCCACCCACTTATCCAAATACCTGCATGATTATATCCATTGATTTGCATTGATATTGATATAGGCATTAATCTGAATTAAACATATGATTTGAGAAATACTGACAATGGACATATTTGAATGCTAGCAACGTTTTGCCAAGCATACATCAATCTTTAAGAAATCTATATACAGTGTTATAAACCACTTGTAAAATTGTTTTACACTGTAATGAGACTGATGTGAGGCATGGTACTAAAAGATGGCTGGGTTTTCAGGTATTTGAGAAATGTAGTTTACATGAGGTAAGGCATAACGTGTTTGTATGTGCCCACATTTGGAACTAGTGGACAGGTTTGATAACTCCAGGATATGCAGAGTTCGTTTGAGCTCAAGGCTGTCTGAGGGAGACTTCACAAGCTTCCCCTAAATTCTCAATTCTGCTTCCAATTTTTATTCATTTGGTTGTTAGTTTATTTTACACCAAAAGTTTTTTGGTGACATCAAGTCTGTCACCAAGACCTCAAGTAGTCACAGACCCCAACTGCAGCAGAACAAATCTAATCCTTGCACTGTTTTTCAGTCCACTCTTCACTCAATTTTGGTGACCAGGTTGTTGAATCTGTGACATTCAGCCCACCATCCTCACTTGCCCTGTGCAGCACTCCTCTCGCCTTTGTACAATACATTCTTCAGCACCCTGCCAGAGCACTCTCAAGTCAAAATGGCATTTTAAAACCTGCAGGAAGACAGACTCAAATAAATTAGAAATCTTTTTCCACCCCCCGGTAGCCCAATAATGTAAGTGATTTTTTTTTGTTTTCATTAAGTTTCAGATAATTGCTTTCCTCTAACTACCTGAGTGTTCAGTTCCGCGATGCTCTTCTGTGAGTTTGGCTGTTAAGCGTTGAGTGCCCAGCTCAAAACTGGAGCCACACAACTGGGTGCTGCTATAATGACCTTCGTCATGAATATGTATTGCTGGATAAGTAAAGCAGAATAAAAGATCAGAAAATTTTAACACTCAAGACTCTCCAGAGCTTCAGTCCTGGAGGTTGGAAAAGTATTCTGCTCCTTCAGGAGCAAAGCAAGGAGCGATCTCAGGGATGTTTGTGGTCCATTGTTGTGGTCCATTGTTGTGGTTTCTTGGCCTTTAACAACAACAACAAAAAATAGAATAATTATATTATAATCTATATAATTACATTATTTAATATTGCTCTGCTAAATATTTTCCATTCATAAAGCAGTAGTGTAAAATGCAGTGAGAGTTTTGTACAAAATCTAAAAAATTAATCACCAAGGAGTGACAAACTAATTGCCAAAGAAAAATGTGGTTCCAGAACGCACTCAGTTATTAAGAAGTTTGAATTAATTTCAGAATTAGACCAAATTAAATTCTGCACAGAATGGATAGTAGTTGGTATAATCATAATGAGCATTGCCATGTACTGTGCAATCAGGGAACTCAGCTGAGCTTGCCAAAATTCATTCCTGACATCTCCGCCAGCACAAAAAAATAGCTTCACCCACAGGTACAATACTGAGGAGTTTTAAAAACACTTCAGAGTGATGTTAGAGTTATGTTTCAAAAGTACCTACTTAAGTTTTGGAAACTGCACCATGCTACTCATCCCCCAGACCAGAGTCTTTTCCTGGATCTCTGATATTATGACTTTGTGTGGTCATTCAGTGACCATCTGTCACTTATCTCCTTTGGCTCCACATGTCCTCTGCCCTGATCATCATTGATTTTTTATCTTTTTTTCTTTTGCAAAAGGAGAGCTATAAACTAAATGCAGAAATAATTGCATTCAGGTCAGGGGGAAAAAAGAGAAAAAGAAAAAGCCCTTTGTGGCTGTAAATTGTTTATGTGTTTCCAAAATGTTGGTTAGAAGCAGCCAACAAAATGAGATATCATTTTATAGAAGCCCTTTCACACTGGGATCATTTAGCTCATGTCCACAGTTTCATTACCAGCCTTTATTTTCAGAGAAGTAAAAGTCATATGCAAAAATTTCCATGTTAAGTTTCTGTGTGGCATAGAAGTGTCATCTCCTCTGCCTCCATTTCCTCAACCTTTTTGAACTCCATTTGACTGTTTTGTTCTTCTCACAAAACCTGCAAATTTCCCCCAGAGTCACACTGCCAGCAAGTCACCTGCAGGTCTCTCCCTTTCAGGACTGACTTTACCCCCACATGCACCACCACTACCTTCTTCTGAGCAGCTCACATCCTGGGACTCCCATCCCAGGGCTCCCTGGTGCCAGCCTGGGGAGCTCACCCAAACCCCTGCCTTGGGCTCTACAGGTGACCCTGCTCTGCATGGCCCCACACTTCTGTTTGTTAGGCTGATAAACAATCAATCTGTGTACAGTGCTAATTCTTCCGTATATTCCAACCAAATACAGACTTCATAGCAACACAATATTAAAAATAGAATCCCAGAATTTTAATATACTATTCTGCCAAAAATTATCTTCAAATACCTTCCAAAACTGTCCTGAGCATAAGTTTTACTTTTTACATTATCCTGTAAATTTCAGGTAATGTTTTTGTTCATTCATGGCATAGCTATCTTTGGAATAAAATACATTTAGCCTGGTATTATAATTTCATCAGTAATCAATAATTCCTTTCATCAAGCTAGTTCTAGATATGGGAGAAAACCAACCTTATGCAGCTGTCTTCACATGAAAGCGATTGTGCTAAACTCTACCTTGAGGCAAAAAGTCCAAAGGGATTTCATCCTGAGGATTCCCTGTTTTCCGCTTTGAAAGGGTGTCTCTCCATGCTTCTGCAGCAACCAACAACAAGAACTAAATCGGAAGTCCTTCGATATTTATCCAGCATGTCCATTGATTAAGTACATCTCCTACATAAATACTTTAAGTGCAGTGTGTCTTCTACCTGGGGAAATAACGAATTGAGTTCTGTCTCAGTGGGATTTTAGAGATGTTGTTGCACTCAGTGTTGAAACACCCAAGATCCATAAAACTGAGATTTATACCTCACTGTTCCTGCTTATTGAAGAAAGAGGAATCTATTATTACACAAACAGATTTGCAACATTCGGCACCCTGCACAGACACTTGCATTTGGAAAGCAACACTGAGAACAGCTATGCAATTCAAACAGCTATCTTATTCATGAAATATTGTCCTGTGACATCCATTATTTCTTGCAGCTTTTGTGTGCTAATGGAAGCAGTATCTCCAAGCGCTTTTGGACTGCCCTGGAAAATCCCAACTTCATTTTGCCTTTTCTAAAAATAGAGGTTCTCTGGATAATGCATGCAGAAGATAGACTTATCCACAGAATCCAGCCATCCTCCCCTCCCTCGAAAGTCCCAGAACCATTAGTACTGTGATCCTACCAGGTTTAGAGGGAGACTGTATCTTCTGATGGTTATAGACTACTACTTAGCAGATTGCAAAATACCTGATTAATACCCTAGCTGAACTAGTACCTTTGAGATAGTACCTTTAAGACAACAGAATAATGACTTCTTGGTTGATTTGGACTCATTTATGGGATGCTATTTTAACTTGGATGAAGTCTTACTATGACAGCAGTTAGAAGAGCATGAAAGTGCATCTTGTGTGAAGAATGCCACTTTTTGCCTACTATTCTTAATATTGTGGTGTATAGCTGCAAAAGTAGACTTAGAGGAGATAATCCTATCAGTCATGGGAACACAATAAAAATAAATGCTCTCCAGCAATTATTTTTAAAATATTTATGGTTTCCCAAGTTAGTAATTTCTGTGTTGCTTACTGATCTCCTTGGAAGACCTTGCCATTGCACAGGGCCATACAGCATCTAAGGATAAAACATGACTTTCAAAGGCCAGAGCATCTGTCCCAATGAAAGGTCTTCCCTCCATCTGCCTTCCAGCTTGCTCTGTAACCTTTCTTTCTCATATTTTCAGATACCATCTTCACCCCTTTGATTAGCAAGAGGTATATATATTTTGCTGGTGTTTCTTCCTGCCACCAATGGCTTCAAAACCAAGAGAAAGTTAACTTTGTCCCACCAGTTGTGACATTAGGAAACAGAACATGCTTCAGCCCCTTCTGGTGACTTTTCCCTGTTTTGTTCAGCAGAACTTTGTTCAGGTCATTTACGATTACTGTTGTGTGAAGTAAGTCAACAGCCACAGGATTTCCTTAACTCTTCACTTAAACTCTTGAACTCCTAGACAGCTACTATTAGGACTCCTTGGATGGTGACTCCTCGGATGGTGACTCCTCAGAGGAGGATTGGGTTTGCGGTTTTTTTTAAGACAAAGTATTTGCCCAGGTTTACAGTAGTGAAGGGATGTGATAGAGGAAGTCTTTATTGGCTTTTTTATTGGTAGTACTTTGAAATGTTTTGCTTGAAATGTGCTTTCAAAGTGTTTTCTTTCCTTTACATTTATCTCTGCTCTGCCAGCTTTAAAATGTACTCTCAAAGACTTCTGGGAATTATAGCTTAATGTGAATGTTTTTTCCCAAGTAAAGGTTTGCGCTGAAAGAATGCTGTTTTCTTTCCAAAATTAGAATGTGTTGAATTCCTAATTACAGCAATTGGTCTAGCACCTTGTCATGAGAATATGAGTGAAAAAAAACCCTTGTGTGAGGCTGCAATTAAACCTACACAGTCAAAACCCCATTTTGAGAGAAATGTTGTTCAATTAGCGCCATCTTGCCCAAGAAGTTCTTGATGGGGAAAGTGATGGGGAACGTTGTTGCATGTGAAACTAATCTGGGGTGCAGCTTTTCACATGAAAAAGCACTTTACCTTCTAATCAACATGGATTTCAGAGCATATGTACATTTACTTGATCATTTTCAATGAAGACTGATTTCTTGGGGAGCACAAAGTCTGCACAAGAATCCTTAATTTGGAAACAGTTTCTGATTAAAAACCAGCAAAATGTGTTAAGGTTTCCAATTACCACAGAAAAACAATAAATTTCTTGCCTAGTAGTTTGTGACCAGTGTTTTTTAAATGACTGTTGAAGGCTGTGGGACTAAGAAGCTATTTATAAATGTAAAATTTATATGTGTTGACCATGTACATATGTCAAATATAAATTTGCATTCAATTAAGCAACCAATAATCAAGAACATCCATACAGATGCACTGAAACTGAGACCCAATTTATGAATAAAAAGTTCTGTATGACGATGGGTTTTACATCAAAATGATTTTAAGGATTGTAGTCTTGAACTTCATTCAGCAAGAACGTAACTTGGTTTGGGCATTCCAGAGTTATGGTGCATCCTTGCAGAATGCACATTATTCAAAACACAACAAGTAGCAAGGATTTTCAGTGTATGTTGCTATTGTATATTAATTCCTTAATGTAAGGTCTTCTAGCTGTGCATGTTTTGCTACTGCTTTCTATAGTAATCCTACCATCATTTCTCTTTTATTTAGGCACATTGTTAACATTATAATTTATGGCTTTACACAAATGAACTGTACTATGGTTCATAATTTGATATTTATATTTAAAATACATCCAGTGTACTTGGTACCAATAAGAGTAGTTTGGGGAAATACAAAATTAATTTACTGAAATATAATACATTTCACTATCTCTTCTTTTGCATAGTCTCAGGGTCTAATTCTTTTCTCGTTTGCACTAGTTTAATATTGGTTAGGTTCAATTGACAAGAGTGAAATTATTTTTCGTTTACTAGATGACTTGACACCAGAGGTTCATTTTTATATATCTTGTCTTTACATTTCCTTATACAGGGTAATGATGCTAAGCACCTGCTCTAAACGTGATTGCTCATTCGCATGATTTCCATTCTATTAAAATATCACCTGGGAAAAAAAAAAATCTATTGTTTCATTTTAATAAAAAAGTTTTAATAAAAAGTTTTTTTAATAAAAAAGCTATTGTTTCATTTCAATAAAAAAGTTAACATGTCTGTTAAAACATGCCTTTAATCTTGGTTACATAAATAGCCACAAAGCATTATGACAATCAAGATTCTATCTACCAGGATGCACAGAGCTTGCCAGGAATAATTGCAGAGTGGTTGCAGTGACCAGCCCTTTACCCTGTCCTGTAACACTTTCTAAAGATAAGGATGTCATTCATTCTCATGAAAATGGAGAACGTTAATCCATGCACCCGTAACCTTTAAAACTTGATCCTTCTGTGATTCTGTAATACTGGAAGGACAATACAAATAATTCAGTTTATGTGCAGTATGTGCTCATATTTTGACCTTTATGATTTCTTTTTCTATGTAGAAAACAATGTTTTTAAAGTGGCAAACAATATAATTATGTAGAAAATAAGGGAACCAAGAATAAAGAAGGAATAATAGCAGGTTTAACATGTAACTCAACAGTTCAATATGGGCATGACTTGCCACATTGTGTAGTTTATATATAGCTTAATTATGAGCAAAAGTACAATTTACTGTAGCATTATTTTCTTGAAGACCTGTTTTATACATCATCTGGTTTCCTGGCAATTTAAAACCATGTTTAACCTGTTTAAAATTAACTACATTTATAGGTGATATCTAAATGAGCTGAACATGATTTATGTTTTCTCTCTAACCTATTTCCTAAATCAGATACAGTAGGTTAACTCAGAACAGAAAAATCCTAGTGAGCTTCAGCTACGGAGAGACCTCTGCAACCAGCTCGGTCCAGCCTTTGGCCTTCTCCTTGAAAATGGAGTCCAATGGATCAGGTGGGATGTGGCTCATCTGTCAGACAGAAAGGATTATGTACAAAGGTATTCTGTAAAGACAAAGAGCTTTTACTTGTGAAAAAGAAATAGTAGGTAATTTCTAAGGAGTTTTACCTCCACTAGAACAACTATTTCCATATAATGCAAAAGATGAATGATAACAAACAAACAAGTAACATTATTGTAAAGAAGTGGGAGAGAGGGTGTTTTCTGTTGTGTAGATTGCCATCTTATCTGTTGTCAAAGTCCATGTGCATTTGTCTCAGAATTTTATGCCTTCAGGTGGTAGCTAACCATCCCACTGCTCAGTAATTAAACTTTGGCTTATTTATCAGGATTACTGTGTTATTTCCAGCATTTGAAGAGTTTTGTGTGAGAGGAAGTCACATACAGTTCACCTTCAGTTATCTACTACTAGTTGGCATTTCTTAATACCACAGGCTTCTTCTGGATACATATTAAATAAAAACTATTTTACCTACATTGAATAATGACAAACTTCAACCAATAAACAATCCAGGGACCTGGTTCCCCAAGATTCAGCTAAATTTTCAATCCAATTCAAGCTAGACATCTTACTCACTGGATATTCATTTATACTTAGAAAGTTAAAAATAGGGCAAGCAAGTTTTTCAATTAGAGCTCATTATAGTTCAATATGATTGTACAATGATACAATCTCCCAGACCAAAAATAAACAACAAACCAGTGCTTTTCTCTCAAACCTGTTTTGCCCCAGAGAATATCCATATATAATGCATATTAAAAAATAAATAGGGGGAAGAGAGGTGGAGGAAAATATCGCAAACAAAATTACAGAAAATGATATGAAGCTTTAAATGTCACCTTTCCCAATGAAGTCAGCAGTAGAAAAATATATGTTTTAAAGTCTACTGTGTGATAAAGACATGGCAACCTCCCAGGAGATAGCTGCCTCTCTGATGAAAGGTCTACTGACTGTTCTTGCCTCACAGATTAAAGCGCCTCTCCTGAAGCGCTCCCCCCACTGACCTCTCACCACAGACCCCTATTAATATCACTGCAGACTGAGAAAGCTGTGTTTCAGTAGCTAGGATAACAGAAGATGATAATTTGTTACCATATAATGACCTTCCAGAGTGAGAGCTCATCTCAATAGCGTGTTAAAGCAATTCATTCAGGTATAACAGAATAAATAGGCCAAACTATATCAAAAATCCCTGAGCCATACACTATTTATTGCCAATTGAAAGATAAGCTTCACAGAAGCTACTGTATATTTGCCTTCTAGTATAAAAGTTATTTTAAATCTTCAAAGATATATTTAAAAACTCTTGCAAAGCTACCTGTCAGTTTAAGGCCCACAGGAAAAATGGGTTTCAAGCTCAAAGCTTTGAACACTGTGACTTGCATTAGTTTTCAGCTTAACATTTCAGAACGTCTTACATTAAACTTTATTAATATATATAAATTATATATATATAAAGTCTACCGGTATGGCAAAGGACTTGGTGAAACTAGATTTAAGAAAATTGCACAACATATACTCCAGCAATAATTAAACAATCATCTGCCTTATTTACAAACATGGTTCAAAGGCTTTTTTTTTGGCTATACATCCTCTTGCTGTTACCATCTTGGGAAGTTAGTAGTTAGGACCTTAAGGTACAGTTACAGATTAGCAATTAATCAGTGACAAATAGGCATGTATTAATGTAATACACGTACTCAAAAAAAGACAGAAAATAAAAAGTACTGTTATGTTTTCTGGAATAACAGCAGGAACAAATTCTCTGTCAACACTAGTCGTTGTGCTTACTCACTTGCATGCAGTTCTTTGCAAACCAGGCTTCATTTTAGTTCAGAAAAATTATGTATCTGCAAAGCAGTACATAGGATTATCCTTTGTTGTTTTAGAGAGCTGCTTCAGCTGAGCCTGCCACTGGAGATGAGCAATAAAAAAAATTTGGAAGAGCTTTTGCATATCAAATCATTATAAAGAGACCGGAGAGCACACTTCTTCCCCTTTCCCCCCAAAAAAACAAAACAAAACAAAACAAAGATTTCTATATCTCATTCCTTATTAAATAAAAGAAAATCTAAACAATTCTACAAGTCTTCTGAAATGTCTTTAGAATCTAAGCACTAAATGACTTGGTGGCACAGAGAAAGGTTGATAAAATGCAGAAATGTGTAGGAATGAATGGTGAGACCCATACTTGTTACAGATGATATTTTGGGAGACAACCTGCAATTTGCCCATATTGTGTTTGAATGAATAGTCTTAAGACTATTCCTTAAAACTTTAGGAATATATAGTAGAAAGCTTTCTTCATACAAATTCCCAGCCCTTTTAGGTGACACTGCTGTCTGATGGGACTTGTTCAGACCACATTGAAACCCACAGGAATGGAAGAGAATAATACTTCAACAGCAGCAAACGTGGCAAGACGTCAAAGGCAATGGCTTGATGGTAAATAACTTAGTCCCATGAAGGAACATTACTAATTGTGTATAAACCCAAATGACCTCGTAGTTGCAACTAACAGCTAAAAAAAAACACTGCTTGAAGGCAATGTGAATAAAGATTTCAAAGGAAGGGAGTTTCTCCATGCTCTCCTAAAACTGATAGCTGTTTGTGCCAGGGCAAGGGTGTAATCAGTGATAAAAGTTGTAAAACTTGTCTGAACTGAGACACCAGTATGTTCCCGGTTCTCAAGTGAAATGAAGCCATTTTAACAGCAGAGCCAGATAATGTACTTGTCTTCCTAGGAGGTAATTTGTTCTGCAAGTCAAAACTTGCTCACGTTACCTGTGGTGTGAACATCTTTTCACCCTACCACCTAGCAAATTTTTTGCTAAGTGCTTTCAGAGTAATTGCATTCACTTTATAGACACAATCATAAGAGCTGAAAGTATTAAATGTAGGACTCTATAAAGAGGAGGACATTGATTAAAATGAAAGCTACAAATGCTGATGCCATTGTTTAAACACAGACAGTAACTCAGAACCATGCAGCCACTCTCTCATTTCCCCCGCCTTCCTCCCCCCGCTCCTGGAGGGATGGGGAGGAGAATCGAAAGCATGTAACTTCCACAGGTTGAGATAAGAACAGTCCAGTAACTAAGGTATAACACAAATCACTACTGCTACCACCAATGATAACAATGATAAGGGAAATAACAAGGGAAGAGAACACAACTGCTCACCACCTGCCAACCTATACGCAGCCCAGCTGAGCAGTGATCTAGCTCTTCCAGGTAACTGCCCCCAGTTTATATACTGGGCATGACGTGCTGTGGTATGGAATACTTCTTTGGCTAGTTTGGGTCAGGTGTCCTGTCTCTGCTTCCTCACAGCTTCCACTCCTCCCTGGCAGAGCATGAGACTCACAAAGTCCTTGGTCAGAGTAAACATTACTGAGCAACAACTAAAAACATCGGTGTTATCAGCGCTGTTCCCAGGCTGAAAGTCAAAACCACAGCACTGCACCAGCTACTAAGAAGAAGAAAAATGACTGCTACTGGTGAACCCAGGACAGCTGACAAGTATGCTGGACATGATTAAAAGCATGCATAGGCTTGAAGAAACTGTAGATATGATTATCAGTAAAGCCAGTATGCTTTTGGCGTCATGAAGGTTTGCTTTGGACCTGTCAGTTTATGATGCAAATAGTCTGATGGTGACCATTAGCAATGAAGTCTTTTAATGCCTAGCCATTAAGAATTTTAAGGCATAGCCATTCTCTCAGTCAGTGCTACTTACTGCACAGAACAGATTGGGAGAATGATCTTTTTTTTTAAATACCAACAGAATAGCTAAATAATGGGTCAGAATAACTGCAGTGTTACTGAATGTTCAAATACGAGCTGTGTTTAACACAGTCAAATTGCTGTGACCACATATTGACAAACAAACAAGACATCCTATTTCATGTCTCATCAGTAAACCTAGGCTTTATTCTCATTTGAGAGGTCACAGGGAAAGGAAAAAGCTCAGAGGGGTGAAAGCAGTGGACTATGTAAGTTCAGTCCATGCTTGTGTCCAGGTGTCCAGGATCAGCCTCTCCCCTTTACATGTTTCAGAGATACAGAAATGCTAGCATTGACAGAGAAATGAGTGGATAAGCCTGACTCTTAACAGTGCTTTCATTAGTTTTAACATATTCCACTACCTTTAGCTACCACCTTTCACTGGTACCAGAGATAACTAGGCATTTATCCTTTAAATTACAAACTTAATCTAACTTCCAGAGAAGGAGATCTTGTTCCCTTTCATTTGGGATTGGGAAGCAGAATGAATAGGGGTGCAGAACATTCATTTTCATTTTACTCTAGTGAGTAAATACTAGTACTACACAGTCTATACAAAATCAGCTGTAAAGCAGTTGATATAAAAGCAGCATTCTTTTGTCTAGATGAGTATACCTATTAACACAAAAAGTCATTTGATGTATATGTGAAGAATTCCAGTGGTTCTCCTTTTGATGTCAAGTATGAAAGAGCATAGAATTCATTAAGTGGCACATCAAAAGGATGGAAATGCTATCATTAATCTATGTTTTATGACATTCTCCTAACAATGTATTGTAGAAATCTATATTGCTTCAAATAGAAAAGTGTCTGGAAAAATACCTTGAGTGTTAGAAAGACTCCATACTTCTAATTTTTTTCTGCTTCTTAAATTTCCCAAGACCTTTATTTTATACCACACTCATCCTCTTCTCACTGATGTAACTTTAAAATCTGCTCAGCAGAGGCTATGTTAGGGTTGTAAAATGCAAACATGTATCCACTGTACTTAAGTCCTTTGTCTTGGCCACAAATTACTGCATTTGATCTGTTTGACTTTGTTTGTCTCTCACTGAACTGTTGGTGCGGTGAGCATATCCATGAGGCTAATTTCTTCTCATACTCACCCGACTCCTCCTAATGTACTGTGGAATGTGTCTATGTCTGGTGACACCACTCAGATTTATATTGTATTAGAAATTGTTTTTAATCAGCAAGGAGATCCATAGCTGGCAAGGAGGGCAGATCTCCATCCTCACTTGGGATGTAGATTTGGGTCAAGATGTCCCTCACTGATTTTAGAAAGTATCATAGCTGTGAACACTTTGCCTGGCAGGACTAAGCCTGCAGTACTCAGCCAATCATCTGTGCTGCTCATGGAAAGGAAGAAGAGTTATGTGAAGCTTGAACATATTTGGAAAGAGTCTGTCCAAAGAGAAACAAAGGGGAAGGCCAGTGTAGGCACAACAGTACAGAGGGTCGGTGCAAGCTCTGCAATACTCACCTCCCGAGGAGCTACTACAGAAAATCCATGTTAGTACAATGATGGGTCACTCACTTGCTTTGCTAGCTGCATCTTTATGCCAGGTCCTGTGATGGTATGAGCCAGACAAGAAACTGGAGACCTCATTTCCCAGTGAAAACCTGCTGTATCTGGCCACAGATGAATCTAAGCTCCTTTGTAGCATCTGAGCATTGCAGTGCAGCTTATGTGGTTGGATTTTTTTAAATAAAGCCTCTATTAGTTGTCAGGTTGGTCTTAAAAGTTCAAAAACATGCCTACACTTTTCCTATGGTTCAAAATCACTAGTGCAAATTAAAACCCTAAAATGTACTGTGACTAAAATATGAGAAACTTGATGACTAAAATGATGAATAAAATCCCAATAAAGATTTTGATTTTTAATATTTGAGATTGATAGAATTGATTTGACTGTGACTATGTTTTGAAAGTATCTATATAGACAGTTTTCAGCTTCCCTCATTTCACACAAAGTTTGATAAATTTTTGCCTGATGGAGAAATATAATTCAATTCAATGTTGTGCTTTCCTTTCGTATTTGTATTCTCCAAATACGCTGCTGAGCAAGTTTTCTGGCAAGAATATTCACTTAAACAGAAGCTCAAAGTAAATATTGGAGGAAGTTCACATAAGATTCCTTCTTCTCCAGCTCATAAATGAGAATATTAACACTGGAAATATCTTTCTGCAGCACAATATTTATCCAATAACAGTAATGTAACCTACTTATGCTATTAAAACCAATCAATATAGTTGGAAATAAACATGTAGATGTTCGCTATACCAGAGAAGCTACTCTACTGAAAATATTTGCTAACTGTTGAATAAAAGTAAGTACCAAAGAAGAAAATATGCACTGCCAGAGGGGAAGAGGGAGAATTTAAGTTTTCAGTCTGCAGGATTTGTCACAGCAAATTTTGTCATTTAAAATACTCCTGTTTTATCTACTTACAGGGACATGCATCATTCAGTCATGAAGCAAAAGTGATGTCATATGGCTTAACAGGATAATTTGCTTTCCATACTCCCATTATCAAATGCTAAGAATAATCATGCCAATATTTCTGAGCTACCTGTCATAGGAAAAAAATTTACTAAGAAAAATGTTAGTAATTCTGAGTAAAGGATAAATTCAATATTTCTCTACTCTTTTCATAAGCTTTTGAAGAAGAGAAATGCATTTTTCCATGTATGATACCCTTTTGATAGCAGTCATTTACATATACATATACTTACTACAAATCCAGTATTTAGCATACAGGAATTGTGGTATCTGAAAACTCTGCTTAACATCTGTAAATGGAAACCAAACCCTACAGGTGAAAGACCTGGCTGGAGGACACAAAGGTCTTCCCAGGCCTGCATGACCTCCTCCTGATGAGCCTGGGGTTGCTTGACACTAAAGTGTCCTCAAGACAGAGAGAGTCCTCCTTTCTTTCATACCTTCAAGGTTTTACAATGCAGTAAATACTGTTACAACAGATAACAATATAATCTTGCCTCCTACACTGAATTTGCCTCAAACTAGGGTACCATACCATGTTTAAATCTGAAATTGCCTGCATATGCCAATAGAGCAGGTGGCCTTCCTGGTATGACAGGAGAGATGTCTGAATATGAGAGGAAAGCCTTGCATATGAAGGACCAGAGGCTTTTGTGATCAGGGAAAGCAAAATAAAGATAATGGAGATCCTCAAAATTATGAACTTTTCTACGAAATTAAAAGCCATAGCAAAACCTCAAGAATATACTATGAGATCTACATAAAGTTGATCTCTGGGCCAAATGAACAACTATTTTTGGCACTTGGAGGTATTCATTGATCAAGGCATAAATACTAATGAATTTTGCTTTCTTGTTAGGCTGGCAAGCATAGAGTGGCAACTTGCCTGGCATTTGAATATGACAGGGCATATGCAGAGGTGTCTGTCATAGCACTGTTCTCAGGTGTGCATCACGCAGAAAGGCTGTGCCAAGACTGCAATTGAAACACAAATTTTTTATCTATCACAAAAGCATCACAAAACATCTTCTTGGTGTGTTTGATCCACTGCCCTCATGCCTTGCCCTGGACACTGTGGCCAGGACAAAGGATTTTGAGGTGTTCCCCTGGGCTGGGGGCAAGGGGTGAGCAGTCATCCATGGTGGCCCATGGTTATGGAAGCAGCCAAACTCCTTGGAACAAACATCCAGAGAATCACCTTTCTCTAGCAGTCAACAAAGCAGAAAGGCATCAGCAAGTTAGCTTTTGCAAGGACAAAAGTACTTGAGGCTCCCTCTTGGAGGCAGACTCTTGCCTGGGTTCATGTCTTACCAGTTTCTCTAAAACCTACAGTGCTCTGGAAATAGAGACCTTTACTCCTCATGCAGACAAACGATTTAAATTAAACCCTGACATATAGGCCTTTAATGGCAATTTTGCCCTATTAAAGTCAAGCTGAATTGAACCAACATTGTTTTAGTAGAGCAACTGATATTAAATCTCATGCATGCACCTGTATGAACCCACTGCTGCATGTCTGAACCACTGCTCACTTTGGTATGGAACAAATGCAAACTAGCAATTCCCAGGTGCCTTAGACTGTGTCCGAACCTTGCAGCTTGCTCAGCTGTGCTCCTGCTGCAAACCTTCCCAATATGGTTTATTTGCATTCAGAAACCATGATCCAACTAAAGCCTGTTTGAAAGCCTAAAAGGCATGAGAAGGAGGTTCTTTCCCTTAGTATTTACAGGCAGGGAAGGATAAGTTTTAATATCCTCTGCCTGGTCTTCACGTAGGTGAGATTTTGTCTTCCATGACCATAAAATACTCTCAATCTTTATATCTCCCCCATGCAGTAAACAGCACAAACAGTAATATAGCTGTCAATAAAGTGGCTGAAACAAACCAGCACTTTTTTGGGTCTCTCTTTATACAGTGGTAATTAAAAAGAAAACAGCACTTGAGATTCTCAGACTTTTTGGCATTCAGGAAGGAAAGTATCTCTGAACATCCCCCTTTTCTCTCAGGCTTTTCTCCCTTTACTCTGAAGGTCAAGGGTTTAATTTGTATGCTCGTCTCTTTCTTTCACTTTCCAACATATCCCCAATTGAAATTTGACACATATACCCATTAGCTGAATTTATTCTTTTTCCATGCTTCATTAACAATGCGCTTTGCTGTATTATGACACTAATGCTCATCATAAAATGCTCTCCTATGCAATGTGGCTTACAATGGATGGTGATTGATGGTATCAAAGGTAACATGGAATCTAAGAGGTATAACTTTACATGATGAAATTGCAAGCCATGGCAGGAATCTCAGCAGTTAGGGGCAGATCCTGACTTTGCAAGGTCTGTTAGAGGGTGTAAAATGCCAGCCAACTTCTCTGGCACAAGAGCATTAACCCGGCTAAAGCAGAATCTATCCACCCCTGTGTTCCCCTAACCCAAGTCTGTCACAACGAACTTCTGGCTGAACTTGATCTTCATCTATATTATTCACCTGAAATGTTGAATATCATTTTATCAACTAAATTGTGAACAACTGGGTCTTGTAACTAGGAAATGAAACTCAGAATCATAAATGCAAATGAGCTTTTCATTTTAAAGCTGCAATTTCCTTTTCTGATGTACTGTACCACTTGTCCATGGAGTTTTGTCTTTTTTTGGAAAATGATATTTTCCGATAGCATATAAGTTTCACAGGGTTGCCATGGAAACTGGGCCACTCTTTCTCCCTCTTTCTTTCCATCTCCAAGTCTTTCACCTTGAGAGGAAAATGGTTGTCATTTACAGTGCATAATTTTGCAGGTTAAACTTTCTAAGATCACTCTGATAGCGATGAAATACAATCCCAAAGTTCAGGGACAGGGGAAGAGGGAAGAGTGCCCGTGTATTTCTAAAGGTGGCAGCCAAATCCTTCAGTCTTTTACCCTCAGTTTTGCTGCACAGACAACGGGTGCAAGTCTGACACACTGAGTAAATGACTTGGGCTCTCTGCTTTAGAGCATGTTTACATGACATAGCAAACAGGCTCTGGCTTCCCTGCCCTTGCTTCAACAGGAGAAGTGCTGAGCCAGACCTGGTTCAGGGACACATCAGTGGTCTCCAGCAAACCCACACTTGCCCCCAGGAGCCAGGCAGCCTGGCCACAGCCTTGGCCATATCAGAGGCTGCCCTGTGAGAAGGGTGAGAGGTGGATGCTCACCCAGACTGGCCCTGATAGATGGGTAAAACAGAAGCACAGCCGCAGAGAACACAGAAATGCCTTTGTAGCTAGGAAACAAGGGTTGGTTTTACCTTAACGGCAGCCAAGGTTAAAATAAATCCTCCTAAGGGAAGGAGAAAGGAGCCTCAGAGAACAAAGCACTGTTTTGAACAACTTGCTGGTTATTCAGCCCAGCTGAAAGAATGTGCCAGAGGAAATGGGGGATGGAGAGTGTTGGGCTTGTTCTTTTGTCCAGACACACAGACCCTTCACCTTGCCTAAGACTGGTTGTCGTGGTTTAAACCCAGTCAGGTAACTTGTTCACTCACTCCCAGTGAGTGGTGCCGAGCTGACAACAATCGAGGTCCGTGTCCCCCCCCCACCGGAGTTCTCTCCCACTCCCAGAGGAACGGGGAGGAGGATCGAAAGAGTGCAACTCCCACGGGTTGAGACAAGAACAGTCCAGCAACAAATCACCACCGCTACTATCAACTACAACAATGATAAAGGAAAATAACAAGGGAAGAGAATACGATACCACCGGCCAAGAAGACGAGTTCCACCCGGAAGCCCGTGTCCTTCCGGGTAACTCCCAGTCACCCCCCACCCCGGCCATGACGTGCTGTGGTATGGAATACCTCCCTGGCTAGCCCGGGTCAGGCGCCCCATCTCTGCTTCCTCCCGGCTTCCCCTCCTCCCTGGCAGAGCATGAGCCTCACAAAGTCCTTGGTCAGGGTAAACATCACTTAGCAACAACTGAAAACATCGACATCACCAACACTGTTCTCAGGCTGGAAGTCAAAACACAGCACTGCACCAGCTAGCACGAAGGAAAAAAAAAAACAAACATGACTGCTACTGCTGAACCCAGGACACTGGTCCATTTAAGTCTCCATACAGGGGTCAAGTACACCATGAGCTGTATCCTGTGAGAGGCCAGGCGGCAGAACTAAGTGGATGCTCTTGGAGTGGCTGCACTTAAGGGATCAGAAACTAGTGACAGGGTGCCCGGCTACAGGGGCCTTGCAATGGCCATATTACATAGCTACATACGCAAGTCCGGAACATGATGGCCTAAATTCAGGGACAAAATCTCTTCTTAATCTGCCATCCACTTAGTTAGATTGTTTGCCTATAAAATCTGAGAAGTATATATATAAAAATTGTCTATATAGAAAGTGTCTTAAGGAAAACTGGAAAGCAGCATCATGAGAGAAAGACCTGCTGCTTTTATGCCAACCTGAAACAAAAAAATAATGGTTTTAGCCAGAGGAGTTTGAGATGAGTTTGGATAAATTTTGGATAATCATCTGAACCTCTGGATGTGTGCCAGCACCATCTGAGGTTTAGCAGCCACTCACTTTAACCCCTGCAAACCAATTAGCTAATGTGTGTAAATGCTTGAGGAATGATTTGTCAGGAAGAGTCCTTTTAGTAGCACATATTTAGCAGGGAGAAAAATGGATGTTAAAAAGCAGGCTATTTATCAAATGAGTGCTTGAAAGCTAAAAGCAGTAGTAAAAAGTTCATTGATAACTTTTTTTTTTTTTTTTTTGCACTACCAATTTCACCTATGGAAAGCTGTGCAACTTTATATTCTCTGTGTTAGAATATTCAGGTCAATAGAGGGGGGTTCTCAGCTTTTAACAAATAGCACTGTTGGTGTGAAGAGGTTTGAAAAAGGCTTTGTGGGAACACTATGTTGCATTTTTACTTGAAGGAACGCTTGATATGTTTTCCAGCTGTTTCCTACAGATGTTGTACATATGTTTAAAGGTCAGTGTTCTTTTGAGAGCATCCATAGCCCCACTATCATTTAGATAACAAGCAAACATCTCATGCCAGGACGAAGAGTTTTAAATACAAAATGTTACAGGAATAAAAACGTCTAATCAGCAGATGAGGAATGCAAAACAGATAACTGAAGGAAAACCTGCCTTATATTTTGACTGTTATTCCAGCTTTAGAGTGCTGGGACTGGTCCCATGGGAAAAGAGCTTGCAAATGGCACATTAGGAGGTGGAGAAGCTGCACTGCCTCATGGCTCTTGCTCTTCCAGCCACCCTGTCACTAACAGAGTTACCTAAGCACGTTGTCCCGCAGAGGTTGAGTGCCTGGGCCCCATGCAGTCCACTCCAGAAAAACCTATCTATCTGCCTTGTAAGCTACCATGAAATGGAAAATGGTCACTCTCTCAGAAACATAATGAGACTTTAAGGCACCAAATTTTAAGATTGTTATGATATTCAGGGGGAAAAGGGGGAGAATCAGATTGGGACCATTCTTGAATTTCCAAAAAACCCAAAATGCACCAAAGGTGCTTGATTCAGTGCTGGCTTCTTTGAGAGAAAGGAAAAATTACAGGCTGGCTGTAATGTGGTATTTGCCCTCAGAATTAGTACAGACCGTTACAAATAAAAGGCATAGGTTTAATACTGGGATGTTTATCTCTTTTTAATTATGAAATTTATCCTGTAAATGATAGCAATTAGCTTTTAAAACACATAATCCCATAAAACTGAATGGTAAGACTTTCAGATGTTGATGTTTTGGTTAGCAGCAGATAGATAGTGCATAAGACTGGCTTCCAAATGACCTCCAAGAAAACTAATGAGGAAGATTATAGTTTTAGTAATCCCAGATTAACTACTGAAAACAAAATCATAATTCAGAAGTATTTACCTTGGGGTGTTTGGTCTTCATTTACTGGTGCAGCCTAGGTGAATTCGTACCATGAAAGGAAGTGCCCTTTTCTTTGAAACACCATGTCTTCCTCTGTTCTCTGTATCCAGTCACCTATAGATATGGTTAGGAACACCTTGTACAAAAAGGAAAAAGAGCAAGTTATGGTACTTTCATAATAGCCCCTTATCAACCTGGCATTTTATGAGAGTTTTCATAAACCTATTCACTTCAGGTATTTATTCAAATACAGTGCTACATTAGCAAGCTGTTGCAGTACTTAAAGGTATCTCTCAGCTGCATATAAAGGAAGTGCACATAATTACCATTTGTTATTTTATTGTGTTTTTATTACAAGGAAGAAGCACAAACTGTTCTGGGTACTGTTGCAGAATAAAAATTCTTCTCAATATACTGGTGAGTTAGTCAGAAATAATTTAGAATTCCTCTCTCTTGGTGCGACCATTAAGCATTTTGGGGTATGTTTTTCTTTCCTATTGAAAACAGCCGGTTTTCCTTAACAGCTGAAAGCTCATGCTTTTTAGATTAAGGACATTAATTTTTATTCCCCAAACTTGTCAACAGATGCACGGACTTGTCTGACCATCATGTGTAAATTATGTTTATAACCAGGTTTCCACAGGCTCAGGGTGACTTTGGGTTGCTTTGCCTTCCCCTCTCCCACCCATAGGTTCAGGCTGTCTGGGCATCTTTTCACTCATGTTCTGTCAGTCTACTGTATTTCCAATATAACTGGCTTTCTTGAATGTGTTTGTACAGAAGAATATGGCCATCACCTTGGTTAAGACTCCTCATAACTAGCATGATACCAATAAACAAGTTCTGTGTATTGCTCAAGGGAAGCTAATTGACAAGCGTGCTGCATCTGATTTCTGATGCTCCCTCAAACAAGTCTGCGGTCTTGGTTCTTAGACTGTGAATGAAATGACAAAAGACCTGAAGCTTCTAATAGTCATAAAGAAGAGTAGCTAAAGGCAGCCAGCCAAGAGGAGATAGTAAAAAGGACAGTGAATGTCATGCAAATGTCTGTATTTTTGCAATGTATCTCACACAGAGAAAAATTCTTACAGGTTTTAGAACATGGTAATTTAGGGAAAACAGTGTAAAATTTCTTATTGATTTCTGACTTTAAATACATGTTCAAAAAAATAGAGAATTTTCATTGTACAGAGGAAACAATTGATACCTGTGAGTCATCATTTCTCAGTAAAATCAAGTAAAAGAGGAAACGGCTGACTGAATTTGTGGAAAACTGATGTTCTAGTGCAGTATCTGCTACCATTTCTTTGGTATCTGAAGCAAACTTGAGCTTAAAGCTGCCTAAAGAATGAATGGAGGATACTGTTATAGTAGAGCTCCTTTTGTCTGCTACATTGATCCAGAATTAGCATCAGGGGAAAGGAAATTTAGTAGGCTATTCCTTGAGGCCACTTGCAGCCCACATAAATTGGTCTCGTTCATATGAAGCACAATAAATATTGTGATAATTGCCAAAGTTACTGTACTCATTCCTGTTGTTCTTGAATACTAAGCTGCAGCATCCCAAGATGAAAGCATAAATGAAAGGAGATGCTAGCTCTGCTCAAGCTATCAACTCCATGAAGAGGGTGATTAAATTTTCAATGAGAAGGCACTGTCCATTTGCAGTATTACCTTGACTTGCATTTAAAAAGAAAGCAGTCTAGCTGCACAGTTGTAATTCTTGGTGGCTTTCCCTTTAAATGCACTTCTCCGTGGGCACAGCAAGTTAATAAACTATAAAACACAGGTTTAACTACAGGAGAAAACATATAAGTTGGCTATGATTGGGAGGTTTATACACTCAATGTGTTCATTCACAGTGTTGCTCAATTGGTCATACACACGAACACCCCCACATTAATTCAGTCACGTTTGCAGAGTGAGCAATGCCACAGAGATATATGGTTGTGCCCAGCCATGGCTAAACAAAGCCACCTGGTTTATCTTCACTCCCAGTCAAACCCCAATCTGTTCCCAGTTTCAGTCACTGTAAATTGATGCTGGAGGCAACCCTTTTCTTGTCATGTGTATATTTGATCCATAGCAGTAGTACTGTGATCATGACTCTCTATATCTGTAGATGGGGAATATACCCAATGCAATTCAATAAATAACAAAAAATGTTCATTTTTGCTGGGTTTTTAGGATGCTTTTGGAAGTGCCTTGCTTACTCCCTTCGGAAGCATTTTGAACACTGCAAGAAGTGACTATCCTGGCAAGAATATTTCCAAGCCTTAAGGCTCTTGCTAAATACTTAACGTGAGGATAAAGCAACAACTGAAATTATTATTTGACCACCTCTAGCTAGAGTCTAAAGTGTTACAAGCGATTTAGCAGAAGGGTTCCTGTTCTGTTAAGAAACACTTAAAACATTGTAAGCAAGCAACCTTCAGGACTCATCTGAGGACAAGGCAAGGCACAAAAGCTAAGCCACAGCAGCAGGGAGCTGACAAGCCAGGAATGTACATGCTTAAACAAGTTTCACTTATTAAAAGGAAAATGTAAGCTTCTTTTCTCCGACATGTACTGCACAGACAGAGTCCTATGATTACATGGTGTGCCAGTGTATCCTAATCTCCACCAGCCAAAGGAAATAGGTCAGCAGAACAATTAGGATCAAAGTGCTATGTAGCCCCCTCGGTTTTAATTCCTCAGGTGACACCTACAGATTACTTGAGCTTTTGGCACAGAAAATACAGGCTGTCACTGCTGTATAAAGAAAGCTAGATCTGAGATACTCCCCAGCAAAAGTTCAAGCAGTTTGCTGCATTTTATTGACTGTGACATTCTTGACTATTGCTCACAAAAGAAAACAACTTGCTCTGTCTTTTATTACTACCCACAGCCAAGGGCAATGAAATGCGAGGGCATAGTCATGGAGGTGTTTATTTGGTCTTCATCTCAGATAAGTAACAAATGTTTGAATTTTACATGCCTACTTCTAATACTGAAAGGTAATAGCATATACAGTTTCTAATAGACAAGGAGCAAGGCACTGGTTTTTCATGTGTTGAAAACATGATAGTTGAGAAACCACAGGAAGGCACAGGAATGTAAATATAGAGAGATGACATTAAAGCAGCAAATAATGAGAAGAAGAAAGCTAGCAGACAGCGGTAAAACAGATTGTTCAATAGCTAAAGACTAGCTAAGACACGATAATTTGAGTGGGGAAGACTGATGATTGTTTAATTAAAAGTCTCTGCATATGGTAAAAGCTGGTGAGAAAAGGAAAGGGAAAAGGAAGTTTTAAGAGTTCTGCTTAAATGTCTTTCATTTTTGTAATTTTGCTTCATATATATATATAAACCTCATAATTTAAAATGAAAAAAAAACCTTCTAATATGGAAATTATGAATATTGAAGGTCCCTATCTCTAATAACCTTAAGATAAGTTAAAATCCTATATTTACTTGGATCTATCTTCTATTAAGCAAATAACCCAGAAGAAATGTTGATACCTTCTAGACTGCCTTTCATGCTTAAGGGAGAATATTGAATATTTTAGTGACTTTTGTTACACTGAAGGGATTCATGGTTGCTGTCAAATGGATCTTCATATAGAAGCACTGAGTTCATTGAGGTTGATGAGCATACTAGCTGCCTGTCAGTCAGGCTAAAATGAAAAAAAACATTTTGCTCCTGGAATGGATGTGACAGTTTAAACAACAGAAGCTATTCACCAAGGTACAGCTTAACAAGGCCTTTGCAGAGTATGAGTCAGGTTTTGGAGGGTTAGGTACTCCCAATCACGCTAGGAGAACAAAGTCCATTTCTCTTCTCTGAACTGGTTTCTGATTTAGGGGGCTAATAATCATGCTTATAAAAGGTCCAGCTGAGATGTGACTTGTATGTACAGTATTGAGAAGTGGCATGCATCCCTTTCAGGTTGATGACTGTGACTGCAGTAAAGCATTAGTCAGGCCCTGAAGACTGGATCTGCACAGTAAGAGGAAGATAGTTAGGGTTAGCACTAGCCCTATTGATGTATTACTGTTAGAGACAATTTAGAATGTTTTGAAAATACAGAGAAGTAAAGGGGGGCTATGTCTGAAATAATAATGAAATGAAAGGTGTGAGTAGAGAAATCAAGTAGGATAATCAGAGTAAATGGAGATCAACCAGAAACTTCCTTTAGAAGCTGTCACTTCAGGATGTCTTTATACCCCCCGAATACAAAGTGGAGTCGAACAAGTTAATTACCTCTTATGATGTGGATGCAAAACACTACTAATCCTTGCCTATTTGACCTGGCACTTTAGTTTCTCACATTTAAACAGACAATACATAAGAATTGGGTTTTTTTAGTATCACAAAGACCTCAAACTCCTTGGCCATGAAAGGAAAGAGAAATGGTTGCTGCCACCCAAAAAGACTTCCCTACCTTGCAGAATTAGTCCCTCTATTAATTGCTAAGAGACAGAAGGTTGCAGAAGTTAACTACTAATGCTCTCTCAGTCTGTTTAATCAGGAAAGGGTCATATTACAGCAGAAATAAGATGTTCTCATTAAGTCAGTGAATTTCAGACTAAGATTAAATTCTTGATTCAGGTACAGATTTGTCACAGAGGGCAAATCAATTAAAACTTCTGTTACCCACTAGTAAATGGGATAGTTATTTGCCAATTAACCCATGTTTATTTAGCCTGCAGGTTCTTGAGGAGAATGTCTGTGCTTAGCCTGCACACATCTATGATGCTGGAGCCTCAACTCATTTGGGATCAAGCTATAGCAGCACTTCTAGTGTGTTCCAGACAGCAACAGAAAATTTAAGCCAAATAAATGTTCTCAGCTAGTCCTTATTTTATTTATAAGAGCCAAAGAGCAAACTTAAGGCTAATTATGGGAAAAAGCAAGGCTATTGAACATAACCAGAAATAAAGGTAACATTGACTGAAATAAATTGAAATAAAGGTAGCAATGCCTGATGTCGATGCTCTAGATTGTAAGTATAACAGGCAGTACATGAAAAGAACACAAACCAATTAATTTTTAACCTGTTTCCTGTTAAGTTGTCACACTATTTTCTAAATCCAGTTTTCATTATAGAATTAGAGCTGTAAAAGCGTAAAGACAAGATAAAACAAATAAACAGTCCCCACTTTAAGTTCAATAATCTGACATCACTTAAGTAGCAAAAAACCTGGAAATATTTTCAAGAAGGATGTCACAAAACCACTAGGCTTAGTACAGAAGAAAAAATCTTTCACTGCAGATCCAGATTCTGTGTCAAAACCTAAAGAAGGTAACTTCCCCTAATCAAAGTTACAAATTAACCTAATTAATTTTATAATTAACCTTGATAATTGAAAGGAAAAATGGTGACCTTCACTGAGTTTTTTCAGTGTTTATTTTCAGACTATACGCAAATTCATTTTTGCTAATAAGGCCACTACTATCAAATGTTGATGGGATAAAGTAGAAATTAATTAGCACATGCAAATGAAGATTACTTTTATTATACTGTTCCTAATTTACTCTTCCACAGAGCTAGTTTTATATGAAACATTGAGGATATTATGTCTTAGTCATGTACAAACATTAGACTTCTATGAGAAAGCATATTTAAATAAACAAGCTTTCTAAAATAAGATTAATATTTACTTAGACTACATCTTTAAAACAAACTATTCCCTAACTGTTTTGGTGAATGATCCTACTTGGAGTAAATTTTGCAGTACTTAGTCCTTTCAGATTTAGGTCATCTCCCCTCAAACTGACAAGTAAAAAAGCTGCTTTGTTTCATTTCAGATTTAGTAAAATAAAAGGATTTCATTAAATGTGCAGAGCAATGATCTTCTACATCTGCATACAAATCACTGTCTACCACCTTGTAAGGAAAATAGCCTTGAATATGTTCTAAACTGCTTTGTATTCCAGTGTCATCAGCTTGAGCAACTTCCTGGAAAGGCTTTGAAGATCAAGTTTTGTGCTGGAAACCAGGATGGTGTCTTGCATAGGTTGTCTGCTAACTTCTCGGAATGAATGGAGTTATCTCCCTCCCTGTCTCACTGTGGTCTGACACTTTAAAGGGTAGAGGGCAAAGAAAAACTTCTCAGCTGCTCTAGCAAATGCTACCACAGTTATCCATGAACTTGACTAAGAGGTTTGCAGAACATGTCCTCACAATGTTTCGAATCAGCACACGGCAGAGTGCTCCTAAAATGGGCTTGGGGATATTATCTCCCTGAGGAAGGGGCAGGAAAGTAGTGTGCTGCCCCTAACTACATATAACCCATGGAGTTTCTAAAGGATGTTTGAGCTCAGTGGTACTCCCAGATGGGGCTTTGAAGCTCCAACTACCAGCCAGCAGCAAGGTGAGAGGAGACAGTGTTCCATATAATGGTTTAGCCCTGATTTCCTCTCTCCTACAGGCACTGGGCAAGAGAACAGGGGAATGACAGTTTATAGGTGATCAGTCAGAAAAAGGAGTTAGATGTATAAAAAACCTCTGCAACTTGCTCTGACTTGCCTGTATCACAGTAAATGAGGAGAGGCAGTAAACAGGCCCTACTGTGAGACTGGTGCTTTTTAAATTATTATTGAACGCTATCCCTTTCTGAAGTAAAAAAAATCTCTTCTGCTCTTGACACCTTAATAATAAAAATTAAAAATCGTATAGCTCATTTGTCCTTATTCCTTTAAGTAATGTAAAATGGGTGCCTGTATGGACACTCTTTCTTATGCACTGGAATTGATCCTGGAACAGATCAAGAGAAAACTAACAAACAAACAAGCAATATTATTTTGCTTTAGGGACTTACTGGGGCAGAGGTAGGCAGTATGCAACAATGGCCACTAGTATTTTTACATTCTTGTGTCCAAATAAGAATTAAAACAGGCAAAATGCCCTTCATCATGAAACACTCACCTCTCCTGCTCTGTAATTCACAGAGTAGGACAACTGTACTATAAAATAGAGGCTCAGAGGGATTTGTTCAATGCACAGGGAGAACTTGCCCATGATGACATAGAATGTATTTTATCATTATGATGGCCAGCTGGAATAGAGCACCTTAATAGACAGATGTAAACCACAGAGTTTTTACTTTTCCTGAGAGTGTAACTGAACATATTCTATTTTGATTTTTCTTTCACATCCTGTGTACTGATTACAATACCCACACTCAGATTTCTTTACATTTCTTTTTTTTTCCTCCAGTACAAAAGATCACAGACAAAAGCTGTATCACATCTGGTAGTGCTATGTCAAGAGCCTGTGCAATTTCCTTAGTTAGACTGCTCAGGGAATTACCTTGGCTTGTGTTACAGAAATTCAGGATTATCCTCTAGCTTCTTAAAAAAAATACTTTAAAATGATCTACCTACAGCCAACAGCTGGTTCCCAATGTGACTGCCAGTTTCAATGAAGAAGCTCTTTAACAATCTGCAGTATATATTCTGGTATTGCTACATCCAGCTTTCCTGAAACAAATGCAATACTTTTAAGACATATGTCCTTTATTGAAGGCTCATGTAATGAGAAAAATGAAAGTTCAGTGCATTCTACCCCATGCACAACAACTACCTATCCTATGAAGAATCTGGAGACTTGTTCTTTACTTCAATTTACAATATATTTTAGCTCTCCCTCTGTTACCTTTGAAAGAAGCTAAAACTTCATGATGATTATCAGTAGTAGTGAGAAACTTCCCAAGTCACAAAAGCCATCCTTTGAATACTGAATGCCCTGTTCCTTTCAATGACTCCTTTTCAAAATGCTTTGCAAGTCTGCTTACTACAGACACCATCTGATGGACAGCCCAGGATCTAGAGGCAGAACAAAGACTCCTGGCCCTCACACCCATGGCTGGCCAGAAGCCATGTGCTGCCTATCTCCATCCCAGCAGCTCAGCTGGGAAAGAGGCAGAATGACTCTGACTTGAATTTACTCGTCACTTGCCAATTAACAAGAGCCAAAAAGAAGGGGAAGTTCTGAAGCATTTAACTCTGCTTTGCTTTACTTCTACCAGTGTTTTCAGTTTTTATAAATGCATTATTCTCTAAAACAAAATATAGTACTCTGAATAGCTGACTATCAAATTTAGGTATTCTAGAAGTAATTTTCTCTTATTTATGTGATTTGATTTTCTCTCTTATGTGTTATATAAGGACACAGAGCCAAGAGGAGCTCCACATATCCCGCATGTGCAATACTGACCAAAGTTCTGATCCCTCAGGGTTGGAAGGGTGACAAGCAAATGAGGAGGCCTGCTCCCCAGTACCTACCTGACTTGGACCACATGGGCTAGTAGTGCTGCAGAGACCTTCAATTTGAGAGAAGCAGTGTGCAAGTAAAAAGAGCCTTTCTTCCAGATCTGGGTATGGTTGTCCACCTGCCAGCACAGGCATTTATTGTCACTATCTGTCATATAGCGTAGATGTGCCCAGGGACTCACAAGAGCTTTCTGACCCACCGAATGCTGCTCTATTGTCTTTCTTTCCTTTACTTCTTTCCTCAGGCTAAGAGAGAATATTCCATATCTCCCTCAAACTAAGTAACATGAGCTCATAACCCTGCAGAGTCTACCTACTCAGAGCTATTCAGAAGATTGCCCAGTACAAGCAGATCAGAGGCTTCATTTCTTTTTCCTGAAGATAAAGGCACCTGGGACCTGCTTGAGGCAAAAAGTGCCTGGGTCTTGCCTTCTAGAAACATGTTTCAAGAGGATGTTTTTGTGTGATGGTATTTATTTTACTGCCTCAGTCTAGCAAGGAGCTAACTTGGGCAGTTGTGCTTTGCTCTTGTTGACCGGGATTCATAATGTCATTGATTTATGTGATTACAGGGATTATATCTGAGGGTATTCAATTACTTCAGCATTCATCTGAGAGTTTGCTGCAGAACTAGGTATGACTTCTGCATTCCAAATTATGCTATCAATGCCTTAAAATAATGTTACAGAAATTATTTGATCTCACTAGGTAATATACAGTTGAAAATAACTGGGTAAACAGAATTAATGAAAACAGGAAGCCAGTTCTTATAAGTATCACATAAGACTGAGAAGTAAATGTTGAATGTTAAATTTACCACTTAACTGTCCAGTTTTAACTGTATAGAGAAGCATAATATGGAGATCTAACAATACCCCTGTAAAAGAGAAAAAATACAGAAAGACAGAACGCAACTCTCAAAGAGCAGATTTCTATTAAAGACTACCATTTGAGTATTTTCAAAGAATCATTTTTCATTTTCTGAGATAGGAGGTAGGCATCTCATAAACTTTCCCAAGATTTATTTTCAAATAAACCACGGCATTCTTTATAGGAAACCTGATTTTAGTGAATGAAAATTTTTCCAAGCATCTTGAAAACACCAATAAATGTTCCAAATAAACATGCGGGTACATTTTCATGGAAAATATTTAGGTTGTACAAAGTCCAGTCTCTTATAACCAAAAAGTTTTGGGTTTTTTAACCTCATTTGTTTAAGCATGAATTTGAGAAAATTGCTATGAGCTTGAGAAATCATTAGAATTTTATTGCACTTCAGTCAAAGTCAGATTGTGATTTCCTTAATTTGAATGATGGCAAAAAGTAGGTGCACCTTTTAAAGCATATAGGAAGTCAGGAAGATACAAAGACATGTCAAAAATATGAACAAATACCAAAGATGGGAGCAACTGATTATTCTTCTTTCATATTTAGCTGTGGAGTTGAGTACTGTGCTCCTTATATTTAAAGCATAAATTATATTCACCAATTCTCACAAGGCTCTTGTAAAACAACATTTCACTGAAGTCTGGTTACATGTCCTACTGAAGAGTAATAGCAGATCTGCTTACAAACTGTCCAACAGCACAGACATTGAAGTAATAAGCCATAATAGGTGTGTTATGTTATGAACAGAATTGCTTTCTTATTGTCCTATTAATGATCTCAAGCCAGGTCCCCATCTAATTCTTCTAAGAAGATCAGTATTCTTGTGGCAGTGGTATAATATCTCGGTTGCCACATGAATATACCGTTTATATCTTTGCATTTATTTTTATACTAAGAATCACTGTCATGCCTAAGAAACAGAATTATGACCTTTGCAGCCAATACAAGCTATGCTATCTGTATTACACTAGTCTGCAATATGTTTAACTCTGTCGCAAGAGGTTTTTTGTACCCCACTGATAGGTGGTGTTGCTGGCTAGTACTTACTGTAGGAGGGTGCTGTTAATGGGATTACTTGATTCAGTCTCCAAAAGAAATTAAATGCTTAGTGAGCTAATTTCATGTCAATACCAGAATGCTTTTCTATCAACTCTGTTGCTATGTTCACAGGATAAAATGAATAAACATGTGCAATCTATTTGTGCAACTATGTCAAATGTAAAATGTCAAGCTAAGATATGTAGAATGCAGAGCAGAAGGCAAGCAAAATATTTCCAGGGAGCAGTTCAATTTAACATTTTAAAATAAGCATTTGGGTTTTGAAATAAGGGGATGGTTTTGTTAAATTTAATTTTTTGTTTGGTTGGTTTTTGCTTTCCCTATCATAAACCTGTAAGCTACATAGCACAGTTAAAAGTCAAGCAGTTCAATATTACTGGATAAATCCAGCTCTCACATCTTGTACTCTACATCTTCCCTATCTGATTCGGTTCATGTCTCCTGCAATGAGAAAGAAAGAAGCATTCTCCCTGTGCTGTTAGTCACAAAGTGTAAGATGCCACTGACAATTAAACAGGACACTTTGGACATGATTGCATCCTATTTGCAAAAGTCCAATTGCGATGCCTGACACACATCTGAAGGGCAAAAAGCCAGCTCAGCAACTGTAACAAGTCTTCAGTTACCAGCCATTAAGAAAAGGGAATATATGGCAAAGTACTGCTGAATTAATCTTCCAATGATTCTTAGTTCCAGCCCCACACTGTCCAAATAGTCAAATATAAAGATGGGGAAAAGTAAGCAGAAGTTTGCATTCATGTAAATATTTATACCTACCACAACAGGAATGAGGCTGTCAGATACTCTTTCAGTTCTGGTTCTTATTTGTGCAAGTTATTTGCAAGTTCAAATCCACTGTCAGACTTGCTGCTTCCTTTAGAGCTAAGTCTACAGAATCGCACCCAATGTTGACATTGAAATGATACAAAAATAAATTCATCTATTACTATTTCTTAACTATTTAACAAAAAATGTCCAGAATGTTTGCAAATATTTTTGTTTAATAAAATAGCTTGTGAAGTAGGGAAAAACTTGTTGAAGCAGCAGGAGATTTATGGAAGGACATGACAACTTTTAGAAAATGGTCATATCAAGAATCTATTTTTAATAAAAAACCCATGTATCATCTATAGTGGACGTATCTACACAAATATTGATATATCACAGGAACTGACTTGAGGCAAAAAGATATAAATCATCATTTATGGAAAGCCCAAGAAGGAATTACTTCCTGTTATTTGAAATTCATCTCAAGAGCAAAGAATGCCATAAGAAAATTGGACAAGAGCTCCTCTCCTGTACATACACAAATATTAAGTCACTCATTTTTCTCCCTTAACCTGACATTTAGCTTGTTAACATCCATGATGTGGCCCTTCCTTCTCTGTTGGAAAAGGGGAACATGAAGCCAAACAAGGTAATAGTTTAAGTCCCTGATCTGTAGTTCTTGCAGATGTTTCCATTTTCCATCAGTGTTTACATTTACATGAGAAGGAAATGGCCCAGCAACCTCAGCACAGTACTAACAAATCTGAACTCTTCAAACCACTAGTTTTTTCTATTCTCTTACTTTTGTACAAACAGAAGGCTTGGAATAAGTCTCTCCCTTATCTGGAGATTGGGCCCATTTATATGTACAGACATGGTTAGTATACTGGTTAGTACACTAAACATATGCCCCTAGTGA
Organism: Pezoporus wallicus; assembly: GCF_028554395.1. NCBI lineage: Eukaryota > Metazoa > Chordata > Aves > Psittaciformes > Psittacidae > Pezoporus > Pezoporus wallicus. The sequence continues at coordinate 2,855,839 of NW_026640647.1, forward strand.
GAAACAACCCAGGAAAGTCCTGAGAAGTAGAAATTGCCATCCTCAGAAGGCAGCCTTACACCCATGAGCACAAAGTGTGCCCCAGCTTGGTTCTCTCCAAACTGTGTAAGCTTTCACTCAGTGTTACTATGTGCAGAAGTCTAAGGCAGATAGCAACAGGATAGCAAGGTATTTGTGGGTCCATGCAGTAAAAAAAGAAAAGCTGCCCCAAATCTATCATCTCATATAATTTTACACACACTCATATACACCACACATCAACCATAAATCCCTGCATGTGGCCCAATTCTCTTAACGTGCTGTTTAGGAATGGCAGACTTTGCAATACTTGCTGAATTGGTATTTGAAACATGGATTTAAACACCTGAAAAGGTGTTTAGAACAAAATTTAAATTTCTATTTTAATGTAAATGCAATTTTATGATACATTAAGAGACAGCAGTAGTATCTTTAGAAGCAGTATACATGGATAAGTGGCAGGATTTAAATGAGATTACATGCTTATGCAGCTTACAGCAACTACTAAAACTGTAACAAAGGTACAGTCTGCACAGATTATGTTTGGAAAGGTCAGGATCTATATAACATACATAAGCATAGCAGAAAGATCAGAAAAGTCATATTATATCCAATTTTTTCCCAGCTGATGGACAAAATTAGAAGTTGCATATGGAAAAATATGTTAAGGTTGGCATCTTTCTTTACATATGGACACACAGGAACACATACACACCCCTCCAAACCAACATACCGTCTAGCATTAGACAGCACTATTCCTGCAAGGCAGCACATTCCTGCACAACTTTAAAAGGGGGAGAAAATTTCCATCATGTTGCAATCACTGTCCCCTTTTTCCCTTTCACAGCACATGTGCACAGAAGTTCCTGGCTGAAAGCATAATTTTAGCATACATATGAAAGAAAATCCTTCCAGGAATGGTGATTATTGACTTGCGGTTTAAAAGAAAATGGAGAGTAACTGAATCAAGGTTGGAGATCTATTGTGGATCGAAGCCATATCAGACACAACTCACTGCAGGAGGCTGGAGGCTATGCCAGAGCATCAGAAACGTAGGTGAGAATATTTTACTGTGAGCCCTAGCAAAATACATTCTTTTTAGAAGACCTGAAAGTGAATAGGCAGAGAAAGATGTAGAAACCTGACTCACTAAGGCCACAGGCTCAGGAACAGCAGTTTTGTTTCTATTCTCACCCTTTCCTGCTCACAAAGAGCAGGGAACATACCCAATAAGAACTGATAACAGCTCATAAAAAGGAACCCGGAAACTCTCCATTTTGGAGGAATTGTTTCAGGAAACAGGAAGCACTGACTTAAAGGCTTAAAGCTGCCTTTTTCACTTGCAGGCTGGTCTCTCCAATGCCAGCAGGTGATAGGACATTCAGTTCATGCTCTGCACACCCCCTCCATTTCTTCAGGGTCTCCTGGAGCTCCCATGCAGCTCTGAGTCTCTGTAGCTTCTCCCTGTTATCTTGTGGCATCTCAGGCACCTACGGAGCAGTAGATTATAGAATTGTCTTTGGAAGCTGATGATAAGTTGTACTTTTTGAGTTATACAACAGCCGTTTTAGGTAGATGGTGGGGTTTACAGCATTACTTACATCCCCTTTTGGGCTTGTAAAATGTGACTCAAAGAGAAGTACTGTAGGCAAGGAGACTGGCATCCCATAATATTTTTCATCAACACCTTACCAAAACTCCCTGGTATCCATGGCATGATAGAGCAATGCATCCTGAGGTGTTTCAGAGACCTTTTAGGACATTCATCCAGATGAGGCAGGGCCAACACTGCTCCTGTGCGCACTTGATCTGGCTTCCTCCTGCAGGAGACCCTTGCATGCAGGGACCATGCCTGACACACCAGGCTGCAGCAAAGATGCTATTTTCTACTTTGGTAACATGTTTTATGTAATTGTGCCAGAGGCATCTGGAAATACGGTTGTATATTACAAAAAAACATGCCATCACTTTTCTTTTGTTCTTTTGAGACTGAAAAGTGTGAACATTTCACAAAGGAGTGACAGAGCTCTCAGCAGTGCTCCCCATCTCATTACAAAAGCTGATCCTTGTTAAACAGTAACTGAAAGCCTGATAAATAATCAATAGGAAACAAAGTTGTGTCTTAGAAAAGAAGATCGTGCCAAACTAAGTGCTTCTTGATTATTACAAATGCAAGTTACCTAAATTCCTATTTTACTTGCAACCTGCCATTGTACTAGGTCTTAAAACCTGAGCCCAAATCCAAATATCACAGCTTCTGCTACCTCTTTCTTGTAAGTTTGAAGTCGTCATTTTAACAGCAGAACAAGAGAAAGCACCAGAGTTGGCCTTTGCAGGCAAGCAGAATAGATCTGACTACAGCTGGTAGATATTGGCAGAAGTGCTAACAAGAGGCCATCATAGCTCACATCATCCGCTGGGACAGATAAAGCAAACCCACTTGCACAAAAAGGTAGTGGGGAGGTTTAGAGGAGGTTTAACAATGAGAAAAGGATTAAAACCTAAGCAGAAGTGTATTTATATCTATAAAAACAATGCTTATGTGTACATACATGTATGAATGTTCACAACAGCCTATTTAATCACTTTGTCAAAAGCTTTGGGGAGGTCATTTCAGGTCACAGAGCAGAGATTCAGTGAGCACAGAGTAGAGGAGAAAAGCTTGTATGAAAGGGAAACAAAAAAGTCAAGTGAAAAAAAGACATTTTGGGGAGGAATTCAGAAAGGAGCTGGCTAAGATAAGAGAACTAATGCAACCTGACTTCTTTGTTTCTTATTAATGTGGAGCAAAAAGTGTAATGAGGGTATGTGAGAGATTACAACAAACACATCGCTGGGGCATCTACGAGAGAGAGAAAATCCCTGAATAACTTGCCAAGTATATAAGGAAGCTTTAATATAAAAATAGCAATGAGTATCAGCTGTATAGATATTCAGTACCTTTGTTCCCCTACCAAAGAAAAGCCTGTCAAATGAAGGCTGGTATTTCCAATTTCATGTCTGATAGCAGATCTAGCTCAAAATGAGAGCTCAGGTGCTGGGGCACAGCTCACTGTACAGGATTTTGCCAACATTCCCAGCCTTTATTTTAATACCCTGTACTTCTGCTGACTGCTAAACAAAATGAAACCCTATCAAATGGAAAGTTAAAAATGAAACTCAGGTCAGAGCTTCCATTATCAGCAAAGTATTTCAGCAGTTGCTGAATGCCAGAAAGAGTAATCCCTGGGATGCTGGGACACCACTGCTCAGTGCGAAGGGAGGGCAGACAGCTTGTGACACCCAGGGCTTCAGCCCAGCATATTTGGGTTTCCAGAGAGACCCAGGAAAGACAAACCTCTATCCCATGGAAGAGAAAAGTGGCATTGGTGCATAAAAACTTCTGGAGGTTTATTCAGCATCAGTCTCCCCTGGGCTTTCCCAAGGGAGATTTTGGCCTCTAAACTTCCAAATGTTAAACTGTGCCAGCCCATACTCTCAAGGAATTTTCATGGTAGACTGAGAAGATGATGTCATGCAGAGATGTCTCTGCATCCCTGTGGTTTCTTTGCACGAGGCAACCGCTCTGCCAGCCCACCCTGCAGAAGTTTACTTTTCCCTATTATGCTGCCACATCAAAATGCATCCTTTGTGTGGAGCCGCTCCTGCTGCCACTTTACACCAGCAGAAGTCAACAATAAGCTTCTGCTGTGTCCAGCACAACAGAGATGAGCCTTGAAATCACAAGTAATGTGGTGCATTTTCAGAACTTTCACTTTAATATCTTAATATGTTCCCCAGAGCACAAGACAATTTTCAGGCCAAATAGAATTAATAAGGCTGGGTAATGTTTGCATCTTTCCATACTCCCTTTCCCGTAAGAATATGTTTTTGTTCAGCAACCTGAATACTATCAAACCCATTCATGTATACCATATCACTACAACTGAGTTTGGGGTAAAGACTACCAAAGTTGTGTGCTTTGCTTATTATAACTAATACTCCAGCTAGAAAAGAACTTGAGTTGTCTGTTACTGATTTCTTCATTTTGTGCACTTTTTAAACATATATACATGCACCAGCATATTTCACAGGCCTTTTGATGTTTTATTATTGCTGCTTGTGGGTGGTTGGGTTCCAGCTATAGTTTGAAGTGCAAATTTGCCTCTCAGTTTTTCTATATGCAGGTTAAAAATACAGTCATAAAACAGCCCACACACACGTTTTTTTCACTGGATTTCCAAAGCAAAAATATCAAACAAGGTATTTTTCCTCAAACATTTGCATTATTAAAAAAATAATAATAAAAACCCCTCAACAATCAAACACAAAAAACCAGAAACTACCTCTCAAATAAATAAATAATAATAAGCTGTTAAATAAACATAAAGAGCTTCAAGGCCCACTGTCCATATATATTTCTCTGTATCCCTGCAGCATTAGCCGTTCTGTCTGCCCTGTTAAAAATCTCTTGGGAGCAGCAGACATAACAGCAAAAGGAATCACAACGGGCTGGAGATTAACTCGGCGCCTGCAGTTTGCAGCCCACTGTGTGCTTCTGGTGCTTTGCATCTTATTGTGACTATACGGAAATGAGGAGATGGATTCCAAGCAGAGCTTTACTTCTAAAAAATCAAACAAAAAATCATCTATTTATTAAATGAGCATTTCCATCTGACATACCGAAAACAAATATGAAAGTGTTAGCTACGAGTTGTTTTCCTTCTCTACTTGGCATCCTTGCAAAACAGGACAGCATTTTCCCAATTCTGCTGATCCATTGATCAATGGGAGTAACAAACACGGCTGCTGGGAATTTGGCTGTCTGGGGTGTGTTTTAAATCCTATCAGCTGTGCTGCACATGCCAGTGAACAGAGATGGAGGCAGTGTGTTATCTGAGTATTTTGTCTTATACGTCTGAAAAATTTAGGATTGTTTTCTAGCTTTTTCCATGGAATTTAAAAGTAACCCCAGAGCTCTCAGGCGCTAAGTGCTGTCATGAAGACTAGAAAGAGCTAAAGGGAGCTTGCTGACTTTTAAAATTAACACCTTTTTAAAAGGCCAGAAGTTGCATAAGTGTCCTTCCAGAAAACCAAGTATGAGTTGTGACCAGACTATGCCTAGGAGAGATGGAACTGACTTAGCTGGGCTGATGTAGCTCAAAGCAGCCTAATAAGCGTTTGCTGCTCATACAGAGCTGCAGTAGCTGATGAGTTCTGTGCACCAAAGTATAGCAGGGAGACAAGTTTGGTTTGCACAGTCAGATTTTCTTCCTACAATGATCTTGAGGCACTTCACTCTACGTATAGCCCTTTATTACTGCAGTAACCCTGTGAAGAAGTTGAACCTACCATTGAAAGAGTCAGACATTGAGAGAAAGGAACTAAAAAGGAGATTTTATCCCAATTTCTTCTACTTCAAGAATCTCAAGGTGCTGGTTTTTAAGCTTAATGAGAACAGACAGAAGTGTGACTTTCAAGTGTGCATGCTCCTTTTAATGATACCAAGATGATAAGAGCTGAAGCAGTAGCTGCAAACGAGTGGTTATAAGTGACTTGATCCCATATTGTTGATATGCTGTACATTACCCAAAAGGTGGCTGTTCTGCTGCTGCCAAGAATAAGAAAGCTAGGTGCAGTACTGATGACCATAGTGGGAGACTTTTTTAATCCATGCTGTCCAATAGTAATAGGATTCTTATTTCACCAAAATGCTACAATGACAGAAGCAAATTTGATCCGTGAATTGGTCTTTCCTTTATTCCTTTGGATTCATTTTGCTTTATTAATATTCTTAACATTTTCCCTGGAGACAGCCTTCCTTTTCCTTCTTTTCCAGCTTTGTGGCTCCTTTGCTTACCCCTGATTTTCCGTATCCTTTTGTCACTGTTTTGTACCTAATTTACTGACACCATCTCTTTCCCCTTCTCTCCCATCTCTTTCAGCCTGATACAGGCTATGTGTTTTCCACTAGGCTGAACCACGAGAGCGTGTCTTTTCATTTGTGGAAGATAGAAACTATTAAAACCAACATTTCCTTGCTTCACTCTCAGTAACAGCTTAAAGGAGCTGTTACAAGGATTATTTTTCCTCCACTTACTGGAAAACAAAGATAAAACTGTAGCTTTCAAGTAGGTCATTTTATCTTAGAACGTTTACTTGTGAGGTTGCCAGCCAAGATTTGATTTCTCATCTTCTTTTGTTCCAAGGTTACAAACCTTTCAATTCATTTATATTTATAAACAATGTTCCCACTATATTACATGCATGGATTATTAGGAACACCTCCCAGTAGAGTACTGTCAACTTTTTGTACATAATTAATTAAAAGCCTCAAAGCTACCTTTTATCAAACTTTCACAGAGGTTTAGCATATCAGAAATCTCAAAATGAAAGAACTCTATTTAGACCAAAGGGCTATCCAGCTTACCCAAGTAAGGAAATACTCTTTATTTCATGGGATTAAAAAAAGAAGAAGGCTTAAAGTCAAAGTGGAAATCACCTAGGGCAGAATGTGGTTGCACTGATAACAGAATTATATTTCACAGTAAAGGAAGCCAAACCCTGACTCTAATTAACAGTCCAGTTCAGATAAAATAAGTTAAAGGATAGAACTGCTAGCCCAAAACTATGATCTTACCTACAAAAGAATTGAGGCGGGAGTAATAACTGACCCCTAACGGTTAAACTGCTTATAAATCTTCTGGGAGAGGGGAAAAAGACTCAAAATGCAAAGCTTTGCCCATCTGCATGGCTGCTGCTTTTTACAGTAGCTCCTCAAAAGCAAATTGAGCCTTTCAGCATCAAATTCACTTGCAAAACCTTGAATTGGAAGCCAGGTCAATCTCACGCAGGCCCCATGCACGTGGGAGACCACACATCATCATCCTAATTCTGTACTTGTATGTGCAGCATGTGCAAGTAGGTTTGGGATGGCTCTGCAGCACTGGGGGTGATCTGGCTAATAGGAGAAACTCCTTGCATGACTTTAAAAAGCCCTTTTTTATGTGCTTCCTTCCCATACTGATAGATGGGGCTCTAAGAGCTGTCTGCTGAGGGAAGTACCACAATGAGCACAATTTATAAGCAGCTAACATCCCTTTGGTTCAGACCATCACTGGGGCATAACAAATAAATGCAAAACTCTCAACAGCGTGTTGCAATGTTTACCATTTTACTGGCACTTTTGGGTCAGAGCTTGTTGCCTGTAAGAGCATTATTACCATGCATGATTTTTTCTATGAAAGTTAAAATTTTGGGGGGAACTTAAAGACTTATTCCCCTTCTTCCTCTTACTGCAAATTACCCTTGAAACCAAGGCTCTGCTGTAGGCAGCAGTACAATGCACAGGAGAAATACTCCTCATGATTTCACATGTCAGTGGACTGGACCCTTTCACATATCAGGAATATGACCAATGGTTACATTCCCACCTTTCACTTCAACAGTCAGGAAATAATGTGGGCTCTGTGTATGAAACGAGGAAATCTTTGAGCCCCATTGCCAGCTCTTATCACTTTTAACAGCAGATTGAAACCATTTCCCAGGATCAACAACTTTATGTTTTTCAAATGGTATAAAAAGCAGCTTTGCAACTTGGCTATCTGCCAAGGAGTTTTCCCTCTCCTGGTAGGTCACTGCTGGTGCAGCAGCACATTAACTGAACAGACAGTTTCTCTCTAGAGAAAGTCATGTATTTAGTGTCTCAAATGCTAGGTTAGGTGTCAGCTTTAATTTGAAAACTGAGGTGCTGTAATTCAGAAGAAACTCTTGGCAAAGTGTTCATGATTAAAAAAGAGGTCATCTTTTTTACTAAAAGGAGTTACCTTATTTTGCTCTATGCTAGTTATCTTAAATGAGTAACAATTCACCTTATAAATGTAAGAAAGCAAAGGCTAGCAGACTTTCTCTAAAGTTCTCTGTGGTACTAAAAGATAACAAAAGTTAAAGATCCTAGTGATGGAGTAATTGTTCTTATCTGCCCTCTTACTAGTGTCCAGAGCACCATTATACTGTCTATAACAAAGAAAAAATCCCCTTTCCAGATACTGAAACTGGCATTTTTATGTAATAAGGTAGGAATGCAAATATTACACCTTGCAGCATTCTGAATGAGCAATTTACTACAAGAATCGTGAACACAGTGGTGCATTTTATATTGCACTTATTCTAAGATGTCTGTTCATTTCTTCTACAGATATTAGCCAAAGTCCACATGGCTGTTCCTACAGAAATAACTTAGTCATCTCAGAAATTAATCCTTGGTTTCCATCAATGAATCAGCTCACCATATTGTATGCATTCCTATTATACTTATCTGTCCTGGGTTCAGCAGTAGCAGTCATGTTTCTCCTCCTTGGTAGCTGGTGCAGTGCAGTGTTTTGACTTTCGGCCTGGGAACAGAGCTGATAACAATGATATTTTGGTTTGGCCAAGGACTTTGTGAGCCTCATGCTCTGCCAGGGAGGAGGGGAAGCCGGGAGGAAGCAGAGACAGGACACCTGACCCAAACTGACCAAAGAGGTATTCCATACCACAGCACGTCATGCCCGGGATGTAACTGGGAGTTACCCGAGAGGGGTGTGAGACTGCGGGGTTGGAGGAGGTATCAGTTGGTGCTTGATCGGGCTGGGGGGGGGCGAGTTATCAGTTGGCTGGTGGTGAGGTGATGTATTCTCTTCCCTTGTTATTTCCTTTATCATTATTATTATTGGTAGTAACAGTAGTGATTTGTGTTATACCTTAGTTACTAAACTGTTCTTATCTCAACCCGTGGGAGTTGCATTTTTTTCGATTCTCCTCTCCGTCCCTCCGGGAGTAGGGGGAGGGAAAGAAGGGGGGGAGTGAGTGAACGAGTTACCTTGTTAGAGAGGGTGAAGTTTTTACAATAAAAGAATCATATAAAATAGTAAAATGATTATATTTGAGTAATTTATAAATCAATAGTGAGGCTTTGTATATTAGAAGACGTTGTAACTTTGCCAATTTGTATCATAACTAAATGTTACAATGGTAGTCTTGGTAGCAAGAGCTAACATAACTGTATATGGTGAGGGGAGTATGGGTGTATGTATTGTAAAACTCTACCCAAGCAGAACCTAAGTTTAAGATAGCCAAAAAGGGCATACCAGAAACATCCTGGTGAAGATAAAGAGAATGCTAACATCCACAAGACGATTGGGACCTAACCAAGTAGAGAAAAGGTGAAGAGGACAACCTGAGGAAGACTTTTTACTTCATCTGAGGAAGACTCCTTACTTCATCAGGGCGACCACCAGAGGGGGCTGTGCAAGCACAAAGGAGGCTGATGTCGTAATAGACTGATGTAGCAATCCTTGATGCATATGTATTAGTCAATGATGTAATCTGTGTTGAATATGTATTAGTTACAAAATTTTTAGTGTATAAATTGCTAACGCGATGTGACGGGAGTCGGAACCAGATTTGGGTGCGTACCCCTGGTTCCCGGCGCCTCAGTAGAGCACCTCATATAACCATCCCGGTGGTTATGTGTTTGTCTCGACGCTAACAACCTGACTGGGTTTAAACCACGACAATATCTACATCTAAGGTCCTTATTCTGGGCTTCATTTATATTCAGTGGGGATCTAGTAAAGAAGTCTAGAACAGAGGCTACCTTAACATAAAATAGATGTTTACATTTACTCAGATATGTCATACCCTGACTTTTGACAATGAAAACTAGATATCCAGTGGTGATAGAAAGATCCTTGGATAACTGCCTCAGATGTGAACATTTAGAAATACTAAATACCATCACCCTGAGTTCCTGTTACAGCTCTATACACTGTCAAGCGTGGAGCTTTGGATTCTGAAGTTTATAGATTTAAGAAGTAATGGAACATTTTTCCTTTTCTTTGAATAGCTACAAAGGGAAGTTAATGTAAGGTACAACACTAGACAAAATCAGCACCTGTTAGGGACCTGTAGTCTTCAATGAAAAGGGTGAAAATTTTCTCTCTGTGGAAGTAGCAGAAGTCATTTGAAAACGCTTGGACATGGCCAACATCCTTAATCATAAACCACTGAGATCGTATGAACTGCAGTAAAAAGCTCTGGTTGCCACTTCAAGATTTCCAGTTGAAAGCACTTGCTGCCTTTCTTCATCCTGTGTAATATCTTCCAGAAACACTATAAACCTATTTTCTTAAAGACAAAAAAATAAAAAAATAAAAAAAAATAATCATTACCATTAGTGTCTTTCAGGACACCTCCTATAAATAGTTAAAACTGACCTGCTTTACTCAGTTGAATTATTTATTTGGAAAATAATTACTTATGTGTCAGATCCATTACCAGGGAAGTTGTAAATGATACTGAAACCAAAAAAAAATGCTGACTTTTGGAGATCAGTAACCTTAGCTTAGCAGACACTATTTTAATTGTTGTTTCATTGAAGAATCATATAGAAGAAGAATGAAATCTGAATTGTAAACTGTCCTGAGATTTAGGTCAGAAGACCTAACAAAACCTATACATCACAAGAAGAGAAGGATTTCCCATTGCAGATGCTTGTCTGTGTCCATCAAAGTCTTGCAGAAAATCATAGAATCATAGAATATTTAGGGTTGGAAAGGACCTTAAGATCATCTACTTCCAACTCACCTGCAATGGGCAGGAACACCTCACACTAAACCATGTCACCCAAGGCTCTGTCCAACCTGGCCTTGAACACCCCCAGGGATGGATCATTCACAACTTTCCTGGGCAACCCATTCCAGTGCCTCACCACCCTCACAGTAAAGAACTTCTTCCTTATATCCAATCTAAACTTCCCCTGTTTAAGTTTGAACCCATTACCCCTTGTCCTGTCACTACAGTCCCTAATGAAGAGTCCCTCCCCAGCATCCCTATAGGCCCCCTTCAGATACTGGAAGGCTGCTATGAGTTGTCCACGCAGCCTTGTCACCACACAGCTTGGTGTCATCGGCAAACTTGCTGAGGGCGCACTCAATCTCACTGCCCATGTCAGCGACAAAGATGTTGAAGAAGACCGGTCCCAACACCGATCCCTGAGGGACACCACTCGTTACTGGTCTCCAGCTGGACATTGAGCCATTGACCACAACTCTTTGCATGCGGCCATCCAGCCAGTTCTTTATCCACCGAGTGGTCCATCCATCAAATTGATGTCTCTCCAATTTAGAGACAAGGATGTCATGTGGGACAGTGTCGAACGCTTTACACAAGTCCAGGTAGATGACATCAACTGCTCTACCCCTGTCCATCAGTTCTGTAGCCCCAACATAGAAGGCCACCAAATTGGTCAGGCAGGATTTCCCCTTAGTGAAGCCATGCTGGCTGTCACCAAGCACCTTGTTGATTTTCATGTGCCTTAGCATGCCTTCCAGGAGAATCTGCTCCAAGATTTTGCCAGGCACAGAGGTGACACTGACTGGTCTGTAATTCCCTGGGTCATCCATTTTCCCCTTCTTGAAAATAGGGGTTATATTTCCCTTTTTCCAGTCAGCGGGAACTTCACCTGACTGCCATGATTTTTTAAATATGATGGACAGTGTCTTAGCAACTTCATTTGCCAGCTCCTCCAGGACCCATGGATGGATTTCATCATGTCCCATGGATGTTCAGGTGCTTAACATTGTCTCGAACCAGATCCTCTCCTACAGCCGTCCCAAGGTCTTCATTCTCACAGTCCCTGCATCTGCCTTCCAAGACTTGGGTGGTGTCGTTGGAGCACTTGCCAATTTGAAGGCTGAGGCAAAGTCATTAAGAACCTCCAAATCCAGGGTAGCCAGTTCTCTTGATAGCTTCCGGAGGGGGCCCAGCTTGTCCCTAGTCTGTCTTTTATTTGCTACGTACCTATAGAATCCCTTCCTTTTATCTTTCATGTCCCTAGACAAGTTTAACTCTAACTGGGCCTTAGCTTTCCTAACCTGGTCCCTAGCTTCCCGGACAATATCCCTGTATTATTCCCAGGCTGCCTGTCCTTGCTTGCTTTCACCTTTTATAAGCCTCTTTTTTGCCTCTAAGTTTCCTTAGCAGCTTCTTATCCATCCAAGGAGGTCTCCTGGCCCTCCTGTTGCACTTCCTTCTAGTTGGGATGCAACACTCCTGAGCTTGTAGCAGGTGATCCTTGAATATCAACCAACAGTCTTGGGCCCCCCTGCCCTCTAGGGCTCTATCCCATGGAACCTTACTAAGCAGGTTCCTGAAGAGGTCAAAGTCTGCTCTGTTGAAGTCCAGGGTAGTGAGCTTGCTGCACACTCTTCTCACTGTCCTGAGGATCTCAAACTTGACCATCTCATGATTGCTGCATCCAAGGCTGCCCTGGAGCGTCACATTTCCAACCAGACCCTCCCTGTTGGTGAGCACAGGGTCAATCATGACACCTCTCCTTGTTGGCTCCTCTATTACTTGCAGAAGGAAATTGTTTTCCACACAACCAAGGAAGCTCCTGGATTGTTACTGCTGGGCCATATGATCCCTCCAACAGATATCAGGATGGCCTAACCCTTTCAATCATTCATATGTGTGCAAAGTAGACGCCTACCAAGACCAAAACTGAACATGCTTCTATTCATTACAGAAAGGTAAAATTTGGTTATTAAGGTTATTAAACATTCAATTGATTTCCTGGCAGGTTTGCACACATCTGCTTAGTTCTATGAAACATCAACCTTGCCCACCTCTCAGAAGGACCCTGAACTTTTTCACTAAACAGATTGTCGCTGTTAAGCACTTTTAAAACACTCATCTACTGTCACTGAACAGAGGAACATGCAGACCAGGTCAGACCAAAGATGTGTCCAACCCAGTAACCTATCTCCAGGAGCAGTTGAAGGCAGATGGCCAGGGGAGACCTGAAGACTACAGCAGAAAGACTGACACTTCCCCTAACAGTCCCTCGGCTGCCAATCATCCTCAGCCCAGGGACTGCTGTGTGGGGCTCTTTTTTCTTAGTCACATCCATTGGACATCACCTGCCACAATGTGCCCAGTTTGCACCTTGAGCCATGGAAACCTTAAGCTTTTGGTATCACTTTTAGCCCAGACCATTACACAAAGACCAGCCTCTCTGCACAAAAGTTGGCATTAATTGTGTTCTGCCTATGCAGATTTTCCAGTTGTGCCTACTTAAGCATTACGGTCTTTATTTTTAATGCTGTACCACTCTTTCTTGTCATATCCTATTCTATACATAGGATATTTGCACTCACACATTTATGCTTATTATTGTATTGTTTGGTTTCATATTTCAGTGCTTATCACCTATGAGATACTCTATATTCCTGGAATACTAATTCAGAATTGCTATTGGACATGACCAGTTTGTACTACATAAAAATGTTTTGTTCCATGGCGTAAAAGCAGCCCAGGTATTTCTTTTTACCCAGAAAATCAACAGTCACCATCTCAATATTGTTCCTTAAGAGGAACAATCCATAAGATGGAAAATAAGAGTAATATTTTTAGGTACAGACTAAAGGGTTTACATCTGTTACTTAGAAAAGAGCCTGCTATCTGTCCTCACCTGTGCAAGGTTCGTTCCCATGCCTGCCCTGTATCTGTAGTTCATTTTGGCAGATGTAAACATTTAAGGCCAGGTTTTCTGTTATTTCTACCAGAAGCTAACTTTCTAATTTCTGAACGTACAAAGTGTTGCTGTTTTTTCTACCATCTTTCAAGGCTGGCTATATTGTATTTGAAACCTTCTCTACTTCTCATTTACTATATGCTACTTTTGTTTTAATTGCAACCAAAATACCATCTGTGCTGAAATTTGTTACATGAGGTTTTTGCTTTGGGTATCAACTATTTCTATAAAACATCACTTAAAATCAATTAGTCACTTTGGACATAAACTAAACAAACAGTTACATATATCTTCCTATGATTTTTTCCTTTAGCTTTTACGGTAGTTTGAGAAGCACCAGATTTGCCTGACGAATGGTTGCCTATTTAATGGCAACAGATGAAAGCTCTGTAACAGCAGTTGGGAAAAAATACAGCGGGGAAATATATCGCTCTGCTTATCATCACCCTGAATGAGGGAAAATATCCTGAAGCTTAGACTAGTGACTAAGAAGACTCCAATTTCCATCTGTCCATGAGGTTTGTGTCAGCCACAGGGTGATGATGCTCAGTGAGGATCCCATGCCCTTCAGCAAGGTTGTGGTTGGCCCTGGGAAGCACAGATGCAGACCCCAGTGAGGAGAAACTACTGCTGCAGGGGTGGGAAGACAAAATTGCCATCACAGCTGAGCCAAGGAGGAGAATGAATTAGGAAGGTAGCTCAGGATCTGCAGCTGTATTCAGGCAGGAACACAAACTACACAGGCTAGAGACAAGCTTATTTGTTTATTTATTTACATCAAATTAGAGATTGCATTGGGGTGGGAAAATACAAATCCTGTACTTTTTTCTTTCATACTTCATCAGTTAGCTCTTCAGATCACAAACCCTTCAGGGCAGGGATCACTTATTTTCTTGCCTCTACAGAAAGGGCCTTACCTGGCTTTTCAAATAAATGTGGTAGGTAATAGAAAAACCATAAAGGGAGAAGATGATGCTGCTGCCATTTCCAGCAGACCCCAAAACAAAGCTTCCTCCTCTTACATAAATTATACGATAATGATTAACTGCATTTTGCACAAATGAGAGCTAGAAACAGGGCTTCTTGACCTGTTTGGGGTTATACACAATGAATCCGGAAATGCACCTATTAGCTACCTACTTGACTAAATGAGCTTAATCACAGTGCCCCTTGACCCAAAGTTTGTATAGCCTATAGGTCACACACATGCTGTTTTATCTCCTTTCCCTCTGTGTACGTGCAGTTTAGACCTTAGACACAAATTTTTACAGGATTGCAGATCTTAGGGCACATCAGTAAGAAATAAGGCATTTTGAAAGCAAAAGAACAAATCTTGTTATTAGAGTAAACCAGTTTATGTTCACTTTTTAAGTCTTAAAAATTGCAATTGCTTTGCAAAGGCAGAGTCCCAAACAAAGCAAGCTCTGTAGGTCTGCTTTTACTAAATGCCAGACAAAGAAAGATGTAAATTTAAGCAGCTTAGTCTATGTAATAAAATGCAATATAATCTTAAAAGGGTTTGGGGTTGTTTGTTTTTCCCAAAATCCCTAAGACAGAAGCTTTGCTACTGTTGGGAAACAGTTTTACTGAGAACACCTGATTGCCTAGCATGGGTATGAATAGTGGAAGAGCACAGTCATCACAGTAATCCTCTTGCAGGGGTTTCCCAGCACCTTGGAATAAGCTGCTAAGAAGTATGAATGAAAGCAAACTACAGACTCAGCTGGATCCTCCCTGTGACCCAGAAATCCACCCCACATTTGCAGTTTGCCTGCCAGTGTGCCCACAGTGTGCAAGCTGTACACAGCACAGCCAAACTAGTGCAGCATATGTGCTATATATGCCATAGCCTATGCAGAAAACAGTACAAAGTGTACACCTTTCTTTTAGGCATATACACAGATTTGTAACCCAGGACCAAAGTAAATTAGCAGAGATCTCTTGGCATCTGTGATATGATACCAATTTACACACTGAGGCTCTATATTTTAGTTACTTTTTGTTATACACCACATATAAATCAAGACTGAAACTTCTTGCAGACACTCTAAGCTTAGGCTTTCTTTTCAGGCCAATACAATGTTATCTTTTGAAAAATAATTCAATATTAATTCAATAACTAAAAAATAGTTCAGTGCATCTTTTGCATTATAAACCTTACCAAGTGGCATCTACTCACAAAAACAGCACAGGGCAACATGACCACATCTTTGATTTCCTTCTGCTACTGAGCAGCTTGGCTCGCCCCTGTGCTTTTCATTTACAATAGCTTTGATTATACTTTTCTCAATAAAAATAAAGTCTGAATCTGACAGCACAGAACACATTCATTATAAATATGGAAAACTATAAAGAAATAACAATAATAGCATCTCCTGCTTGTATGTGAGAGAGTGAATGAGAACATAACAAATTCACCTACACTATTACCTATCTGAACAAAATCAGATTTTCAGCTCCAGTGACCTTGTGGTTCCAAAGATCATAAATCACAAGACAGAAAAGGCTAAAAGAAAACGCTTTTAGTCGGTTTTGTACATTGCCCCAATACATCCTGCAGTTGTATCTCCTCCATGTTGTTCAATAGTTTACAGAACACAGCTTATGATAAAGTGAGGAAAACACACTTGCTCAACAGCAGTAATGCCTTTTCATTTAAAGATGAGGAACCTACAAAATGGAAGAAAACAGAAAAACTGCAAAAAATACAGACATTATGGATTTGCTATGGAGAATTTGGCATAGTCCAGCATACAGCAAAGTCCTTTTTAATGAAGCTGTGTCTTAAGTTCAGCAGAATGTACTAATATTGACAGGAATATTACAGTAAACTTGATATCAAGAAAAAATCAAGATTTTGATATGTGTAAAAATATATGCTTGGTGAACTAAATTAACAGAAGCATTCCTACTTACAGAATTAGTAATACATCCATTCTTGTTTGCTTTAGTTCATATACACCAAGTTGTACCCCCTCTGGGTACAGACTCCTAAGAGAGGTCCCTGTTCTGTATGGATTCTTAACCCCCCAAATGAATCAAAATCACACTTAGGTTCTTTCTATGCTGTAAAGGCACAGAGACATTACACCACAGCTTTGAAATTTACAGCTCTCTGCTCACAGGTGGTTAGTCCTCTAACTCATGGCATATCACATAGCCATAAACAATACCAACATGAAAAATATATAGACCTGCTATGAACACCAGAGTCTAGATCTCTGCTGCTATTCATGCCTAACTTTTCATGCCATCTTGTTAAGGACTATATGAGTATATAATGTAATTTAGAAGAGCTTTTCTGTTCATAAAGTTATGGCATCTCCAGAGGAGTTAATATTTGTTCTGGGGATCAACAGGCACTATAACTGAAATTAAAGATGACTTTTTCATCTAAGAAATCCTTTCTAAGCCTCATTGACTTAGTGCCCTATGCATGATCTAGAGTTTGAAGCAAAACCAGAGACCACAGAGCCATAGAGTCTGATGACAGAAAAAGACAGTTATTGGAGGGTTTTATTCAATTTGATCATACTTACAGTATATCTGAATTTCACACAATGTTTTAATCAAAGTAAGCTTTCATGAATATCCGCTTCTACCTATTCTACTGGATCTGAGGAGTGAGAAACCTGTAGGCTAGAAAGTGGGACCTAGCTATTAAAGCAATTCTCATTAAGTGATGTAAAATTCAGAGAAATATATTTCAAGAATCACTAAGTTAAAGGAACTAGGACACAGATGCAGTCACCAGGCATATATTAACTTCCCTTGGATAACAACAGTTAACTGCATAAACAAACAGGTTACAAAGAACATAAGTTTGAAGAACCAGATCAAACAGGTGAACATGCTGTACATGATTTGACCACTTAGATATGAGAAGTGCCATGAGCTGTGCACCGAAGTGGAAAGGTATTAGCTCTGTCCCTCTCAGAACATTGTTTCGAGGATGTGTGTTCTGAATGGTAAATCTTGTCAAAGCCTCCAGATCCCTCTTTAGACAAATACCAAACAATTAAAAAATGTGTTTCATTTCACCAAGGAAATTAGATTTAGAGGAAATTCAAAACACAGGGCTACTTCCTAAATTTGCCTCTATGAAACTTCATGTTTCAAAGAATTAATATGCAGTGACAAAAGCTCTATATAAAAATGAGAACAGTATCTCAGGAAGTCTCATTTTCCTCTGGAAAACAGATCAGTATGATATTTTAAGGAGGTTTGCTACCCAGACCACCTCAGACCATGTCAAAAGGAAGCAAGCAAGCAGAAGAGGTAGAATGGAGTCTTCATGACAGTTTAATTGTTGCACATATTTGTTTTGTGGTCCTATTTGCAGTTCAAACCTGAATGACGGCACTAATACTCCTGTGCATTTAGCATGTGTTGTTCAGAAATAGGGTAAATTAGACAAACAGTTCAGAAACGTATTTCTAGAGGAAGATGATGACAGAGCATGATAATGGAAAGCTGCATGCCAGGTCAGGGATAAGTAGTAACTCTCACAAAGGATTTAGAGTCACAGTAACAAAAGTAAGTGACTCCAACATCCCTGACAAACAGCACAGGAAAAACTGGGACATTATTTAGGACATGTGTATTTGGCTTATCTCTAGAAAATATTTTTTATACATAAATATATATCAGAACATATAATTAGACAGGACAGGAATCATCACTAGAAACCTAGCCAACACATTTGGGGGGGGGGGGGGGGGGGGGATTAGTTCTCTGAGAAGTATTAAAATCCCTGACTCATTAAATTAGGGGAAAATACATCATATGAAAGTGAGGATGGTTGGATTTGTTGGGGCCCAAATAACACTTAAAATACAACCACAATCTCTGAATGCCTACCTGAGGATGAAATAAGATATTGAGCTTACAAAAGGCATGCATCTCTCAGTGAAAGTAAATACCACGAGGGCTATTTCACTTCGTGATTTGCTGTTTAATGTTTTAATTCAGGTGGGCTCTGGGGTCTCTGTTGTCACTTCACAACCCTTTACATATGTGCTTAATTTGACACATAGGGCCAAAGATTAGTTCCAGCAAAGTCCTGTGATATCCTTAACTGTAGGATCAAAAAACTCCTACTGACTTCAAGTGTGAAAGATCAGAGACTGAAGGATCAAGCTTTATAGCAAGTAGGGTCAAGCAGAAAGTTTCCAACCCACAATATAAGCACTGTTTTTTATTATCTATCACTGCTCTTCTCTGAAGAACTATTCTCTTTCCAGCATGGCAGTTCCTCTTTTTTCTGAATGGCCAGTACCAGATCACAGCTTTACACTGCAGTTGTTTATAAATGTTCCTTATGATATTCCCTTCACTTTTTTATCAAGCCATTTTTCCAACATGAAACAGACATTTATTGTTCATATTTAAGAGGCAATGAACCTGCAAAAGCAGCCTTCATAAACCCTGGAAAGCTTCTCAACAAGCAAAATGACTAACTGTGATGGACATTTATGAATCACTCCCTATCATTCATCATAATTCCTGAAGTTTCATTAATTCCTAGAGGAAGGCATAAATGTAACCCACATCTTAAAGAGCCAGCATGTTGGCATGCTCTCTAGGCATAAAATAAATATGATGCTCTTTTCCTTACTCAAGAGATACAGGTTTTGCATATGCACACAGAAGAAAAAGCCAGTCTAGCCAGTCCTATAAGCATTAATTTTGTTTTCAGAATGGGCAAATGTTCAGTCCTAATCCTGACCCCACTGAACTCAACAAGTATTTTTCCATCTGAATCTCATGCAGAATTATAATGTATAAGGCCTTTAATCTACCTCTGATTTTGAGCAATCAGGATAAGAGTGTGTCCTGGTTTGATTTGATTTGATTTCTGGAAGAACTGAGGGGCCACCAGTGTCTGGGCCAGTGCTACTAAGGACGCTTTGAGAGGATACCTGAAGCAAAGCAGGGTCTAGCTAAACTGTAATAGTTTGAACGATCACAGAAATGACATATGAATACGAGAATCCATTAAAAAAAGAAGACAAAGTACTGTCTTTTAAAGCTGGCAAGCTGATAAAAAATAAACAGACAAAACAAGCCTTTTCAGTGAAGCCTGGTGCTACAAAAGAATCTGCATTCCTTGCAAATGCTAAAGCAAGCTTGACATCCTGTGGCCAGAGACAGCATGGGAACAACTCATCCCTTCAAAACCTGGGCTTGCTCACTGAGGAGATTATCTTGCTCCCAAGGGCATATATTTTCCTTTGGTGTGTGATAGCCTTATGACAAGTGAGGAAGTATCCTGGAAGAAAGCATACAAATGCACACAATAAATATTTCTGGAAGAGCATGACTAGGAGCTGATTGGTAGTGATTCCATGTGAAAGCTCGGAGGGTAAACATGGGATGGGTGGCCTTTGTAACCCAGAAAGACTGTATGGCCTCTCTGCTCGAAAGAGGGATGCAAATACAAATAGGGGACCAGTGACTGGAAAAGAAATAAAGGAACTAGAGCACAGAAAGCCTCATTTCTCCTGACAGAAACAGCTGCAAGCTGAAATGTAAATATTTCTAAAAAGATCATTTAGTCATGATCATGAGGTCTGTTTAAAAGACCGCTGTTTCTTTTCCCAGCACAGATTTCACAAAAGAAAGAAAAGCTGCCCTTAAAATATCTGTGATAATTGTTATAAAACAATCACATATAGCAATCTCGGCTTGTTGACAGACAAACAATGCACAGCATCAGTCATTGTCAGACTATCCAAACCTACACGTGCACATCATTTGGAGGAGCTCATGTACAGAGAAGATAGTAAGGAGATTAGATAGAGCTTAATATGCAACAATTATTTCTGTTGAAAGAGCAAATGATAACAAAAGGGATATCTCTAGATTTATGATTGTGAGGTAAGACCCAGGAATTCAGCTGCAAAGTACCTTGGGATAAGACTGCACACTTTACAGAAGATTATCTTTGAACAGTCCAGATTGTTGGTGTACTTTTAAAGAGAAGTTAACAGATTTATTGATAGGTTTATTAGGACAGAATGAGTATTTATTACTTTTGTTTTCCTGAACAAAAAAAATTAATAACTTATCCAGCATACATAATATATTCAACCATGGCAAGCTTTCCAGTTAAATGAACAGACTTTGAATCAGGCTACAGAATGGTCACATTAGGTAAAATAACTGATTTCTGCATAACCTTATTCTAATTATTCACTCACTGAGAATTGCTTTCTAGTATCTTTGCTCCGGACAGATATAACCCCCTTACTATTTTGAATGTCAGTGTTTTGACTTTACAAGAAGAAGATGTTTTTATTTTTCAACAACCTTTATTTTAACCTTTTAAAGTCACTATATTTTATTATATGTTAGAATATGCAGCAGAAGATTTAAATGGAGAGACAAATTCCAATCCTGAAGACAAAAAGCTATGAAGCATTTTAAGGATTCAATTACAGCCTCTTCTGATTTTGATTTTTTATTTTTTTTTTTTAGTTAATTTCAGAAAATTCTGGGTTTGTTCACATTCAGCCCAAAGCTAATTCCTAACGGGAAACTTTAACTGTTAGAATGAAAAGTTATTAATGATCTGAAAGAACATGTTGAACTCTACTCCAGCTCATCATAAATAACATGGTTTAACTCTAAACAAAGAACTAATGTAGTTGATAATAATGTACAAGCATGGGTTTTGGATTTAGAGTAGACTTTCCAGGACTTGAAATAAATAAACAAATAATAGTGAATTTCACAGATCTATTGTCAAAGTAATTCCAAGAAAATAACCCCTTTGCCTCTCATAGCCGTTCTTCTAACTATAAACCTCATTTTAGCTGATTTGATTTCACTAGTTTGATTTTGCCTGAAGATCCAAAACCTTCAATGGTAATTTGTTAGACCAAGATCCTGACCGTCTGTTTGACCTGATCTACATTTCATCCAGACTAAAGCAAAATTTACAGTCACTGCTACCAACCAATGCTGACTCAGCAAAAAAGACCCCTAGGATTTTACATGTGTTCAGAAGGTGAATAGGAGAACAGCACAGCTCTTTGTGCTTAGCTTATTAATTGAAAAAGGTGTCATCAACTTAGACACCATGCATTTAATAGGATGTTATTCTACACAAAAGCATGCAATGTGGGATAACTAGAGATAGCAAGTTACTCGAGAGGTAATAACACATTAGTGCAGACAATGCCTGTCTGTTTCTGAGGTTTTTCACTCATATTTTTTAATTATTCTGTATTAGAAACTGATAGTGTACATATCCTTACAGTCCATGTCGGGTGGGTCTTGACCTACTGTCGTGGTTTAAACCCTAGCCAGACAGCCTGTTCACTCACTCCTAGGGAGTGGTGCTGGGCTGACAGCAATCAAGGGCCTCCCCCACCCTGGGGCTCTCCCCTTCCCCGCTCCCGGAGGAACAGGGAGGAGGATCGAAAGAGTGCAACTCCTACGGGTTGAGACAAGAACAGTCCAGCAACCAATGTACAACACAAATCACCACCACTACCACCAACGGCAACAATGATAAGAGAAAATAACAAGGGAAGAGAATACAATACCACCCGCCAAGAAATGAGTCCGACCCAGAAGCCCGTGTCCTTCCAGGTAACTCCCAGTTACCCCCCACCCTGGGCATGACGTGCTGTGGTATGGAATACCTCCTTGGCTAGCCTGGGTCAGGCGCCCCGTCTCTGCTTCCTCCCGGCTTCCCCTCCTCCCTGGCAGAGCATGAGCCTCACAAAGTCCTTGGTCAGGGTAAACATCACTTAGCAACAGTCAAAAACATCGGTTATCACCAACACTGTTCCCAGGCTGGAAGTCAAAACCACAGCACTGCACCAGCTACCACAAAGGAGAAACATGACTGCTACTGCTGATCCCAGGACATTATCCACCCCTTATTCCATACCATTCACGTCATGCTCAAATCCCACATTTTCAATACACCATTGTTCTCCCACATATATACATCTATATACACACAGACCAAGAGAAAGAGATCATTTTCTTAGTGCATGGACCAATCCCTATAATGCTGCTGAGTCCATTCAGTCCACGATGTCAGGTTCCAGCTCTTGTAACAATCTTTCAGGGCAGGAAAGGCTGTGTGCAGTATTGGATCGTTGCTGCTGATGCTGGTCGTTCCTTTACTGTGGAACTCATCCGGTTCTATCAAAGTTCATTCCTGCTGGGATGATGGTTGGAGGGAAGTCAGGGCCAGTCGCTGGTGACCTGAAGACATCTAGTTGATGGGCTATAAAAGTATTACACAGCAGGCAACAGCATACACTTAAGTTCATTGGCTGTTTTCCCCTAAAATCAAATCCCCTTGAGGTATACATCGGACTTCCCCATCTTCCTGCATTACCCACCAAGTATATCCAGGTCCCTGAGCAAAAGCAATCCCACGAGTGGGTTTGCCTTTACCTAAAGCAGGAATTACCCAGACTGTCTTCCCCAGCAAATTCTTCATATGCACCACGGAAACTTTGTCCCCCTCTACAATATGTAAAAGTTCTGACTGGGCTGGGCCAGCCCTGTTGGCAGATCCTCTGGTGTTGACCAACCAGGTGGCCTTTGGTAAGTGTGTATCCCAATGCTTGAAAGTTCCCCCACCCATTGCTCTCAGTGTAGTTTTTAACAGCCCATTGTACCGTTCGATTTTCCCAGAGGCTGGTGCATGGTAGGGGATGTGATATACCCACTCAATGCCGTGCTCTTTGGCCCAAATATCTGTAAGGTTATTCCAGAAATGAGTCCCATTGTCTGACTCAGCTCTCTCTGGGGTGCCATGTCGCCACAAAATCTGTTTCTCAAGGCCCAGGATGGTGTTCCGGGCAGTGGCATGGGGCACAGCGTATGTTTCCAGCCACCCGGTGGTTGCTTCCACCATGGTAAGCACATGGCGCTTGCCTTGGCGGGTTAGTGGCAGTGTGATATAGTCAATCTGCCAGGCCTCCCCATATTTATACTTCAACCATAGTCCTCCACACCAAAGAGTCTTTAACCGCTTGGCTTGTTTAATTGCAGCACATGTTTCACACTCATGAATAACCTGGGCAATAGTGTCCATTGTTAAGTCCACCCCTCGGTCACGGGCCCATCTATATGTTGCATCTCTGCCCTGATGGCCTGAAGTGTCATGGGCCCACTGGGCCAAAAATAATTCACCTTTATGTTGCCAATCTAAGTCCATCTGAGCCACTTCAATCTTAGCCGCTTTATCCACTTGCTGGTTGTTCTGGTGTTCCTCAGTGGCCTGACTCTTGGGTACATGGGCATCTACATGACGTACCTTCACCACCAGGTTCTGCACCCTGGCAGCAATATCTTTCCACAGTGCAGCAGCCCAGATGGGTTTACCTCTGCGTTGCCAGTTGCTCTGCTTCCATTGCTTCAACCACCCCCACAGGGCATTTGCCACCATCCATGAGTCAGTATAGAGATAAAGTACTGGCTACTTTCCTTGTTCAGCAATGTCCAGGGCCAGCTGGATGGCTTTCACCTCAGCAAACAGACTCGATTCACCCTCTCCTTCAGCAGTTTCTGCAACTTGTCGTCCAGGACTCCATACAGCTGCCTTCCATCTCCGATGCTTTCCCACAATACGGCAAGACCCATCAGTAAACAAGGCATACTGCTTTTCGCTTTCTGACAGTTTATTATATGGTGGGGCCTCTTCAGCACACACCACCTCCTCCTCTGGTGACATTCCAAAATTTTTGCCCTCTGGCCAGTCCATGATGACTTCTAGAATGCCTGGACGACTGAGATTTCCTATTTGAGTTCTTTGTGTAATCGGTGCAGCCCATTTACTCCGTGTAGCATCAGTTGCATGATGTGTAGAGGAGACCCTGCCTTTGAACATCCAGCCCAGCACGGGTAACTGGGGTGCCAGGAGGAGCTGTGCTTCAGTGCCAATCACTTCTGAAGCAGCTCGAACCCCTTCACAGGCTGCCAGTATCTCTTTCTCAGTTGGGGTATAGCTGGCCTCAGATCCTTTATATCCCCGACTCCAAAAGCCGAGGGGTCGACCTCGAGTCTCCCCTGGAGCTTTCTGCCAGAGGCTCCAGGTAGGACCGTTCTCCCCAGCTGCAGTGTACAGCACATTTTTTACGTCTGGCCCGGTCTGGACAGGTCCAACGGCTACTGCATGAACTATCTCATGTTTAATTTGCTCAAAGGCTTCTTGTTGCTCAGGGCCCCATTTAAAATCGTTCTTCTTCCGGGTCACATGATAGAGAGGGCTTACAATCGAACTGTAATTTGGGATGTGCATTCTCCAGAACCCCACTGCACCCAAGAAAGCTTGCGTTTCTTTCTTATTAGTTGGTGGAGACATTGCTATTATCTTGTTGATCACATCTGTGGGGATCTGTCTACGTCCATCTTGCCATTTTATTCCCAAAAATTGAATCTCCTGTGCAGGTCCCTTGACCTTACTCCGTTTTATGGCAAAACCGGCTTTCAGCAGGATTTGGATGATTTTCCTCCCTTTCTCAAAGACTTCTTCCGCTGTATCGCCCCACACAATAATGTCATCAATGTATTGCAGGTGTTCTGGAGCTTGTCCCTGTTCCAGTGCAGTCTGGATCAGTCCATGGCAAATGGTAGGGCTGTGTTTCCACCCCTGGGGCAGTCGGTTCCAAGTGAACTGGGCACCCCTCCAAGTAAAAGCAAAGTGTGGCCTGCACTCTGCTGCCAAAGGAATTGAGAAAAATGCATTGGCAATATCAATCGTGGCATACCACTTGGCTGCCTTTGACTCTAGTTCATACTGAAGTTCTAGCATGTCCGGTATGGCAGCACTCGATGGTGGTGTGACTTCATTCAGGCCACAATAGCCTACTGTTAGTCTCCATTCTCCATCAGACTTTCGCACTGGCCATATGGGGCTATTGAAGGACGAGTGGGTCCTGCTGATCACCCCCTGACCCTCCAGTCTACGGATCAGCTGATGGATGGGAATCAGGGAGTCTCGGTTGGTGCGATATTGCCGCCGGTGCACTGTTGTGGTTGCAATTGGCACTTGTTGTTCTTCAACTTTCAGCAACCCCACAGCAGAGGGATCTTCTGAGAGACCAGGCAAGGTGGACAGCTGCTCAATTTCCTCAGTCTCCAAAGCAGCAATACCAAAAGCCCACCGGTACCCTTTTGGGTCTTTGAAGTACCCTCTCTTGAGGTAGTCTATGTCGAGGATGCATGGAGCCTCTGGACCAGTCACAATAGGGTGCTTTTGCCATTCCCTCCCAGTCAGGCTGATTTCAGCCTCCAGCACAGTCAACTCTTGGGATCCTCCTGTCACTCCAGAAATATAGATGGGTTCCACCCCTAGACAGCTAGATGGCATCAGGGTACACTGTGCACCGGTATCTACTAGAGCCTTATACTTCTGTGGGACTGATGTGCCAGGCCATCTGATCCACACAGTCCAGTAAATCCGATTGTCCCCTATCTCCACCTGGCTGGAGGCAGGGTCCCTCTAATGGTCATCACAGCGTTGGACACTTAAGTCGTGGTGAAAGGGATTATTCTTCGTTATCACAGGAGCTGGAGTAAAATCAGCTCTTCCACTCCATCTGGGAAACTGCTCACAGAGACTGAAGCCGTAGCTCTCATGGGACGATCAGTCTTGGCCCTTGCTCCCCTCTTCAATTCACTCACCCGTTCCTCCAAAGCCGAAGTAGGTTTTCTATCCCACTTTGTCATGTCTTCTCCGTGATCCAGCAGGTAAAACCATAGGGTAGCCCGTGGCGTATACCTCCTGTATCTCCTCTCTCAAACAATAGGACACCTTTTGTTAATAGCTGAGACATGTGTTGGTACATGTGAGGAGCTGGATAAATCAGATAGATCGTCCCTCAATTGTTTAAGGTCCTGGGACAGTTTTTCCACAGCTGAGATGATGGAAGGGGTGAGATTGTCTTTGAACTCTCGGAGTTTATGAACCATTTCATCCACTGTTAGTGGTACTATGTCGTTCCAGGTTACTGTTGCCAATGAAAGGGCATATTATGACGGTGCAGTCCGTGTAAGTTTTCGCCCTATGTGTCGTGTACATTCAACTTCATCTGGATCTGTGGGTGTATCCCCGTTATTCGGCTTGATGTGATAGATAATCTCTAAGATGGCTGATTCCCTCAGAGACTGGATGCCTTTGTCTATAGTAGTCCACTTGGCCGAACGACTCATAACATCATCCTTGTACGGAAACCTTTCTTTCACAGCTGCCAAGAGACGCCTCCAAAGACTGAGGGGCTTTTTCTCTCTTGCAATTGCTTTGTCAATTCCCCCTTCTCTAGCAAGTGATCCCAGCTGCTTGGCTTCTGTACCTTCTAGTTCATGACCATCGGCCCCATTGTCCCAGCATCGGAGTAACCAGGTGATAATGGGCTCCCCTGGTTGACAGGTAAAATCTTTTCGCCTATTCCATAGCTCGGTTGAGGTCCGAGGTCGAGAAGTTACCTCTTCTTCTTCTTCTTCGTCATGTGATGATGACTCCTGATCAGATGCTAGACCGGGTGGTGAATTCATTGTTTCTTCATCTTGCTTCACCCTTCTTGCCTCCTTTTTGCTTTTTTTCTTGCGTACAGGGGCAACCAATATTGGTACGAATTGGTCTTCTGGTTTGGCTGCAGTGATTATCACTGTGGTTTGAGTAGCAACTGTACTTGTTGCTGGGGGTGGTGCAGCTTCTGTGCTTGGAGCTGGGGTAACTGCGCTGTCTGTTGCAGTCGAAGTTTGAGCAGCTGCTGTACTTGCCACTGGGGTAGCTGCGCAGTTCATTGCAGCCAAAGTTTGAGTAGCGACTGTACTTGTCGCTGGGGGTGGTGAAGCTGCTGTGCTTGGAGCTGGAGTAGCTGTGCTGACTGCTGCTTTGCCCTCAGATCCGCCGACATTCTTTTCCTATTGAAGGTGCTGGATAGTGTTGAACAAGGCCCTGTAAGCATAGGCCAAGCCCCAGCACGTTGCCATGATTTGTCCATCTCTGGTATGGCCAGAATGAGCACACACCTCATTTAAGTGTTTTACTAATTCGTCTGGATTTTGCAGTTGTTCGGTAGTGAAATTCCAAAGTACTGGAGGGGCCCACTGACCTAGATACTTGCCCATACTATCCCACACACCCTGCCACTCATGGCTGTCCAGCCTCTGGGAAAATCTCTTGGTCCTCCTACATTGTCGTTTGACCCCAGACAAGACCCAAACCTGACTCTGCTCAACTCTTGAAATCAGTCATGGGCAAAACACACTCTGTATGCGTGTTAGCATGGTGATTCCCATCATGATCAGCAAACAAGTCTCAACAGCATTAAAAGGCCATTCAAAAACTTCAAAACTCTCAAATGCAAATGGTCTGGGGGGAGGACTTGGAGGGTAAAAGGGTGTGTCCTTCACAGGTTGAGCACCTGAGAAGGAGAAAAAAGATGTGTAATTGTTAAGGACTTCTATTACATACCTCCCAAAGTATAAAGGTGGTGACCACACTGGGAACATAAGTCAGATCAGTTTCATGATCAATGATTCTATTGTATTACAAGTCATTACCATAAAGTACAATGAGACAAAAACCTTAGCCCAAGCCCCACACTTGAAAAACACTAATACAGCAAATACCGGACGGAAGTAAGATATACAATATACTGAAACTGTGAGATCAAGAGAAACTGCTCTGAGAGCCAATAAATCAGCATGGTGACGAATGACTATTAATCCAGTCAGATCTGTTCTTATCTCAACCCCTCGAGCCCCACGTTGGGCACCAAAAGAACTGTCGTGGTTTAAACCCAGTCAGGCAACTTGTTCACTCACTCCCAGTGAGTGGTGCCGGGCTGACAGCAATCAAGGGCAGTCCCCCCCCCCCCCCCCCCCCCCCCCCGGAGCTCTCGACTTCCCCACTCCCAGAGGAACGGGGAGGAGGATCGAAAGAGTGCAACTCCTATGGGTTGAGACAAGAACAGTCCAGCAACCAATGTACAACACAAATCACCACCGCTCCTACCAACTACAACAATGATAAGGGAAAATAACAAGGGAAGAGAATACAGTACCACCCGCCAAGAAACGAGTCCCACCCAGAAGCCCGTGTCCTTCCGGGTAACTCCCAGTTACCCCCCACCCTGGGCATGATGTGCTGTGGTATGGAATACCTCCTTGGCTAGCCTGGGTCAGGCACCCTGTCTTTGCTTCCTCCCGGCTTCCCCTCCTCCCTGGCAGAGCATGAGCCTCACAAAGTCCTTGGTCAGGGTAAACATCACTTAGCAACAACCGAAACATGACTGCTACTGCTGAACCCAGGACACCTACCTAGCAATACCCACTCACAGACCCTTCAGCCTGTGGAACTGGGAACTATTTAAACCCTACTTAGTCAAAGTAGAGCTTCAGCTGTTCAGATGAATAAGCAGACCACTGTCAAGGGCTGGGATTTCTTTAGCACGTGTGCAAACACGCAGGTCTTCACTTTACAAAGGTAGTTGGTGGTAATTATAATCAGAGTGGAGATGTGTCACTCCAAATTTGCGAGCTGTTATTCATCAATACTTACACTAGGAAACATTAGATTATTCTGCAAGATGCTGAATGTTCCTGTTGATTGAAGCTACTTAAGGATGTCAAATCAAGGCTTTTCTCTATGCTGTACCACACCTGTTCAATTTCTATCTCATTGTTATCACAACTGCAACAGAAATAAGCACTTCCTGTACAAAAGGCCCCAATAACACTTCCAAAGATGAGAATATGATTTGCAAACTAGGCTGATTTGTGGAGTAAAAAACTCAAGGGTACTTACATATAATTTTCAAACATAATTATAGGCACCTTAGGACTAAACTTTTAATGGCATGTAGGCAAAATTGTAGGCAAAATGATATCTTTAAGCAGCCTGGCATCAAGCACACATTCTTTAAACATCTGACCATAAAAGCCACATTTTCAGAAAGAACATAATCCTGTAGCATGCCAAAGTCATTTCTGCTCTCATGACATTAAGATTCCCTCAAAAATACTACCCCAGCCTTCCATACTGGGCATTTATAGGTCGCTGACATTGGCATTTTTACCTTTGTAGAACGTGCCAGAGAACTCATGCCCTAGAAGATGCCGTTTTCATCCCAGGCATTCAGGACAAAAGCTGTATGAGCAGCAATTATTGGGCAATTCAGCTGGCAAAATTAGGTGTGAGGGAATTGGGATGGACTGAAGGGTCTGTTTTGAAGAGCCATCCCCTTGCAACTCAGATGTTTATGGCTTATGCATCTTCCATAGGTGTACAAAATATTTTCAAGGCATAATCCGGATTGGCCTGCTTTATTGAGTCCTGGCATTATCTGTGCATGGAGCATGCTGTTTAGAATTGTCTAGCTTATGAGACTGCACCTGCTCCCTGGGTGGATGACTAAAGTTTTATAATTAAATTGGTGATTACATGCAGTATATACAGCAAATACCTCTCCAGATGCATATGAAGTCTGCATATATTTATGCAATAAAAACACAACACTGGGGCAGGGGGTGAGGAGGAATTCAATAAATGCTTAAGTACAATGAAAAAACAGGAGTGAGGATAAACAGAACCATTGCTGTACTAGTAGATATTTTCCAGCAGGTGGAATCTTGCTATTATATGATATGCAAAATACAGCAGGAATTGTTTCATGCTCTGACATCTGGGCTTTATCAGCATGACCTCTAATACCATGCTGGACATAACTTCAGTGCAGACTCAAAAGGAATTAGGAGCATGACTTACTGCAGAAAATAGGAGTAATATTTGTTGGCTTATAGAATCAGAGTGAAGGGTGATTTACCTGCAGATTCAAAATACCAGCAGTGAAATCTCCATGTATTTAGAGTTGGCCTATTTAGCTATTTAACTGATGGGTGGTGATTAATGTAGATATAAAATACTGAAACAGCTTTTTCTTAGACCACAAAGTTGATAGTGTTTATGTTTCAGGTTTTGGTTATTTTCTGAATTAGAAGAGTTTCTAGAAACTGAAGAACATGAATGGGAATGCTGAAATACAGCAGTTTTCAAAGATTTCATAATAGTCATGGTGAGAATAAAGTTGTTTTAAGCTTCTATTCGCAGTAATAACAAGGGACAAATGTTTTGATTTGCTATTTGCCATGTTTTGGACAAGTAAATAACAGATTCAAGTGCAGATTCAAGGAGGGAGAAGCAATCCTTGGTCCCTAAAGGACTTATAGTAATGGACAATAAGGATCATGGCATCATCTTCATCTATGATAAGTTACAAGATCCACTGCTACTAAAGCAAAGCTACTATGCTGACTGAATGAAACTCTCGCAACCTCTGCCCAAGAATGACTAAACTCACAACTGAAAAACATGGAAAGCCAGTTTATGGGCTGGCTTTCCCTATATGCACAAGCAAACACACTGTTTAGGGCAGACTATGCAGACAAAGGTTCTTCACACCATTTAAAATACTGCCTATCTACTTTTCTAGAAAGATTAAGAGGTAGCAGGAGATGGATTGACAGGCTCTGACCCCAGAGGAGCAGACAAAATAGTAGTGCTCAGCTAAGATAAAGTAAGGGCCAGCATCTTGCAATGTTGGAGGTACACACATACAGGTTCGTGCTGCTGGTTAGCACCAGCAATTAGATCTCATTGCAGGGAACAGAACATTTAACTGTTCTTTAAGATCAAACCACTGAAAAGGGTTTGTTGTATGTGATAAAAAATCCTAAGATCATGTACTGTCTCGTATTACAGCCAAAGTCTCAGTAAGATGATGTAACACTGGACTTGAACTGAAAATGAGACTCCATGAAATATGCAGAGCTTTACATTGCATTTTGTTTCTGTTGCCATCTCTTCCCTCTCCTATGAAACCATTCTGCTCCATTTGTGGTGATGTGAAATACAGAGATTTCATGTTTAGTACACAGCCGCTTCACCTTGGCATGGCATTATGCATAGCAGCTGAGGGCTAAGCACCGCTGACACTCCCCCAATCTGTCCAGGACCCTGATGCAGCTGGAGTCTTGGCAGGTCGGCACTTTTACGGGCACTGCAAGATACAAGTTTCAATCTGCTTGTTCTAACTCAAATGTTAATGTTTTCCCCCATGCTTTTCAATCATAAATAATTACCCATGAAAAGACAATGAGTTAGGTATCAGACTTCTCTCACCTTTGTACAGTGATTTAAAATTGCTTTTACATAGTCTTGGTTTTCTGCTCCATCTTCTCCTGCTCTTCCAATTGCTGCTTGGCAACACGGATTACTGTGCAAAATATGAGCTCCCAAAGATTGCTCATTTCAATAAAATTTTAACCAGAGGCAAGCATGTAGTGTAAATGAAATGCAGTATTTCAATAGAATAACTGTGATTTCAGTTTGGTTTTTCAGTATGGCTGAAAGATTTGACCTTGATGAGACAGCATGGCTTCTGTTCAAGTGGACCAAACAAGGCATATTGAAGAATGTGCAAAATGAAAGACTTGGTCTGGGGACTGTCATAACATCTCCATTGTGAAAGGATTCTCTTCATTGTTTACCTTACACACTTGCTCATAAAAACCAACTAGTCCTCTGGAATGTATGAGCTAATTCACACCTTTTAATACAAAACATAAAGAGGACATTAGTTAATAGCTAAAAATTAGGAGAAATAAACAGCTTCCCTGCATACATATGGCAATTTAATATGGCCTGGGGCAATTTCCAGCACCATTTAAAAATGCAAAATGAATTAGTTTCACAGCATCCTGACTAGTCCTTCTTTGATGCAAGCTTTTTCCTGATAAATCAGTTTTTCACTCCACCTAATGAACGTCTTTTCCAGAAAAATCATGTTTTTCCACTGGCACTTTTTTTCATTATATGACTTGGCTGGTATTATTTGGTAGGCTGATGCCAACCTCATGAAGTTTAACCATGCCAAGTGCAAGGTCCTACACCTGGGTTGGAGCAATCCCAGACACAGCTACAGGTTGGGCAGAGAAGAGATTCAGAGCAGCCTTGCAGAGAAGGACTTGGGGGTGCTGGTTGATGAGAAAATGAACATGGGCTGGCAGTGTGCACCTGCAGCCCAGAAAGCCAACCGTATCCCGGGCTGCATCAAAAGGAGCGTGACCAGCAGGTCGAAGGAGGTGATGCTGCCCCTCTACTCTGCTCTCGTGAGACCTCACCTGGAGTATTGTGTAGAGTTCTGGTGTTCTCAACATAAAAAGGACTTGGAATTGTTGGAACAAGTCCAGAGGAGGGCCACGAGGATGATCAGGGGACTGGAGCACCTCCTGTATGAAGATACGCTGAGAAAGTTGGGGCTGTTCAGCCTGGAGAAGGGAAGGGTGTGTGGAGACCTCATAGCAGCCTTTCAGTATCTGAAGGGGGCCTATAGGAATGCTGGGGAGGGACTCTTCATTAGGGACTCTTCAGTAGTGACAGGACAAGGGGTAACGGGTTAAAACTTAAAACTAAACTTCCCCCCCCAAAACTTAAAGGGGAAGTTTAGGTTGGATATAAGGAGGAAATTCTTTTCCTGTTAGGGTGGTGAGGCACTGGAATAGGTTTCCCAGGGAGGTTGTGAATGCTCCATCCCTGGCAGTAATGAAGACCAGGCTGGACGAGGCCTTGGGTGATATGGTTTAGCATGAGGTGTCCCTGCCCATGGCAGGGGGGTTGGAACTAGATGATCTTAAGGTCCTTTCCAACCCTAACGATTCTATGATTCTATGATTCTAAAAAATAACCAGGGTTCAAATGGGACAAAAGAGCTGAGAGGCATTTCTCTTAGATTTTTACTTTTTCGCTCCATATATTCTCCTGTACTGAACTCATTCCCCATTTTATTTTCCACAGACTTTATTATCCACATTCTCAAAATATCCTGTTTTTATATCTCCCTTCTAAATTTTTTGATTGTTGCCCTGGGGTTTACAGTACAGTGTGTGCTATCTGGATTCCAAATAGGTGAATTGTATTCTCCAGGTTAGTTGGAGTTATGAAAGTGTTTCTAGCAGAGGCTCTCTCTCCCTCTCTCTCCTCTTTCTCTTTTTATTAATCTTTGATAACCTTCTTTTTGATCTGCACACTACACCCTTCTAATTTACGGATGCTTTTAAAACTCAGGCGTAGGATTACTTCATTTGATTCATGGAAGGCCATGAGCAGTTCAAATTAACCTTTTGGTTCCTTAGGGAAGTAAAAAAAATCACTTTGGGGATTTGTTTCACCTGTTGAGAAGGAAGCTGTCTCTTCTTATTTATTGAGATTGCCTCAGTACCATGGAGATGACTCATACATACTCTGCAGGGCTTAGATGGCACTGTAAATTCACTGCTGGACACCATGGACCTGATCCAGAGCAAACTGAGGACAAAAAAAAATCATCCCCATTGACTCCAATACTGAACCTACATTATACTGAATGCACTTTGTTCCCACAGAAATTAATGGAAGATGGTGTTTAGTATATCAAAGAACCATCTAAAGGTGACACCATATTGTTTTATCTACTAAAAAACAACAGCATGAAGTGACATCATCATACCACTGACAATTGCATCCTCTGACCTTTCCATATCTGTTTACCATCATTTTTTTAAGATGTCCCAAGAGAGATGTGGTCAGTGTCCAATGCATGTGTTAAGCCCTGCTTTTCTACCAGCCCACCAAGGGGGCACAATATTTGCAGATACCTCAGTGAAATGAGAAGAATAACCCCCTAATGGAAAAAGGCATAGAGGCCACTTGATAGAAAAGGTCACCCAGGATGTCAGGTAAAGGTCTAAAGACACTCAATTTGAGGCTTCTAGGAGCTCAAGGCTTTACTTTACTTTGTCAGGGTCTCAGAAAACAGCCAAGGAAAGCATTTACATAAATACCACCAAAATGCTGAAAGAGTTTGCCCATGAGCAAAACAAATATAATGACTCCCTTTCCTGATGCATACATCAGAACTGGAGTGCAAACACTTCCAAACACTGGATGTGGTTACTGTGTTTGAGAAACAGCTAGATAAGAGGTTTTTCATCCTTGTCTCTGGCCATCAGACAAGAAGCATCACACCATAATGCTGAGAAAATAAATCAAGGCAAGGGGTGAAAGAAGAGCAAACACTGAATTCTGTTTCTGCTTTTCTAAGCATTTTACAAACAAGAACTTGGCAATTAGAGAACGAACCCAGAAACCGGGTTAGTATCAGATTAACTATTCATTCTGCCAAGTTTCTCCGCTGTCATCTGCAGTATTGAGAGGCAAAACTGATTCTTTAAAACTGGTCCACAGCCCTGGCCTAATTGCTTGACTGCCAACTATTTTACATAACTACTGTAATAAGCAGCACATTGTATTTTTCAGATCCTGTTAGTGTGTATACCCTTTACAAGCCTGCAAGAAAAGCCTTGAACCTAGGAAGGCAACAGTACTTTGTGGAGGTTTAATACAATGCCACATTGTGCATACCCAGCAGGACAGAACAGGGCAGTAGCAGAGGGCCTTTCTATTAGAGCCTTTCTGCTCACACCATCCATTTTCTACCTCCAATAGTACAGGTTGCCACTATATAAGAAAAAAAAAATCCAGAAAGCATGATAAATGTCAGGATGAATGTTGTCTTTTCATCTTCACAGAAGCTGCTTCCTGGCATTAAATTTGAGCATTACACCCTGCATGGCTTATCCTACTTCCTTGCTTTAGCCTATCTCCCTCTCTGCCTCTTAATGAATCAGGACTCAATAAAACCTGGCTTGGTCCATTATGCTTGCTCACTTGTAGCTACTGGTAATACATAAAGCATATCTTCACCTAGGGTTTATTATGTTAAGTCATGGTGCAGATTAGTAGTTCATATAAGACTACATATGATATTTCAGTTATCTCATTTGACCACCATTTTTGTGCTCTTGATCACACAATGTGAGGGTGTTTTGCATCAGGAGGTGCTGGTCTGATACAATTGCAGTAAGAAAGCCACTCAGGCTTTGTTAAGTTCAATTCACAGGGCTATTTATTAGTGCTAACATTGTAAGAAGAGATAATCTTGCATCCCTTTAGATAGTGGGAACCCCAACTGGTGTAACATCACAAAGAGCCTCTGATCTACGTGCAGCACACCATGCAGACCGTGTCCATAGAGCAGATTCTCCCCTTTCACTCATTTAACTTATTATATGATTTTCTTACAAGGAAACAACTCTATTCATTATTTCCACTGTCAAAAAGAATGCTCACATGATGACTTCTTGCTGCACAAAGGCAAAGGCAAGACCATGCAGGTGTGGCAACCACAGTGCCAAGTGGGACCTGCCACAGACTCCCTTGTTACAGTGAGTTGGCTGGATTTATCTTGCAGCCAAGAGATTTGTGCAGCACAATGCAAGCCTGAAGGTCATGCTGGGTGTGAAGCAGGGTAGAGCACAGCACTGCACAGCACAGGCTGGAGTCCACTCAGTTTAGCTGTGCTGTGGGTCACTGACTCCTCAATGTCCAATGGTCTCCTGGTCAGGACCACGCATAGCTACTGTTAATATGACTGGAATCAACACACCCCGTTACACTGTTTATTATCTGCTCACTAAGTACAGTGTTGCAGACGGAGACTCTGGCAGGGCTCAGGAGGCATATAACAGAAGCAGCAGCTTTATCACCCTGAAAAAGCTACAGAGTTTTGTGTGTTTAAGTACAGTGGAAATACTGGCAATTTACATTTAATTCACATTCATAGGAAGAGTTGGGATCGGGAGTTTTTCCTGGAATTACATCGACTCTTTTCATACAGAGAACTATCTGGTCCACATAACCCAGCTTCTTCCTCTGTTTCTTCCACCTCCTTTGTTTCTCTGCATAAGCCAAGAACTCTCATAAATCAGTCTTCTCAAGTTCCTCAGGAAATAACTCAAAGTGCCAAAGGGACCAAAGAAACAGCTATAACGATAGTGACACCAAAAGCCGCAGTAGCACCTGACCTGCACTAGCAGCAAAACGTGCAAGATTTATAGGAATTACTGAGCCAATGCAGAAAACATAGCTGAAGTCATCAGCCTAGAGCGAAGCAAACTTACTGTGCTGTGGCACTGGTAGAAGATTTTTCTTCAAGGTCAGTTGATCCCAGAGGTTCCGGAGTTTTTAGGAAGAAACTGTCTGCAGCATATACATGCGATCCTAATTTTATGCTGCTCTTCTTCATCTCTCTACCAGCTTAGTGGGAATAGCTAGTGTGTTGAGACATCTGAATGGATTACATGCAGCCTTAAACTGCCAAACCCTTCACTGCAGTGAAAAGCACAAAACCTCAGCGTGGTGCAGAACAGATGTAGGAAGGAAAGGGAGAGGAAAAGAAGGAGTGAAGTATCAGGATGGCCCATTTTACTCTGCATAATTAGAATGACTACAAAAGAAGGGAATGTGTCCTCCTGACTTCTTTGCTACCTGGAATTGCTCTTTAATATGCATTCCAGCTAGCAAAATCAAACTTAATGCCAGTGCAGTTAAAGAAATGGAATAGAGTTGAGATATTCTCAGTATTCACAGTCAGATGCTTAAAGAAGATGTATGAGTGTTTATTTGTTCCTTGCAATGATATAACACACCAGATGACTGCTATAAAAGTGTTTAGTTGTGGCTGACCTCTTACAAAATACTTCATGGCTATGGTTTATGGAATAGTGTGGTTCAACCTTGTGAGTCATGACTTCATTCATTTTTGATGAACAACTGCTGTCTTTTCAAAAATTACTTCAGGAAATGGAAGAACACTGTCTCTTTTATAATAGTGCAAGCAGACTGTAGTGTCAGTCACACATAGTCTCATTTTACAGTAAAAAAAAGCACAATATAGGAAAGAATAACATGAATGTTTCTATGTGCGAATGCAGAAAACTTCTCTTTGCCAGAGTCGTGGCAACATTACAAGAGAAATTGGAACCAAATGCCAGTAAAATCGCCAGTAATTTGATTCTAACACTTTCTTAGTACAGTGTGACATTGTATCCAGGTGCTCCAGCAGGAGGGAGAACAAAGACAGTAAGCTACTAGTGTGCAAAGCTGCCTTTATCTTTCACCTAAGTTACAATGTTCTGCATTGAACTAGTCAAACTGGCTTTGTTTGGTTTCCACTAGCCGCATGCTTCGGTGCAAGCACGAGTGCAAGCTGAACAAAGAATGGACTCTGTCACATTATTTACAGCTCTTTGCACAAGCCACTTTGCATGAGCATTTATTAATTGCCTGCAAAATCAGCAAAATATGTTCCATATGTTCACTGTGTGTCAGCTCAGCACATATTGAACACATTTGAGCCACACGGTTGTTTATGTCACTTTGTAATCACACTAATAATTACTGAACAACCAAGTAATTCAATGAACAGTAAATGTAACATTTAATTACTTTATTAATTTCCACATAACATGGGAGAAGGAAAATAACCAGTCCGATCTATAATTTCACTCTACTTGCAAACCCTATCTTTATGCAGATGTATGGGAGAAATTATCAAAACACAACACGGGAGATGCATAAACATAACTCAGTGTTTGCTTGATGTTTTTTGTGTTGGCATCTCTCCTGCATGGAGCTTTGAAAATTTATCATATAATTTCAGGCAACTTCAAGGCATCCTGGACTTGGAAAATTAAAAGGAAAAGAAAAAAATGAATAAATTCTGCACTGAAATACAAATTCCACCTTCTGTCAGGAACTTACTGATTAGAAAACTCTTTATAGGTTAAGCCAACCATTACATTTTTATGCTGCTATATATTTCACAGCATAAAAATAAAATATTTTCCCCATAAAACCTTTCAAAACTGTAAATACTGGCAGAGTCCACAGTTCCAGATGAAGCTGCAATTTATTATTTATCTGGTTTTATATTCTGCTATGGTATCTTTTTTCTTTTATAAGCTTGGCAAGATTCCCACTGAAGTTTCTTTATCCGCAGTTATTTTAAACTGTAGTCCTTCATAGTCCACGCTGAACCAGTGCTCAAGAAGTGAGGAAGTTTTAGCATCAAAGTGTCTTGTTTTGGGGATACATGATGAAATCTCTGCAGTTAATGAGCATTAAGAAAGCCTTTTAAAATTCAAATGCATCAATCATTCTAAACGACACCTGAATTCGTGCTGAATGAAGTCTTTCTTCATTCACACTGCCATTGGATACGATGCTGAAGACAAAGCTCAAGTTTCCACTATCTAATTCCGCAAGCCAGTTTTATCTGCCCTCAGAGGACAACATGGAATCCTGAACCTGAGTTTCCCTATCTATCTGGAGCCTCTCTCATAGAATATGCAAGCCAAAATTTGGACTATTTTAGTGGCAATTTTTATGGGCCACTAGAAGTGCATTTGAAACCTATGCTAGCATGGAAATACAGATGTAACCTCTGACTTGCATAAGGCTATTTTTTCTTGAAACTTGATACAACAGTATTATCAGAATGTGGCATCCTCCCTGGAAAGCGATGTCTGCCATCCCTGACCATCCTATTAGGCAGAAATAACTGTGTTGCACAGCTAACACAATATTTGACTTTCAGTGACAATGGCAAAGGGTCTGGACCAGCTCTCACAGACAGCATGCTGTAACATTCAAAGGACTCAACCAAACCTTCATTTGTCCTGTCCTGTGAGGCATTGCAAAAGTTGATTATTTGTGCTTTCTTAAAGTTGCGTAGTGATGATCTTAAAAATGGAATTTTTCATTGAGGTTGCTGTTTAATAGTAGGGCAAATGGAAAGGGGCTAACACCTCTTAAACTACAAATTAAACTTAATGCATAATGTACCTCAGATGAGAACTGAGGCACACCTGTGTCTGAACCAGTAAAATGGCCCCAGATAAGCCTGAAACCTAGATCATCTAAAAATAATTTTTAGCGTAACTGTTCATTTATAAAAATAGTTTGTACTTCTTTTATAGTTTTTCACAGTATCACAGTATCACAGTATGTTAGAGATTGGAAGGGACCTCGAAAGATCATCTAGTCCAATCCCCCTGCCGGAGCAGGAACACCTAGATAATGTTACACAGGAATGCGTCCAGGCGGGTTTTGAATGTCTCCAGGGAAGGAGACTCCACAACCTCCCTGGGCAGCCTGTTCCAGTGTTCCGTCACCCTCACTGAGAAGAAGTTTCTTCTCAAGTTTAAGTGGAACCTCTTGTGTTCCAGTTTGTACCCATTACCCCTTGTCCTATCATTGTTTGCCACTGAGTAGAGCCTGGCTCCGTCCTCGTGACACTCCCCCTTTATATATTTATAGACACTGATAAGGTCACCCCTCAGTCTCCTCTTCTCCAAACTATAGAGACCCAGCTCCCTCAGTCTTTCCTCATAAGGGAGATGTTCCACTCCCTTAATCATCTTAGTTGCCCTGCGCTGGACTCTCTCCAGCAGCTCCCTGTCCTTCTTGAACTGAGGGGCCCAGAACTGGACACAATACTCCAGATGGGGTCTCACCAGGGCAGAGTAGAGGGGAAGGAGGACCTCTCTCGACCTACTAACCACCGCCCTTCTAATACACCCCAGGATGCCATTGGCCTTCTTAGCCACAAGGGCACAGTGTTGGCTCATGGTCATCCTGTTGTCCACTAGGACCCCCAGGTCCCT
Source organism: Pezoporus wallicus (assembly GCF_028554395.1). Lineage (NCBI taxonomy): Eukaryota > Metazoa > Chordata > Aves > Psittaciformes > Psittacidae > Pezoporus > Pezoporus wallicus. The sequence goes on from NW_026640647.1 coordinate 2,895,995, forward strand.
CTCCCCTACACTGCTCTCTAACAGGTCATTCCCCAACCTATACTGGAACCTGGGGTTGTTCCTGCCCAGATGCAGGACTCTACACTTTCCCTTGTTATATTTCATCAAGTTACTCCCTGCCCAACTCTCCAGCCTATCCAGGTCTCGCTGGATGGCAGCACAGCCTTCTGGCGTATCAGCCACTCCTCCCAGCTTAGTGTCATCAGCAAACTTGCTGATAGTACACTCAATTCCCTCATCTAAATCATTGATGAATATATTAAATAATACCGGTCCCAGTACTGACCCTTGAGGCACTCCACTAGTTACAGGCCTCCAACTAGACTCAGCCCCATAGACTACAACTCTCTGGCTTCTCTCCTTCAGCCAGTTCGCAGTCCACCTCACTACCTGATCATCCAGTCCACACTTCCTCATTTTAGCCGCGAGGATGCTGTGGGAGACTGTGTCAAATGCTTTGCTGAGGTCAAGGTAGACCACATCCACCGCTCTGCCATCATCCATCCACCGTGTTATTATCTTTCAGACATTCATTGACAATTGACTGCCTATAGTTTACTGAGAGAATAAGAAAGTAGTGAAATAGACTGAATATAAAAAAGGCTTTAGTGTAAAATGTAAATGCTTTGCTTTGCCCTTGATGTTTAATACTCATATCGTTCAGCCCACCTACTTTATTTATTAGACTTTCACCTTATCCCTCACATTTAGTCTGACACACAGAAGTTCCGTAGTTCACAGAGTAAATATAGTACAATGAAAAGGGTTATGAACATAAAAAATTCATTAGAGAAAAATGTAAATGCTCAGATTTTCCTTGATATTTAATACTCATATCTCTCAATCCATCTACTGTATTTGTTAGACCTTCACCTTATCCCTCATCATTGTTTTGACAGTAAAATCTTCTTAGTTCATCAACAGGTAAGATTTCTTGTGCTGAGTACTGTATAGTACTGCTGCTGTAATTGCTAAACTTACCATGGGTTTTGTAGCCGGAGACACTGCTTCTGGAGAAGAATCTGAGAAGTTTTGAATGAAATAGTTGTTGCAGAGGCCTATATAAGGTCAGATTATTCTTATAGATAGAAGAATTAGTGTCCCTATTTGAAAGCATTGTACCAGGAACTCTGCATATATGTCAGTACTGCTACCAGCAAGCGTCTATGATCATTTTCTCTTGTAACCTCACCAAAGTGATAGATCTCATCTATTTCCAGCTGCATTATGTACAATAACACTGACACGTAAGTCAGCTTGGCTTCAGTGAACCACAATTCTTCACTTGATATCTATTGCTTTATTATGCGTATTTTACTGCACAAGTGCAAAACTGATTATTTTTTCCATCAAGTTAATAATTAGTATGAAATAAAAGCTGATGAAGATATAACAGGACAATCAACAATTATAGATGAGGCCAGAGTTGTCCTGGTCAGAGCTGTCCTAACAATCTACACTTTCCACCACTGCCTGGAGTAATTAGGATTTTGTGCTGTTAGCAACAGTCATTCAGGTGACTTTAGATTTTAAGAGCTAGTTTTCAAAGTATTTTAATAACGTACCTAAAGATACTTCAGTGCTGATCTAGAACCAAAGCTTAAACAAACATCCTATTAGTTTCCCCAGACAGAGAACAAGAAATGCCTCTAGAAGTGAGACAGTTTGTGTTAAATGCTGTTACTGCTATGAAAAATAAAAAGTAATGAAAATATAACTATTTGACTAAGATAGGGTGTTGAAATGTTGATAGAAATCTAACTTACATAATACAAAGGCGAATGCAAAGGATTAAATTACCATATAATTTTGAAGCCATTACAATATGTCTGAGTGATTCTCTATTAGCGAGTCTCAAAAAAGCATATAATTTCATTTTACATGAAAGCTGTAATCTCTCTGTTGGGTGTGTTAAAAATGGCATTTCAACCTCCACTCTGAAAGTCTTTGCTTTTGTGGGCTTCTGTCAATCTGCTGCCATTACTTAAACGTATTTTGTGTACACTGTAATAACATAAATGCATTTCTTCTCAGATCAATCTGGACAGGTATCTCTAAATCAGTCTTGTATAATGATAGATAAAGAAGTTTTAATTGGATCAACAGGAACCACTGACAATGAAGAAGCATTTAAACTTTATTTTGTTCATTTCCCTGTAACAGAACTTGTAGTAAAAGACTTCTGAAGACTACTCCTAGTTATATTTTTAGTTCTTGACTTTTAGAAAACACTTATGTGAGATAAATGAATTTGGAAATGCACATGAAGTGCAAGCTAAAATGCATATCTCCCTCATAAATCACTTGCAAACCATTTTTATAAAACTCAATAAGCCTTGTGCAATGATGGCAAGAGACATACTTTTGAACAGCTGCAAGGGGCATCATATTGAACCTCTCAAGAAATAGCCTCCAGTGAACATGAAGCTGCAGAAGAGAAACCTCACTGCTCCTTAAGTGAGGTTAATTTATTAGAATCATTAGAAAAAGAAATTTTGTTTGGCAGGTGGCATCACCACACTTTATACAATGAAATTTGTGACTCTATCCTTTCCATTGGGGTAGATAGAATATGTCTACCACTGAGTAATAGAGCATAGTGTTGGAAGTATGAGCTGGGTCTTAAAAACAAGTCATTTGGTACAACAGACAGATCAACCACCATTATCACTAATGACTAAGGTGAGCAAACCATTATCACTATTTGGAAGCAAAAATCACCACTGTAAGGGTCTCTTCAATGTCTTTCACTCTTATATAATGGTGATGGCAAGCTGACAATATTGCACCTCCTGTCTTGTGCATACAGTTGAAAGAACAGAATTCATTCAAGAAGGACATCTTGAAGTTCTGTAATAATCACCCACATGCCATTTAATTTCCATGTGGAAACTCTACTTCTGTAAACATACTCTCATTCTAATGAAGTAGCTTATTCATTGGAGGAAAATAAGCAGTTGAAGCTTTCAGAGTTCAGCTGGGCATCATTTACTGATGGTAGCAAGAAAAAATAGAAAAAGGTCAAATTTCCTATTTAAGCAGAACCATCAGGCAATCACTTAATGGTGTATCAAATTACACTACCACTGTCCTTAAGCAATAGAAAGGTTTTCAAGTCTGTGTATATTAGCCAACACCCCTAAACTGGTTTGAAGACTTGTCAAGACCTAGTTATTGGGTTCAACCCTTCATTATTTCAGAAGCCCCTTATTTCAATGGCCATTACTTTCAGTAGCGTAATGAACTGCTATCCAATTTGAATACTGCAATCAGGATTTACCCCACTGATTGGCTGATGCTCACCCACATCAGGTTCTTCCTCATGCTTTTTATCACTTATTTATGCAACCTCTTGAGTACTCCCTCAAGGTTCTTGAACTAATGCTGATCAATAACCATAAAAGGATTTTAAAAGGGATAATTTAACACTAGCACTCTCTCACAGCTGTCAGAGACAGCCAACATACACAGAGTCCAGTGTTCAGCCTGATCTAACCACTGTAATTAGACACTTCAAATGTGAGCCTTATGCACATGGCCTCTTCCTCAATAGCAACAAGTTTAGCCTTTGGCTTAACCTCTGCTAAAATCAATCTGAAATAGGTGCCATTTAACCTTCCTGAGCATTATCATTTAATTCCACCAACTCTTATTTCCTATCATTAAGGATTTGCTGTACGATTTACAGGAAATACCACTTTCTGAAGGTTTGTTCCGACTTCAAGAGTCTTCTGATGTCGCTAAAGAAGTCTTTCTTTGCCTGGAGAATGGCAGTAGGTTACTGAACAAGTGGCCTTTTGGATCCACTATTCAGTTCTGAGGTTTTTTTTTCATTATTTGGCTAGGTTTCTTCTCATTCCATTTACTAGGACAAATGACTGGGCTGTGCTTCACTTGAAAATTGGCCTGTCCAAGCAAAAAAGCTATACTGTGGGCTCAAAAGGCCTCCTGTCCAGTTCTCCTGGGCTAAATGTACCAACTCGAAATGGGAAAGATCATTAGGAGATAGTTGTAGAGCTAGAGAAGAGGAAAACTATCAGAAGCCATCATCAATATCAACGAGACAAAATCAAGAGAGAAAATTTTGCTCTGTTTGAGGCATTTATTGTTGTTGTAAAATACTAGATTTCAGACTTGCAATACCAAGTCTCAGTCTTACCTGAAGGATCCCAATGACTAAGCTTCCAAGATAGTCTAGGAGCTGCACAAGTACAGAGAGCTGCACAGGGAATCATGTACCTTTAACGTAGAACTGAGCAGCTGGACTGACCACCAGAAAATCATTTTGAGAACTAGGTAAATGGTTTTGATATATATTAAAAAAAAAAAAAAAAAAAAAACAAAAAAAAAACACCAAATCAAAAAAAAATTGAATGAAATTCTTATGTCTGTTTATTTAAGAAAAGATTGTCAGGTAAAAATTTTAGAAGTCATCTGGGTCAGATTTGCAAAGGAGGCTGGTCACCTGCAATGCAGGCAGCAGCTCTGTACAAGGTACTTTGACACGTAAGAGAACAATTGACTCATGCACTCCTACTGAAGGTCAGCACCTAATCTGCTGTGGGGGTTTATAAAGCACCTTTTCTAAATTAGCCAATATTATGACCCCTTTATATATGTGCTCTTTTTTTTTGTGTGGTTTTTTTTTTTAAAAGCTCCTAATATAACAGGGAATCTGTCAACAGTGCTGGTCCATTGATACATTTTCATGCATCAGTCCACAGGACAGAATATAATAGGTTTGGGGCTATATTACTTCTCCATTTTTGATATGGATATGAGCAAATACATTTGAGGGAAACTGGACTGAATAAGAACAATAAGCTGTGGATCAGCAGAGCGAAGAGCCCTAAAAGCAGCAGACCATACTGGGGAGAGTGGGCTCTATTAAACTTTATCTTTTCTCAGCTAGAGCACTTCATGATTTCACCAGGTGGCACACATGCTGGACATGGAGGAGAAGGCTAAGCAGAGCAGAAAGACCTTAGCAGATCACTTCAAACTGTCCATGAAACTGTAGCTTTAACCTTTTGTGAGTGTGGAAAAGGCAAAGATGTGATTGAACATGGAAGGAGTAATCATTGCAGATTCTTTTTGTGCACTTTCACATGCATTAGGTAAAATAAACTCTTTAATGTTTATGGCAATAAAAAAGAAAGGAACACAGTGCATTCTGTCAGCCTTCTAAGCAAAACATTTCTTCTTCTATCATGGGTTAAACTGTACCTTTAGATTCATAGGGATTTTTTTTATTTTGTTATATTCCACAAAAGTTTTAAATTTAAGGGTAACCAAACGTTATCCTCTTTGAAGCATAAAGATTGTAATTACAAGAAATGTAAAGAATCTTACTTGACCTTTAAAAACTGCATGCTTAACAAGCATATTTATGACTGCAAACACATCAAAAATGCTACACTTTACAGGTATTTATTAAAACTGTGATCACACTAAAAATCTTTTCCTTTCTTTTTGCTATAGCTTGGGACTTTGCTTAAGTATGTACAGGAGCCCTGCAGTTTCCAGATGCAAACACTTTGCCTGTTTGGGTTTTTTTCCAAGTGTCAATGTATCCTGCTAATAAGGTATAGCAGCTAAGACTACTGATATGTAAGGCTATTGTCAGAGTCAGTTAAGAGAAAGCTGAGAGTTCAAACATAGATATTTCTAACTCTGTATTTTGTCTTTGCTTCCTTACCCAACAAACCCTCCTGTGGGGAATGTGAGGAAAATAAAACCCTGCATCAATTCCCTGAGCATATGCTCGTTAAGCACATGCTATTCTTTATATACATTAATAAATCAAATCCTAGGACAAAGTCATGGGCATTGGCATGGTCCAATCCTTAGCAAATTGTAGCATCCTGCAGACATTTGGAGCATAAAACAGTATGGAGTCACTCTTGTAAGCGTGTATTTTCAATCTTCTTTAGAATATGGAAGAATTTTTCTTCATACTCTAAAATTTTGACATTAGCATAAATCCAGGATGAAAACTGCAGTACAAAAGGAAGATGTTTCATGAAGTTATGAGTGATTGAAAACTAAGAGTTACAATGCTAACTACTTTTCAGTGTTAATTATAGAAGCTACTACCATGCATACTCTATAAATAACCACCCTCTTCTCTAGAAGTAATAAGAGCACTTTCTGTAATCCTGTTATCACACTGAAACAGGAATTCTCATCATTTTGCATTGTTAAATGTATTTTGATACAGAGATTTGTCTCTCATACAGAGCATTTACAATTTTGCAGACCAGAGGAGGCTTTTTCTGTTTGTGAATGTACAATATATGTGAAGTAGTGTAATCATAGCAATGTTTTAGGTATTTGACCACTTCTTAATAGCTGGAACTGGGAGTAGTCTTTCTTGGACCACCCTCCAGTGACTGAAAAAATTTGGGAAACTCTGCACACATTTAAAGTGAAATTTTCTGATTGTTTAGGGCATTCCTTGAGCCTAGGTTCATAATTTTATACGAAGAGGAAGCTGGGCTCTGTGCTGGTGCAGGGACCCAGCAGCTGAACTGGAAGGCCAGTGCTCAAAAGTGTTACCTAAGTTGGTGTCAGACCACAGGCAGGGCTCTGAACTAACTAGCTGGAGTGAGTTCTCCTATATTTCCCCCTCTTTTTGTTTGCAGGCTTGAGTGGTTACTGTAAGTAATATTTGATTGCTCACTCATAATGCACTGCTTTAAGGACCTCATATTGGCAATTTGAAATTGTCTGGTCTTCTTAGCAGTATAGGTCACATCATATCATATTTCTGTTCTTTGATTATGAGATTGCTGCAGTAAACTTTGAATTTCCAGAGCAAATACTTGCAGTTATAAATTCTGTATTTGTTGCCTTTACTGATCTTGGTGGGAAAAATAAAACAACTTGCAAGAAATGTAGCTTCTAATGGCTTTTTTTGTCTCCTAAATGCATTAAAGTGACATCTCAGGGCACTTCAAGAATGTTTCCAGACTACCGATTCTCCCCACACATTGGGAGCTAAGCATTCACTACCTATTCAGGGTCACTGTTTTAATTACAAGTGTATGGTTATATACATATGCTTGCTGCTGTTATTATTATTATTATTATTATTAATTCACGTATGTATTTATTTGTTTGTTAGGTAGGAAAATAGGGCAGACAGTTTGTGGCAATGTCATCCAATATCACATGTTAAAATTTTAACCAAAATATGGTTTAGAGGGTGATATGGTAAAAAGGATGTGATGTCAACTTGTGATTTTTACAATAAAGTTCCTTTTCATAATTCTAGGAACCAAAATGGCCAGCTAATTCCATAAATTTCATAAATGAGGAAATTAATGTTTTGTTTGCTCTTGTTTTCTATTTGCAAGTGATCTAAGCATATTCACAGAGGAGCAGTTTTAGGAAAATGAAATTTTGATTGGATACTGGCAAGCCTAGTTTAAAAAAATATGAAAAAGAAATATTAAGCTTGCAGCAGGACTTCATTCTATAATCTTTGGTGAGACAGCCTGAGGTAAATTACTTAATAGCTATCTTATTTTAGACTTTTAATGAAAGTGCTATACACCATATGTTGAATATATTCTCATTTTTCCTTCTTCCTTCTATACAATCCATTCAATATGATGTATATTGATTGTAAATATCTTAATATCTTGCAACCAATGGAAGAACTTGCATAAGGGTGATTGATCTAAAAACTGATAACCATTTCAACCTGAAGACGTTATTTTCCCTTCCCCCCATCATAAAAATCATACACTATCTTTCCTTACTACAGTAAGTGCACTGACTCCCATTGAGTTGGAGAACCCTATTGGAAAAAGTCATCATTAAAGAGGCGAACCCTTCTCACATTGCACTCTAAAAATGTCAAGAGATATTTTCGAACAGCCCATAATTGGTCTTTCACATATTTCCTATGTCAAATATTTATGATTAACATAAAGCTCTTTCATAGAAAATATTTGCCAGAACTAATATCACAGTTTTGAAGCACAAGAGCATAAATACAAGATCTCCTTTTTACTATATCTTTTACTCTTGTATAGCACGAAGGAAAAAAAACCAACTTAAACTAATGTAATCTAATGGAAAAATATTCACGCATATGCAAAAAGTAAAAGTCATCATGAATTATATTCTTAAGCCTCTTCATATCATAAAAAAAAAGTTTTATTCTCAACATGTAGCTGTTCTACTGAGAAAATTTTAACAGCGATACACAGAGAAACTTACACCTCTGGGATATTGGACACAATCTCCCTGATTGGTATCAAAAACCTGATTAGAGATCAAAGCATTAAGCTTAAATACCAGTTAAAAACAAGTTTAATTAATTGCTGTATCAGGCTTTTCATATGGGAGGCTAAACCAGAACTCAATGATTTCTATTTCATGCTGGGTTCACTTTTTAAGAGACTTTTTAGAATGGCGTTCTCAGGTCATGTATGAGAGTAGTTGTCTGGTCAGATGAATGGCCATTTTTGACTCAGCTCCACAGAAAACTCAGTACTTTGAAAAAATCAATGATTTTTCTCTAGAATTAATTAAATATGACCTAGAGTTACTAGAATCCCCCAAAATGTGGCGCTAGTGGTGGTCTTGGCAGTCCTTGGGTAATGGTTGGCCTTAATGATCTTGTCCAACCTAGCTAATTCTATGATTCTATGATTTTTGAAACTACAGTGAAGGAATATTAAGACTACATCACAGAGAACTTTCACGTTGTTTCCTTCTCCCTTGTCTAGCAACTATCCTTTTATGAAAGAATTCTGTGATTTCCTTTTCTTATGGGAGTTAATACGGATGTGCGTGAAAGCACAGATACCTCTTCACAGGTATTTTCTAAGGAATTTAACTTTTTTGCACATTTTCATATACTGCAATTAAAACTACGGCAAGATGACAGATAAGTATTTAATGTATAATACCAGAATTATCAAAAAAAAAAACTGCTCTAAATCAATGTCTGTTCACATTTTTCCCTAACCAGATTTATTTTTTATTTTTCTTTTTTTGAGCTTAGGCTGTAGATCCATGAAGAGAAAACAATTGCTCCCTGGGGTTAATACAATGTTTCAAAGAAGGAGCATTTAATTCCCATAAGTACAGAATTGATTCGAAGTAATCCTGTAAATGATGAGCTGAAAAGAAAGAAGCATTTAACCATGCAGAAATAACATGTTTCATTGCTCTGACAACAAGAAATTATCCTACGCAGTCTGGAGCTCCATCTCCTGGTGCTTGTCAAAGAAGTAAAATAACTTCCAAGTGTATCCTAACCTATACACAGATACCTCAAAGTGCTCAAGCTGTATTGCAGAGGCAATTGTAAGGTGCCTCACCCTACAGAAAGTCTGGTTTCAGGTTTTAACCCTTGCAGGCAGGGAAACGCAACTTTCCAGAACACTTTTCTGGTTTGCTCTGGACTCATTGGGTCGTTTCTTAAGCTCCTTCATCATGGCCTAAGCTTAAAGAGCATGAAAACATTTCAGTGAAGAAAAAACAGGAGTTTGTGCACATTGTCCTGCTCACAAGACTGCAATTATGCAAAAGCCCTGTGAAAACCAGAATAAAAATTATGTATTCTAACGTATTTATTTCGTTCTCCAGTTGTGAGATGTTGAAGGAACTGTCATTTGATGGTGAAACTATTGCCTAGGAAACAACTATTTGAATTTCTCAGTTAAAGTGGAAACTTTGCATTCAAAATTTTAAATAAATATATATACACATATGTATAAAGGATGTATGTACATATAGTTCTACACACAAGTTTCACCAGAGATGTTACAACATGATTTCTACCTGGCAAAATATAACTTGGCTAGAGGAAACACCATACAAATAGGTGTAATAAAATAAACTAGTGCATGGAATACATGGGGGAACAGATAATACAAAGTTAGGATGCCAGTTTGGAACAATGCATTATATGGTCACAATGGGAGGTTAAGCTAATGAATTTTATCCATGCATCATCCACAAGAACATCCATAATAGGAAAGACACTGCAAATTATATATTTCAGGAATATTTCTGAAAGAAGAAAAAATTAGCATTATTATGAATATTAGTTATTTTATTAGAACCTTTCCCTGTCATCTTGCTGATAAATGTACCCATTCTTGTCATACTTGCATTAATTTTTGTCCATGAATAGATTCAGGAGTGAATATTGCACAATTTCTTAAGAAAGATCATTATGTGAGTCATTTAAAATGTTTTCACTCCTATTAAAGTATTTACAAGTAAATAAGCTATTTTATTCAGCCAATCAAAAATACCTTAACTAAAATACATTGCTACTGCTGTATGGTAGCTGGAGCATTAACTTAATATACTAGCTTCAATTTAGAGATAGGCTTCTTATCAGCACTGCCAGTGCAAACATAGTCAATCTAATAGTTAAGTTTACAACTTATCTTTTTTTACTTTATTTCTTCCTCATTTGAAGGTTTACAGGATCACATGGAAATCTAAATCTACTCAAGAGAGAACTCTTATGAAAGAAACAGAACATATAATGTGGGATGGTGGTTTCCTTGGGAATGAGTGGTAGCTGTGATCTGCATTTAAAGTAACATCACTTGTAGAATTTTGCTCAAGTGCATATTGCTCTCCTGATTTCTTTTGCAGCCTGGTTATCAGCAGTTGTTGAACCCAAGTCCTGTTTTGTTATCCCAGTGTAAAAATATATCAGCCTTATGAATCTAAGGTAGTTTATTCCAGATTCATTTGTGAGAACAAATATTAACCTATACTCAGCTTCTCAGTAAAGTAAGGTGCACCCGTTTGTCTTTTGGAAGCTACTCTTAAATTTCGTAAACTGAGTAATGTTTTGAACATGTGTTAAACATAAAGAAGAAAGAGCAAAATATGAAGGGGAATATGAAGGGGGAAGAATAAAATGATGGACAAATAAAGAGCTTTTGCAATTTATTTTTATTTTAAGAGTGGGAGCATACACTTGTATCTACTCTTAAGTTTAATCACATGTAGTCTTTATCTTAAAAAGACAGATAAGAATTGATTTGGGACTATGAACTGACTTTCTTGTGAATCATAATGCAGCAAATTCCAGTAATATATGTCCATCCTCCCACAGGGAGCAGAAAATCCTAGAAATCACTGGCATTATGTATGTGGCAATTCTCTTAGAAACTATTATTGCTACTCAAATTATTGCAGATTCTTATTACCAGGCACATGCCTGATCAATAACAGGCTTTTATTAGTTCCCTTACCAACCTTTCAATATATTATATTAGGCATGGCTGATGCTGTAACTTAAAACTTGCCCGGAATAATGCAGAAAATTTTCAAAGCATTGGTTTGTGTGGGAAACTTCAAGTAGCTGTGCTTTTCTGCTCTTCTATTGCAGCAATCTGACAGTATTTTAATGAACTCTGGCCTTAAGCTCAGACTCCAGCAACACACATACACATAATAATTCTTTAAGCTGAGTTTGCTATTCTATCCTAATATTTCTCCAGGCATTTGTCTCTGTGACTCTGCATGGATCACATTCAGACCTAGTATGCTCTTGATCTACATCAAGTTTATTACACAACCTGCAATGATTTTTTTAAATTTTGATAGTATAATTATAAATTATAACTATTCTTATAAGATAATAATTACACAGCCTTTGTTTTTTGTCTGTTGGTGCATCCATTAGAGAACTGCAAGAGGTTTCAGATTTCCAGCTAGAGATTTCTCACAGGAATGCAATTAGCTGGACCAGAATCTAATTAAACCTGTATCCTAAAAAAGGAGAGCAGGGGCCTGGCTCTCTCTTGCTGTTGAAGGAAGATCTGCTGGTTAGAGTTAGTATAAAGAGGATTGAGCTGCACAGCTACTGAGTAGGCTTTGTGTGAGGCTGCAGGCTTGTATGCTGCTTTAAAATTGCAGGCTGGGCTGGATTAGCATTAGTTTAAATGTGTAATATGCCTGTAAATACACTAAGTCTAACTTGTCAAAATAGTTCTGCTTAGGCAAGCAATCTGTAAGTTGCTCTTTAGCTGTATAACCTCACTGCTATAATGTGCTGGTAGTGCTATACCTGGTTCCTAAGAAGCACGTACTAACTCTTACAGTGGTAACATGTACTTATAAATCCACAGAGATCATTACAATCATGACCTTTTAAAATGAGCTAATGCTTCAAAATACTAGAGCCAAAGACCTTTTAGGTATTTATGATTCTGGAACCTTGTTGCAATGAATCTCAAATGCAACACCAAACTGAGCAATCCTGAATAAGACTACCTACTCTGGGATGGAAGAAAAAGCTTCTTGTAATAGAAGACCCTTTAAGTGCATTCCTTATCCTCCTGATGTTTACCTTCTGTGTTGATGAAGATTTCCAGCTTCACATCATTAGCAATTTCAGTAGCTTGTTCTCATTTTCTGTCACATAATTAATGAAAATATTGACTGATATCTAATGCAAGGTCAACCCTTCTACTAATAACTTTTCTGCAACCTAATTATCCTCACATTTTATGACTCATCATTAGCTCCCTCTTAGTGAGAAGCTTACTTTTCTTACTACCCTCATGATATTGTTCATCTCTAACCCACACAATCTCATGAGATACATAACAGTTGCATTAGTAGAAATTAGGTCCGCTATTTTCCCTAAACTCACAGAGCAATTCTCACCAAAGAAAGGCAGCACCACTGTCCTTGATGAAACAACATTGTACTTTATTTGAGATATTTCTTTGATTTCAATTATTCATTCCTTCATCCTATTTTAAACCTTATATGATAGAGTCAGAGTCAACTGCACCCAGTATGGACTTTGACTACATAGCCAGTTAGCTATTATTCCCTCTGCTGTGCTTAGTCAAGTCCTACAGCTGTTGTCTGAAGGTAGATACATATTCAGATTTGAACAGTTAAATTACAGTGTCTTGGGTTGTTTTTTTTTATTATTTCTGAATTATAGTGCCTAATGTTAATAAACTCATTTAAAAAATTAGCTTGTGAGTTTTAAGCATATGACTAGAGAGAGCTACCATCTTCATCTAGTCCTACTACTTTAGAACTAGCTGTTGCTTTTAAGCCTATATTTAGTATACTACATCACACTGCCAGAGCAACTTTTTTAAGGAAGACCAGCACAATGTTCTTACCAAAGAAGCAGTAATGATTAGAATAAGCAATGGACTTGACTAAGACAGGGTGACTGACAAGGAAACCACTGGACAAGAATATAACAGACTTTACGTGCTGTATAACCTTGGGCAGGCAACATCCCTGGGGTCTCAGTTTCCCCTTTGCTATGTAACAGAGGGCATGCAAACTGCTATCTCCAAGAAGCCATTAATTTTAAATACTAAGAAAACTATTATTAACTACTTTACTAGAGACCAGAGGCCTGGCATTTCCAAAAATCTTGCTAAATTAACCTAATCAAAATCACACAAGAGATCCTAAAGCACACTCCTTCGTGCGCCCACTCAGTGTGGTTGGTACCTTTCTTATCTTGAAAGGGACCTCCAAGTCTTTTCATGCTTAGAAAGTCAAATCATTCTCATTAGGCATTCCTAGAATGTAGGACTGTCAGGACATGACTTGATCTCATATATAAATATGTCTATTGACACTCAACAGCCTCTAACCTTTCCTTCATTTAGTGCAAACTTCCAATGTCAGATCTGGGGGCAATCAAGAATTTCCACTAACTTTGCAGTGCACTTGAAGGCTTACCACAAGTTTCTGTTGAGGGTTTCCTTCTTGTTCCTGTTAAATGGCCTTTTGAAGACTAAGGGCTTGTGAGCTTTGCATGTTAAAGGCTAAACTCTTGTTACCGTGAAACTGATTTTTTTACGGCTTGAGGGAGATTGAAGGTAAATTGAAAAGAACGCCATGGAGTCCTTGTGCAAGTCATTCACCTTGTAGAGCTCTAGGCTGAGAGAGCTCAAATGCCACTCTACATAACAAGCTCAAAAACACTAATTTAAATAACAAGCACAAAGTCCACTTGGGATCCACACTGAGGCATTTGTGGATTGTGCAGCCTGAACTCCCAAACACTATTTGAAGAAAAAAAAAAGAGTAATTCCTTTTTTAAAGTGGTAATGCAGGGACCAAGTCGCCAAAGCATTTGAACATTTCAAGGACTATTGCTATACCAAATTGTTCTTAACTACAAGTATTAAACTTTAAAAGGCACAGAGTACTTTTTTCAAATTCAAATTATTAGCTGCAAGTCTCACAAGGATAATAAATCTATGCATATTCTTGTCACTTCAACTTCAGCAGAAAGTACAATATTTGTGCTTCAAAGCTGAAAATTTAATGCTTGCTAACAAGTGATATACAGGATGTCTAAACATCATCTTAATGGCTTAAAAATGATACATGAGCAAGAACTGAAACTCCTATATCTGATACCGATTAAATAATAATGTTTGGGAGAATGTAGCAGACAGACTTCATGGAAGCAAGATGCAACACAAACCACTAAACAAAAAAAATCACATCTGGCCTATGAAGTTCTTTGGAACAGAACTTCATTAAAGGGAATGTCACGCAAGTATTGCCATGTATTTCTCCAGTCATTATAACTTTCTCAGCTCCCTTAAAATGCTGTAGATAAACTTCAGTGGAAGTGTTTGCAGCTCGTTTGGACGTCTCTCTGTGTTTAAAGTTTGTCGAAGCTAAAAAACAATGTGTTTTCAACAATATGGAATCATATTTGCTGTTGTTTTACAGAACAACTGTGTATTTTGAATGAAAATGTTTATAGAATCACAGAATCATAGAACAGTTAGGGTTGGAAAGGACCTTAAGATCATCTAGTTCCAACCCCCCTGCCATGGGCAGGGACACCTTATGCTAAACCATATCACCCAAGGCTTCGTCCCACCTGGTCTTCAACACTGCCAGGGATGGAACATTCACAATCTTCCTGGACAACCCATTCCAGTACCTCACCACTCTAACAGGAAAGAATTTCCTCCTTACATCCAATCTAAACTTCCCCTGTTTAAGTTTGAACCCATTACCCCTTGTCCTGTCACTACAGTCCCTAATGAAGAGTCCCTCCCCAGCATCCCTATAGGCCCCCTTCAAACACTGGAAGGCTGCTATGAGGTCTCCACGCAGCCTTCTCTTCTCCAGGCTGAACAGCCCCAACTTCCTCAGCCTGTCTTCATACAGGAGGTGCTCCAGTCCCCTGATCATCCTCGTGGCCCTTCTCTGGACTTGTTCCAACAGTTCCATGTCCTTTTTATGTTGAGAACACCAGAACTCTACACAATACTCCAGGTGAGGTCTCACGAGAGCAGAGTAGAGGGGCAGGATCACCTCGTTTGACCCGCTGGTCACGCTCCTTTTGATGCAGCCCAGGATACGGTTGGCTTGCTGGGCTGCAAGTGCACACTGAAGCCGGCTCATGTTCATTTTCTCATCAACCAGCACCCCCAAGTCCTTCTCTGCAAGGCTGCTCTGAATCTCTTCTCTGTCCAACCTGTAGCTGTGCCTGTGCCTTATTCATAAGACTGTTTAACTTCACTTTGCATATTAAGTTATTTCACCTGTTCACCATCCGTTTTAAGGATTTTTTGCTCATTAAAAAAGGCAAGATGTTAATTTTACTTCTTTAAATGAAGAAAAATATGTGTTTTAGAAATGGATCCTGTATCCTCCAAGAGGATAAATTTTATGAAGGTCTCTTTTTTAAGTCAGCTGAGTTCAGTATTTCACAGTATTTTAATATTTTTAACATTTTTCAATTCAAAAGCGATTTTTAAATCCTTTTTAAGACCAAAATGGTGCTCTCACTCAAAAGCTAGATCATAGAATCATAGACTCACAGAATAGTAAGGGTTGGAAAGGACCTTAAGATCATCTGTTTCTAACACCCCTGCCATGGGCACGGACACCACACACTAAACCATGTCACCCAAGACTACATCCAACCTGTCCTTGAACACATTGAAGCATTCACATCATAGTCAGAAAAAAAGATTTTCGAAGGTATCTTATTATGAAGATTTAACTATTTATGTGTCCTGGTTTCAGATTGAGCATGCGGCTGCATGGTGCTTAGTTGCTGGCTGGGGTTAAACCAAAACAGTATGTTAAATTAATAGCTAAATACCATATTAGGGTTATGACTAAGCTGGAACTAGGCACCCCCTTTTTAGCTGTTGTGAAGATGACGAATTGTGCAATACATCCCTGGCAGTGTTCAAGACCAGGATGGACGAGGCCTTGGGTGATATGGTTTAGTGTGAGGTGTCCCTGCCCATGGCAGGGGGGTTGGAACTAGATGATCTTAAGGTCCTTTCCAACCCTAAAGATTCTATGATTCTATATAATGCACATATATGGCTTAAGGCAAAAGCAGTAGGTAAGAAATGAAGTATCTCTTTTCAAATTCAGCTAGTTTCAGAACATTGGAATTTTTCCTTATTAGTTTTCCAAGCTAGTTTTTAGACACGTCCTACAATTCATATACAGTCTAAGCTCCCATTCAGTCAATGAAACTTTGCCCACTTGCAGTACAAGCTGCAGCACTTGGCCTTAAGAACATAATATAGCTATAATGACTCATTATTGAATGTTTATTTTAATAAAAACTGCTTATTAAGT
The DNA here is from genome assembly GCF_028554395.1 of Pezoporus wallicus. Taxonomy (NCBI): domain Eukaryota; kingdom Metazoa; phylum Chordata; class Aves; order Psittaciformes; family Psittacidae; genus Pezoporus; species Pezoporus wallicus. The sequence continues at coordinate 2,912,600 of NW_026640647.1, forward strand.
GTATTAATCTCAGCTGAATGCAAAAGCTGTTTAGTGAAAAGCTGTTTTTCCTTACATTAGTATGCAATTATTTAACTGAAAGGTTCAAAGAGACACATCTAATTACAGTGTTGCTTTAAAAGTATTTAAGCAGCCGTTATTAAAATATCATTTGAAACATGCTTACGTACCTCCTGTAGTCTTGTTAAAATGCAAAATTCTGTTTTCAGATTAGCACTTACAATAGGTTTCCTTTCAAAAATGAACAATTCCTCACAAAATATGTCTAACGTAAAAGGTTTGAACTGTTTCCTGTAAAACAAAAGCAAGAAGATTCAAGAATTTCTGTGCATGCAAAATGCATGTGTCTATGCTCAGGCTGAAATTACTGGTTAAAATTCAAATTAGTGACACACATTTACAAACAGGCAGTTAAGAATCCTATTGATGAATTTGCATTTATGGAAAACGCATCTATTAATGCTAAAAGTATCATTGGTCAAATAGTTGGCCATCTAGTTATAGAATCATAGAATCATAGAATAGTTAGGGTTGTAAAGGACCTTAAGATCATCTAGTTCCAACCCCCCTGCCATGGGCAGGGACACCTTATGCTAAACCATATCACCCAAGGCCTCGTCCCACCTGGTCTTCAACACTGCCAGGGATGGAACATTCACAGCCTCCCCGGGCAACCCATTCCAGTACCTCACCCCTCTACAGGAAAGAATTTCCTCCTTACATCCAATCTAAACTTCCCCTGTTTAAGTTTGAACCTGTTACCCCTTGTCTTGTCACTACAGTCCCTAATGAAGAGTCCCTCCCCAGCATCCCTATAGGCCCCCTTCAAACACTGGAAGGCTGCTATGAGGTCTCCACGCAGCCTTCTCTTCTCCAGGTTGAACAGCCCCAACTTCCTCAGCCTGTCTTCATACAGGAGGTGCTCCAGTCCCCTGATCATCCTCGTGGCCCTTCTCTGGACTTGTTCCAACAGTTCCATGTCCTTTTTATGTTGAGGACACCAGAACTGCACACAATACTCCAAGTGAGGTCTCACAAGAGCAGAGTAAAGGGGCAGGATCACCTCGTTTGACCCGCTGGTCACGCTCCTTTTGATGCAGCCCAGGATACGGTTGGCTTGCTGGGCTGCAAGTGCACACTGAAGCCGGCTCATGTTCATTTTCTCATCAACCAGCACCCCCAAGTCCTTCTCTGCAAGGCTGCTCTGAATCTCTTCCCTGCCCAACCTGTAGCTGTGCCAGGGATTGCTCCGACCCAGGTGTAGGACCTTGCACTTGGCATGGTTAAACTTCATGAGGTTGGCATCAGCCCACCTCACAAGCATGTCAAGGTCCCTCTGGATGGCATTCCTTCCCTCCAGGGTATCAACCGAACCGCAGAGCTTGGTGTCATCGACAAACTTGCTGAGGGCGCACTCAATCCCACTGTCCATGTCACTGACAAAGATGTTGAACAAGACCGGTCCCAACACCAACCCCTGAGGGACGCCACTCGTTACTGGTCTCCAGCTGGACGTTGAGCCATTGACTACAACTCTTTATGTGCAGCCATCCAGCCAGTTCTTTATCCACCGAGTGGTCCATCCATCAAATTGATGTCTCTCCAACTTAGAGACAAGGATGTCGTGTGGGACAGTGTTGAATGCTTTACACAAGTCCAGGTAGATGACATCAACTTCTCTACCCCTGTCCATCAGTTCTGTGGCCCCATCATAGAAGGCCACCAAATTGGTCAGGCAGGATTTCCCCTTAGTGAAGCCATGCTGGCTGTCAGCAAGCACCTTGTTGATTTTCATGTGCCTTAGCATGCCATCCAGGAGAATCTGCTCCAAGATTTTGGCAGGCACAGAGGTGAGACTGACTGGTCTGTAATTCCCCAGGTCATCCATTTTCCCCTTCTTGAAAATGGGGGTTATATTTCCCTTTTTCCAGTCATTGGGAACTTCACCTGACTGCCGTGATTTTTCAAATATGATGGCCAGTGTCTTAGCAACTTCATTTGCCAGCTCCTTCAGGACCTGCGGATGGATCTCATCAGGACCCACGGACTTGTGCACATTCAGATTTTTAAGACGGTCTCAAACCAGATCCTCTCCTACAAAGGGCCTCAGATCTTCATTCTCACAGTCCCTGCATCTGCCTTCCAAGACTTGGGTGGTGCAGTCAGAGCCTTTGCCAGTGAAGACCGAGGCAAAGAAGTCATTCAGAACCTCAGCCTTCTCCAAATCCTGTGTAGCCAGTTCTCCTGAGAGCTTCCTGAGGGGGCCTACATTCTCCCTACTCTGTCTTTTATTTGATACATACCTGTAGAATCCCTTCCTGTTATCTTTAATACCTCTAGCTAAGTTTAATTCTAACTGGGCCTTTGCTTTCCTAACCCGGTCCCTAGCTTCCCAGACAACATCCCTGTATTCTTCCCATGCCACCTGTCCTTGCTTCCACTTATTATAAGCCTCTTTTTTCATTTGAAGTTTCCTCAGGAGCTCCTTATCCATCCAGGCAGATCTCCTGGCCCTCCTGCTGCACTTCCTTCTAGTTGGGATGCAACACTCCTGAGCTTGTAGCAGGTGATCCTTGAATATCAACCAACAGTCTTGGGCCCCCCTGCCCTCTAGGTCTCTATCCCATGGAACCTTACTAAGCAGGTTCCTGAAGAGGCCAAAGTCTGCTCTTTTGAAGTCCAGGGCAGTGAGCTTGCTGCATGCTCTTCTCACTGTCCTGAGGAATCTCAAATTTGAGCATCCCGTGATCGCTGCATCCAAGGCTGCCCTGGAGCGTCACATTTCCAACGAGCCCTTCCCTGTTGGTGAGCACGAGGTCAAGCACAGCACCTCTCCTTGTCGGCTCCTCTATTACTTGCAGAAGGAAGCTGTCTTCCACACAATCGAGGAACCTCCTGGATTGCTTGTGCCGGGCCGTACCGTCCTTCCAACAGATGCCAGGGTGGTTGAAGTCACCCATGAGAACAAGGGCCTGCGATTGTGAGGCTTTTCCCATCTGTCTAGTTGTCTGTTAGTAGAGAAATAAAGATACTTCTCACTATCTTAAGCAAAACTAATTCAGCTCACCATTTAATATTTTCAAATATTTGTCCTCAAACTACTTCTACTTGCCTGTAAGAAAATATTACAAGTTTATTGGTTGTAGTCTGGTGGGGTCTGGGGATACTTGTTCCTTCATCATGTGCTTCCAATGGTCTCCAGAGGACAGAGAAGCAGTGCATATCACTACACAGAGAAGGCATCTTTGTTGGGTAATGTAGCATGCCAAATGACTGGCAAAATTCTGGTTGGTTTTTAAGGAATTCTGATAAAAGGAGGCAGACTTGTAAAAAGGAATATTGATGATAAAAGCCAGGCACTTTTCCAGCAAGCTCCTACTACAAAAAGACCATGATGTGATGGAGTTGCTTATCTGCTGAACTTGAACAGGAATAGCAGAAAGCTGAAAGACAGTTCCCAGCCTCAGAACAAATTCTCTGCCCTATAGCTTAGGCACATAGCAACTATTCTTGCTGAACTATTGAAGTTCAGGTTTTAGAGTCTTTTTACAGACACAAGGCATTAAGAAAACCTGTTAGATTCTTTTCTCACTAAGCCCCTAAACTGCTCAGTTAACCTCTCTTCACTCTTAATCTTCAAGCTTACATATTATTATTATACTTTCTTTCTTTTTCACATTGGTGTTAATCTTATTGATCTTTCTGACTCACGTAATCCTGTCACTTTTTCTTCTCTGCCTTCTGTTTCTTATTTCTTATGGGCAGGAGGTCTCAGTCATCCTTGTTCGGGGCTCAGGTTTTGTACCTGGGTGCCTCCAAGGTCAGTACACGCTGTGGTTGTACCAGACAGGGACAGAAAAGTTGCAGACAAGGAAGGGCAGAAAAGCTGCAGGGTAGCTTGCAAAAAGTACTTCCAGTTAATTAGCCATAAACCTCCCTAGACTGCTCCATTGAGGGACAGACTATTGGCTCACTCCTTAAGAGCTCCTGTCATGCTGTCAGCTTTGTGTAAGTAAAAACTAAAGAAAGCTCTGAGATCGTTGCCTCTTTCACAAACTGTCTCCTTGTTTCACTTTGCTCCATGCTTCCTTTCTTGCATACATCTGTTTTTTCCTGCTGGAATATGATTGCTATTTTTTCCTATGTTCCTATTGCTCCACTAGAGTCAGGGTATCAGGGTCTGCCAAATATCAGGGTTCATTAACAGGGCTGTGGGTTGCTCCTTTTAAACAGAAAAGCAGTAATATGTCACAGTTCTCATACTTTACCTTCAGCCTTTGTAAAGACAACCACAGCAAGCCAAGATCTAGATGGCTTCACAAGCCTTCAGAAGCAGGCCTTGTTTGGGGAACACTGATGTAGGAGACAGGAAGAGCAGCCCTGGACCACCGCCTCTGCAGCAAGCCCACAAGTGAACAGCACCACACAGCTCCACACGTGAGATTTCTGACTCACACAGTTTCCCCAAGTAGAATAGTCACAATACAAAGAAACACACAAAGGATTAAATACCACATGTAGAGATTTGAGGGTTACTTCTTCCAGGCAAATAATAGCATAGTAGAAATACAGGCCATTCTCTGTGCTGGGGAGCTAATGCAAAAGCACTGGTAGTGTCCACCGATAACGGAAGTTGTGACTAATGCGGGAGGTTCTTACTCACCATCAATCTGGTCCAGCAGCCTCGGTGACTTTAGCACAGAAGTTCTGGATCTATCACAGGTCATCAGCAATAAAAAATAAAATAAAATAAAATCAGGTCTAGGACTTTACAGCATTGATTTAAAGGTAAATTTCTTTAACTTCTGATCTAACTATAGATTCACTCCTGGGATTCACAATCCTATTACTGTATCACTAGACCTGGAGAAGGCTTTAAATAAAAACTGAAAAGCAGAAAAAGAAAACAGAACCAAGAAATACAACATCTGCAGCCTCCCACCTTCAGCAATGGCTTAGAATAAAAAAGTTAGTTTTTAGAAACAGCATTATAACACTTGCTTTCCCAGTAAATAATTATTAGCCTCTAGCTCAAAGTTGTCAGCTAGGTGAAGGGCAATTGCTATTAAGGCAGCTCTACAGAAGGGCGGTGGGGAATCAGCTGTCAGACTTGAATCACAGTCGCATTCTATTTTCTTCTACCCAAAAGTATCTAGACACATTAATGCTCTACATTAAAAATTACCGGCTGCTAGTTTCCAAGCGATGTGTCAAGAATAGCATATAGCATAGGAAATGTTCAGAAGTATGTGTATGCCATGTTTTCTTTGCAAAAGGGGCTTTGCTGATTCCTTGCCTTTTCTCTCCTAGTTCTGCCTTCAGTATAAAAGGACTGAGAAGGGAATAGGAAGAGACTTTCAGTCTCCTATAAAAATCCTAACCTAATCACAATGCTGGTGCCTCTTTAGGCCAATGCAGCAGGATCGAAGGGGCTCTTAGAGGTGATTATGGGCAACTCCTCAACAAAATGCATAAGAAGAAGAGAAGAGTAACAACAGGAGCTCTGGTCCCCACTGTGAGACCTAACTGGGCCTAGCGGCAACTATCAAACTCTCTGCATGGGAACCCAGCAGGAGAGTGGCGACAGCTCTTAAACCTTCTGCAGGACATTAGAGACAGTACTAAAAAATACTACAGAATCACACAAGAGTACCTAAATATTACTTGATCATTAACATAGTAATTACATCAGCACTGTTCCTGCCTGATGCCATAATTTAAGTTTTCAGAGTTTTCATTATAATCAGTAGCAGTTATTTCCTGTGGTTCATTGCCCATAAAATATTCACCATGAAAAAAAGCGAGAGAAAGAGACTTTGCCATGATGGCAATTAACATCCACTGTGGTGCTTGAGCGTTTCTGAACTACAAATCACTCTGGTGGGTGCTTCACTAGGCTTCAGGGGGCCACACAAGGCACATTTGTTCCTGAAAGCTTTTAATAGAGGCTTTTAACTAAGATTTTCAATGGAACCTTTTCGGAGGAAGCAGGACACATCTCAAGTATGCCTATGGCTATATTTTGGTTTTCTTTTCACTAGTATTTTAAGGACATACTTACTAGGTTATGTGGAACATGCAGTAATGCTTCTACAATAATGTAGACCCCCAGCTACTGTGCAGAATGCATTTCCTAAGGCCATTATAATCCATGACATAAGCATATAGAAAGTGAACCATCAAAATGAAATTTCAAAGAAGCTATCAGATATGAACTTATCTAACAAGCTTTCACACATTTTGCAAATAGGAATGTAAATGATGGTTCCTATCTACCAACCAGACTGTGCGATTAATTAATGCATTATGAGAAGGGGAAAGTTTGACATTTAAAGCAAGATTGGGTGACTCAGTGCATTAGTTTTTACAGTTTTGATCTGAACTGGGCAAAGAATTACAACATTCAGTCAACTTGGACTGTTGGTATTGATCTGCATAGAAGATTGGAAAAAAAGATATATTGTTTCACTATAAGCTTTTCCTAGTTTTATTTGCTTTGCAAGACAGCAATATATTTCTGAGCTCAGACTGAGTGCAATGGCTCCATAAAACAGCCCAGAAGGCTTCTGCAGCACCATTAGAAGCACATTCTCTCTGCTCAGAAGCTACTGAGCATAGTGTTGCGGAAATGGAGTCCCCTGGTACATTATTCCCACAGCTGCCGTGATGAACAAGCGCTTGAAATTCAATTGAAATAACTCTGGGCTGTGGTGACTATGATAAAAGTAGTGTAGTGAATTTCTCCCCTAAGACATTGCTTGCCATATGAATGACTACTTCAGAAATTAAACACCTTGGGAAATAACTTGAGATGAGAGAATTACTATTAGGATAATTATTGTTGTTTTTCAACACATGCTTTATTTATTTTTCCATTTTTTCTCTCCTTTTTCTTTTCTTTTTCCTTTTACTTTTTTCTCTTTTCTTTATATCTTTCTTTCTGGGATCCAGTTTTCCACAAGCAGATTGTGGTTGCCTTGAATTCATCTGTTAACTGAAATTACCCTCCAAGTGCTCCAAGTGCTGCTGGACTTGGTGCAGATATGGGCTCTAGCACACAAAAGATAATCTGGGACGTAGCTGTGACTCAGTGTACAGCTCCTCCTGTGCTCCTTTCACTTCCATAAGGTAGGGAAGAGATGCAGGTGCAAAGCATGTTCTCTCAACCACTCTCAGGGTACAGCTGGCCCAGGCTGCCTCATCAGACAGGGTTGCTTTCATCTCCTTTGAAGAGGGTTTCAGTGACTAGAAAAGAGTGTGTTAGCAGGAAATGATAAGCCGAGCATGGAACAAATTCTATCATAGCCTCCACAGAAAGACCAAGCTGGTGAGAATTAACAGACTTTGAATTTGTGTACGAGCAAATGGGAATCTTCCTGAGAAAATGGAGGCATCTCCTCTCGAATTAATCCATGCCATCGAACTGCTGTAACTGAGAAGACGTTTGCTCCCAACTGTTTAACTTTGCCACATTTTGTACCACCTGCAATGACATTTCATTACTGTGGAGTGACAGCAGCAAAACCACCATGCAGCTATCAGCAGGAAAGGAAATTAGTGATGTTATGATTAACAAAACAGCTCTGATTTAGCCAATGCTAAGACAGCTTCCAAAGGAATCAAATACTGCAAGTATCAGGCATGAAATATCAGCACCACCCTGTGGTTCCCTTGACCTACTTCCTTTCTGTGAGGGTCCAAAGGGACTGGGTGACCAGGCAAACTCAGGAGAGCATGGATTCCTACTGGATTTTCTCCAGTCCTCTTTCATATGGTCAATACTAAAAACTCACCCTGCTGCCCAAAAAGGTATTCTGAAAAGACAGGATATTCTGTAGGACTCGAGGCAATCCCTAATGAATACATTGCTTGTCTGCAGCCAACATTCTGTCCTGTCTTCTTTGTGTTTGCAGCTCTTTAAATTGTTCCCACAGGGCAATGCAATCTGATGGCAAACCTAAAGGAACACAGCTGAAATCTAATCGTGGTTCAGTCATAGTTTTTAAAGATTTCCTTGTTCTTGTAATCTCTGATTCAGAAAATTAACTGGAAAATATGTCTAAGTGCAGAAGAAAACCTCTCCTGTGAAAGCTAACATATGTAAAAACTCCTGTCACAATTAGAGTGGTTTGATTGTACAAATCAGTACACAAATGCTACCCTCATATCAGCAGAGTCTTCATTAAGATATCAGATTAGGAAAAAGTGATACTAGCCACATATCCTTATGGTATAATTTTATTTGTTGCAGCAACTACTGACATAATGTCAGCTAAACTAATGGTCTCATATAAAAGCAATAAATGTCATTCAAGAAGATACTTCTGATGTATCAACAGATGTGAGGCTATCTGTGTTTCCCCCAGTGCAGCTTGATCGTTAAACAAATCAACAAAACACAGACTGAGCTTCCATGCCAAACTTCTTTTATTAATAAAGAGGACAAGTCCCTATACATGAATATCACTAAAATCAATGCAAATGTTCTTTCATTTTCTTTTCACATTAAAAAGTCTTACAAGTATTTGATAATTCTGTTACTCTTTGTGCTTTTCTACCTTTTCAGAAAATTAAAAAGTGACATATACATAACTAATAGCAGGGATTTAACACCCACCAAAATTACTCACCCTTTCCTTTTGACTGACTTGTATGATGAAATCCATATGATAAATTTATTCAAAATATGTACTAAGTTTTAGGATGCATGTGACCATCTGTAGAACAAGGTGTTGTTACCACATCCATATTGGTTGACTGAAACATAAGAAGAACATTACAGATGCACTCCAACAAAACATCCAGGTACAGCAGACAAACAAGCAGACAATCACAGCCATGGTAAATCTCATCATTGGACCAGTTAGCTCAGAAAACTGTCCTGAAAAAGACCCATGTTGCCAATTCAGAGGGAAAAGCAAATATTAAACAGTGGCAGCTGAGATCCTAGCACACCACGTTCCTCATCATAAAGAACAGGAGAATCTGTAATAAGTAATTTTTATAAAAGTTCAAGTTTCTCAAATTACTTCCTTCCCACACTTTGAATTACCCCTAATTTGGGTGACTTCAAACTTTTGTTAGATAATGTTTTGGGGCAGGGTTGAGTGTTGTCTTCCCAAAAAGAAAAAATGAGAAGGAATCTGTATAACGGTCTATCAGACTGAACAATTACAACTTTGAAGTCTTCAAGGACCTATTTGGAGGAATCCCATGGGTTATGGCTGTAGAAGGTAGGTGGAGTCCAAGAGAGCTGGTTAATATTCAAGCATCACTTCCTCCAGATTAAGATCAGTGCACCCCTATGAGTAAGAAATCAAGCAAAGCAGGAAGGAGACCTGCATGGATCTGGCACAACTCAAACACTAGAAGGAAGTTTACAGAATGTACAAAAAGTAACAGGCCACTTGGGGTGAATATAGAAACAGTGTGAGTATGCAAGAGTGCAATGATGAAGACTATTTTGGAATTAAATCTGGCAAGGGATATCAGGTAGAAAAAGAAAGACTTCTTCAAGTACATCAATAGCAAAAGGGAGACTATGGAAAATGTGGGCCCACAGCTGAATGAGGTGGGTGCCCTGGTGACAAAGAATATAGAGAAGGAGGACTTGACTTACTGCATGCCTTCTTTAGATAAAGTATATTAAACATTCTACCCAGCTAAGAAACTCCACATAATGAAACTCTGATTTTATTTAAACACCAAGGGACATCAAGACAATTTATCAACAAAGTGTATATTGCAGTTCTACTAGTCTACTAAGAGTAAAGAAGGGATGTGGGCCACTGAATGGAAAATGCAACTATCACTTTCCCTTGATTACAAGATACTGAATGAACATTCTGAATATTCTTTGTACAGCAAATTGCACCAAAACCAATAATGTCCATCTTATTTCATTTAAGCATTTTAATCACTACACTACTTCTTCTTTCAGAATACCACATATCAGCTTTTAAAGTGCAGTAAAAAGTAGCAATTTGGAGTCAATCTTGAAAAATAAATCCAGCTTCAGTGTTTATATTTTTCCATGTTTTCTAACTAAAAATTTGTGCACAGAGGATTACTGTTTTTCCCACTATTATATATATCTTTTTCCTATTTGGTATTTTTTATGGGAGTAGAAAACATCTGACTACCCACTGTCACATATTTTATACATTTTGAAAACCTCATGGGCATTTGAGTGCAGCTGTTAACTAAGTAATTAGTAACGCAGCATGACCCATTCTGTATTTGTCAGAAGCATGCAATCTGATCCTTCATTAAGACAGAAAAAAGTATAGCAACTATTAAGTCAGAAGTAGTTTTATAATAAATTTCATCATAGAACTGATTGTATTACTATATTAACATTATTAAATTCCATATTAATTGTGGGTAGGAAAATAGCTTTTCTACACCCACTCCTAACACTTACTCAACCTAAGGCCATTTCAAAACTAGCCAAATCTAAGGAAAAAAAAAGGATATAAATGTAAAAAAAAAAAAAATTCTAATCCATGATGCTCTATTCTGCACAGATTTTTGTTAAATTCACTGCAGAATATCTCAGTTTCTCCTTCAAGGAAAATTCCTGATGAACCAGTGAGAATTCTGGCCAAAAAGACAAAGAACTGACCAGACCTGCACTACAGAGAGTTACATGGCACCTAAAGGTGTGAGTTGGTCAGTTTAGTTGACTTGGTATAAGATCCCCAAAGGAAATTTAAACAGATAAACTAGAAAAGGCATAGAAAACCATCACCTCTTTAAATTGATCTAATTCCTGATTTTAAGCAAGGCCTTTATTTCTCTTTTTTCATCTCATTATTCTTGTCTTTGAAGAATGTAGCTACTGTGAAAATAGCTAGCCCATAAATAAAGGCCAAGATGCTGTAGGAATACAGAGAGCTATAGAGCACTACAGTTTACAGTTCCATTTCCTTGCTATACAGAATGCTCCAGTCCTGGCAGTGTTCAAGGCCAGGCTGGACAGAGCCTTGGGTGACGTGGTCTAGGGTGAGCCATCCCTGCTTCTTCCATCTTTCCCTCTACATATTTCATGTGATTAGGAGTAGTGCCACATTCTTGGCCTATATACACAGTGCTACGTCTACGGTAAGATCAGACTTTAGATTATGCCCAGAAGTTACATTTTTAGTAATTACTTCACACATCTCTGCATATGGTTATCTAGATAGCTGAAACCCATTTCTGATTGGGATTATTTTTTTCTTTCCCTGATGTTAACGGAAAGATGCAAAGAAGCAGCTTTAGACTGACTTTCAAAAATGAGTCCTTCTTATCAGAAATTAGTGTTCTGTTGAATTTTGCCAACAAGGTCATTAAAATTTGGCGAATATGAGATGATACAAAGCACCCAGATGGCCCATGCCAAAGAAAAAGGTGGTGAGGGTTCCTTTTGGTCTGATGTGACTTTCAGCATATACATAGTATTTTTACTTGCCTATATTACATGAATAATTCTACTGGAAAAGCTGTTACTTTATGCAAACTCGTTTATTAGGCCTACTTTTCTAAACATGACACATCTTAACAGATGAGGTACCTTTGCATTGTCTAAAAATGACTTGGAACTGAATGGAAGGCTTTTTATCCTTCAGATACATTTGTATTGATTCTTTCTGGATCTGAAGTAAAAAAAAAACTCAAAATGGCAGCCAAGAACTAATCTATGCCCCTGTTTTGGGAAGCTTGGCTGTAATCTTATTTTAGCTCTTCTTATGCCCAAAGTCCTGTAAGGAAGCTGGTGGCCCTGAGATGAGTGCTATACACATACCACTGATTCGTTTCAGTTTGGGATTTGGTGGTGTGAAAGTTCACACTCCCTTACCAGGTTTGAATGACTCAGGTATAGCTGCCACGTGCTCCAGGAAATGCTCAACAGTCAGAAAAGCAGCTGAGACATAATTCCCTTTGACTTGTACTCAGGGCTGTGCCGCATCCCCAAAAGGCAAACGAGACTGATGCTGTCGGTCCATGTGCAGTTCAGATTGACCCCTTTCATTTAGATAAATGGAAATTTAAGAGAATAACCTATTCTTCAATGTAATTTAGCAAAACCTATGATATTCTCCACTTCCAAAAAAAAAAAGGCACTAGGTTTTCCTACAACAGAAAGGATTCATTACCCAAAACCACATATAACATTATGGTCATAACATCCACTAGTATCCATCTAACTGAGACTCTCAGACACATATTTAGGGAGAAAAAGCAAAGAGCCTATGCTTCACTTTGTTATCCTCTTCTCAGCTAATTTTCTTTGAAATTTCATTTTCAACCCTTTCTGCATTGCAGAGAAGTATGTGTCAACAGACCAGAATTAAAAAGGTGACAAACTGTGAAGAATTAAAACTTCTAATTTAACAGATGAGCAACTGCAAATAACAAAATCTCAGACAAATACAATTTTAATGAAAGGTGACATGCTGGAGATAGGAAGTTTTTTCCCCTTTCTCTTCATCAAGTAGCAACAAATTAGTTTAGGAAGCCATACAGTAATGCTGTGAATGCAATAACAAATTCATATCCTGTGCTGTTAGTTTTGTTTGCTTGTTTGCTTTCTGAAACCATATATGACATTTCTTTTGTAAGAGTATATTTTCTTCACACTAGATGTGTCAACATTTGTTCATGTCTGGACTAGCTCTCATTCTTATTACTGTCAGGCACAGCTCTTATTTTTCACCTCCTCAGTGGAGCTTTACATTTTATCCTACTGAGTGCTGGGGGGAGGGCTGGCACTGCAGCAGCCTTTCTGATGTTTTCTAGCACCTTGTGACATTTCACATGTAGAGAACTGGCTGAATATCTGTCGGACACTTGCTTGCACTGAAATTTCCAGTGTGGTAAATATCGGATGGAAAACGAATCATGTATGTAAAGGAGCATACTGAGCAAGTAACACTCCTTTACCCCTTTTAGTGGGGCTAAATTCAGGTTAATCATAAACACAGGTGGCTTCCCGGAACTCAACAAGCCAAATCAGGAGCCAATATAAAGCAACAAAGCCTTGCAGAAGTTAATGAGTAGACACACTGATTTAGGCCAATTAGGGATTTTGGCCCAGTCAAATGCAATTTACCCATCTTAGAGATGAATGCAGTACTCTGAATACACCCAACAGTGAGTTAAAAGGCCAGCAGAGTGCTAAAACCTACTTTAAAAGAAATAGCACTACTTCCTCTACTCAAAGAGTGTAATTTAGATCAATGCATGTAAATTTCACAGGCGATTCACCTACTGTTGGTAAGCATCACTTGGCTATGTCTCTGAAGATCACATTTAAATAAGTTTTTTTTTTAAATAATGTACGCAATTAAACTCAAGTGAGCACAAATGCTGAATAACTTCAAATGACTTATTAATAAGAAATTACTGTGTTTACTACATAGCAGGTGGTCATCACATGTGGCATTAGGAAGGTCTCAACCTAAAATGCATTGTTATACTTGATCACTACAATAGCTCATTTTGTCCTATTGTGCTTCAAAGTATAAAGCATGACAAGGATTTATGTAAATTATGATTATGTGAACCAAATAACAAAATAATGTGATCCAGATCCTATGAATGAGATTTCCAACTCAATGACTGGGAGTCTTTGAGGTATTAGACTCAACTCCCAGCACCTCTTCAGCAGCAGTCCTGCATGTAACTTCCCCAACAGTTCATAACACACACGTATAAAATTCCCATAGATAGCAAAGTACTCTAATTTTTACCTATTCTCTATTCATACACTTCAAAATAACTGTCTCATTTATTTCCATATCCATGGCAGGTGCCACAGTAAATCAACCAGTGGGAGTCTTTCATATGCACTTCAGCCTCACTGGGTATTAATGAGGTTTTTCATTTAACTTCCATTAAGAAAAGATTTCATGAATTCAGCATATGGGATTTACTGTTTAAATTATTACAAGTGACACTTTGGCTCTGCAAATATAAAGTATATATATGACAATGGGGGCTGTTTGCCCATGTAAGCCATCTGTGATTAATTGTTGCGGGTTTTATGCAATAAGCTGAATTTAAAGCAAATGCCACAATTTGCATTTTTCCCCTCTGACATATAATATATGTTACAGCATGAAGTAGCTATGCCTTTTTAGACTGCAGCTAAATTCCATCATAAATGAGTCTGGTTTATGCATGTTTAGGGAAAAAGGACTTTACCAGTCAGCAACATCCTAGAATAAATAAGGGAACTGGGAGGACATTTTGCTTAGATGATACCTGGCAATTGAAAGGCCAGGAAGTATTAGCAAGCAAATAATGGGAATTATTGGAAGAAATAGCTCAGACGTGTCCAGTGTAAGCAAAAAAATATTCTCACAACATCACATGAAGTCAAATGACAGCCATACATTTTAATCACAGTTCAATTAAGCATATATATTTCTCACAGCAGCTAGATGGTCTAGACTGTTACCTCATTGTGTTGACTTGGTAAAAACACAAATCAAAAAGAGACAAACACTTTCTCTAATATTTACCATCAAAACATAAAGAAGAATTAATGATTTGGAGGATGTCCTGAGTTCAGCAGTAGCAGTCATGTTTCTCCTTCGTGGTAGCTGGTGCAGTGCTGTGTTTTGACTTCCAGCCTGGGAACAGTGCTGGTGATAACCGATGTTTTTGGTTGTTGCTAAGTGATGTTTACCCTGACCAAGGACTTTGTGAGGCTCATGCTCTGCCAGGGAGGAGGGGAAGCCGGGAGGAAGCAGAGACGGGGCGCCTGACCCAGGCTAGCCAAAGAGGTATTCCATACCACAGCACGTCATGCCCAGGGTGGGGGGTAACTGGGAGTTACCCGGAAGGACACGGGCTTCCGGGTGGGACTCATTTCTTGGCGGGTGGTATTGTATTCTCTTCCCTTGTTATTTTCTCTTATCATTGTTGTCGTTGGTGGTAGCGGTGGTGATTTGTGTTGTACATTGGTTGCTGGACTGTTCATGTCTCAACCCGTGGGAGTTGCACTCTTTCGATCCTCCTCCCTGTTCCTCTGGGAGCAGGGAAGGGGAGAGCCCCAGGGGGGTGGGAGGGGGACTCGATTGCTCTCAGCCCAGCACCACTCACTGGGAGTGAGTGAACAAGCTGTCTGGTTAGGGTTTAAACCACAACAGAGGAGAATGTGAGAACATAATAGTAATATTTTAATAGGCAACATAAGTTTGGACACTGGGAAAATTACTGTCAGAACTTCAGAAGCATTTTGGAACAGGGAAATCTGATAAATATAGGATCTTCGCTTGTTCATGACAAATTTATTCCAAGTTGGGGGCATAGCATGGCATTAACATGCTTGTTTGAGATGTTACCAAGCAGATAAGGAAGATTGACATAAGCATTTTAAAGTACTCAAAAAAGAATTGTTAGGATAGAGATAGGTAACACAGTGCCTGCTGATAAAGACAAGCAATACATGTTTTTTAATAAAAGAGGGAGGTAGAACAAAGATAAATGCAACACAAAAGTGTGACATTATCAAAGGGGCAAGGTAGGGAAGTGATATTTGCAGCTGCATTTGGGTGAATAAAAGCTGACAAAATTTAGAGTAAGTCAGCTGAAGGACCTTGCAATGGATGAATCAGGAGTTAGTGTGCTTTCTGATCTTGAATGTGAAAGAGAAGGAAGAGCAGTAGCTGGAGATCTGAGCAAGGACAAGAATGATTTGCTGGGTGGGAAAGAGTATGAGAGCAAAATCATACTTTCATTATCCAGACACAGGCTGAGGTTAGCAAGCAGTTAAAAGAGTATGGAAAAGTGGATGGAATATGACCAGGATAGATCAAGAGATAGGTCAAACAGGTTTCTCCTCTTCCTTTCTTACAAGAAGAAAGCAGAGGAGAAGCCTCTGTATATTTCTAGCAACTTCAACCCTGATCTACTGTTGAAATCATTCCTGTCACACTAAAAGATAATATGGATCCTGTCTTGAGAAGGAGAATATCCATCAAACAAAATAAGTAGTCAATATGAGTATCAAAGACTACAATTCTGATACTTGAGCAATTTTTTAGCACAGAAGGTAGTGCCAGGACCATCCCTGCACTATCTCAGTGACTGCTCAGCTCCAGGCTAATGAGGATTCACAAGACTAAGGGATCTGAAGTGGCCTGACTGCACACCCTTCGCATGGTGTGCAAGAACTGCGCCACTGTATTTATTAAATAAAAATAATACTTATTTAAATAAAAAGGACCTCCATGGGGAAGTACAGTATTTATTAGCTGTTCTCATGAGGATTGCTATTTACCTTCCAACCTATCTGATATTGCTACAGAGTCTTCTTTGAAGAATCAGATGTAATAGTTATCTTTTTTTTTTCTCCCTAGTAGCTCGTGCAGTGCTGTGTTTTGGCTTCACTCAGAGAACAATGCTGATAACACGCAGATGTTTAGTTGTTGCTCAGTAGCACTTACCCTGCTCAAAGACTTGCCAGTCTCTCATGCTCTGCCAGTGAGGAGGGGTACAAAGCAGAGACAGGACACCTGGCCCAAACTAGCCAAAGGGGTATTCCATACCACAGCACGTCATGCCCAGTTTATAAACTGGGAGGAATTACCCATAAGGGCAGATCACTGCTTGGGTAGGGCTGGGTATTGGTAAGCAGGTTGTGAGCAATTGTGTTGTGCATCACTGCTGTTTATTTATTCTTTTTTTTCCTTTCCCCTTCTAGTTTTATATTCTCTCCCCTTGCTATATCCATTATCGTTATTATTAGAATTAGTAGTCTTATATTGTAGTTTAGTTATTAAACTGCTCTTATCTCAACCCAGGGGGTTTACATTTTTTAGATTCTCCTCCCCATCCTGCCTAGGGAGAGGTGGAAGGAAGGGATGAGCCAATAGCTGCATGGTGCTGAGTTACTGGCCAGGCTTAAACCATGACAACTGTTTATGCCAGAATACTTTTTTCTCATCACCCATATAGATCATTTCAAGTGGTGACAGAGCCTTACCATATGCTTCTACTGTCACGTAAGACTTGCTCCTAAATCACTGCTAACATAAAAATATATATTCCAGCCTACAGAAGAGCCTGGATCTTGGCCTTATCTGTAAGAAGCAAAATCTGGTAACAAACTCACACTCACTACAAAAATCAGATCCTGCAGCAGGGGGTCCTGGCTCCCCTTCCTCTAATGTGGAAGGATCTCTTTATATCAGACCTTTCCGTTAGAAATTAACTATGATACTGGCTTTATCAGAAAGAGGAAAGGAATAGATGTCCCACTTGTTGTAGCTTTTTTTCTGTTGCACAATATATTAAATAGTAAGCCTGAATATTAATTCAACAGGGACAAAATGTGACGTAGAAATGATGTATAAATTAAAGCATTCATTCAACTTAACAAAAATATTGATGGCACAATGCAGAACCATCTGTAGCGAGCCATATGTCAGGTAGAAGGACAAATAAAAATCAAATAAGATCATTAATAATCCTTCAGAGAGTAGTTAAATAATTTCAATAAATTAGATTTACGGCCATCATTACATTTTTTAAGCAGAAACATACTGTTGTCATTATTTATGTGCAAGATGCAGACTTAATGTGGAATATGTCACCTAATTTATTTAAATACCACGTAAGTAACTCTACAGTATTTTATTAAACCTTATCTATTATTTAGTACATTTAGAAGCCTGGGAACAGGCTAACCAAGTTCCTAACTGTCTAAATTTCAACCTAAAGAGGAAATAGGAGCCCAATTAAGTGCTGTGAGACAGATGTTCCTTAACTGTAAAAATCTAAAGGTAAAGTCATGTAAACCATGAGGACTTTGGGGGATTCCAAGGACGCATGGAAGCACCTTTGGAAGCAAGTAAGATCTTTCTGTACCAAACTTTTCCTGAAAGGAAAAAAGGTCTGTTCACTATAGCTAAAAATAGAAAGTACAATCACTTTGATAAAGTAAACCTTAGAGAATGTGAAAAAACAGTCAGGCAGCACATCTGCACAAGTTCCCTGAAAACAGAACTGTGGGAATAAACCAAGAAAAATAGTTTGCAAGCACCTGCAGAAGATAAGGTAGAAAGACCAACTAGAGTATTTCCAACCCAGATCCTTTCCTGCCTCAGCAAGATTGCGCAAAGCAGTGTAAAATATTATGTGAGGAATAATCTAGTTTGAAATTTTCTGCATTGTCCATCAACATGAGGTTTCTGTTGATTCCTTGACTTCCTAACTGATACATCTTAATGTCCTAGAGATACTCCTAACAACTTTTTCTTAATCACATGCTTTCACATTCCTCTGTAAACAATCCATGTCTATTTTGTCCATGCATATGCAGCATTATTAGAGTCTAACATCTCATCTTGTCTCCCGAACAAACCAGGTTTCAGCCTTCTAATCATTCATCTGAAGTAAATCCCTCTAACTATAAAAATGATTCTGTGACTCTGAACTCCATTCAATTTGTCAAGATATTTTTCTCCAAAGATACCCCTACATCTAAAAAGTCACAGAAGAGAACCTTATTTTCCTGCTCCACAGCATGACAATTCTGTAGGCTTCTCTAACTTTTCGCTGTGCTGCAAAATCATCTCTAATTTCTCATCTGTTACCTCCCTGAACTTTGAAAGTGTTATACTTTGGTAGGTCTCTTCCTCCCACTGAATCTCTTTTGTATTAACTTCCTCTAAATGTACTTATCTTCCATTTTCAATGTCTCTAAGGCTCGAAGGGTTGCCTGTTATTTTTGGTCTGTACATTGAGCTCTTTTTTCTTTGGTTTGGATCTTCACAACTCTTCACAAGTTAATGTCATCATGGATTTCATTCATCTTTTTTTTCTGCCCTTTTCAGAATTATAAAAATTAATACAACTATTTTATGAAATTACACAGAAGAAACATTCTTGTAGCAGCCTGTACACTGCTACTTTTTAATTTAGTGATTCATCCTTCTTCCAGATTTTGATGTGTACTACATGTCTGTACACAAACCAATTGCTAAGGAACATATTTTCAAATACATGAGGAATTAATATAATTCATACTATACCCATCATGCTCTCCCTAGTATCTGTGATGTTTGCAAGAACAGGCTTGAGTTTGAGCAGCAATATCTATCCTCTGCAAACCCAAATCACTTCTTTGTCTCTAAATCATTAAAGGCTTTCATCAGTACTCACTTTCCATTACACAGTTCAATTGCACTGGTAGTCTCTCTGGCATCAGAAAGAGAAGACCCTACCATCTGTACCTCAGACACCACTCAGGCCATTCAGACACTCATGGAGAAATCAGTGCCTGAGAGAGAGACAGGACCACACTAACAAAGAAGTATAGTTTCTTCGCTATTCTTAATTCACTAGAACTATTAACACTCAGAGCTACTTGCAAGATCAAAAACATAGTCAGGTGCTCTGAAGATATAAGACAGGAGAAAGTGCAATCACAGAGAAATGCAAGCACTGGTAGGGAGTTGGGCAAATGATGGCATCAATTCTGCGAGTATCCACACCTGTCACATGCACAAATGGAGGGACACACAAAGCAGCAAAAGCAGCATTGTGTCTAAAAGCTGAGGTTAGCAGGCATTTGGAACATCACTACCTGATGAAATTTTCTCTCAAAGGAGCAAATGAGTTTCCAATCCAATGTTTTTCATAAGCAGGGGCTAAAGACCAGTCTTAGAACCTATTTTCCCTGCCTTTATAGCCAGGTAAGAATGGCCACAGAAGTCTGTGGCTACAAACATCTGACAGTATAAGCACACAAGGATGCTTTCAGCTCTTGAAAATTAGACAATGTACTAGCAGCCATTCACTGTCTCCTCCAAAGATAAAAGACAACAGGCAGATATAAATATAGGGCAGGACTAGGAAATTGTAAGTGTCGATCAGCATGTTAAGTTCAGCATGACAGAGAGAGGGTGCAACTAGCAGCCTTGCAGCACATAGACTGACCTGATTCAAGTGTTTACTGGGGGTTCTCAGGTCTTCCCAGCCACCAGGAGCCACCTGGGAAAGGTGAGCTGCTGTCCTTGGCAGGAGGTGGCGACAAGATCTCTGTTTCTGAAATAAGAGTGAGGAGAAGCTGTGGAAGTCTTCCTGCTTATTACATTCCTATTTCATGCAGTCCAGGAATGAGGGTATTTTAGAATGTGGAGTTTAAAAGGTCAATATTGAAGATTTGCTCAGTCTATGTAGTTTCTCCCTAGCTGGTGTTTATTTTATCTAGCTGTGAGTGTGTGTGTGTGTACATATATACAAAAAATGCACGTATTTATAAAATACATATATAGTACTTCCCTTACTTTCAGAATGTCATTCCCTGTGGCCTTACTTCTATTACACACATCATTCATTAGATTATGAAAACCATTAATGTCAGGCAGCACGACCAAAGGAATTCACTAAGGGACCACCATTAGCATATCAAGTAGCTATTTCTCAGCTAAATATTCCTGACAGCCCTCATTACATATGATGGATGGGCTTTATAAGAGGTTGTAGTTTCAGAAGAAAATAAAATCTCAGCATTCTACCACATGTGGCCCAATAACTAGATATCATTTTCTGACTGTCTGTTTGCATTTTTTTCCTTCTTTTTTTTTCTTTCAGAATGAAAGAGTTGTAAAACTCACAAATAGATTAACTGCATAATTCAAAATTCATTAAAAATTGTTAGCCTAATTTAGCTTAGTTTCTGAATCCTGCAGGTGCTTTAGTCATGGGATATCAAACACTGTGTCATCATAGGCGTATTGCCAGCAGCCTGTCAGAAATAAAAAGACAGATAACTGAAAAAGCAAGTAAGGCTGGATCTTAAATGACCATGTACTGCACAAACTTTTTAGGAGTTGAAACCCAACATATTCTAAAGTAAGAAACCCAGTTTTAAAAGAAAAAAAAAAACAAACAAAATAACCATAGCAATGTCTTCAGGAGTCGATGAATAGTTATTGCAGAGCCTCATGAAAAACAGGCAATTGCACATGGAGCCACAAACAAGCCCATCTAAATACCTAGTAACAGTCACAGCCTCCTGCTAGGCAGGTACATCTATAGCAACTGACACCTTTTCATTGGAATACAGACCCCAGTGCTTCATTTTCCAGTGTGATGGGAAATAGTTTGAACCTTTCTACTGTGTATTTCCCTGTGAATGTCTGGTGGAGCACAGGTAACACCAACAGAAGAGCTGGCCCTTACATGCATAAAGACTGAAGCTTTTTTTAGGTAGAATTGACACTTCTATCCTTGCACAGTTGAAAATGAGTGATGTTCAAGGGATCAAATGTTCTTTCATATAACCTGAGCAAAATAGGTGTTCTTACTAAAGGAAAAATAAGCATTCCTCTACCTGGTTAGCTATCTTCAGATGGGCAGTTGCCCAGACATCCAACAATCCTACGCTATAACTAATTAACATCTTTTCCTGGTTCTAGATCTCCCCAAAATCGGATCCAGTATTTTTTTTTCCCTTCTTCTCTTTCCTACATAAATAAACATTCTGAGTGAAGATGTCTCATTCCCCCCCAAAATCAGTCATTGATATAGGAACTAAATATATATTCAGAAAACTTGAGTCAAAGTATGTTTTGCTACTCATTCACACACTTTTGTTACTGTCATTCAGCTTGAGGATATCTGGGACTATGCAGAGTGCAAAGTGAGCTCCCTTCTCCCCAGCAGAAGACATTTACACCAGTGTATTAGAGGATATGCTCCTGCTGCCTTTGCTGCCCCACTTCTGTCAATGATTGTATGACTCCAGTCCCAAGACTGTCTTTAAAATAAGAATTAGGAGGAAGCGCATAGTTTTGGTGAAAGTGTGTTTTTCTATCATGCTTAATCACTTTTCATTGTATATTATGTTTGGAACGCAAGAGAATGCTATATTCAAATAGCTTTAAATCCTGCTGACCTTTGGCTACATCTGAAGAAAAAAACAATACTTGTAAGACTTACTAACTGCTGCAAGTGCCTAGTTAGCCATAGGTAAAATCTGCCAGCCTGTATTTTTTATGGCACTACTGCCTGCTAGACCAGCAAATCAAACCGTAACCCACTAGACATTTCCATCTCACACAGAATGCCTTCATGTATCTCCAGACTATCAGCAAATTCCCAGATGTAATGTTTTGGACATGTTTTGCTGGATTATCTGAAGTTTTCTAATGAATCAATCTCTCTGGCAACCTGATTCCATTTTTTCAGAATTATAGCCTTAAAGTATTTCTATACTCAAAAATTGTGTGTTTAGCACAGCTGAGACAGAAGGAAAAGCCATGGATAGCTGTGGCCTTCAATGTGACATCAGCTTCCCAAAATGTCTGATTTTCCAGCTGCATTGACATTTAAAACATGCATTGTACTTATTGGAGAGCTCTCCCTTTTTTCCCCAGTTGACTTGTCAGTTTATATTTGCCACCTTGGGTTTCATTTTCTTATCCCCCGCTCCTCCTTGCAATTTCTTTTGTTGTGGATCTTTTTCCTTTTTGCTTACTTGTCCCGAATACTCATGAGTTTATGTCATTTACTGTTCCATTCTTATGCTGCCTACTCCTCCTTCCACACCAGTCACAAACATGTTAGCTAAGATGTAGCTTCGCCAAGGACACCTACTGCTCTCCTTATTGTCCTTCAATTATGATGCTTTATATGGATTTTCCCTGGCCCACACAGCATTGCTCACATTTGAAACAAAGTAAATTAACTTTCCAAAGCAGTTTTCCAGGGAATCACTACCAAGTGTTTTGCTCAAATCTATGTACATGTCTCTTGTGGTTCTTTCATGTACTGATTTCAACTCCTTTTCAAAAACTGCAATATAATTTGTCTAGCATGATATATTGTCAGTACTGCTAAGTTTTTATGGTTCTGTTGCCCTCTAAATCTGGTGATTTGCCTTAAATGAGGCAGAAGACTCCTTTGCAAACCAAATTATAAAACAGCGGGGTATTAATTTTATTATTATTCAGAAATGAGTATTATTGAAGAATCAGAAAATAAGCTGGACACCTACTGCACAGTGATCACCAGTGCCACTTCCTAATGTAGCAGGAGGATGTATTCAGTCAGTTTCTTTGCCCAGATTTAAATCCCACCTTATTTAGAGGAAGAATCTTACCAGTAACAGAATGAGGTTCATGAGAACAAGTCATGTGAAACCAGAATGAGATACAGGAAAGGCATACTTTAGAAAATTGCTTAAATCGTTGGAATAATATTGTCTAACTCCCCAAAGAATTGTTTTCCTTCCAGTATAATTCTGTAGCATCTGTATGCACAAGTCCTGAAGTGTTAATAACACTTTTCAGGTACCTCCTCCCAGTGCAGGGAAGAATCCAGATTTTTAAAATAGATCATAATTTTTAATACTACCTTTTTTTCTTTTTTCTTTTTTCATTTTCAAACTCCTTTTTTCTTAATGTGTGATTCTTCAGAAATGCAGAGTGCTCATCCTTTGAAAATAAGCACTCTAAAACAAATTAAATTTGCCATCCAAAAATTAAGGGGTCCCAAAAAAATGCTTACCTTTTGAAAACCCTGTCTGATGCAATTATAAGCAATTACAGAACTATTGAAGAGCAGCTAGGCAGCATTTTCAACACTGTAGTCCATGACTGCTGGCCAAGATGCATATTGAGATACCTTAGATATTAATGGAGTTGTAATGAAATATAATGACAGTAATACTTACTGCCTATGAAGGCACTAAAATGTTTACAATTACCTTTCCCAAGCAATTAACTTCAACATACTATTAATACAATAGTGATATTTATTATGCAAAAAGAAAACTGTAATTGCATATTTTCAAGACATATTCTGAATGTTTTTCTTCAGACTGCCTCATATTTATTCTAGCATCAACTGTTCCATTGAAATGAAAATGAATAATTAGTTATAGAAGTTCAGTGTAGGAAAATCAACTCTGACACATGTTGCTTGAGAAATGTAAGTTTAAATACTCAGTTCTCATCAAACAGTATGAACAATAAAGCATAGAATACTTCACAGATTATGTAGACTGTCAAATAAGTGTAAATATATTCATTGCTTTAACCTTCACAATTACCTATGTGTCTTGATATTACCTGTGCATATTCTCTCTCACTACCTGACAATTGTTTAAACAGAAATTTATATACAAAACTATGATATATTCTGAGAATTTAGAGTTAAGAATTGATTTAGTAGAGCTAGAGTCTTAGTCTTCCCTAGCTAGATATCAGTTCTGAAATCTATAGGAGTCTATAGGTCTGGGGAAGAAGGTGGTATGCTTAAGGTACTCCAAAACAGCCATTGGTCTAGTTCTGCCACTGGGATGATTTTCATCTGCTCTTTTTCATGGTATTTCAGTTATTTAGCATTTCATTTCTCTATCTGCAAAGGAGGGACACTAATACTGGCCTCTTTTCTAAAATGCTTCCAGGCTTATGTACAAGAAACCATCTAGTTATTATTTATCACGGCCCATTCTGATATTGCATCCAGAAATAGTTATAGACTAGCAGATAAATCCACTTTGAAAGTCTTGAATAGTAGAAGATGTAACAGATGTTCTGCATTATCAGGCAAAAAAAAAAAAAAAAATGGGCAGACCAGAAAATAAATCACACTTGTTTCTTCTTCTTATAAGTATTTTCCATGAACTTTCCACAAGGAGTGATGGATGATTCAACCATTTCCATCCTTCCAGACCTCAGCCTTAACAAATACCATTCAGTCTGTATCTTCATGCACAAGAATATTAGAAAATATTTAGACAGATTCAATATACAGACATTCCAGCAACACATCTCCATATGATAGACAGAAATGTACAATGCTACTGCATTAGACTTGAGAGTATACAATGGTTTACAGAAAACAGTGTAGTTTAGAAGTATTTTTTCTAAATCCTGTTGCTGTGTATTGTTTCAAAATGAACATGTTTAGAAGGAACATTAACCAGAGGACCTAGATTTTATATAAAGTCTATGCATAATATAAAATCATTTTATATGCACCATATAAAATCTCACTGCATAAATATATGCAGCACACAGCATAGTTTACTTGCATTGCCATCTTGGGCTGTTTGCTTTCCCCAGCCAGCCTCCACCCACAACAGTAATCCATACTGATAGGAAGACAGTCTCAGTGGTGGTGCTCCCTTTTACCTGTCAGAAAGTTTTTCAGGCTGCAATCAGAGGCTGTGCCTTGCAGGACCCCCCAGGAGCCCCGCTACATGCACCCCACTCTCCTGACAGCAAGTGAACTGTGCATATAAACAGCGGCAACCTCATGAATGTTTGATGGAGTTTTGCCAGTGGTATGTACATTATTTTCATGCGGATTTACACCTACATAGTGAATAGAAACAAGAGCTGTTCAGACAAAAGTGGCATATTTACAGACTGAAACAGCAGGAGCCTGTAACAGATGAGCACACTGCTTTCATGCTAGCCCTGCTCACTGTGGTGCTTGCTGAGAAGATCTTCAAGGCATGCCATTCCATTGCCTGTTTTCTCTGACCATCTACAGTCACTTAATCCCACCTGAATACTTTCCCTCTTGTACGAGTGACAACTTTGTGTTCCCAGAGACCTGAAGCCACAGCAGATCTCAGATCAACAGACCAATTCTAATTAGAGCTTCATTTTCACAGCATGTGGTGCAGAAAAGGGAAAAGAAGCAGATATAAAATAATTTATTCTTATCTTCATATTCATTTGGGAAATCATGCAATGCAGGCCCAAAACGGGTAACTTTCTTCTAATGGAATAAGGCATTGGCTGGATCAGAGTTCTTCTCAGCTTATTCCAGTGTCTCTCTTACAAGTGAGAGTGTACATGGTAATAGCAGGCTCTGGTACCTTGATGTAGCAACTACACAAAGTAGGATATGTCCAAATAGAAGGTCCAAGTCTCTGCTGTGAAATTTCCCCTGTCGAGGAAATGGCTAACAATTTTCTATGTAACATTTCTCTGTTGCTTTCTCTCTCTCAAGTTTATAAAGAAGAGATATGTATTAGAGCCTTCAGAAGCACCACTTTTCAGGAGATTCATATTTCTTTGTGAAGCTCTTTGCACTGGCAGCTAGTCAGAAGGGACAGGGAAGAGCAAAAGAAGGGTACCTCTTGTGGAATGAGACACAAAACTATAAAGAGAAATAAAGAAAAGCAGATAAGAGATAAATGTGGAGGCAGGAATGAGGGAATGAGGAAAGACCTGGAAAACCAAGACAGACAATGACAAATCCTGGGACTCATAAAGAAAAGTTGAAAAATAAAACAGAGGAATGTAAAGAAAGAAAATCCAGGAATGCAGAAAGTATATGAGAAGGGATAAGTAAAACAGAAATAAAACCTTTTGGAGGGTTGAAGTCTGTAGATAAAGAAAAAGAGGAAGAAACTGAGAACGTGAGTATGTGCAGAATAAATGAACATTCTCAGAAGCAGGGATATGATGGCTGCCTCTAGCAAATACGCAGTGCTGTAATGCTAACCAGATACTGCCAGGAGCTTTAAAACTTTCCTGAAATAAAGCTTCAGGCCAGGTGATGGAAAGAAGCTAGTGCAGGTATCATTCATGTTTGATCTTCCTTTGACTGCTAATGATAATAATGTATGAAGATTTGACCCTTTCCACAGCATTGGATACTGCAGTCATAGAAATCTGGCAGCTCTGCCTCACCAATACAGTATTGAGAATATAATTTTTTTCTTTTCCAGTGTTTTTTAGGCAATTATCCTTTTATTTCTAAACCCTTGATTTGCCTGTTGCCATAAATTTCCCATAGCACCTTCCATAATATCCCAAGATAAATAAAAGCACCAGTATGTGAAAATCAGGGAAGAGAAACAGAACTGGAATCATATGAAATAATCATATCCTCCTCCCTACAGAGAGTAAAAAGCAAAATTAATCTTTGCTGTGTGCATCTGGTAATTTTGATAATATGGTCAAAAAAACACTTTTACATAAGTTTAGAAGTAATTACATAAGTAATAAAGCAATACCATATTGCACAGGGAAATACTGTGTTTAAAATGGACACAAGCCAAAACTAACAGTTTTTAAAATAGAAGTTTTAAAACAGTACCAAAATACTCTAATTATTTGTGATGTTTCAGATGATAGATTTCTTTTCCCCCCATTAAATGTACTAGGTCTTTTCCAGTTCTTCCTTTTTGTTCTCATCTCCCAAATGGGAGTGGAGAGATATGGAAACTGAGAGGAAAAAGAATAACTGTCTTTATGCAGAGATGTGCTCTTATCAGAGCTGACATAAAGAATGAACTGCCATTTTAATCCTAAAAAGAAGTAGGAAATATAGGTGGGCATTTCTCACGGGAGTCCCTGCTCAAATTTGGAAAAAGCATCCAGCTAACCATATCATAACACTGAGAATGGCTGAACTTAATTCTCAGGATAGTTTGTCTTCTTTTCTTCCCCTCTTTACTCCTCCCTTCCTACTAACCATGAATCTACTATTATCATGACTTGCACGTAACTCTGAAGATGAATTAAAAAGTGTGGCATGAATCCCGAGCATATCCATCCCAACAAAACCCATATTTCAGTTTTAGGATTCTGTCTGGGAGAGAAATAGGTATCTATCAATGGCTGTGAATTTGAGCAAGAGTAGCTGACTATAGCAGCAGGTGAAGAAGTGCAAAGAAATATCTTGTGTATCACAATGATGAATTTCTCTGTGTTTATAGACTTCCAATACATTAAAATTATTTGCTTCCCTATATGTCCAAGTAAAGGCTGCTGTCATGGTTTAAGCCCATCCAGTAACTCAAAACCACACAGCCACTTGCTCACTCCCCTTTTTATCCCCCTGCTCCCCAGCAGGATAGGGAGGAGAATCATAGAAAAAATGTAAACACCACAGGCTGAGATAAGAACAGAATTGTCCAATAACTAAAGTATAATATAAAACTAATAATAATAACAATAATAATAATAATAAGGGGAATAACAAGGCAAGACAATATAAAACAGGAAAGGAAAAACAGTAAATACAAGTGATGCACAATACAATTGCTCACCACCCATTGACTGATACCCATCCTGACCCAAGCAGTGATCTGCCCTTCTGGACAACTCCTCCCCAGCTTATATACTGGGCATGATGTGCAGTGGTATGAAAATACCCCTTTGGCTATTCCACATTTTTGTCACTCCTTCCCAGTCAGGCTGATTTCAGCCTCCAGCACAGTCAACTCTTGGGATCCTCCTGTCACTCCACAAATACAAATGGGTTCCACCCCTAGACAGCTAGATGGCATCAGGGTACACTGTGCACCGGTATCTACTAGAGCCGTATATTCCTGTGGGACTGATGTGCCAGGCCATCTGATCCACACAGTCCAGGAAACCTGACTGCCCCTCTCCTCCAGCTGCTCACTACTTGCCTTTGTGAGAAAGGGTTTAAATGAAAGAAAACATATGGCTAGTACTAATTCAGAAACACTAGACAAATTAATGGGACTCCTTTTTTTCCAAGTAATACTTCCATGCAAGGATGTAGGTTAGCACAGTTTGCCCTTTCCAAATGCTGTACTTTTGCCTACATAAAATTATCCTCCTATATACACACTTCAGTAAGTTATGGCAAGCATGAAGACTGCAGATTTGCATGAGCTGCCATGATGCACAGTAGGTTGGAACTGACAACAAACTGAAACAACAGCAAACATATAAGGCCAATTTTAAACTCTTGTGAGATCCTTAAAGTCAACTTATATCTATTTCTATAATATGTACAATAGATGCCTTACATGACAAAGAATATTCAAATTTTCCTCATCCTACCAGCCAAAGTCATATGAAATTCAAGCACAAGTTCAAATGAGAAACTGACTGCTCTTTTAGTAGTCCAGGGCAGTTAGGTTTGGATAGATTAGCAAGAAATCTTGTCTTTCCTCCCTCCACAAAGCAGTTGAACCAGAAATGAGCTATCTACAAGTCAGACAGGAAAAACGTGTTGTCCTTTCCAGTGAGAAGGTATTACTCTAAATCACCTTTTGCTTCTAAAAAAAATAGAAAATATATTAAAAAATACAAAATTGCAAAATTTCTGTGTTGGATGTACAAGAGGTAAACATGACATCTTGATTGTCTCAGTGTGACTTTTCCATTATTCAGCATAATGAAAAACAAAATAAACTGCAGGCTTTTCCCTAAATATTTCATGAGTCTCTGTTGTCAAGGGTTTCCTTCTATAATTTAATTGTTACTAAAACCATCCTCCATTCAATTACACAGCCCAGTCTCCTTGGAAGCATGAGGTGCTTCCTAGTTCTACAGAATGTAAGAGCTGAAGCATGCTTCTTTCTTTGCAACATCCGGAGTGTATTTTCTAACATCTAAGGTTAGAAGCAGTATCCAAAACACAACAATATGTGTCTACTTAAACAATGGAATGAATGCCAAATTCCTAATAAAAATCTCACGTCCACTGCCTCAGCCTAAATCGTTTCATTCGTTCTATTTTGCTTTGGCCCTCAGAAGAGCTGGGGAGCAAATAACACACCTTAATCTATTATGAAATGTGCCAGAGGAATCCTTTGAAAGCATGGAGTATTCAAATCTCTGCTGCATGAGGATGTGGTAGACACTATAAAGGTGCTTGCCACAAGATGGCTGTGCATATGAATCTGTAACTCCTCCCTCAGTGGCTGGATTTTCTGTGGGGGATTCAGAGAAATTCCCCAACCTAATTAAGCAGGCATCCAACATTATTAAGCTTTGTCCTGCGAGGCACAGAAAAGAACAGCCTGATCTTAGCACTGCACAGCAATTGGGAAACAGAACAGCAGTGCTTCAAACCAGTCTCAGTGGTGTCTGAAGGCATTTGCAATTGACTGCTAACAGCAATTCCCATTAAATGGGTCAGTTGGCCACATGTTAAAGAATTAGTCATATAAGATAAATATTCCAGAGGGGTATGATTTTCACAGTGTGCTGCAGTGTTCTGTCAGCTTTGAGTCCAGTCCATGTTATAAAATCACTTTCATAACTCCACAATGTAGTACTCATGCAGGCAGACTTAGGAAGGGCAAATGACTGCAAAATCCAAGATGGAATTGTCTTATGGTGATTCCTACAGGTCATGAGAGAAGTGTCAGAGGAAAACTTGCTTTTCTTCTTCCTAACCTGCTCACATTCAAATATACTAATCCATTCTCCACAGCCAATGCATTTTATTTAATGAAGTTACATGGGGAAAAAACTACAAAACAATTGGAAACAGAAGAGAACGAAGACATTTCTTTAACTGTGGATAAAGGACAAAATTTATCTTCACAGAGTTGCTTATAGTTGCACAGAAAAACAAGAGTGAAAAATGGCAAGGGAAAAGGATTGTGTGATGGAAGGGGACAGTAGCACTCATTGCTGGTTTAGGTTCTGGTTTCAATTTGTGTAAAACTCCCTTTAATAAGTTTGCCTTGTCAAGATGATCCAGTAAAAGTGCAAAATGCTAACCTAATGGACATAATTTGACTACATTTTGTTAGATTTCCCATTACCAGTATTGACTTTTAGTGGCTTTCTTAATTAGACATTAGTGGGAACATAAAAGAAATTAGTAACACCAGTTTGTCTGGGAGGCTTATAGACCTGACAGCTATAAATAAAAGCAGTTCCCAGAGCTATCTTCACAGGTTGTGTTGGGAAAACACACTTCATGACATCACTGGAGAGGCAGCATTAGGAAATGATCTCATGGGTTGCATTCCCATGTTCATATTTCTATATGAATATCTGAATGTTTCTCTCTAGTGTTGGATTAGCTACTGAAGACACAAAATTGTGACATAAACCCATCCTATGTGTCTGCTGAAAGCTGAAAATCTCAACTGACTTTTTAACTGCACCCTGTCAGTATCAGAGACTTTTCCCATTTCTGTGGAAGGGACTGTGCTTTCCCTCAACAGTATTGCCAGCAGTGTATCACTCACTTCTCTTGGAAATATTCTTGGAAGTTCATACATGTGAGAATTGTATACCAGCAACCCATCTACTCAGCTTTCTAGTAGTCTCTTTCTTGTTCTCCGTATCTTTCCCAAAGCAGTATTGAAAATACATGAAATTTTGCTGCTGTTGCTGAAGTTGCAGTTTCTTCCAAGAGAATCTTGTCTTCAACATCTGATCAACAAATCCAGATTAGCAATTTCTATTAAGAAACACTTTCAGCACCTCTGGATAGACACAAGCTACATAAAAAAAAGGCAGACTTTAGAGCATAGTCAGGGCACTGTGACATCTGCTTCACCAAGTGAATAACATGTTTAGTGCTTTTTCTTTTAATATTAGCATATAGGTATTTGTAGTTCACCTATGCATAAAGCTGAAGTAGTGGTCTGTTATATCTACCTTAACATGTAAAGGGGCCTAACACACTTCATTGTAATTACTGATGTTCTTTCAGTGATGAAATGCCTGAAGAACTGTATCTAAATGTGGCCTGCAGGAATTCTGGTAGGGGTCTCAGAGTCTAATCTTTTTGGATATATATTCCCAAGCACATTCACAATTAATTTTTCCCATACACTTTCTGCTAAATGTCACTTTTCAAGTTATAAGAATTATGTACTTCTTATCACAGTCTAATTCTTTGGGTTTAGATTGTGAAACTACCCAGAAAATTCTGTCTTTGATGTTGTTGAAACAATTTTTTATTCTTTTCATCAACTTGCTTCAACAAGCTTTCTTGTTTGGCATCATCAGATGTTTTCTATTGCTTTCAGGACTAATTTTATAGTCCTGTTTACTCCTCCAATTTTCTAACATTATATAAGAGTCTGGAGTCTTGATCACAACAGACTATTCCAAGGTCTGAGTCACCAATGCCCTATAAAACCAATCTTTTCCAAATCGTTAAGACATGTTTTGTTTTTCTTTAGCTTAAGGGATAAGCCAACATGTGACTCAGAGGAACATGCTATATTCTTTCTTAGACCAAGATGATTCCCTCCTAACTACTACTTTTTGATACCTGAATAATTAGACAATGCATCTGGTTATTCCCAAGAATAACTAGTCTGATAGGTTTTCAAAATGAAGGGAGAAAAACCTGTTCTTTAATTCATGTTCATGGAGTTAGAGTGGATTTCCAGGACAGGAAGACATCTAATTTATAAGAAATAATGCTAGAAATATCCTTATTTAAAAAATCACAAATAAAGGAGAGGGAAAGACTTAGTAACCATGCATGATGTTTGCTGCTACTGCTTTCTCTTCCTTTTTTTTTTAAGGATAAAGTAAATCAGATTGTGACAACCAATGTAAGCCTGAAACAGGTAACTGTAAATAGTGCCAACCATTTCATCCATTTCAAATGAATGTACAGAACACAACCAGAAAATAACTATTAGCTGCTGTGCTGGGCAGGTGGG
Organism: Pezoporus wallicus; assembly: GCF_028554395.1. Taxonomy (NCBI): domain Eukaryota; kingdom Metazoa; phylum Chordata; class Aves; order Psittaciformes; family Psittacidae; genus Pezoporus; species Pezoporus wallicus. The sequence goes on from NW_026640647.1 coordinate 2,944,971, forward strand.
TCAGTTAGCAAATAATTTCTGCTTTCTGGGGTCTCAAGCATAAAATGTGCTAGACATTAAAGAACCTTAAGAAAAGCATTTGGATTGTATTTCAAGCAGTAGACTTGTGGTATATTTATCTTTTATATATATATTAATTTTTTATAAGCTTCTTAAACCTTACTAGGTCTTAAGTGTTAAAAAAAACACAAGACACATTAGACTGATGTTTTCTACCTCTCAATTTGTTAAATATTTGCTCTTGAGTAGATTTTCCACAGCTCTCTCTTTTCACTCTTGATCTTCATTCTTGATATTGTCCACCAAATGCAGTCCCAGCACACATGCTTCTCAGCTGTTGTATGTGCCCTTCATTCTTTAATTGATGCACAGTTTGCACTCTTTACAGGGATTCCACAAGGACAATATTTGTGCAGGCAAAATGCCAGAGCAATCTTCACTGGAAAGCCAGATGTTTCATTTCATCAGTTGGCTGGCTAGCAAGGTTTTACCAAGGGAAAAGGAGAGATACATGCCTTTTTTCTTAAATCAGACCCAGAGTTAATTCACTACTAAGGTAGCAGCCTCAGATTTTGAAGTGCATTGGCTTTTTTTCACCATTCATTTGGAATAAATTTGAAAGCAAAACAAGCAAAGCCCTTCAATATTATTGTAACTCTGGGTAAAAAGAAAGAACTCCAGTGAGGCTTTGAACACCTTCTAGATCGCTTCTCAGCTGAGACATTAAAAAACAGATACAGCAAAATGCTATCATCTGAATTTAAAAAAAGCATGATGGTTGTAATTGTTAATTGTGTTTGTTTTTCTTATGACTAATTTATTAAGGTGTCGTAGTTTAAACCAAACCAGACAACTCGTTTACTCACTTCCCCCCGCCTCTTCTTGCCTTCCCCCTACTCCCGGAGGGACAGAGAAGAGAATCAAAAAGAATACAACTCCCGTGGGCTGAGATAAGAACAGTTTAGTAACTAAGGTATAACACAAATCACTACTGCTACCACCAATAATAACAATGATAAGGGAAATAACAAGGGAAGAGAATACAACACCTCACCACCAGCTGAAAAATAACTCACCCCCCAGCCCGACCAAGCACCGACCGATATCTCCTCCAACCCCGCAGTCCCCCAGCCCTTCCGGCTCACTCCCAGTTACATCCTGGGCATGACGTGCTGTGGTATGGAATACCTCTTTGGTCAGTTTGGGTCAGGTGTCCTGTCTCTGCTTCCTCCCGGCTTCCCCTTCTCCCTGGCAGAGCATGAGGCTCACAAAGTCCTTGGCCAAACCAAAACATCATTGTTATCAGCTCTGTTCCCAAGCTGAAAGTCAAAACACTGCACTGCATCAGCTACCAAGAAGGAGAAAAATGACTGCTACTGCTGAACCCAGGACATAAGGACAATTGAGAAAGCTAAAGCAGTTGAACTGATTTTCCATTTGTTTGGCTATTAAAGTTCCTCTGTGAAATGTATGTTTATTTAAAGTATCTCCAGCTACCCATTTACAATGCATTTGTTAAATTAGTTAAGAGACTTTAATTGGGCATTGGGGATTTGTTGTGCTATTCCCAAATCCGTTTACTAAAAATACATGAGAACAGTGAGCAATTTATTTATAACCTTGTTATATTAGGCCATAACCAGCATCGAAGCTTTTTCTTACCATGTTTTTAATTTGTGTTGACAGAATTCAAGCCATGTTGCTTTTTTTTCTGTTTTTAATAGAGCAGTCTGCAAACTGTTTGCAGTTAAATGCAGTAGAAAAGCCTGTTATACTTGGAACAGTGATAATAGAAGTGTATTCCAGAAAAAAAGCAACAATATTGAATCAGCAATAGATTATGCTATCTTTCTCTCTTTGGTATCCCATTAAGATCAATAATTTGCACAGTTAACTATATTTGAGATTACAAAGGCACTGTATTACATTGGTACTATCATCAAATTTTCAATTACTTCTTTTGATCAGATCCTAGGTTTTCATACCAGTCGAAACACAGCACACCAATAAAACTCCTATTACAACTCTTTGTCTAGTGACTGGCTAATTCTCACCATCATACTGAGCCATTCTGTCAGACCCTGTCAGACCTAGAGGTATAAACGTCTTCTGAGATACAACAACAAAGGAGGGTTTTTTAGAATTGTTAGCTTTAAACTGTCTAGTTTCATCAAAAAAATGGGGGAAAAAAGACAGTATTTCTCCGCAGTGCAGAAGCCTTGATCTGTTTTGTTTAGGTCGCAGGAAAACAAGGATTATTTGGAGGGCGATTTTTTTACAGACTGCCCAATGATTTTTGTATTTACAGTAATCTCCCTGCACCAACTTATCAAAGTTCAGTTTAATGTCCCCAATAGTGTTGCATTTTCATGGAAAAAAAATGGAGAAAGTGTCTATCAATCCTCATATCAATCCTCTTAAATATATTAGTTGGCCAACAGGCAGCAATGTATAGGAAGGGTATAGACCTAGCTTAGGCAGAGGTAACCTGGGAATTCTGTCTGAGCTAAAAGACTTGGACCTGGGAAAATGGTGGGTTTCTAGAAATTCATTCCCCATCTTGTCTACAAGAATCTCTGCTTGATCACTACCAGTTTCCAGATGATTCTCCATTTTTTTTAGCTCTCCTACTTTCATTAAACTATCATAAAAATCTAACCATCTCCATAGAAAAAGAAGGACACTTTAATGTTTTGGGTTTTTTAAACCAAAGATCATTCTACCTGGCAAACCTCAAAATGAGTAAACTACATGCCACACATTTAACTAGAGAAAAGTTCATAGATCAAGACCTTCCTTTTTGAAGTAGGTGACGGATTTGAAACCCATTCCTACTGAAGTGAATTACACATATAATACGGCTGAATATGTTGGATTTTAAATATGCCATCTTCTAAATAGCCTAAAAAAAGGAATAATCCTCACATCCCTGTGAAACTTTAGCAAAAAAAAAACAATCTGCATACACTGCTGGGGGAAATTCTTCCACACTGCTATCGCTTTTAAGTTCAAAGCAAAGACTCTAAGAAGAAGGAACCAGAATCAGAGTTTCAGCCCTTCATTAGTTTATTCTATGCCAGGGTCAAGGTGTAGCAATAGGGATTCAAATGCCCCTCAGAGATGAGAATGTCTGCACAGCTCTTCAGACAGGGCATTCACATCCAAGGTCAAGTTATTTCTACAACAGAGTCTTACTGTTAGAACAATACTGTACAGGCAGATGTCTGTGCTCACCCAGAACCTAGGGAAAGTCACTGGACTGCTATGCCAAGGAAAATGGTTCATTCCCAGGAAACAGCTTGTAATTAAATGTTTCAGCTTCCCAGAACTAATCTTTTCTGTCTTGTTCAATCCAGTTGCTTTAACATAATTTTCACTCCTGCTGACACTGATCCTTTGTGATGTGATGAGTAAGTTAACAACTGTAAATGTTAACAAGTAATTTATTTAAGCTGTCATAGAAGTCAGACTGCTTTCATGGCAGGGGAAAACACAACACTCTCTATGCCAAATATTCTTACTGAACATAATATTGTATTAAGCTTAAGTTGCTTTCCATAGCTCAAAAAACATTATAAAAAATATCTGTTATACAAAAAAGTGCTGTTATTTTTCAAAGGACTGCAGAGCCTTGGTACATGAGGAAAGTCCTGAACTGGCACAAATTAGTGTAAATGTCCATTTCAATGGAGCTATTCTACTTTACGCTGGCTGACTTCCTGACCAAGTATATCTTGTTTGGCAAGAAAAAAAACAAAACCACTAAGAAACACCAAATACTTCATCAGGGGACATACATAAAAGCAAGTGAGCAAAATCATCCATAAATACTCTCCTGTCATCCTACAAAATGCATGTAAGAATGTTTTTCTTCCTCTTTGACTGGAAACTATTCTAATCTAAAGAAATTATATGTCACAAAATTTCTCCAGATGGTGCATCACATCTTCTAATGTAAGTTTTGGGTTTAATCTCTCTTTCTAGCTACACCTAACATGATTATCTTCTATTCAAAACCAGCCAGCTTCAGTGTTACTCTAATCAAAGAGCTATCCTTGCTGGTTTGTTGAATGCTGTACCTTTCCCCTCACTCTGAGAGCCTACAATTAATGACACTTTGCATGCAGACCCAAGCACATCTTGAAAGACCACAAATTCTTTATGCTGAATTAGGACCTGGTCTGATTTTCAAAATGTGTTCAAAAACGTTTTACTTACGTTAAAACCTTTATTTTTTAAGAGTGTTCCGAGCACATGGAAATAAAAGTGGGAAAAGCTTAATGAGTCCTTTTTGGGCTTTATGACTGCTATCAAAAGCTGGAAAGAACAAGAGGTAATAAACCAATTGATAGTACTGTACATTCTGGCATAAGCAGCACAGGGAAAGTATTTGCTTAATTCTGCAGGAAGGTTACAGTTAAGTCTTATATTTAAGAACCAGAAATAGCAATTAATACACTTATATGATTGTTCTTAAGAGACCATAGATGTTCAAAATTGTGAAGACAGAGTTGATTTTGATGTTTACTCGCATGCTATTTCACATAGCTTAAAGCAAATGTAGCTTAAAATCCTAGGCAAGGTAAACACTGGCAAGACATTCTGAAAAAGAAACAACCAACCAAAATGAAACAGTGAAAATGACAAACATTTCACATAGCTTATCAGGAAGCATCAAGAGCAGCCTTCTTGGTGAATGGAGAGTTTAGCAGCTAGCAGCTAATATTCTCACAATGCCATCTTGACAAATTTAGCACTCCAAACCCTGAGAGCCCAGATTTATACCCATCTGGCAATACTGAAAGACAAACACTCATATATCAGATGTGCTGCAGAGCTAACATTCCCACGCAGAGAGCAACAGTCATCCTGTTTTGATCTCAAACTATCTCCAAACATCATGTATTTCCTGATTTTGTTGTCCTGAACATTGTACTATGTCACAACAGGGGAGACAGATACAGCCATTTGGAGCTGCTGGAAAGCATTCATAAAGAGCCCATAGGCAATCTGGGGAAGAAAGCTTATGCCAATAGTATCAGAAGATGTCTACAAAGGACACGAAAACATGTTTGCTTCTGTAACACAAATGAACAGAACTGCATCTCTACAGCAGAGAACAAACAGAGATGACTGAATGAATCTAGGGTTACATTCAAGTTCCAGTGAGCTTCTTGCAAAAGAAGTGATAGAAGAAAAATGTGTCTTTAGTGTTGATGACACTGTCTTTCCCAGGTGCATAATTTCATTTCTATACTAAATGCAATGGCAGAAGGGAAAACAAAAAATAGATGATCTGCTTTTCTTCCTGTAGTAGGAAGGCAGAACAGCAATCCTTGGAGCAGGTGACTTCTCCCTGACTGAAACCAATTTTAGTGAAAGTTTATAGTGCACCAGAACGCCCAAGTTTACTTACCCATGAAATGGTCATAATGCCTTCTATGTGGATTTTGAGGTTTATTGATTACATCCCTGTCTGGACAGTGTCTTTCTTTCATACCTGCACAGTGCCTAAACAAATGGTCTATTTTCATGTAAGAATTACTCCTTACAGCTTTCTCTTTTTGTTCACAGGGGAACTGTGCCATTTAAGGTCTGTTTTTATCATAACAAGAAAGCCCTGTAGTGAAAAATAATGAAAAATTGCAATCCATGATATTTCCATGAAAAATTGGTCATGGAATTAATTTATTCTGCCAAAAAAATGCTGCTTTTTATCACAAGCAATTAGAAGCAGGCTCACCTCTGGCTTACAGGTTTTCCTGACAAGGAAACAGAACTGTGAACAACTCACCACCAGACTGCACAAAGAGCAACAAGGAACAGTTTAATGAAATCAGGTTACCCTCTGAAAAGGTTGATTTACACTTTTGGTCCTGCAATGTCAGGAATGAGAAAAGAAATCAAACAAAAACAAATAAAACACATGGCAAGAAAAAGATTGAGGCACACAGAGAATATACAAGGGATACATACTTCTGTATAGATATTAATCTTAACAAGTATGCTTTATGTATTATCAAGAAAAGAAGAACAGAACATCCAAAAATTATTACCCAGAGAGAGTAAGAAAAAATTGAAAATTCTAAGGAAAAGGTAAAGAACTCATACCTGTCTATTTCATTATTGTAATGATGAAATAACGAAGGCAGAGCAGCTGGTTTGCAAATGAAGTCCAGTTTTCCCAGTGTTACAGTCACATTAATAATAAAAGTAACAAAACCAATAATGAAATATTCTGAAACTTTCAAAATATGAATAGTATTATTTTCAAGCACATCCTTTCCAATATTCAACATCCTAGAAGAGGCCTTATGTAATACTGATGTACTATGAAGTGGAAATGTTTATACATTCATGAATCTTTTAACATACATGCACACCTACATTTAGAGTAGCTTATTCATGGATAAGAATCTGAAGTTCAATGCCTTAATCCACACTTAGCTAAGCATATCAGTAGCTGTATTTTCAAAGGAACTTGGGATATAAGCACCTTCTTATTCCAACATTAATTAATTAGCAATGACATATTTAAGTTTCTTACTTTACAGACAAGACATTATCTTTCCCCCAAACATGCAAACATAAAACACAGCATATACACCTCTGTCTGTCTGTCTATCTATCTTTCAGTGTCTATATACACACACTTTCAAATAACAAGGTCTAATGAGCCCTCTGAGGTATAAAAATGATTAAAAATATAGAACATCACAATCTTATTTTAACATCAACTCTGAAGGGAACAGTAGGAACAAGAAAATAAAACTAGACCAAATATCCAACCTAAAAACTCCCTAGTGAGGTATGGCAGTCTAGGAAAGTATAATAATGAGATCAAATACAAACTGCAATATGAAAAGTGAAAATTCAACATGCATGTATGAGTAATACAAAATTACTACAAAATTAGTAAAGTGACATCTCCTATTAGTAGAACATCTACAGGATATGAAATCACCTAGTTTATTCAACAAACCCATGCTCTCTCAAATTTCCCAAATTTACCTATACTGAAATACATCTTACAATAAAAGTATGGGAGCCAGAATACTTCAGAGGCAGTAAAATGCTGTATTAGCAGAATGCCTAACCTCTGCCTTCATTCATTTTCTTCAGAGTTGACTGCAGAGTGTGGCTGCACACTCTCAGCACAGAGCCCTGTGGGGCCCAGAACTCTCTTAAAGCAGCACTGCATCTGAACAGTACCAGTACAAGAAAGAAATAGCACAAGAAGCCTCTTAGGTCTAGACTGTCAGCTTGTTGAAGCTGACACAAATGGTTTAATAGGAAATGAAACATGCACAGGCAATAGCTGGTTATACACACACCAAGACATACAAAAGCCATGTGTGGTCTCCTTGTGCATGGTAGCTGTTTGGAGAAAATAAAAGATATTGTTCAGATCTATCTCAAGCCTAGCTATGAATAGCAGGGTGTTCATTGGGAGCAAAATTTTATATGGCGCATTTTCCTCAAAGAACCAGAGTACTTTCAAGAAACAGCTACACAAATGTACTGATGGAAAAAGCCTTCACATACATAAGGTTGCTCAAAGTTCATCCTTATTATATGTGGAATTAGCCTTTTCAAAGAGAGTGCTGTTCTTTTATTTGGTATAGAGTCTACCAAAATCCTCCAACACCACATTCAAAGTAAAAAAAAAAAAAAAAAAAAAAAAAGTGAATAATTGCATTTTCTTTAGATATATTAGGAAGTAAAACTAAAGGTATAGCGTGTATTTTTTGCTTCTGCTTCAAAAATAAAGGCCAAAGCATATTGCCGCAGCATACCTTAGATCAGCAACAACACTAGACAAGACAGGTTATCCCTTGCTTTATGGATGCCAAGGAGGTCAAGCCTCTCCCTGCTTCTGTGTAGAAACATTTCACGCAGCACAGTGCTGGCACTCTTTGCCTACACTATTTGCTCTCATTTGTATTTCTGTATTGGATTCAGCACAGTGGGGAATGCTCCTGAGCAATTTATTTTCTCCAACCATTCTGTTCAGCTCCTCTCACCCCTGGGGATTAAGAGGAAATCTCTGACAGGTAGGCAGCTCCCTGTGTATAAAAAAAATCTAATGTCAGAGGGAAACTGGTAGTGGCCAACTACAAGTAAATACAATGAAGGAAAAGAAACTGCAAAGAAGATATTTGAGATAAACTGGCATTCAGAGACCGTGTATGAGACATTGGCTGCCTACAAATCCACCTGAGGGTGCAATGGGTACTGGGAGGTTGCCGTATTGTTATCTATATCTTACCCAAAACCTCTCAGCTGACAGGTGGGATTTGCTGCCGAGATGTCAAAGCTGCACACAGAGCTTTAATTATGATTAGCTAGAGTGATTTATTCTAGTAAAATAAAAATGTCACTGATGGAGACTGCTGCTGCTGGTGGGATGATTGTTAGGAACATGGGATGATTGTAGGAGCACTGACACATGCTGACACTGGTTTTAATGAGGTCATTTGTTGTTTCTCAAGGAAGTGTTCCTTAAGATGATACATCATTAGGAAGCTACCAAACACCATAAACAAGAATCCTCTCTGTCATAAAAATATTCATTCTTGTAAAAAGCCAGAAGAAGACTGAGACATTTAAGTTCCAAACATTCACTTTGGCCAAATGATTGAATTCAAACAGCAACTCACAAGACTCGTCGTCATTGTCATCCAACTCTGCGGGTATTCCATCATGCTGTGCTTCAGCACTAAATTCCACATGCGCATGAAAAATAAATCTACAACTGGGCATAAAATTGTGGCTTCTAACTCCTTCACAAATGATATTCGCAACCTTTTTTATAAAAAACTTTTTTTTTTGGAGGGGTGGAAAAAGAAAAATATTGTATTAGAAGAGACTATTATATTAGAGTATCTAGTTCAGTACAGGAATATATACCTAGCAAATAGGTAAATTTTTCTACATAAGAATTTACTGTAAGGAATTGAACAGTGAAACTGGAGGCCTTGAACTTGCAGGCATTCCAGCAATTTCAAGTTTTGCATTTGAGAAAAAACACTGCCTTCATTTTCTACTTCAGTGCTTCTGAGCAAGAAGAATTCAGGTCAGTGTTGAATCTGAGTTACTGCTGATAACTGTCAACAAATAAAACTCTGCCCTATATTTCATTCTTTATGAAAAATAAATGAGCACGGGGCAAGGAAATTGGCTATCTTTCTGAGAGAAGAATCTTCTAGCTGGCGCATTTGCATTTTGAAATTACTTTTGAAGACACAGTAATGGACTTTCCACACTGAGCTTGAGACACATAAGACAGCATAAGACCTGGTCATATTTGCTTTTGTTGGTCCATGACATGTGAACCTCATCTCTAGATAAAAAACAGTTCTGTTCAGGAGATCTGGTATAAGAATTAACTAAGTGTTAATAAGAAGTTTGCTTTAACTCTGATAAATATGACAGCAATCTAGAAGTACAAGAGGAAGGATTTATTTTCCTATGGTGGTGAGAAGGAAAGTTAAAGGTCTCTTTGACTGTTTGTAGCTTTTTCCCTCTAAGTTCAGTACTTTTATGTGTGTAGATGGTTTTGTAATAGACTACATATAAAACCTATAACACATTCTTGAATTTAAATTATTCTGCTACAATTGTGTAGTCCCAGAACAACTGTGTGTATGAGTAGAAGTCTTTCTTCTCACGCCTCAGTCTTCTGGTCTGAGACAACAGTATGCTGTCCTTCAAGGAACATCAATATCTATGACTTGACACGTGTTCAAAACCAGTAATTTAGTCCATCCTTAATCCTGACAACACCCGCTAGCTTTATGATTGTATACATGTCCCCATGAAACCATCAGGATTTAGGTGCAAACTTCAGCTCTGCATGTGATTCAGGATGAGTGAGCATAAAAACTAAGGGCCTAACTGTGCAGAAATCAGGCCTCACTCTGGAGTAAATGGCCTTGTTAGCTTTATTGCATTTATACTTCCAGTTTTTTCTTTTACTGACTCTCACTACATTTTCCCTCCTACGTGTAAAGTATAGAATGGAGACTACTTTTTTTCAACTTAAGAGCTTACTTAATTGCTCTTTCTTGTCAGTAAAGAATTAAAACTAGAAACTGTGAGTAAAAGCCATTCCTTTTCAAGTATTGTTTCCTTTAAAAATATCCAAGGCATTCAGTGTGTTAATTAAATTTTAATTAGTCATTTTCTTTTTGCTAGGAAAATGCCTATCTTATTGCCAGAACAGCATGACAGCATCTTCAGAGAGCACGCTACTAGTTCTTCTTTACAGGAGAAAATAAGACATGCACACTCTAGAAGAGGAAAGTTATGCTATGTTTAAAACTGCAGCATGTACTTTGAACTGGAAAAAAATAAATAAAGGCTTTGATGTTTTAATATGTTTTTCTGCTACTAGATCTTCTACATTGCCAGACTTAATAAACACTTAGGGGAATCTCTGCAGTTTACTCAAGGTAAACTAGACCCACCAAAACAGCAGTTTGAACTGATGTTTTTACTCGGGTCAGGGTTTCACCCAAGATGTTGTCCAGCCTTCCCTATTAGCTCTTCATGTTTACAGTCTTTTTAAAACAGGAGAGACCTCAACAGTAACAGAGTCTTGGCCTCACTGTCACAAAGTCTAAAGTAAATATATGTAATACTCCTCCCCTTCCCTAGGCCTATCAAGTCCAAACATAGAAGTTGTCTCTCTCTCTTTCCTTCAGTGTGTAATGCAGCTCACACTTCTGTTACCTCTGAGAACACAATTCTCATCCAGTTTAAATGCATTAGAAGTTCTTGTGCTAAGCTTCCACTAAAATTAATAGTTCCCCTCAATAACTTATAGACACCACTTCAAAAAAAAAAGCTTTGATTTTACCAGGCTGTGCAAGTTAAGCCCTTTAGGCATTTTCGATGAGTGTTTAGTATGCAGAGGCAAGCTGGCCCAACCAAGGCAATCCCAAAGTCTCAAATGCTCAGATAAAGACAAGGTCTGTGGACCCGAATCCAGCACTGGCTAGTACACATCCATACTAGGCAGCACCTGCCATACAATCACTCCCCTTCTCTCTGACGATAATACAAGTTGCTGCAGCTCTTGCCAATACACCTTTTTTTTGAACATGGTTGTGCAAAGCTCTCTCAAACTTGCATTAAGTTAGTCTGCCACAACCATACCTACATTTTATCACATTTTCTAATCATCTCCCTGGTTTTAGACATGATTTGCTTTAAAATGTGCTTGAATTTTCCATCCTGATTAATTTATATTAAAAGGCTTGCTGCTAGCTAAATCTCTTTTAATTCAGTCATGATAATGTTAGTTTCCATATCTGTAATGGTGTTAAAATCTACTGGTGTTAGAAACTATATACAATCTACTGGTGTTAGAATCAGTGTTAAGACTGAGCAAAGCCTTCATTCAGCACAGAGGTCATTCCCACTTATGATCTTTACCATCTTCACAGCAGAGAGGTGCCATTTCCTTCAGTTTTCTTTTAGGTGAAGCCACATTGCCAGTCATATTCTGTTAAACACCAGGGGTGCTTAATTGTATTCAATTTAAAATTTAGCTATTTGAAAGGCTTGCTTTTGAATTTCCATTCACCAGAAACAGAAGATAGCATAATTCTTCACTTACAGTGTGTAAGAAAACGATTGGTCCTACAGAAGCAGGGATCCCATCTCAATCATTACATTATTATCGCATTAAATAATAATAAATTTATGCATGATATTTATGCTGTATGGTTGCATTGCAAGAAAACCAGAAAGAAATCCAGAAACCACAGCTCTCTACCAGCTAAGATACAAAATGATAAATGAGATTAACTGTTTCCAAAATGTATGAAATCATTTGAGTACACAAAAAAGTTTTCAAACTTGGAATAATTGAACACACTTTATTAGAATGTCACCTTAAAGGGACATAGCCAAGTGAATTGGCACATTCTTAGCTTTGTAAAGTGAAATAATTCCTTGAACCACTGGAAAGAATTGATTTTTGTGTCTTTTATTGTAGCAGAGTAGTGAAAGTTAAAAGATGAAAAAGGCCCATTATTTCATCCGACGTATAGAAGTATATTCACAATGGCTTTGTCCAAGAAAATTTTAATCGGCTCATGGAATAGCATTTCAGCTGTCTCTCTGATCTACTATTTTGCAGTCAGTTAAATTTTAGCATAAGGAATTTTTCCCAAATTTATCCTCTGCATTATCCAATAATTCTGCAATCTTTTTAAGGTGAAATCTTTGTATATTCAGGTTAATGAGAGTTTCATTACTGACTTCAAAGTATTTGTGATTTTCCCCTTAAGGTTTTTGGTGGGTTTTTTGTTGTTTTTTTTTTTTGTTTGGGTTGTTTTTTTTTTTTTGGCTTTGGTTTTGGTTTTGTCTGTATTTTGTTGTTGTTGTTGTTGTTGTTGTTTGTTCCTTTTAATGTATAACTATTGTGCAACCCCATTAAAAAGCATTATAGAGCTTCCAGGTTTGGTACCCTTTATCCAACTAAATAACTATCATTGTCAATAGTTTCTTCCCACTCCATTGTCTGCAGGGCCATGCAGTCAGAATGTGCATATTCCTTTCCATTTTCAGCCCATTCTCCCCATCAATTACTGAAATCTGGGTCTCTCACTAACATTAGGATTTTTCCCTTCCTTGTGTTTATAAATCCCATGACATTTTTCTGACACACAGAATCACACAAAGGGAACTGGGAAGGTAAAGCAACATCCTCTACCACTGATAATTCAACATGAAGTAAAAGCAAGGTTTTCTGCACCACAAAGTATAGATTTCTTCCACTTGAGAAGGAAAGCAAGTCCATTTACTGGTACCAGGCACACACCCTCTAATGGTCCACATACCTATCTATGTCTATGCTCATGATTGAACTATCACGAGCATAACAAAGCCTGCTGGGGGAGCAAAGTGTCTGACAAATACTCCTGTTATCTTTTCACCATAATGAAGATAGGCACTTGTAGCAAAGGACAGGATGTGTAAAATAGATATCTTGATAGCAATTTTGAATGGTGCTTTGAGGTCCTTGGCTGAAAAGTTTGACAGAAGTATGAAGTACCATTACAGTATCTATTATTTTTATATGAACACAATTCAGAGCAACAGTACAAGAACAGGCATAACAAATATCTAAAGAGAAGGCAGAGGAACATAAGCGCTTATTCTTAAAACTCTGCTATGATTTCTTGCTCACAATGCACATGCAATCAGTTCCTTCTGAACAAACACTATCCAATCTGTTGTCCCATTCCTTTATCATCAGCTTGATAAAAGAGTGAAATGCTGAATATATTTTAATGGGGTCTTTAAACCTCTGATCTACGGACAGATGTAGAATATCGTTTTTCTGATGAATTCCATGATCATCTGCATTTCTCATCTTTCTGGCATCTTTACTCACTGCTAGCTTCCATTCTTATACATCACTGAGGAAGCAGTTTAAAAGAAATAAACTGGGAAAGCAGAAGCAATCAATCCAAGCTGTTTGGGGCTTTATCATAGAATCATAGAATAGTTAGGGTTGGAAAGGACCTTAATATCATCTAGTTCCAGCCCCCCTGCCATGGGCAGGGACACTACAACGTAGGACCTTCCACAACGTAAAAACAAATTTTGTTTGATTTCAACTTATCATAGCAGAAAACTGAAGTATGTTTATCTAGATTCTTCCTCTGTGATGCCTTGCTGGAACGTTGCTGTAACATATTCATTATCAGGGCTGGATGATCATTTTCATCATTCACTTCAAATGTGAACTGATGAGTCATTAATTAATATTAATCACAAAATTGCTGTAAAAGTGCAAAGACTATGGGGGCCCATGTGTGCCTCATTAAGCTAATATAGCTTAAGAAATTGACTGGACTTTCAAAAATGTTTATCTATTGAACCTGTTAAGTACTAATTAAAACTCAGGTAACTTAGTGCCAAGCATACTGTACAGATGGAGCACAATGAATTTTGCAAACTTTTACATGTTCCTAACAAAAATATTATTACTGCTATTGTTCTTACTATCACTAGACAGTTCATGATCTTGATTCCAAGGGCACCCATGATGTGCCAGGCAATACAGAAATTAAACACGAGAAGCAGCCATTGCCACAATGGCAGACAAAGAGGACAGCACAATAGAAAGCACAGCTCATTGCTTAAGCAAATACCTTCTGCCATAAAAAAGAGAGCTAATCAAAAGATACATCTGTCTGTGAATGCAATATCATGCTAAATGTCCTATATGTTTTCTAAATACTTGTCTAAGGAGGTATGGAACAGAAAATTAATTAGCAATAAAGAGCATAATGCAATAAAAGAGACATTGTACCAACACAATAAATAACAGTAAGACATTGTCAGTTATAATGTATCAGTTACTGCTGAATCTTCCTGCAATTGTTTACATTTCTAATTAAAATAGCATATATAGAGAGGGACCACAGCGATTCCTCCCAGGAATCCACCTCAAAGGCTGCTGCAGTTGTATTGCAGAAGCACAGAAATTATATCCTAAAGTGCATAGCATCTTTCATTTAATTGCAAGATGGTTTGGTGATATTTCTGAACAGGTTTCAAAGCTTCTGTTGGCCATTGCTTGTGAGACAGAAGATTTCTGGTGCCATGAAAGCCTAGGATTAGCCTGGATTTCTGTAGCTAGAGTAGATAGTTAAATGTGAACAGGAACATATGGCTTGCATATGCATGGACATCTGCATATTTAAGCTTGCAAAGGAGAACAGCATGCAGTCAAAAAATTAGATTTCATATTTGATTTCTTGTATCATTTTTTGCTTGAAAATTCCATTTTTTCAAGGACCTCAGTATATAGAGACGGCAATACAGGATTCAGTTCTGGAAGGGGCCCCAAAAAATATCAAGACAATCTCAGCTATTGTAATTAACCATGATCATAAACCGATCAAGCTTAATACCTTAGGCTTATTACAGAGCTTTATTAGAAAGCTGTTTGCTCATCTGATCCCTCTGAAGATTAGAAACCTTCTTTTAATGTATTTCTAAATGTATTCATGGCCATTCACTCCTGCATAGAGATGGTCGTTGGCTAAAGCAACAGTTCTGTTTCCCTGGCGCTTATAAACTGATGCAGTCAGAAACAATTCTCCACTCAGTTTTCATTTGACTATACTTTAAAATGTATTTATTTTTGTTCTCTCTATCCTGATCATATGGAAGTACAAATAAAAGAGAATAGATGAAATAAAGGAGAACTTTTATGGTTTTGATTTTTCTTTTAATTGAAACATCTCAGATATAATCTAGTGTTAAACCTCCTATTTTGTTCAGACCAGATCACTCATTCCTGGACAACGCATGTTTCCCATTGCATTAAGCTTTTCAGACTAGAGGACTGCCTGAATAGCTGATTTATGGTCTTTGAGTGTGAAGTTGAAGAGAGGGCAAAACAAGGATGGAAGAAGGAACTGGTCATACTGATGAAGAAGTCACACTGGTTTCCTAACTGCGTGTCCTATGAATCTGTGAATTTTATAACATGAACTAGCATCTTAAATTATCACCACAGCCAACTACTTTACATAACTACACTGCTTTTTCCTTCTAACTAGCAGCACTAAAATTGTAGCATGGTGGCACTTCTGAAGGGAGTGAACGGACTAAAAAAAGGCTCCTGACAAGTGTGCTACTAATGGTCTCAGAAGAACCATAGACCAAGTGATACTATGACAGCATAATTTTTCCAAACATTGACAAGATTTGCTGGCTGGGAAAAGCAAATGATGGTCCACAATGGCAGATGGAAAGGAAATTACTCTTGCATGGGTTTGAGAAACTTTCTTTAGCCTGCTCTATCTTTTGCCAATGTCTAGCAGGTTCAGCTGGATGACAGTTGTAGGCTGACTGCCCAGGTCCTGTTTAGCAAGGCAACAAAGGTCTTTTTCATGATTTAATCAGCACTGAAATCTCTGTTAGTGACAACTGAGTGTCAGAATGCAGAAAATTCAAAAGAACACGGTCCTGCAGTGTTAGTCAGAGACTCTCATTGCAGAATTAATATGCGTTTTCTCTGTAAATACTTTCTCCCAGTGACTTTGGATTTTCCAGGATAAATGATTTAGTAAACTGCAACAGAAGTGCTGGAGATACCTGTAAGATCATCTATGCAAGAACTATGTTCTAACAAAGAAGCAATAAGCAGTCTCTACAGCCAGCCTCTCAGAGGCATGCAGCAGCACAGGTACTTTAAGAAGGAATATCAAAAGTCAGTCAGCTGAGCTGATAATGAGCTACAAGCTGATGCTGACTTCAGTATTATGAAAGCACAGTTAGCTACAGAATGATGTTTTAAAACACAGAATTATAAATACCATTGAAAGTTATGAAGTGTTCTGGTTCCTTCTGTAAGTTGAGAGGCTGATCAAATGATGGTACCTAACAAAATATCTGGAATATAAAAATCTTCTGACCTAAATAATTTGATCTCTTCAGATGTGCTGAGTTAGGGATGCACTTAGGAAACAAAGGAGTAGCCAGAATCAACAGGTATGACCTAAAAAAAAACCCAACAAAACAAACCATTTTTAAAGTCACGTTGTTTCCTTTTTTTTTATTTATTTTATTCATATTTCTAGGAATGAAAACAGTTATAATCAGGGCTCTTCTGGCAGATACTAACTCTCTTCATACATTCCAGGAATGGTGAACAAAGAGGGCAGTAAGTGGCATTTTAGTTTTGCTAACTTTAGCAGCTTTAACTTACAGATTTTAATTCAGATCTAATGACGTTTTGGAAGATAAGGGTTGACATTTATGGGACTTCTACCATTCTAGAGAAAACTGCTTGGTGTATGCATTAATCTACTCAAAAGGAATCTCATGGAGCTTAAATGCCAAGTGAACATGTGAAATACCAGGTTTTAAAGTGGACTTTGCACAGCTGCCACATTGGTTTAGGAGGGGGCAACTGCAGCCACAGCTCTGAATAATAGGAAAACAGAACATGGAATGGAAATTGCCTTTCTGCTTTTTGGCAAAATCCAACAGTGATGCACTTTGCCTTAGTTTTGGCTTTCCCTCCTGTTCATTCTTCTTTCTATTTCCTTTTTTCCCCTAGTCCCTCATTCTTCTTATGCACTGTATATTATCTCTAATCACACTAATTGTTTAAGTTACTTGGCAAATTTTTTGCAAATATTAAAGTAAGATTTAATATCCGAGTCCGTTACAACAATTAGGATTTCAACTCCAACATCAATCTGAGCTATTTATCATGTAATTCGATTCGTGATGTAGGAAGAACTGTGAAACATCTCCACCAAAATCAGGGTTTGTTTGTTTTGCTGTCACTCTTGTCTGTAGATCCAGATCAAGTAATTAAATGTTTGGAACAAATACAAAATACTGCAGATTATAGATATTAACAGCATCCAAACTATTTCCTGCTATCTTAAAAGTTAGAGTATACCTGTTGGTGGTGTCTTAAATATTGGGACTCTGAACATCATAGTTCCATTTTGTACCTTAAATAAAACAATACATTTTGTAGGTTTTATTTTCCTTCGGATGCCACTGCCTTCAGTGTTAGCATTGTTTTTGAGTAAAAATACATTTAAAAAGCTAAATGAGTCCTGCTACTATGATTAGATTCTGAGATATTTCAGTATGAGCTTCTGTATGAAAGAGAGATTTAAGGTATGGGACACCACAGAAGTGGCCATACACAAGACTTTCCCCAATAATCTATTGCACAGACATAATGGTGCCTCAGGGTAAATTTAGATGTCTCAGGTTGGGCACAAATCTTGTTACTTTCCTGGCCTGGCTAATCTATCTTACTTTGGTGAGGCTCTGTGATGCTCAGAAGCTCTGAATATTAAGCCAAATAAGTGTTGTCTTCTGCTTAATGGACAGACAAAATAAATGGAAAGAAGACTTTATCCAAGATTCTCAATTACATAAACAAAATCTGCAATGCAAAACCCAAAAATATGTGAGAAGAACACAATATAAATCCATAAGCAGATAGAAATTGTGTGAAAGGCTTTTTTTACTGGTGACAAGAAAAGAAACAACACACTAGACTTGGAGGTAAGCAACAGTTTCTGTAGGGAGTCTGGTACTCACATAAGGTTTTACATACCAGGTTGATTTATTTCAATCCTACTGACTCATCAGAGACTAAATCCCTAATACTTTAGTTTGAATTCACGAATTTGTCTCATATTTACTCATTCAAAAGAGCTGATTCTAAAACAAAACCCTGGAATTATATTTCTAAGAGAAAAATAAAAACATTAGGATTTCAGAAACATTTTCATGTGTTTAGGATTTCCTTAAAGGATTATTGTCTGCTTTTTTCCTCCCCATGCCTGTTTATTTGGCAACCACGAGTAAATACAGTGTGTAGTCAATGCTGCTTCTTGTACATATGCGTGTGGACACGTTCTGATAAACTGGACTGGTTGCTTTTGCAGCAAAATAAGCTATGTAAAATGGTTTCTATTTTTTTACTTCAGAGACCTAACATGTAGATTGACTTATCCCACACTGAGTCCATAGGTGGAAAACAAGAAGACAACATCTTCAGGAAAGATTAGAAAAAAAAAAATCTCTCAAATCCTCAAATTAAAAAAAATAAAAGGTTCTCCCCAAGAAATAAAACTGAAAATCTACATCACTTCACTGTGTCTTGGTATAGACACTTAATCCAAAAAATTACTGATGTGATTTGGAAATATTTTCATTTACTTCAATATGATTTTGTATCAGGCCATATTGCTGAACTATGTAAACATTTTCTCCAACTACAAACTGCTTCACCACTTAATGACACTACGTTAACTCATTTGATTTATATAATTTCTCCCACTCTACCTTCTGTAAAAGACAGACTGGTTTTGATCTCTTCCAGTGAAACTACAATTAGCACTCTTGGATCACCTTTTCCTGCCATCATCTGTTATAGTACCATTATATGTGCAGCTGATGTCACTGAATTTGAGTTATCCTTCAGTCATACTGAGGTGAATGAAATCAATATTCTTTTCCCTATAGATGAAAATTATTTAGTAATGCATAACAGCAGTAGACTTTTCTTTCTTTGTCCACTACAATCCATCGATGTATTCTGCTTGGCTCTTGAATTAACATACCTTAATTTGTGGGCAACAACTTTTTCTAGCATTATTGCATCTTTCAGTCTTTGATTTCAAGTGCCTTAAATAGGGGATCTTTGATTGGGATATCAAAATATAGAATAAAAAGATACATCCTAACAGTGTACCACTTATGATGCCTAAACAAGGCTTTTTTTTATTATCTTTAAGAAAGATCATCTTTAGTTAATTGGGATTCAAGTTTATGCAAAATATTTTCATAGAATTTTGTTTGTGATGAAACAAAACACCAGCACTTTTTTTCTGCCTGAAAAAATGCCAGCTGGAGCACACTAATGAGCCCCAAAAAAAGAACATTTGTACAGCTGGAGACAGAATGTTATCAAGCTGCTTGTTTTTGATTGACACTATAACAGTCATGGTAGTGGAAGGTGATCAATAAAATTCCCTTTGTGACAATGTGAATTGTATCATCCAAGAGTGATTTTTGAACATAAACGCTCAGAAGTTCTGCTCAATTTGGGTAAGCATCCAAGTTTTCATATCTTTCTTCTAACTGCTTAACCCATTAAGGTCTTCAAATTTCATTCAAACACAGGTTGATCAGTGGCTTTCTTAAAGTATTCAGGATTACTTTGGTACTTGGTATCAGCCCAAGGCAGAAAGAATAATGAACAAGAACAGTTTTTGAAATCAACAGCTCCTAAGCTTTTAAAAGATAGATTCACTTTGGAAAAGGAGTTTAACTCCTGCTATTTACTTTAAGCTAGATCATTCTTCTCGATCAGCTTCAATTTGTTGTGTATTTAACACGCAGAGCAGCTAGTGTTGTTATTCATGTTGACATGCAGCCACATACACAATAGAAATTATTAAACCATTTTACAAGACACATCAACATGATCTTAATCCAACTCCAATGGAGACAGACTTCACTGGAAATACGTAAAATAGAGCCCCATGTGAACACAGGGGGCAATGGGGTGTGACTACAACCAAAACTGTCTCCAGTCAACACAGGTGTACACATGGAGTGAGAAGTTTCAAAAAGAAAAGAAATACAAAATATGAGCACATATGAGGCGACCTGAAGAGGCAACAGGAGCACTTCAGATGGAAACACGGACGCATTTAACATGCAGGAGATGAGTAAGATTATAGGTACGCAGGTATGAAGGCTATAGGTAGAGACTATGAACAACTGTAAGCAAAGACTATGGAGAGCTTTAAGCAATGTTTTTGTGTATTTTTGTAAAGTAGTAGTGCTGTGCCCAGAGCTAAAGCAATAAGGCTCAATATCTTGGAGAAGTGGCTTTTTTTTCATGTTTTATTGTGCTTTTGGAGTATTTAATGCCTCACTAGATCTAAAAAACCCTAGGGTCCCATGCTCATTTCAATTCAATTAAGATATACAGGCTGTGCAAAATATACATCAATAGGGAGCCACATTTTCAGAAATAACTGCTTATCTGTGCACTTTTTAGCTCATTATAACAGACTCATGGAATCCAACTTTAAATAAAGGCTGTTGGTGGACTAAATTACAACACAGTACCAAGAGACTTCATGAACTAGAAATATTCTATTCTATTAAGTTTTCATTATATATATAGTATGAGTCAGCAAGCATTCAGTCTCTGCTAACCAGAGTCCTGTTACTTACTCTAAATCTTAAAGGCAAATATTTTTCACCAAGGGCATAATGTAAATGAACAGTAGGTTTTGGCCCTTTCCCTGTTAAAACAGATTTGACAGAGTGTCCATCTCACAGACATTCTGGGTCTCCTTCCAAAAAGCCTGCTAACTGCTCGAGGAGACAGCACAATCCTCTCTTCCCTGCCCTATGGCAGCATCCCTGCATGACAGCATATTTCCATGCAAACACACCGACTCACTAAGGCTTTATTCTCAAAATGATAAAGATTATTTGTTTTTTAATTCTTAATAAGTAAGTTATTTCTCATGTAAAATTGCTTACTCCAGTTTGATGCAAAGACAGGGGCTCTGTCCCTAAATCCTCCCTCAATGATGGTGCTGACACTGAATATGGCCTCACTGTCCAAGGGGTTATTGCACAACATGCAATGGCTGGTTCAGGTTATAAACATACTGGTATAGGCCAAAACGTAAAGAAATGCTCCAATTTCAATGATGCTTGCAGGAACTCAGTACTTTTTAGGTTTCTGCCTCTGTCAGATGCCTAAAATCAACCAAGATTTGCAAGGCGCAGGGAGGCCTGTCAGGGGATGACAGCACGTTTTCTTAGGCAAGCAAAAGTGGTTTCTAATGTGGTTTCTAGACCCCTTTTCTCCAGGAATGAGAAGGCCTTAACAGCTATCAACACCACAAGTAACACTCATGATGTGCAGGTCAGGGAGCCCTGTTGCCACGCTGCCAAAATGGACTTCTAATCTGCAGAAAGACTGCCAGCGCCCACACTGTAACAGGCTAGATGAAAGAATTGCAGCCTGGGGAAACGTCTTTGATCATTGCATTAATTTCCTCCTCCTGAGCCCTCATCATTTAGGTAAGGAAAGTGCCTGTTGGTGCACCTGGGATAGCAGTCCCTGAGGCTGCAAGGAGGCGGATGCTCCCTGCACAGCTGATGTCACTGAAGGGGAGAAAGTGCTAGAAGGAGGCAGAAGGAGCTGGATTGCTATTTCAGGAGGTGTCGCAGAGGCTGTTCTGCTGGAGTTTGGGACCTATAAAGATGCTCTAGGGATACTCAATTGAAGGTAAAGCAGGAGAAGTCAGGCTGGTACTAAAGATGCCTTGGTACTGCAGTGTCTGTAGAAATGTGCGGTTTGGATTTACGCTGCCTCTGTATGGCAGTGTTACTGGTTCTGTTCTGTGCTCAGATTAAGCACAGTTTTAGGGGTGTAAAGCCTTTCTGCTTCACGGCAGTGGAGCAGTCAGGTCCTGCCATGGGGCGTTAGGTCTGCTTGGGGCTGGTCCATATGCTCGGCTGTCAGCCTGACCTGGGAGCGGCGGTAAAGCACCAGTGAGCAGGTGGGTGGGTAATTTCCTTGTGTGATCTAGGGGGGTCCCCAGTAGCAGCAAGGAGAAGCAGAGATCCCCCATATGCTGTGGCCAGCATAGCAGGAGCGGGGGACCGTGGCAGGGCTGGTGGGGAAAGGGGGGATGAGGTTTAAAAGACCACGAAGTCTCCTTGAAGGAAAGGTGTGGAAAAGGCAGCAAGGGTGGACTGATGGGAAACTACTGTTCCAGTGTCCTCTTCACAGCTCGTTTCAGTAGCTATATGTCAAATTACAGGAGCCCGGCGGCAGAGTGGCCCTGTGAGTGCCGTGCCCTTATGCTTGTTTGTCTTTCCTTGGGTATTGGATACCAAAGTGAACACGGTATAAATGTCTCTTGAAAGCACAATAAGGTTCTTCAGACACTCGGCTTGCTTGTTGCAAATGCACCCAACATGATGATAATCACATGTAATTCCTTATAGATGGGGTGGGCAGTGTTGGTGCAGTTCTTAAAGGGCCTGAACAAGGGAATATCTTATACTTTAACTCCTTATTTTTAAAACTTTCTGTTGTAAAAATAACAGTGACAGCAGAGATTTGTACTTGACTTAGGTTTATTTAACTGTAATAACTGTAGAATGTGGGTAGCTTGTTTTGTTTTCTTCTGATACTTCTGTTATAGTAACAACCTCTGTGTTTGTATGCATTACTGTTCTTGCAATGGACTTTGAGAACATCCCCATTATAAATAATGACAGGACTTGATTCATCTTTGAAATACATAAGAAAGCTGCAGTCAAATTTTTGTGGTATTTGATTATATTATAAAGTATATGTAAAACCATTTTTAAAATGGTACTTCTCTGAAAGCTGTAGTGTAGCATGCAATCAGTCTCTTTAACTACAGGGTAGAAAAATGAAGACCCTTACCCTGTTTTTTTTGTTTTTGCTTTCTGGAGTGTTTCACACCAGTCTTGAAGCACAAGTTGATATTAGCATGTAGGCAGTTAACTCCAGCACTCAGATGGCATGTGCCAACATGTGAAAAATAGCACTAGGAGAATCAGTTGGTGTTGTAGTATGTAAAACGGGAACAAACATACATGTAATGCTAACATATCAGTCTTAATATTCAGTATATGCAAAATACGAAGTTATTTACTGTGGGGGTTGGAATGTATCGAAACTGTCAGAAATGATGGGAAGGAGGAACTACAGCAGGCAATTAAGAGTGACCCATCCCTGACTGATACTTGGAAGATGTTGGAACTGGCAAGGACCAAGGACATCAGAGCTGGAAAGAGGATGTCAATAAGAAAATCAGATAGACCTTTCACCTGATGTAACAGCAAGGCAAACACAGATGTGCTTGGCTAATTGCTTGGAAGCATATCAATATCATTTAATCTTCGCAATAAATGATCCAGCTTGCACTCTACCTCTGGGTCTGTGCCTCCATCCTCACACTTGCCACAAAAGCTTTTGGTAGAGTGGGGTCAGAGGCAGCGTCTTGTGATCATTTTCTTCACCACTAAGGGACTAGAGAAAGAATTAAGTACCAGTAGCTTATAAAGAAGAAAAAAATACATGTAGAATAGAACCTGTTCTTCTAAATTTGCTTGCCTGGTATTTTACAGGGTTATTCAGAAGTTGCTTGATGTCACAGTTCACATTCTTCTCAAGCAAATAATCAGTGTCAGCTCTTTCTTGCATAATATATATATATAAATCAATTGAATATATAAAGCAGTAATAGGTATTGTGTGGATTAGCTTATTAGTGGTTCTGAAGAGTTAAATGTGCTAATACCTGGCACAAAAGTCAAGCTGAATGTTGCGTAGATGTCTTCTGATCAAGACACCGGGCGCTGAAGAATCTAATATTTTAGCCTGTCTGTTTACAACCTTTTTTGCATGTTTCTTTCTTTGAAAAATCCCAGTGTTTCCTGGCAACTGTGTAGTCAAATAGGGATGTGGTAGAATGTGGCATGTGAAGAAGCTAAGGGTCCCTTCTGTTTTGCCAAGAAGCTGGGAGAGGTCATAGTACCCCATCCTCCACTGAATAATGCAGTTTTGAATTTAGGGGCCTGTCTGTGCCAGGTTTGAAGACCATGGTGCCAGTGAGTGGTAAGCCTCTGGACATGCAGAATGCTGTCTCCAGTGCCTTTGAGATGGTCTCTGTTCCCTCCTTTATGGGAAAGCTGTGAACAACAGTCTATGTTGGCATCTCAGCCCGCTGCAGTTCAGGACCTTTTTTCTCCTGTATCTAATAGGTATCAGTTCATGTGAATACAGCAAGCTCTTAATTTCAGTGACTGAGAGTCTGGCATGTGCATGATTCCGCTCTTGGACAGCGGAGTGCAATAATCTCATGTTATCCCTGTTTGAGGTGTCCATAGTCTCATCTAGAGATAGACTGAGTGAAAAAATGTAGGGGATCTTTTTCTTGGTGGTGATTGGCTGTTGTCTTAGGTCACCTTTAAAGAGCAGGTAGGGAAAAAACCCTAAATCTGTGTTTGTGTCTCTCACTTGTATCATGTTTCCCAAACTGTCCTCAGAAATTTGAGTTATTTGCTGAAGCTTGCATGCCATTTGAATGCAATTAATGTTGAGGTTGAAAATTGGTTTTGAAAAACAAAGGATATTACATGGAAACATTAGGGAAGGTGAGGCTAGTGATGAACAAATTTAACAGCAGAACAAAATATCCAAATCAAAATATTTTAGGCTTTTTTTTTTGTTTGTTTCTTAATTCGTAATGAAAGGGAACAAGCCCATTTCTTTCTTCTGAAGGTTACCTTCAGAGGCTATCTGTGGTACTACAGTAATTTCTGAGGAGTTAGGGGACAAAGAAAGAGTCACTGAGACTATCAAGACCATTAAAAGTTATGATTGTGGCACCAAGTTAGAGACAAGTATCTCAGGCAGTCTAGGGGGAAAAGAAAGGACTGTTGTTTACCTGAAATAGTAAAGTGTCCTAAAGAATGGTAGTAGATGGTTTATAACTTTTTCATTATCCTGTCACACTCTGAGATTCTGCTTTGCAGCACCTCAAAGTTAAGAGCAAAACAAATTTATTTTAGTGTATCTGTCCTTTCAGGTGTTTGGTTGTTTTTTTTTGCCACTTTTTCCATCTAGGTTTGAGGCTTGATATTAATCATCCCTCATATCATTCTTGAGATGAGAGGAAATACCAAGGGACTGCAATGCTAAATTCAGACCAAAGGAAGCCACTGCTTTCCTTTTTTTTTTTTGTTGTAAATCTAAAATGATGAGATCAAAAAACTATTTATTCTATGGTAATTTCAGTGTCACTTTTGAGTAGAGGATATTCTCTACTCCTAAAAAAAAACTTGTCTGTGCATTAAATAGATTCTGTGGCATTTAAAATATGGTGAAAATCCCTTTAACTTTTGATGCTCTACTGAAAGTGGAAAAAAAACAGATGCAGTTTAGGCCAGGAAGACTTTATTTCTCTTTATGTGGACACGCATATTTGTGTATGGTGTTTTAATCAGCTGCAAAAACTTCCTGACTTCTTTACATAGCCAAATCTTTGTGGTTGTGTGAAATCGGTTCGTTCTGTGTGTATAAGCCCATGTCCGTTAATTGATTACAATGTATAAGATTATGCATGCAGAGGAAAGAAAAAATCTAACAAACTGGTAACATGGAAGGTATTATTTCTGTAGGGATTTTCTAAGTTTGAGAGATTTTCAGTAAAACAGAAAGGGTTTTATTTATCTTTCCTGCATACCCTCATTTTTTAAAAGCTAAGATTTAAAAAGGTATCTGAATCAGTGGGACAGATCTTCCTGCAGGTTCTGCCCTGGTTTTGTAGCTGTCCACAATGGAGAATCAGGGAATCTGTCAGTGTATACAGTGGCATGTCACACCACTCCTAAGACCATACCTTAGACCTCCAGGCAGACTTGGCTATATAGTTTATGCTTAAATACAGTCTGCGGTGTGATAAAATACTGGAACAGGTTGCTCAGACAGATGGTGGATTTGCTGTCCCTGGAGACATTCAAGGCCAGGCTGGATGTGTTTCTGGCCAATCTGGTCTAGTTGAAGATGTCCTTGCTCATTGCAGGGGGTTGGACTAGATGACATTTGAAGATCCGTTCCAACCCAGCTATTCTATGATTCTATGTATAGTACCTCTCCAGTAACTGACGTTTTTAATACATGTATTCATATGGGGTTTCTTCACGGTCTAAAGTCTAGTGTTTTTCAGTTTGTAGTGCTTTTCTGATTGTTCATAAGGTCTAAAGGAGTATAAGTAGTAGCAAAAATAAAGGCTTATGACACTTAGTATTCAGATAAGAAAAACAGACTCCTAATTTCCAAGGGAAGCTAATACCTGTCTGAGCAATAGAGTCATAAGATTTTTTGCTTAATTTATAGTTGCATTCATCAGGAAGCTACTTCTCAAGTCAAAGTTTCTGAAGTCTGAACAGTATTGAAGTTTAACTTTGTTTGCATATCAGAAGACAACTTCTTCCTGTATGACAGGAAGAGGTAGATTTGAACATATCTGACATATCTGATGATAACTTCCTCCTGCAATGGATGATAACTTCCTCCTGCAAATGGTGGATGAGCCGACCAGGAGAGGAGCGCTGCTGGATCTCATCCTCACTAACAAGGAGGATCTGGTCGAAGCAGTAAGGGTTGAGGGCTGCCTTGGTTGCAGCGACCACGAGATGGTGGAGTTCAGGATCTTGTGTGGCAGGACTAGTAGAATACCAAGTAGAATTGCAACCCTGGACTTTAGCAGGGCAAACTTTGGCCTTTTCAAGCAATTGCTAGGGGAAATCCCATGGGCAGGGCTGCTTGAAGGTAAAGGGGCCCAAGATAGTTGGTTGACATTCAAGGACTGCTTTTTCCGTGCTCAAGATCGGAGCATCCCGACATGTAGGAAGTCAAGGAAGAGGGCCAAGAGACCTGCGTGGCTAAATAGGGAATTGCTGGGTATGCTCAAGTGGAAGAGGAGAGTTTACAGGTCATGGAAGGAGGGGCTGGCCACTTGGGAGGAATATAAGGCTGCTGCTAGAAGATGTAGGAAGGCAGCTAGGAGGACTAAGGCATCCTTAGAATTAAACCTGGCAAGAAGGGTCAAGGACAGCAAAAAGAGCTTTTTTAAATACATGGCAGACAAAACTAACACCAGAGGCAATGTAGGCCCACTGATGAATGGGATGGGTGCCCTGGTGACAGAAGATAAAGAGATGGCAGAGTTACTGAATGCCTTCTTTGTCTCTGTCTACTCTGCTGCGGGCAGTCCTGAAGAGCCCTGTACCCCTGAGACCTTAGATGAAGTCAGGTCGATGGAGCGGTTTGCCTTAGTCGATGAGGAATGGGTTAGAGACCAGTTGAGCAATCTGGACATCCATAAATCCATGGGTCCAGATGGGATGCACCCGCGGGTGCTGAGGGAACTGGCGGAAGTCATTGCTAGACCACTCTCCATCATCTTTACCAAGTCTTGGGAAACGGGAGAGGTGCCTGAGGACTGGAGGAAAGCAAATGTCACTCCAGTCTTCAAAAAGGGCAAGAAGGAGGACCCGGGTAACTACAGACCGGTCAGCCTCACCTCCATCCCTGGGAAAGTGATGGAACACCTTATCCTTGGTACCATCTTAAGGCATATCAAGGATAAGAAGGTTATGAGGGGCAGTCAACATGGCTTCACCAGGGGGAAATCATGTTTGACCAATCTCTTAGCCTTTTATGAGGAAATAACACAGTGGATGGATGATGGCAGAGCGGTGGATGTGGTCTACCTTGACCTCAGCAAAGCATTTGACACAGTCTCCCACAGCATCCTCACGGCTAAAATGAGGAAGTGTGGACTGGATGATCAGGTAGTGAGGTGGACTGTGAACTGGCTGAAGGAGAGAAGCCAGAGAGTTGTAGTCTATGGGGCTGAGTCTAGTTGGAGGCCTGTAACTAGTGGAGTGCCTCAAGGGTCAGTACTGGGACCGGTATTATTTAATATATTCATCAATGATTTAGATGAGGGAATTGAGTGTACTATCAGCAAGTTTGCTGATGACACTAAGCTGGGAGGAGTGGCTGACACGCCAGAAGGCTGTGCTGCCATCCAGCGAGACCTGGATAGGCTGGAGAGTTGGGCAGGGAGTAACTTGATGAAATATAACAAGGGAAAGTGTAGAGTCCTGCATCTGGGCAGGAACAACCCCAGGTTCCAGTATAGGTTGGGGAACGACCTGTTAGAAAGCAGTGTAGGGGAGAGGGACCTGGGGGTCCTAGTGGACGACAGGATGACCATGAGCCAACACTGTGCCCTTGTGGCTAAGAAGGCCAATGGCATCCTGGGGTGTATTAGAAGGGCGGTGGTTAGTAGGTCGAGAGAGGTCCTCCTTCCCCTCTACTCTGCCCTGGTGAGACCGCATCTGGAGTATTGTGTCCAGTTCTGGGCCCCTCAGTTCAAGAAGGACAGGGAGCTGCTGGAGAGAGTCCAGCGCAGGGCAACAAAGATGATTAAGGGAGTGGAACATCTCCCTTATGAGGAAAGACTGAGGGAGCTGGGTCTCTATAGTTTGGAGAAGAGGAGACTGAGGGGTGACCTTATCAGTGTCTATAAATATATAAAGGGGGAGTGTCACGAGGACGGAGCCAGGCTCTACTCAGTGGCAAACAATGATAGGACAAGGGGTAATGGGTACAAACTGGAACACAAGAGGTTCCACTTAAACTTGAGAAGAAACTTCTTCTCAGTGAGGGTGACGGAACACTGGAACAGGCTGCCCAGGGAGGTTGTGGAGTCTCCTTCCCTGGAGACATTCAAAACCCGCCTGGATGCATTCCTGTGTAACATTATCTAGGTGTTCCTGCTCTGGCAGGGGGATTGGACTAGATGATCTTTCGAGGTCCCTTCCAATCTCTAACATACTGTGATACTGTGATACTGTGACAAAGACCAGAAATCCTGTCTATTTGTCATTGTTCTAAATCTCCTGTTGTAGGCCCACTTACTTGAATGGGGATGATTTATTGAACTACCCATTTTGCATGAGAAGCAGGATTCTGCTATTCAGGTGATCATAGCTAAAGGAATACAGCAGAGGATGAGCACTTTGAAGGTAGAATGTTTTTGTTCCTAACTAGTGGATAACTCTTTCAAACAGGGTCAGAGCTAACGCAAAAGGGTTTATGTAGCTGTGTTGAGGAATACACTGTCTTCCACAACCCAGTCCTTTTAGTTGTCTTTATCTATGATCAAAATAGAGACTCATTAGGGATTTGACAGTGCATGAGTAGAAGTAGATTAGAAAATGCAAAAATACTTCTGCAGTTCAGAAACATCTGATGTTGTGAATGGAAAGCTGTGTGCACAAGCTGTGACTATCGGTGCTAGTACAAACACTTTCTTCCCTTTCCACTTTTCCTCTGATAACTTACTCAGCAATTACTTGGAAACAAGACTTTTCATAGCCAGAATATCTCCTGTGAGGGTAGTTACTACCCTAATGACAAAGCTGAAACCCTGAACCCCATACCAAAGCTATAGTTTCTTTTATGGCCTTGTTGTTTGGTTTTGTGTTATCTCAATAGCCTCAGTTTACACCAGAGGCTGGAGCAGATGGGTAGTTAATAGTTTCACAATATCATGAGCTGAGGCTGTTGACTGATAAGGGCTCATGAATCTGGTAGGTAAACTGCCTGCCACTGTGCAGAAAGCTGGGCTGTCTCACTGCTTGCTATCCTGCAAGATTCCAGTGTGTCATGGTCACATGCAGTTGCGACCCTGCATTTTGCAGCTTAGTTTATGTTCCCACACACAAAAGATTGTGGTTATCTTTTACATGCTAACCATATCTTTTATATTTCTCAACCATAGGAAGCACTGCATACATGACTTGCTTTACAGTGTCTGTTTGGCTACTGTTAAGCAGCCAATTATGTTCACTGCTTATCTGTTTGTTTTTTCCTGATTGCACCATTTCATTAGTCACGTCACTATCATTGTGACAGTCTGGTCTATTCCTTATGTGTAAATTACTGTGACTGAACAACAGGTGCTTAGCTTTGATATTTTCTCTTGTTCCAGATGAGACAACATATATAGGCCACCTTCCACTCTATAGTCTTTAACATTACAAGACACATGCAGTCTGAAACATTAAGTAGGTAATCCACATGCTTAAGTGGTAACATCTCTTCAGTAAGAGTAGTGCCTCCTGATTTCCAGGTAAAGGGAATTCTAACAGGCGGGCAATAACAGGCAAGATAAGTGAGGAAGGGAAGAAAATAAATAATTTAATATCACATAGTGGTTATGATGAGCCAAGGCAGAGAAGCAACTACTTCCAACAGATGCAAGAAATTTGAGCTAGAATACCAAGCTCTGGGGCTGTTTTGTGCAGCCTAGTATTTCTTGAAAGATTATTATACTTTCTAACATGATTACCCTTTCTGTTTAAGGTTTTCCTGCCTGCAAAATGTTTGTTTCCTTAGGAAAAGGTAGGTATAACCATCCCATAAAGAAGCAGCAAAAAGAGGCATTTCTGAGTTACTGGGGATAGAGCAGGCGAGCCATGATTATTTACAAAATATACCTGCCAAGACCTTGCGAGCCATGCTTCAACCCACGGTGGACTTGAAGAGTATTACAGAATAAACATCTAAAAATGGGTTTATAATGGAAACCTTGACAGACCTAACAGCAAAGCAGTAAGCAGGTGCCACTATAATTAAGAGCAGTGACCCTTCAAAGGAGAGGGTTGCTAGCAGGTAAACAAACTGCTGTTGTGCAGCTCACCTCATTAAACAAGAAAGTTTGGAAAATGATTGGAGAAACAGCATCAATCAGTGTTACCTTAGACATCAGTTATAAGAGACAGCTGCCTGCTGTGGGACTAATGTAGTATATTTACTATTAAAAACAAGGCCTTTGTTCTGAGAGTTGTGCTACAGGTAATCTGTACCCTTGAATTTATATCCTGTTCACAGTTGTCAGGTTCCTTAATATAACTTTTAATCTTGTCCTCTGTCCCCCCCTCAAATCTGACATACGCAATATGCTAGGTCAGGTGGATGGGAATATTCAGATGAGTTGGGCTTCAGACAGTCTCTTGTGTAGTGGATGTGCCAGCATAATTCTGCATGCATGCTCTCCCCCTCTTTTTTCCTATAACTTTTACATTTCAATATGTCAGTGTAATAGTGTCTGATCTTGACATGTTTCAAGTCCGTGGGTTACTGCAGCCAGTTAAAGCTGGCTTTTTGATATGGTTTTCCAAATGTTGGGGCTTTTTGTTGCAGCATGAGTCTTGTTTCAGGCAGTTTCACAGAAGCATGGTAAAATTGCTGAATTAACATGGTGTCCTGGGTTCAGCAGTAGCAGTCATGTTTCTCCTTCGTGGTAGCTGGTGCAGTGCTGTGTTTTGACTTCCAGCCTGGGAACAGTGCTGGTGAAACCGATGTTTTTGGTTGTTGCTAAGTGATGTTTGCCCTGACCAAGGACTTTGTGAGGCTCATGCTCTGCCAGGGAGGAGGGGAAGCTGTGAGGAAGCAGAGACGGGGGGACCCACAGAAGGTATTCCATACCACACACATGCCTGGGGTGCTGGGAGTTACCTGGAAGGACACGGGCTTCCAGGTGGGACTCGTTTCTTGGCTGGTGGTATTGTATTCTCTTCCCTTGTTATTTTCTCTTATCATTGGTGGTGGTAGCTGTGGTGATTTGTGTTGTACATTGGTTGCTGGACTGTTCTTGTCTCGACCAGTAGGAGTTGCACTCCTTCGATCCTCCTCCCTGTTCCTCTGGGGGCGGGGAAAAGGAGAGCCCCGGGGGAGGGGCCCTCAATTGCTGTCAGCCCTGCAACACTCACTGGGAGTGAGTGAACAAGCTGTCTGGCTAGGGTTTAAACCACGATACATGGCTGCTTTGATTGGCAGAGGACACTGCCACAGCTGAAGCCTTGCATCATCAGTATTGTTTGAGTAGTGAAAGAAAACCCACTATGGGGTTTGGAACGGTTTTGTTCATTATCAAGCATATATCATCCTAGATATTTGCTCTGCATATTTTGCCTTGCATATGAGCTCTTCTGTGGGGCAGTATCATTTTGGATTTTGTTGTATGGAAGATAGCCAGGTTGTCTTAGGCTTTACCTCATGTTACCAGAGTTATGGGGGGCTTTGTGGTGGGGTTTGCTACCCCCGCACATGCCCCAAACAGTCTGTGGTACCTATGTCTTGAAGTGAAGTATGCTACTTTTTTTTAAAAAGATAATGATTTGGACTTGCCAGACAGTGGGTTTAAGGCTGATTTAAAATTGAAATAAGCTTACAAAGCACTTGCATTAAAGTGGTGCAAAATCCTGTGTAATTGCTTTCAGTTAGTTTCTAACCCGTCTTGTTCTGTCTTAACTTCAGATTCTAAGCCTTAACTATTTCTCTGCTGGAAAATAGAGAAGCTGAATTGTACATTTAAACTATAACATCTAGGAAAAAATATTTTTCCTCACCAATAGGATGCTACTTGATTCTCTCTATCTGTTCATCTTGAACTATTATCAGAGAAAACACTGTGCCAATCAGTTTGAACTCCAAACTAAAGACTGCAGCTTTGAAGCAGCAGGATTCTCTTTTTCTTTCCTCTGGCAGTCCTTACTCCTAGGTGTGGCAGACTGATACCATTACTATGCTGGTGCAGGATTTCTTTAGTGAAAACATATAGGTGCAGTCTTAATGAAAATTAATCTATGAATTGAGCTGTACTGTGTGAACTGACAGGTTAATACCTGTCGTGTGTGTTTGTAGTGATTTGAAAGGAGCTTGAAGCTATAAAGCTTACAGCAGCTGTAATTCTGACCACTGAAGAAGCAAAGCATTGCTTCTGAAGATTTCAGTTGCTTAATCTTTTTTTTTAACTCCTCACAGATTGCTTGTTTATCAAACTGGCTGCTTTGATAAAGCTGCTTATCTCGGATCAAGAGTACAGTATCTATCAACTTCAATTTAGACTCTCATTCCAGGAATTTAATATCTCTTTCATTATCTGGATCATCACAATACTTTAATTTTGGAATACTAAGTTGCGTTTAGCAGCTACTTTCTTTTTAAACATCCTGGGAGCATTGGTTGACACATGGTTGAATGCGAGCCAGCCTGGGCCCAGGCAGCCAAGGCCAACAACATCCTGGGTTGTGTCAGAAATAGTGCGGCCAGTAGAATTAGGGAAGTCCCTCTGTATTCAGAACTGGTGAGGCTGCACCTTGAATACTGTTAGAGCCTAGAATAGGCTTTTGACTGGAGATTGAGGCCTTACAGGGGGTGAGGGTGTTGGTCTATTGGTCTGTTCTGAAAACGCCTTTCCTGCAGCATCCCAGGAAAATGCTGTTCTTCAAAATAAAGGAGAAGCAGAAAGGTCCTACTAGCTCAGATTCAGACTCAGTGTTGCAAGAACTCATTTAATGCAAAGAATGGATTATCTTCCAGTTTTAAAATTACAGTAGTGTGTAGCTGTTAAAGAGTAGATGAAAAATTGGGGTATTTTTAGCTTCTGATTAGAAACCTATTGTAGACTTTAGCTGGAATAATGACAGTTTCTTAATTAATGCATGCAGGCTGCATATTATGATAGCACCATAGAAGAAACTTGCACTTACTTTGTTTTCCTGCCTTGAAAGATATATGAACCTTTAATGCTTTAACTGAAAATTTTAAGCTTCTGGAGCCATCTGGTTTAACTAGTTCTAATAAAATAAAATAAGTTTGTTAGGCTACTGGAATGAATGTATCAGCCTTTCTTCCTTTCATAAGCTTTTTCTTTTGGTAATTTAGCTTGTCTTTTTCATATGTGTCTGGGTTCAGCAGTAGCAGTTATTTTTCTCCTTCTTAGTAGCTGGTGCAGTGCTGTGGTTTTGACTTCTGGCCTGGCAGCAGTGCTGATAATACCGATGGTTTTAGTTGTTGCTGATATTTAGTCTGACCAAGGACTTTCTGAGTCTCATGCCCTGCCAGGGAGGAGGGGAAGCCGGGAGGAAGCAGAGACAGGACACCTGACCCAAACTAGCCAAAGAGGTATTCCATACCACAGCACGTCATGCCCAGGATGTAGAACTGGGGGCAGTTACCCGGAAGGGCTGGATCTCTGCTTGGGTCAGGCTGGGTATCGGTTGGCAGGTGGTGAGCAGTTGTATTCTCTTCCCTTGTTATTTCCCTTATCGTTATTATTGGTGGTAGCAGCAGTGATTTACGTTATACCTTAGTTACTGGACTGTTCTTATCTCGACCTGTGGGAGTTACATTCTTTTCATTTTCCTTCCCATCCCTCCAGGAGCCAGGGTGGGGGGAGGAAGGGGGGGAGTGAGAGAATGACTGTGTCGTTCTAAGTTACTGACTGGACTTAAACCATGACAATATGAAATTTTCTTAAAATAAATGATCTTAGACTAGTTATTAATCTATATTTTGGAAGTTATCCTGACCTTGCATTTATACATTGGGGTGGGCAAGGGATGTGATCATCCATTCTCATACAACATTGGACAAAATGTTAAGAGTAAAATACAGTGCTTGCAAAGAGGGTAACCCAGTGATTCATGGCATTAGGTTCCAGTGCTGCTTTGCAAGCAGCAGTACACCATCAAGCAGCACACCATGAAAAGAAATGCAGATGTAAACTTTTACCTTTTCTTGACATTGAGGAGCACATTCCCCACTGAAATTCTACAGTTGTTTATTCAAACTTCGGAGCTCACTCTTTGCCTGAAGCCTGTCTGGGTATCTGTGTGTCTCCTACAAGACCTGCTCACAGGCAGGGGAATCCATAAATGTGCTCTCTTGCCTGCAGCTTGGCCTCTGAAGTATTATTCAAGGGACTTAAAATGTAGCTACTTTTGAGTCCATTGTTAATGCTTAAAATTGAACATTTTTACCCAAGTAAGCAAATAAGCTACTGGAGAAAAACACACAAGAAGGTATGCCCTCCTAGATAAGAGCAATGGTCCTTCCATCTTCAACCCTGGCAGTAGGAGATTTTAATTAGGAAGAGCACAGAAGTATCTGTTGACCATTCCCCTCACACTTGCCCAACATCCTGAATGGCTTTACTGGGGATTTGCCTGTTATACTTAGTTCTGTCTGTAGGCATGTTTTACACATTCAAAACTAACAGTATTAATATGAATGGTGGGGGAAAAAGGTTATGTCTGTTCAGGTTTCAACATGCAGCTTCTGAAGTGCTCCTAATGCCACAATGTTCCCTCTTTCTGAACCAAGTCACTAAGCATCAGTTTGTAGTTTTGGTTTTTTTCCCCTCTTAAAAATACTTTAACTCTTTAATTCAAGCAAATAACACTTGAATTATGTCCTAAAGGGTTAATCCAGTCTCCACAGTGAAGTGCAGGAATACGTACTCTGTTCCTCTGCCATGCATACAAAATACTGTTTATGCTCCAGGCCTATTGCTTCAGGAGATTGGTGATAGGAACAGCTGCTCCTTCACAAGAGGAGTAGAAAAGTCCTTCCTCTCTGACCAGGGACGCTTTTCAGCCACTTTATCACCGTGACACAGAAGCATGAAAGATTTGATTTCAGACTTTAAATAGTAGTAATAAATGCATAGGAAAGGAACTGTAAAACTTCAGTTGGGAACTTTGTGAAGTTCTGAGCCATCTCCCTGTGCTCAAAAAAGTTTGTTCAAAACAAAATGAAACTGCCAAGCCTTGTACAGCCCACTATTATCCGCTGCTGTTGTTTCACATGGGCATCAGTGATATAGCCAGGAGCAGTTGAGGAGTATTAAGGATTACAGAGCCCAGGGAGAGGCAATAAGGGATTCTGGATTGGAAGCAGTTTTCCCATCAATCCTTCTGGTCAAAGGGAAGGGGTTGGAGAGGGCCAGTCAAACCTGGCAACTTGACACATGGTTACAGGACTGGTGCCACAGCTGGTGATGTGGCTATGGTAGACCATGGGTCTTGCTTTGAGAAACCTGCTCAACTGGGGGATGGTGAGGTCCATCTCTCAAAGAAGGGGAAGAGCATCTTTGTTCATATTTAGAGATGTGGACACCTGCAGGGTTATGATATTGGCATCACAGATGTGGTGGGACGGCCTCTATGACTGGAGAAGTGGAATGAAAGGACAGGTAGGGGCTATGAGGACGGACTGTTGCCATCTCTGTCAGTGACCAGCTGGAGCATGCAGACCTCTGCCTGGGGATGGATGAGGAGCTGACTGAGAGCTTATGGGACAGCAGGGACAGGTGACATTACAGGGGAGTCTGCTACAGGCCACCCAACCAGGAAGATGGAGCAGATGAGGCCATGAAGATGGTCTGAGGGCTGGAGCACCTCTCGTAGGAGGACAGGCTGAGAGAGCTGGGCTTGTTCAGCCTGGAGGAGAGAAGGCTCGAGGGAGACCTGGAGTAGCCTTCCAGTAGTGGAAGGGGGCCTACAAGAAAGCTAGAGAGGGACTTTTTACAAGAGTGTGTAGGGACAGGATAAGGGGGAATGGCTTTAAACTGACAGAGGGCAACTTTAGGTTGGGTATTAGGAAAAAGTTCTTCACTGTGAGGGTACTGAGGCACTGGCATAGGGTGCCCAGAGAAGCTGTGGCTGCCCCATCCCTGGCAGCGTTCAAGGCCAGGTTGGACAGGACTTGGAGCAACCTGCTCTAGTGGAAGGTGTCCCTGCCTGTGGCAGGAGGTTGCAGCTAGATTATTTTTAAGGTTCCTTCCAACCCAAACCATTCTATGAAATTCAGAACATAAGTACAATCAGTAACCAACTTCAAATGCACCTCGTTGCTACTGAGTTGAACACTGTAATTACAATAACTCTTCAGTACTTTATGCATAAATTATTTAAATTAAACCACATAGATTATTCAAATTTTATCTCCAAGAAACACTTCTAAAAGCCTGCTAACACTCACATTACAACTCATTGCTGACATGCAAAGCTATTAAAGCCATTTTTTAATCTTTCTGGAACTAGACTTTGCAACGACTTGACTTATTTCAGGTTGAATGACTGTTGGGTTAAATGTATTTGGTGCTGCTGTTGTAACTTAAGATCTGCCTTCAAACACAGTTGATCAAAAGACTAAGCTGGTGCTATCTAGTCTTTCCTCTCCTGGTAAGAAAGTAGCGTTCTCTGACTCTTTTTTTATGCAAAGCAAAAGCATGTCCAGTATAAATAAAGAATTTGTACTTTTTGCCTTTTAAGAGCAGCCCTGGCTAGCATAGTGATTTGACATAATATTGATAATTATTCACTTGAGACAATCCTAACAAAAGATTAATGTTTGCAGGAGAAAAGAGCTTGAGACAAGGTTTAACCAGAGTGAACCTGACTTGTGGAGAACTTCCTTTTGGTTGATATTCATTTCTTTCTTGTCAGTGCTGGCAAATGAAGCAGGTTAGACCAGCCTGTGATAGGTACTCCAGCCTATTGGAGAATATCCATCACCAGGGAAGAGTAATGCATTACACCTTTGCAGCTCCTCATTAGCCTGAACTCTGAGACCTATTGAAAAATGATTTAGAGTTTCCAAGTACAATATATTTTTGTCATATTTGGGTTTTTGTTACTTTTATGTCAGAAATTTCTTCAAAAGTTGCACTACTTACTATAAGCCACAAAGCAAATAAAAATACCTTTTGTTATTAAAATACATTGTATATATAAATGAATCACTCTTCTGCACTAGACTCGTATTTTTTTTTCTTCAGGGAAAATGAGTGGAAATAAGAGAAGTACAATTTTACTGATAATATTATTCCTTTTCCTTTATGAATTGAAACAATACAATGAAAGAGTTAATTACTGCTATGTTACAGCTAAAGTGCAAGAGAATGCTCAGCCAGATCTAGAGAGTATCTTGATATCGGATGCTTGAATTCTGATGGTTGGCTAAGTTTCTTGAGCTGTTCGAACCATCATCAGCCCAGTTTATATTCCTGCTGTGAGTGCTTATTAGCAAAGAAACTCTAAAACCCAAAATGAGGGTGCTTGTGAACTCTGTACTGGATGTCAGTACACCTTGCACTCTGGGCTGTGTTGTGTTCCAGCATGCTCTGCGTGTCCCTTCTGAGAGGAGGTTTCTTGTGGCCTTGCCAGGTGCTGGACAGTGGCAGTATTGCATTTAGGCACCACAGATTGAGACTTTCCTCATACTGCAATAGAAGGTAAAGCACTGGTAGGGCATGGAATTATTTAAACACACTGAGGATGTTTCTGAAGGTCCTGGGACAGCATCCTGAGTGTTTTACAGTCACAGAACAAGTACCTGCCTCTTCCAGAAGTTTAAAAACAAAAATCACATAGGAGATAAGTAAGATAAGATGTATTCAAACTAGACAAGGGACTTGAAGAGAAGGATAAGTTATAACAGCCAGCATGTTACCTAGCTTCTTCAGAGTTGTCAAGTGTAAGTTTGCATTTGTTGGCACTAGATACAGAAGTCATGCCAGAAAGTGACAGGACTTCAGGGTTGAGTTGGTTGGTTGTTTTTTCTGTAGAGATGGGGAAGGGAGGAGAAAAAGCAAAAATGGTGTATTTTTGATGTGAGTGGTTTCAGCATATTAGAGTCCCAGACCAAAAAGGAAAATGGTGTAGAATTTCTGCTGATAGAAAGTATGATTATTTTCCCCCTCATGGTGTTTCTAAGACACATATATGCGTCTTAGAAATATACACTTGTCTTAGACATACACTGCCTGTATCTAAATTAATGTTTCGCTAGCGAGATCAACTTCAGGCACTTGGTAACCTTTGCCACAGAAACTAGTTCTCAGTATTTTTGTGTTAGAAGTTGAGTCACAGCACCTTTCAGGACAGTCTTACTACCTCCTGAAGACAAAGAAGAGTAAATCTCACCCTTGTAATTCATCTTCATTGTATCGCTGCCTGTTACAGCATAAAAAGGTAATCAGCATCCCTTAAAATGAGAATTGAATACTCGTATTTTTTTATGCAGTCGTAAACTGTCAGGGTAGGCCAGTTGCACACAGAGCAGTCAAATGCTTAGCAACCCAAATTCATCTGGATGGCCTGCCTTTAATACAGCCAAATAAAGGTCTTATATCTCAGTATGAAATATTTAGGTCGTTGTTAGTGACAAGAGACTGTTTCAGAGTGGTAGTGACTCTGGCAAGGATCTGGAAAGCGAAGTAGGCAACCAATTGAGGGACGGTTCTTTTGGTAGGCCATGGACTGTGCATCCTGGGTTGTGTGAGACTAAAGAAGAGATTGATGTCTTTTAGAGTTATTTAACTCGCAGAAGTGATGACTTTCCTACAGGAATGCTGAGTGAGTTTGGTGCTTGTGCTATGCAGCAGATGGAGAATTGCACTGGCAACTTTTCCCCTTAAAACTTTAGTATTAAAAATTAAAAGCTGTAGAGTCTTGAGAACATTAACCTCAGAGCCTGCTAGTATTTGAATTGGTAAATGTATCCTACTTTAAGATTGGAGGCTGTATTTGACATTAGATGTTGTAGCTGTTATGTATATATTAATGTGTGTAGCAATATGTGCACTCTAGAATAAATATTGTTAAACATTACTGTAATATATGACCCGAGTTTAATTACTGAGGCAAATTGCTAGTTTAAAATTCTGGCATCGCTGCAGGAATAACTTCTGTGCAAAATACTGGTTTTTACTGAACCAGCTGTGATATAGATAGGATTAGAGCAGTGCAATCTTTATCAGTGCAGACCTTTAACTACTGTAAGGGGGGGGGGGTATTATTCTCTGTGGCAGTCACTCTTAAATCTTTGTTTCAGGACCCCACTGGGTGTGTGTTGTGTGTTTGGGAGGGGACACTGTTATTTACCTGCCCACTTTTTGTTGTGGGGAGGCATAGGTACATATCAAAGTGATTGAGGTATGCAAAGGGAGGTGTCCTGCATGACTGGCAGTGGAAAGGCACATGCCATGGCTTGTCAATGTGAGCTTTGAGTGATAACATATGATGGTAGTATCAGCAACCGCATGTTTGGCACCAAATGTATAATAACAAATAGGCTAAAATACCTGCAGCAAACCACAATATGGGGATTTTCTCAGCAGAACTAAGATGAAACAATAATTTGGTTCTGGAGGCAAGTTCAGTAGAGGTTTTAGCTGTTATGCCAGCACTTTAGTTGAGTAAAATCACCTAAAAGATATTTGATATTATTAATGTTCTTAGATCTATTACTGACCATGGACTGTATTAAAATGACTCACTGAACTGTTGTGTGCAAGAGCCTTGTTTGCAGTTTACAGAAGACTGTTTTAATCCTCTTATTCTTAGACATCTTCATTCTGAATTCCTCAATGTAATTTAAGCTTTTTACATAGTATAGATCTTGAAAAATCATTGGGAAGTGACATTAAGCCAACACAATAGGTCTGAAAAATCTCATGCCTAAAGTCTTTTTTTCATATTAGAGTAGAAAATGTAACGAAGGGTGTGCTTTTTAAAGTGTAATTATTTATGAAAAAATAACCATTTTGCAGACATGGTTATTTGGAGGAGAGATTAATATTGCTGTGATACTTAGATACCTGATGAGAAATAAAAATAGACCTGTTCAAGTTGCTGATACTGTGGAAGAAAGCAACTGGAGATCTAAAATTCCTCTTGGGCTTTGTATCTCTTAAATTATAAGTGAAAGGAAAAACTTTCAGATTTGTGTCCCTCCATCACAGAGTATTAAGTTAAATATGCATGTATAGTAACTCACTAACAATGACACATAGCTTGAGGGACTCTGTAGAGTTAAAAAGCTGCATAAGAACCATTTCTGCTTCCTTGTGTAGGCTGCTTTCATCTTTGCATGATCAAGGTAAGCAGTGCTGTATAGGGTGACTTCCCTCAAAGCAAATGGGCATGGAGTTAACAGTATCATGATACACAGCTGCTGCAGACCAACAGCAAGACCCTATTTTCTTCCTGCAGTGATGCAAATCATGATTCTTCTATATGTTGTTACTTGATGGTAAGGTTGTAATACCTCTTCTAGGTATAGCATTTGTAGTATCCTGTGATTCAGATCTTGACTTGCAATTTCATCTCTTCAGTTCTGTAAAGAACCACAATAGTTGCTTGGGGATTTTTTGTTTAAGTTTAG
Organism: Pezoporus wallicus; assembly: GCF_028554395.1. NCBI lineage: Eukaryota > Metazoa > Chordata > Aves > Psittaciformes > Psittacidae > Pezoporus > Pezoporus wallicus. Next base: position 2,986,152 of record NW_026640647.1, read on the forward strand.
AGGGTTTTAGCACCCCGCCCCAATCTGGGTGTGTTTGACACTCCTAGGACAGTTCTAACCTCAGTACGCATTTTAGATGTGTTTGGGTGAGTCAAAAGGAGAAACAATCTGGAGTTCACTCTGAGTTTCTGAAATGCATAAGATGGCTTGTATATCAAGTCAGACCAATTCAGTGGATAAACAGGAATGTTCAGTTGTTCCTAAGTAGAAGTTCAAAGAAGAAAATAAACGTTTTATTCCTCCCTCACATTTTCTTAAATGTATGTTTAAATTTGCCTATTTCCCACTTTGACATGTTGCTTTAGAGTTTAAAATACTTCAACAAATCAGAAGTAAACTTTAATGTTGCATGCAAATTCAAAACTCATCAGCTTTGTGCTTGGACATGATTTTATTATGCAGCTAGTGTGACTTGCTAAAGCTGGTGTTATTCAAACCCCTGTGGTTTATAGCCTAGAATTCCATGATAATTTATCCAAAACTCCCTTTAAGATTCCCCATGTTATCACTGACAATATTTCCTTGTCTTTATTTACTGAGAGAACTGTGGTAGACTGTAAGTTGAATGTGTTATTAAACAAGCTACAATTAAATGTATGTTTCAAAGGCACAGTTCTGTACTCTTTACACAGAATTCAAGACAAGTATTCTGTGAATTAATCCTGTTTAGTAGTGTAGCTCTCATGGTTCTACTACAGCAGGACATCAGTGTTCTGTTGTGCAGTTAAGAACAATTACTAGGCTTGGATATAAAGCTTCATTTATTTTCCTTTGCACGGTAGTACAGAGTGTTTGTATCTAATATTGTGTGTGTGTAGCTTTTAATCTTGTGGTGGCACTTGTACTTAAATAGAATCTTCTCATAGCAGGGGATGCCCACTGTCCTGTCATGCAGGCAAATCTTCGTGCATATCAAAAATGGGAATCACTTAATAAGAAAAGCTAGTGCTGTTTCCAAGCAATCTAAAGCAGATTAAATCTTCTTGATCACTCTTTCCAATAAATCTATGTTCGCCTCATTTGTAAACATGAATTGTTCATAAATACAAATGCTTATGAGCATTTTCTTGGAGAAGAGAAGCCATTTACCTGAACACCAGCTTCTGTTCACCTTTATTCTTGAATACTGTTACCTGCATAATGAAGTCCCACACATACATCATGAAAGGCTTTTTGAAAGCTTTTCTATTGGCCTCTGTGCTTCTTTGCTATCAAAAAGTCAACCAGTCAACATGTGAAATGCAAACAAGGGCTTACGTATATCCTAACAGCCTTTTCTGCACTGATAGTCATCCCAAAAGATGCTTTCCAAGGAACTTGAAACTCCTTTGTCTGAGCAAGCTGTTTTCTCTATTATGTCTTCTATTTTGCAGAAGCAGACGTGCTTTGTACCATTCATTTTGAATGTGCCTTTTCACTAAAAGCATTTCCCATCTGCTGACCTTTATTTTACTACACGTGTACTACTTTCATAATTTAATATGATGATCTGTAATGATAATGTTGAAGGATGGAACTACTTCCTAAACCAACATTCTCCGGAAGGATTTTAGGTTTTTATATTGATAAACTAAATGCTTAAAATATGGAAAACAACATTTCTTGGGAAAAATTATATGCACCAGTGTTCTATTATAGGAGAACAGGGAAATTAGGGGCCAATTATTGTAAAAGATTTCAAAAGCTCTGTGTGAAGTAGGGTGACACCTCCCTCCAAAGAACTGGTTGGGGTTTTGGTCAGGCCATTCTACTATATTACAGAAGATGAGAATGTAAAGATTGGAACAAGCATAGGAATTAACCAATGGCTTAAAAATTCAAACAAGTATGTTCTGTTTATACTCATTAACTTGTCATTACAAACAAAATGATATTTCATATAACTTTTGTTTGTTATGACTCATTCTGTTTATACTCTCACATCCCAGCTGGAGTATTGTGTTCAGCTCTGGGGACCCCAGGACAAAAAAGGATGTGAAACTGTTGGAACAAGTTCAGAGAAGGGCTACAAAGATGATCATAGCCTGGAGCACCTCCCCTATGAAAACAGGCTGATAGAGTTGGGCTTCTTCAGCCTGGAGAAGACTGCCAGGAGACCTTAGAGCAGCTGGAGAGGGACTTTTCAGGGCATGTAGTGACAGGACAAGGGGGAATGGCTTTAAAATGGAAGAGGGTAGGTTTAAGTTAGATATTAGGAAAAAATTCTTTACTGTGAGGGTGGTGAGGCAATGGCACAGGGTGCCCAGAGAAGTTGTAGCTGCTCTACTCCTGGCAGTGTTCAAGGCCAGGCTGGATGGGATTTGGGGCAACCTGGTCTAGTGGAAGACGTCCCTGCCCATGGCAGGGGTTGGAACTAAATGAGCTTTGAGGTTCCTTCCAACTCAAACCATTTTGTGATTTGCTTGTGATGTATAACTAACCCAGCCTGTTCTGTGCTTATGATTAACTTAATGGTGAAAAACAGACATTTGAAACTTAGGACTCAATACTTCAAATTTTCCCACCATGCAAATTGAGCTTGGCTTAGAAACTAATGAATTGGATTAACTGTGACTGATTAAGGACATAAATATCATTTGATACTTAATTCAGAGGCTGTCATCACCTGTCACAGCTTCAGTGTTCATTAGATGGTCTCTAAAGGCTCAGTAAGTTTATCTTGTATGTAACGTACATCCTTTCAGAAATTTTCCATCTGATTTAATATTCAAATAGCACTTATTCTCCTAGTTCAGAACTGGCTGTTAAGTGTGGACAGTCACATGTTCCCATACAAAGTGTATTCAACACATTCTAATTTGTTTCTCACATTGTTTTAATTCCCTGACTGCTGTCTTCCCACTGCCCTCTCTGCAAACAAAAGGACACCAGCAGCCCTCCCCACCTGCACAGGGTTCTGTTAACTGTGAACAGACTGCAGGTTAGAAGAGTTTGCCAGATCATTCCAGTCACTAAATAAACAAAAAAGCTATAGCAGTGAAAATGTGTGGAAAAGCAGGTGTGGGGTTTTTTATAATCATCCTTAACATCTTTTTTTTTTTTTATTACTACAAAATCTGAGATTTGGGGTCTGTTAATCAAGACATGTGAAGGGGGAAATGGGATGCCTTGCCCAAAGTATTTATAACCTAAATTGTTAAAGCAGAAAGAGAAAGAAAGAAGGAATAGAGCACAGGCAGCTGAGGTGACTTTTGCAAGATCTTGTGGCAAGGCAAGAACTTAAGTCCAGCATCCTGACTTGCAGTTCAAGAACGTGCTCTATTAGGATTAACAGACTATACAAGTGTTTGGTTTTTCTATGCAGAATTAGATTAGAAATTAGTGCCTTGGGCACAAACTGGTGAAGAATTTCATTAAAACCTTTGGTAGTCCTGTTTTTAGGTGCAGGATAGGCTGTTACATGGAAGGGTGGCAGAAGTATGGCTGCAATGCACCTGGGATTTCACTGACAAAACATCTGTTCCACGTCTTAATGAAGTATTCAATCTGGACTTCAGAGGACTCTTTCTTATTGTATTTGCACTTCTATGAGCATCTCTGAAGTTTCCTCTTATGTTTAGTGTGCTGGAGAATACATGGTGTGTCAGTTCTGCCTCCCAACATCCATTCACTTAGTTCAAACGTCATTTCTTCTTTAGGGTTCTAATATTCTGGCTAATCTACAATACTCTAGTATTTGTGGCTACATCACATGTATTACTTTTTTAATTAAAAATAATGCACTTGTTAAAGTATTAACTTTCTTATCCTCGGTAAAACATGGTAACAGTATTATGTTCAGGCAAAGTAGTGAAATTTGGAAAAAAAAACCTCACTCATAAGCATTTTTCAAATTATTACAGGTAAATAATAAGCAACTTTTCCCTACTGCTGTTATATGATGATAGCTCTCTTGTCTCAATTTCCATTTTCCAGTGCTAAATTAATTCAACAGATACTTCAGACCTCAGTAATTTACTTGTGTTAAATGCACAGCTAGGATTGTTCTGGGGATCTGCAAAGTTGAAAATACTGTGTGCACTGTTAATAAGAAATTGTTTTCCTCAGCTTTTGTGTGATTATGGATGCAAACAGATGGAAATACATAGAAGCATGGGAAAAATATAATAAAAATAAAAAGAGAAGACACTTTGGTTGGGATTTTCAAAGACCTCTGGGATATAAATGCCTAATTCCTTTTTCTTTTCCATTAAGTTAGTCAGAATCCATCTCTTTTATGTAGTTTTGAAAAACAGTCCTTTTGTTAATACTCACCATGAAGTTACATAGATTAATATTCAGGTTTTCAGTTTGTTGGTGTTTTTTCTTTGGAAAACATGCGATGCAAGGTTTACCTACTGTCGTGGTTTAAACCCTAGCCAGACAGCTTGTTCACTCACTCCCAGTGAGTGGTGCCGGGCTGAGAGCAATCGAGGCCCCCCCCCCCCCGGGGCTCTCCCCTTCCTCGCTCCCAGAGGAACAGGGAGGAGGATCGAAGGAGTGCAACTCCCACGGGTTGAGACAAGAACAGTCCAGCAACCAATGTACAACACAAATCACCACAGCTACCACCAACGACAACAACAATAAGAGAAAATAACAAGGGAAGAGAATACAATACCACCGGCCAAGAAACGAGTCCCACCCAGAAGCCTGTGTCCTTCTGGGTAACTCCCAGTTACCCCCCCCACCCCAGGCATGACGTGCTGTGGTATGGAATACCTCCTTGGCTAGCCTGGGTCAGGCACCCCGTCTCTGCTTCCTCCCGGCTTCCCCTCCTCCCTGGCAGAGCATGAGCCTCACAAAGTCCTTGGTCAGGGTAAACATCACTTAGCAACAACCAAAAACATCGGTTTCACCAGCACTGTTCCCAGGCTGGAAGTCAAAACACAGCACTGCACCAGCTACCACGAAGGAGAAACATGACTGCTACTGCTGAACCCAGGACACATTTGTACCATAAACAGATGAAATCAGTGATTCCCCACTGGCTTTACAGGGCCTTGGAACAGACTTTTCAAAGAAGATTAGGGAGCTTTGCATGGAGGTAGAGTAGGATGCACTAGAGGAACATCAACAACATGCTGCTGATTTTTTTCTCTTGCTAAAATACAGTAACTTAAAAGACAAGGGCTGTGGCCTTCCTCACATCCAAAGAATTTGCTGCAGGTGCCTTTCCTCTTTTTTTGAGTAACTGGATTTGTAGCTCAGGTGTTTGAAGTAAATGCCTGAATTGTAATGAGCCCATCCCTGAGCATGATGGTAATATGATTGAGAAGTAAATGTACCAGCGCAGCTTAAATGTTATAACCTCTCACTTTGCTTCTGGGAAAGCAAACAAGGTGTATTTCCTGGAGTGATTTCTTGTTTGCTCTTATGGCATACTTTGTTGTAGTTTTCTATGCTTCAAGAAAAAAATGTAGTTTCTAGCAGAATTCCATTTCATATTAAGAAAGAACAACAAAGAATACCTGAAAATTCTGTTGAAGAGAGCATATTCCATTCTAAGATGCTTCTGGAAAACCTGATAGCATGTGTTTCCTCGAAGGTGAAAATGCAAATACGGCTATACACATGTTACTCTTGCTTTCTGTGTCTTCCACAACTGGTCTTCCTAGAGTCAGCATTTATTCCAGCTCCCTGTCAGTCCCGCAAGCCAGAAATAAGATATCTGCCTTTTAGCACCGTGTTTTATTTTTCTGTTTGGTTTTTCCCAGGTTTCTGTTCTCTGACATGTCTAGTAACTAGATCAGCATGCTAAAGCTTGTCACTGTACTGAATTCATTGGAAAAACTGGAGATACCATCCTGAATTTCAGCATTTTATTTCCTAGTGACACTCAATGGTACAATGGCTTTATGCCATCCTCACATCTTCTGTGTTTCAGGATGAAGTGCTAAAATGCCTTTGTCCATATAATTTGAGGCAGCCTTGGGCCGACTGTGCCCTCCTCGGAACTCCTTGCAGAATGCAGTGTTCTTGTACTCTTAAGCCTGTGTCAGTGAAAATGAGGTGGGCTATCTAAATTATCCTTAATTTATAAGCACAAAGGACATTTCTTTGGGTTTCTACTATGTATGTATGATTTCAGTTGCATGTAGGGTCTGGAAGGAGACAGCAGCTGAACACCTTATATGTAAAATAATAAAGTAATTGTATTGCATCCTATATAGCAAGGTGACTGTCACATGTTATCATGCTGTTTCAGTGTAGATAGACTTCTTTGTACCAGCTCTTCTCAATGTTCTTATTTTTCCAGGAAGACTTGCTTTGTCCATGTGTTTTTGCAAACGAGCAGGTGGAGGGATATTTAGGGAAGGGAATTTTCCAGACTATGATAGGACTGGCAGAATGATAAGCAAGTCATAACAGCTCAACAGAAACTGCTGAGCAGAAGATGGACCAGACAGGATGGCTTCGGGGTGAGGAATGAAGATGCTTGGAGACAGAGTGTTGCCGCAAGGCAGAAAGCAACTGATTGACTGAAACCAAGACTTGAAAGTAAAGGTGTACTTGAGAGAATACACTAGACAGGGAGGGCTGCTCCTCTCTTAATTTGGTTTTACCTTGTATCTAAAATTGGTTCTGTTGCTGGATTTTGTCCTGTTGTTGTTTATCATGTCTTGTTTCTCACTTTGTTGTGTTACTCCATCATGCTTTCCCACTGATCACATGCCAGTTTGCATCTTGCCTGTATCTAACATCAATTCCTCAAATGATAAGGAAAATAAGCCTTTTGGAAATCTCCCCCTGCAAGACAGTTAGGAATAATTTTCCAACAGGAGAGAACTACTTCAGATGCAGCTGGTGGAGGTCAGGCTTTTAAATCTGAAAACATGGATGAAATATAAAGGGACAGTCAAATAATTCTTCTAGAGAAGGAGATTATTTCCTGTTCCCTCCAGTGGCAGACATCTTTGAAGATTCTCATGTGAACTCATAGAAGCAGCTTCTTGTTTAATTTTTTATTAATCATAATTTTACATGAATCACATGTGATTCCAGGGACTGGTTGTAAGGTGGTTACCCTTAGCAACCTGTTATTTTCCTTGGATCACCAAATAATGACCCCAGTGTTATGAAGCAGGTGTTCTCCATAATAACTGCAGGGAAGCTGAGAGAATACTACAGTAATATTATGCATTTATCTAAATAGCAAACAGCTCTTTTTAGCAAGACTACTTTTTGGTTTACAACCTTCTGTTCCTATACCCTGCAGTTCAGAAATTGTATTTCAAAGCACTGGTTATGTGAGAAAAGGTTTGTGATTCAGACAAACCTAAAATTTTTTTTTTTTCCCAGGAGAAACTTGCTTTGTATCAGATTGCCTTGTCAAACAAAGGAGGTGAAAGCAAACACGTTTGGATTCTGAGTATGGGATTTTGAAGTCTCTTGATTCTTAATAATGAATCTGACCTCCTTCAGTGGCAGTCATACAGAGCCCTGCAAAAGAACTGTGGTAGTGGAGAGCCTTGCCTCTATCGTATTTCCTGGAAGCCTTCACAAGGCTGAAGACAATAATGGGGGAAAAGCTGGAGGACACAAATGAACTGGTTCATAGATATTCCAAGTCTGACTACTGATTCATTCCTTTCTGTCTCTGACTCTTTCCTGCTTTAAAGTAAATATCTGAAAGATCCTATGAGGAACTCCTTTCAGGCATGCAGGCTAGCAGGAGAGTTGTTCTTAGTATGGAGACGCTCCTGTACAGAGGAAGCCTGAATGCAGGCAGACTTCTTCCTTCCTGCTTTTCCCCAGCCAAATGGCCTCTGGGACAATTCAGATGGGTTTTGGGTGTCGTGTTTGCCTTCAGTTGGAACAAGTCCTTTGCCGTTGAGACAAACAGCAGGAAAACAGAGCATGGGCCCAGAGCTTTGAAGGTCTCAGATCTGTTATCTCCTAGATTTATAGCCAGGGTATTTAACTTACCATTTCTGGTTTCAAAGCCTCTTTACATGAAAATGCTTCTGCACCAGGAATATATTACTAGTCATAAAAGCCTAATATGGAAACAGTTTGTCCTTTAATCTAGATAAAGACAGTCATTTGGAGACAATGGTGGCCTTGAGACCCTCCCCCTTTGTTCATACATATGTCTGCCCTTCAGATTTGTCAGATTTGAGAAATGTCACTCCATAGGACAAGATGAACATGTAAATAAGACCATGGAGGAGGAGAGGAGCATAGGTCTTTTCAGCCCAAATACTGGCTAAGTTTTCTCTGAATTCAAGCATTTAATCAAGTACAGAATTAACTTTTAAGTCCAGCACTGTTAAACTTATCTTTCTGTACTTCAAGCCCACTCTTTTGTGGGCTCAAAGTCAGAATGCTTGCACTTTGCAGTGTCAATCCTTTGAAAAACACCTGCTTTGCAGTTCTCAGTAGGTACCTGCCTTTACTCAGGGAAAAAAATTTACTTCTGTGAGAACTGAGTATTTGGCATCTCTATGGAGAAGACCTGTAATCTACTTTTAGCAAATTAAAATCTAATACAGTTTGTCTATATTTCATTTATGCCTCAGGACAAATTAATGTTAAAAAAAAATCCCTTTGAAATGAAAATGGTGAGCCCACAGATTAACCTACTTATAGTGGTTTTATTTCGGGTTTCATTTGGGAATTGAATGCAGCTGTTAAGTTACTGGTAGGTAAAACATCAATGGCAATTTGCCTGCATTTTTCTGCCAATAGATTTTCACTCATTATAATAAGTATGTATACTTATATAAGTATATATAAGTATAACTGTAGCTGGTCTTAAACTTTTGGTTTTGTAGTCCAAAACTTCAAGTTCTCTTAAAGCAATTACGATCCTAGAAACTCATATTAAGAATAGTCAGTAATTACTATATTTAAAGCAGTGTAGACTGGGGACAGGTCATGTTAAGTTTCCTGTCCAGAGTTTGCTGTTCAAATATGTCAGTCTTTGCTGTGCTTGTAAGATGTCTAGAACTTGAAATGAAATTCATTTTCACTTACGAAGTGTAAGAAGCAAGGCCCAGCAGAAAGAAGGAAAGCAAGTATGTTTGTAGATTGACCAGTATCTCAGTGTGAGGAGATCCTCCCATGCACTTCTCAAAGGTTTAGTCAACCTAGAGGAATCTTAATGGAGGGCAAAAAGTTCAGCAGATTGAATGGGAGATAATTCACTTCTTTCTGCAGAGCACCCTCTCGTAATAAAGTTCTGCCTCCTTCAGCATCATTACTAGACAGGCTGCTTATGACACCATAGCCCACCAGGACTGTTTCCAGTTTCTGCCTCAACCATTAGGACACTGATTTTTCAGAAACTGAGGGGGGGAAGGGGCTGCACTTCAGCATATGTGACCACATGTGTATTTCTCCCAGTGAGAAGTAGCTAGCACTAGAAAACCCTTGTTTTCCTCCTAGACTCATCATCAGATTTTCAGGGCTTAAAATGAAATGTTACTTTACATAGTAGCAAGAATTTATTCATTGGGTTAGTGTGTGTTGTGAAATAAGAGTAATTGAGGGGTGTCCCAGCTGTATTTCATTATTTTTGACCTGAGTTAATGTGTGTCTGATTCCTGTAGGCTGAGGAAGCCTTTCCTGTATGTGATGTCTGACAATAGAACTGCTGAAAGTACATGGTCTGGTGGTGTTTAATTACCTCATAATCAACTTGTGAAGTGGGTGAGCAAAACAGAATTCTAACAAGGAAAAAAAGTACTGAAAAATACTTCCTATTCTTTAGTATGTTAATAGTTTGCAGAGTTGAAAAGTGCCTTTGTCATACCCCATCCTCACCTAAAAAATAAAATATATGTGTACATTGTAGTTTATTTAAAATACACATATTATTCTGCTCTCCACACAAAGCATCCCTGCAGCTCTTGGCAGGAAGGCCTAGCTTCTCCTTTTTTACCCTGACTCTTCTACAGCTTCTGAGCTCACTGTCATTTCTTTTCTCCAATTAAAACTGACTGCTTCAGTGTGGAAGGAACAAATATGAAAAGCCGCTGACAGCCACAGTAGTGATTTCATTCATGGCACATAAACCCAGAGGGCGAGTGTCAAGAAACCAGCAATCTGTTAAATCCTTAATCCCTCTTGTGCAAAAGAATACTTCTTATTAGTTTTGGGGGGGGGGGTCATGTTTTGGTTTGAAAGAGCCTATTTTGTGAAGCCTAATTTGACTTGCTACATAGAAATGTATTAGTTGAATAGATGCAATCTTCTATGTTGTCTTAGATAGTTACAAGGGTTGTTAGTCCATTCACTTCTGGGCAGATGCAGATCACCTCAGGGACTGGAAAGCAATTGCCTTCCATGCTGAAGCAATACTCAATGTAATAGTTGGTGCAATAAAAGGGATTAATTTTCCAGTACTTTATATTGTGGGTAGGCATGGGGTTTCTTTTCCTTTGGCATTCTCTCTTTACTGAGTATGAGAAAGCAGTGACTTAGACATAATGACTTTCTTACAAAGCCTTAAATACTAGCCACCACAAAAATTAAGGTACCAGGACAAATGGACTGTTAATCATATTCCTGCTTCCACGACCATAGCTGCAATTAAAAAATCCTATTTTCCATGCAGCATTGCATATTACACGCTTAAACTTGATCAAGTGTTGCAAGATGCTGTCATCGGGTATCACACTGGTATAAGTAACTTTGGTAGAAGTTACTGAAAATACAAGTGTATTTCGATAAGGACTCAGGAAGCAGCCTTGCAAAATGGGAGTGTCTGTTCATATATGCTGAATGGATCACCATTTCCACCAGTGGAAAACGGGTATGAAGTACTGTAAAATCTCCCTAAACATAAAAGGCCTCAGTCCTTTATCTGTAGCAGTAAGTGAGAAGATCATTTGTACAGAGCCAACAAAGTGTGTTTACTATTTTGTCTCTTAGCATATTACAGTTCCACTTTTTTATGATTGTATCCTTGGCAGTTTTTCATATAGACGATATTTTGCAGTTTTGTTGTATCAAACACTTTTTCTGTAATGTTTATATAAAGATTTGACTGTTTATATGTAGTATCCATTAAAGAAAGATGTACTCTAAGTTTTATACTTGTGTCTGACTCCGAGACCTTTTACTAGTTTGATGGTGTTCAGTCCATTTCTAATACAGAGAAAGGGTTTGGATTGTGAACATTTGTTATCTGCTTAAAGAGTTATAAAGTAATTTGATCTGATGTATTACTGGTTCACGTTACACATGCAGGGAGTGCATTCTTGTTTCACAGCTTTACCGTTAGGGGGAACATGGGGATGTTTTTTCTCTTTGTAGTAGTTAACACAGAATATTTGGATGGTTACAAAAAAGCTTTTAGAATTTCTGGATGTTATAAGTAATGATCACCTACTGGCACTTGTGAAGGCAACTCGTAAGGCAGCATGTCAAGCTCAACATGTTGTAATCACAGCCTCTGCCACATAGTCTTGCCCTGCTTCTGTTCCCATAGCTTGGAAGGTTCCTTGCATATAACCTAATCCACCCTGCCTGTAGATATAAGTTGCTGTTTAGATCTCATTAATTAGCTTGCAAGCAGAAAGTGACCTCTCTGTGTCCTAATTCTCCAGCTTCAGTTCAGCAAGAGCTGGTGAAGTGCCATGTGCCATGCAATTAATAAGAGTGCAGAAAGAAGTAAAGGTCACATTTTATGGTCGGAGAGATTAATTTCACAAAGAGGGACTCAGTGTAATTTTAGAAGCAGTTAATATGTATTCTGTAGCACAGGTACTTAATAGAGCCATTCCGTATGTTCTACCAGTAAATGAAGAATATGTTTAATAATGTTTTCTTTTGCATTATGTTTCTGTGTGTTTAGTCATCAAATCTGAAATGACATCTAGGCTTAACTGGACTTTCAAAGTTCCTCAAGGCAGTCATACTTTGAATTGTCCATGTTTGGGTTTTTCTCTTGTTTAAGAATGGATGAAATTTCTTATTGGTGGTTTGGTAGTAAGGCAAGTCCAAAGGGGAAAACAGCAATAGTGTCCTTATATTTGCTACCTAACAGCATGTACAGCTGCTCTTGACCTATAATATACAGCTATTTAATACTTTCTTGTTGTATATTATACACCTTAATGAGATTGTCTTTATTTTAGGATTATGCATTCGTGTTAACAATCTCTGTGTTCCCATTTACAAGGAAGGGCAGTGAAAAGGACCATTAGTACTGAGTTTACAGATATACACCATTTAGCTCTGCCTTCTTTTATGAACAAGATTATGTCAAAAGAGCTAAACTTCCACACATGTTGACAGGGTTGGACCATGCAGCATCAGTCCCAAGAGGAGTGTACGTTTAATTTTATCTTCTTATTTTAATAGAATTTTAGGCAGTGGCCATGCAGGAGGAAGCCCTGAAGCCATGGCTGCTGTCATAAATAGTTGGAGATAAAAAAAGGAAGAAGTAGGAACAGCAGAGTTGCACCTGTCAGCAATGAGAGCTATTTTTTGAGATGCCCCCCTTTTACTCCAACCAGCATAATTGAAGAGCAACTCTTGTATCAGAACATGTAGCTATTAGTGTGGGCACTTTCAATTCTAGCTGTTCTGTGGTCCAGCAGGAGTAGTTGCTATGAATATGATGCATATGATTCTAAACTTCTGCCAGCAAAATTTCATTGCTCCAAATGTTCACAGAAGTAAATTCAAAAGAGGTGAAAGCATGGTTGGAGTAAAATCACCAAAAAAGTTCAAATGCATTTATTTGAAGCATATGTATTGGATGACTTATCTGTCTTTACTGGAAGTATCTCAGGCCCATTATATTTATGGGGACCTACAATATAACAATTCCCCCCAACACTACCAGTTTCATACGTACTTCTGTAGTTATAAAATCTTTTCTAGCCAAGCAGAGCACATTTGTAAATGTAGTCAGCCCTAACCCAGAAAGATCTGTAGATGTGGGTCTTGCTGAACATTATATATTGTTCTAGTGCTCAACAGCCACCAGCTACAAAGATTTGAGCCTCACATCATGCAGCTTTGTAGGCCTATAAAACATGTCCAGAAACACCCTTTCACTTCAATAACCTAGTAAGTACTTTTAAGGCAGTCTTTATGTCTAGAGCTATGAATAAGATGTAATAGGAAAAAGAAAATAATACACCTCACCTTGTCTCGGCAAAATTTCAGCCAGTTCTGTTTTTGGGGTTTTTGTTTGTTCGTTTATTTTTTATTTCTTTTTTATTTTGGGGGGGGGGGGGATTGTGTTTTGGGTTGTGTGCAGGTTTTTTTGTATTTTGTTTTGGGGTTAGTTTTTTTGTTTGTTTGTTTGGGTTTTTTTTTAGTTAGTTAAACTCTTCATAAACTTTGTCTTTGGTCCAGAGTTTCCCTGGAATAACTTTCAGATATAGGTTGGTCAAAGGAGGGATAAACTGGAATTAGAGATCAGCAAAATTTGTGACTGGCTTACATCAAAGAAGGGAGGGGAATGGGTGTATCTTTGTTTCTATATAGTGTGTGTATATATATATATATATATATATATTTGCACACACTTTTGGCAAGATTTGGTTAGACTTTAATCAAGTGTGCTACTTCACTGAAACAATTTATGGGTATCTGAACACTGGCAGTTTTGGAGATCAGCTGCAGCTGTAACCAAAATGTTGGATGGCATTTGCAATTCATCCTTACTCAATACCTCATGGTATTTCTCTAAATGTGAGGCACCTGATAGGTATTCACATGCTGGGGTTATGCCATGTTGGCAGATATGGAGAAGAGAGTAAGTCTTTCTCTGAAACAGCTGAGGGAGGCACTGTGCTTTGGAAATGCTTGTTTGACAAGTTGTTATTCCCCTTCTGCTGCAGGAGCTGAAGATGTTAGGAGGGCAGTTGATGCTTCCTTTCTTTCTTTGTAGTGCATGATAGTCTTGTAGTATTTGCTTTGTGTCAAAACTTTTAGCACTACAGACTGATGGGAAGCAGCTAGTGATTTATACTGTAAGCGGTGGAGCACTTCTGAACTTTTTTTGATTCATTTACTGGTTGAAATCTGTTCTCTGAATCTGTTTAAAGTTACAGCTTCAATCAGAGGAGTAAGATGAAAAAAACTAAGAATAGTATTTTATTCCGTGCTTTCCAGTTTATATACATTTCAGCAATTATCTGTCATCATTTTAAACACGCTTTCTGTGTAACCAGGCACTTTATGTCATTATGGCTTCAGTTTCAATTCTTTTCTACCTACACAGATCTACATACCTAGAACAATCAGCTGGCTGGGTAAACCTGTGACAAAATCCCTAGTATATTTTTTTCGATCCATGTACTTTGTTTTCCTTTTGCTCCCAACCATTCCATTGTTTGACTTATGTAGTCACAAATGTGATACTTTCCTATACTCAGACTCATCTCATTGCACTGCAGTGCGAAAGGACAGGCTGTTATTAGCAGTTGTGACACAGCAGATGAAGTATGTAAAAGTGTTTTGAAAAAGAAAACATTTAAAATGATTTCAAAAGGCCTATGACACTGTCATCTGCATTCATCTTTTGTAAAAAGCAATTCAGGAGTCCCCCCAAAATCATCTAAACTTGATTCATTCTGTTTTAGCAGCCATGTTACTTCTGCTAGTAATTGGAAACTTATCTGTCTGAAAAGCAAGTGTCGAGGCTTTTATTTTGAGTTGTAATATGCCATAATATTTTGAAAAATGAACAAGACATGCGTCATTGGTTAGAAAGTGTGCATTTATGTAAAAATGTTCAGCAGGCTGTGTATATTATGTGGGAAATGCCAGCATTCTAAACTTTGATGTAAAGCTAATGCCATGAGGCATTTTAATATAGCAATGTATCATGGAATAATGTTTCATTAAAAGAGACATTTGGAAATATTAGACAAAGTACAGTTATTCAAAATGAAATATTTTACAATGTAGCTTCAACTCAAATATTAATCTCTCAGTACTTTATGGCAAAATGGTAATCACAGGTGAAGACAAAGCTGCCTGCACCACAATTCATAGCTTGTTCCTCTCATGTTTGTATATTGCACATTATAGCAAAAAAACAATGGAGAGGGATTCTTGAATGCAGTGCTGTTTAATGTGCCCCATTTTGAAGTATTTACTTGAATTCCATGAAGAGGTATGGTACTCAATTACTGAAAGACAGAGTCTTTTCTCTTTATGCTATTGAAGAATTCTTTCTTCTTTTATGTTTTCTGTGCTCTGGAAGAAAATATTGCTGTCACTTTCAGTGGCGTTTGCCTTTTGTCTCACTGCTTTTCAGTGGCTTTCAAGTCTCTAAATGGTATCCAATTTATTTCTATTCTGATGCCACTTCTGTGAAGCATACCTTTCTGCCAGCTAAGTGCAAGCTCTGGGTGTTCCGTATTTGGAAGCCGTGGTATAAGCAAATTGACAATATCAAGTGCAGCCTGTCCTCTCGCAGGCAATATCCACCTGTTTGCTGTAGACCATTATTCCTCCATTTCATTTAGCAGAGCCATTTACTTTCAAGTAAGAGTGGAGTTTACTCTCAGTCCCCAGAGCTTGACTTTAAAATCCTTTGAATTTGTGTGAAGGCCATATGCTAAACATGAAAGCAAGTCTCTTTATTCCAAAGATACACGAGACAGTTATTCCCTTCACCATGTTTCTTCATCTGTTTTCATCCACTATTAAAGGTTTCTTCAGTGTTTAAAGTGGTGGTTCTGCTGTATCTTGCTGCTGACCTTGTATTTGCTGTACTAGGGTCTAAATTTGCCTTCAAGTGAGCTCTTAAGGATGCTACATTTGTACTAGCATGTAAGAAGAATTTATTTTCATACTTTTCCTTTTTCTACTTACCTCAGCCTTTTACTGCCTTTATAATTTACTGTTTAATGAAATAACAGCAATCAGAAGTAGTCTGTCATTTTTAGCACCTTCACCATTTTTTGTAGGTGTCAACAGCATTTTTTGGGCATGTTCTGGTATGTATATTACAAACAGCAATGCAGATGTTTGCAGAATCAAAATATTTGCATACATTCATCAAAAAAGCTTAATTAGGGTCTTTTAAACACATAGATATGGGTATAGTTTAGAGAAAACGTACAAATGACAATCAAAGATAAGGCAGATGGAAGAAGCTCATGGTCTTTTATCTTGTTTTCCTGTGAGAGGGTTTCTAATACTTGAAGCTTTAATGGCAGCCTTAATAGAGTACAAGACAACAGCCTTCCAGTATCTGAAGGGAGCCTACAAGGATGCTGTGGAGGAACTCTTCATTAGGGACTGTAGTGATAGGACAAGGGGTAATGGGTTCAAACTTAAACAGAGGAAATTTAGATTGGATATAAGGAAGAAGTTCTTTACTGTAAGGGTGGTGAGGCACTGGAATGGGTTGCCCAGGGAGGTTGTGAATGCTCCATCCCTGGTGGTGTTCAAGGCCAGGTTGGATGGAGCCTTGGATGACATGTTTTAGTGTGAGGTGTCCCTGCCCATGGCAGTAGGGGGTGGAACTAGGTGATCCTAAGGTCCATTCCAACCTTAACTATTCTATGTTTCTATGATTGTATGAAAGCTTTATATATTTAAACATACTACTATTAAAGTTGTTATTTAAATTATTTAGATTTGCAGACATTGAAGACCTTCATGCAGTGTAAAGAAGCTTTGCCCAATATCACTTCTGAATCACAATAAAATTTTGAAGGGTTATTCTTGTTTATGTATCAATTATAATTGCCACATTTCCTTTTAAAATATCTTTTTTTTTTTACAGAAGGTGCTAGTATTAGGTATCTTCTGAAAAAAAAAAAATAAACCAAACACATATGTTTTCTTCTCTGAAGATGTGCTTTTACTTAATAACTGCTTAAGCAAAGCCATTCAGGGAACCTTAGAGAAAACTGGTGAATTTTTAGTCTGGAAAACCGCAACTGAGACTTGAAGTATATAAGGGGCAGGGGAAACAACAGATAAATTCATGTAGTTGCCAGCATATCCAACGTAGTCTGCCTAACTCAATAAGGGAAAAAAAAAAAAATATATGCCAGAACACTGCAGCCTTCAGTGGTGCTGTATTTATCCTGGGAAGGTTCACCAAGACACCTGCAACTCCCCACATCTCAACCAGCTTGTACATCACTTACCCCTATGCAGTTCTGCATTCTCCAAAATACTCCAAGCCTGGGTATGTCTTACAGCATAAAGAAAAACCTATTTTTCAGAAAAACAATGTGTGCAAGTGACTGCTCTTGGGAGATAGTGCCATGTTTTGACTGGTATATCTTGGTGCCAAGTGTCTGCAGAGCTTGGGGATTGCCCAGACTTTGTTTATCACTTAGTCTTCCCCAAAACTACTGAAGGAGAGGAAGCATAATGAAATGGATCCCAGCACTGCAGTGCAATCTCAGTCATGCCTGGAAAGCCTGAAGTTAGGAAGGCAGGCAATAGACAAAGAGTTGGCAAAGTTTACAGTGTTCTCTAAGGCATGCTGAAATAGGCTGAAGTCTTTTGGTAGACACTGAGGATCTTTGTTTTGGTACAAGTAAAAGTAAACAGAGATTCTGACTGACAGGAAGGAAAGAAGAGGGAGTGGAATAAAAAGCACAAAGGGAATAAGAATTTTACCAGTAACTTATAGGGAGCCAAACCAAGCAACATCATTTTCATTCATAATCATAAAAGACATTCCCAGGGTATTTTCCTCCCTCAGCTTTCCTGACAATACCAAGCTTCCAGTTTCCCTTGTCGTCTTTTATACATTTACATGCTGGTTTACTCAGAATGAACAATGAGCTATTTGTCAACTGGGAAAGAAAAGTTTTATGTGAAGGCGACCTCTGAGTTTTTATTAAGGTATGTGGCAAATCAGTCACTTGCATACGTGTAAAGTGAAGGACAGACAAAGGAAGAAGCAAAGGTCAGAAAAACTGGGAAGTTTGAAGAAGTTACAAACTTGACTCACTTTGGGGAGCTGTAAATTATTGGTAAGGGATGAGATGATAGTACAATACAACTTTGGCTTACACTACTTATGTTCATGTAAGTACAAGAATAGAAAATGCTTCTATTAAAAGTGATCAGGAATCAATTCCTATGTCAAGCTGGCATGTGGGGAAACACCAGCATTCCAGTCCATAGCCCTGGTCTTTACATTTCTGAAAGAATAGAGCTCAAGGCTTACTGCATAGTTTTCGGTGAGCTAGAGGACTTCAGGCATGTTAAGGTGCATTTAGGGTTTGATAGCAACTTAAGCTGTCTGTATAGACCCAACCACAGCAATTTAAAAATGAAGACATTCAGTAATGACAGCAGTAATCAATTCCATGAAAAAATCAGATGGTTCCTGAATTTCTCAGAAAGCTTTTGTAGAAAATGGAGTATATGTTCCAGTGCAGTTCAAAGAACCTGAAAGTCTTAATATTTCTTGATTCAGGTGCTAGATGAAATTAACGAGAAAGTTGTGGAAGATATATTAACTGAGGGGAATTTTAAAGTGAAGGGCAGGATATCTTTTAAGTGACTGAAAGAATAGGTAGGCTGATATTAATGTGCCTGGGCATTTTCATCAGCTTCATTTTAGTCCACTGCAGATGGAGTTAGAGTAGACTCAAATTCCCATGGTATTATCTATGCTTCTGTACAGCTGTACATCCTATTCCCACACTCTAGAGAGGCTTAGCTCTCCCTGAGGTGCTCTATGTATTGCGTATTAAGGATCGGAAATATATAAAATGCAGAAATTCATTCCACCTGAGTGTTGCTAGACAGTTACCCTACATGAGAAGTAGGTCCAGTATGGCCACAGATTTAATTTTGGTGGGCATCCAGACCTTGCAGGAGCATGTCCAATAGTTGTACTGCTGTCAATGGCTTGGGCAAGAACTCTAGAACTCTTAAATCTAGCCATACTCTGTAGATAAGCGTCAGTCTTCCAGGATTAAAACTGTCATCTCTGGATGGACTGCATTTTTTTTCTTTACTTCTTGCATAAATCTTATATGTTTTCAAATAAGAATTAATACATGAACAAGCAAGACCCAACTCTGCATCATTTGGCACATACTAAAATCAATATGTAGTTATTTTTTCCATGAAAGGAGATTCATTTGATGCCTTTTTGTGCATTTTTACTGTGTGCATATTATGACCAAATACTGAAGTACTTTGCCTGCTTTTTTATCCTTTTTCCTCAGCAGAGCTCTTGCTGATTTCAACAATAGTTTCTCAAAACTTGGCCTGAAGTCTAGACACATACCTATTATTAGAACAGATTGCCTATAGTCTGTCTGGCTCTGAATGTACTCCTCTCTGTCTTAGCCTCATCACAACTAAGGTCTTGTTTTATTTTGCATCCAGATCTGAACACAGTGTGTAATGGCTCTAAGCCCTCAACCTTTAGGAAAATTTTAATTGGGAGATTTTTCTTCTTACCTCTAATTTACACCCTAGAGTCCTATTAGGATGGCTTTGTTGATACTGCTGGTAAACAACATTCTTGTATCAGAGCTGAACTGAGTCAGTCACATTTAACCTTCAACCCTGTAAAAGTAGCACTGGATTGCTGTTGCCATAAAGAAGGCTGCCACTGAAAAAAATGTGGGTTTGGTTGAACTTAAAAGATCATCTTGCCACATTTAATGCAAAAGCCTTTTCATTTATAAATGGGTATAATGGGAAAATATATCTTATGCCAGTCTCAAGGCTCTTATTATTTTTTCTCATAGACACATTTAGGAGCACCAGTCATTGGTGCAATCATACCATTGCAAGAAGCATCTCGCCTCTTAATGGTTCATTTTTCAGATGTGAAACCAGGTTCTAAACAAAGTTTTAAACCATCAGGGCTATGCTGTCTTCTGCATTGTCCAGCATCCAGACCTTGAATCTGAAGAAGGAATTTGAAGCTAGGATAGATGACAGCCTCCACCCCACTTATCTTCTGCAAATAAGAACCCTTGAAGGGTTCCCAGTAACTTCTTTGTTCCTTTGACAGAAAGCATTTGTATTTAAATGGGAAAAAAAAAAAGGCTAGATTTGTTTTCCATTAGTGTGATGTCTGTGAAGAGATGTCCATGCTAGGCCCTATGCTGGCGTGTGTGGAGGCATCCCGCAGAGCACAGAAGTGTGGGCTTTTTCTTGTGTGTCTGACTAGTTGCATTGGCTTAATGTTATTACTTCACAACCGAGCATAATGATGGGATATTGTTATGGGATGATATCCGATAAAACCATCCCATAACATCACTGGTTTTATGGGATGTAACCTTAGGGAACTGAGCTCAGTTCTGTCCGGACAGATTGAGTTGTTCATACAGGTATCATCATGTTTGCTCTGTGCTAGTTTTTAGATCTGTCTAAAGTGAGCGGAAAGCTATGCTGTTGTACAGATGCATCATTAGGATGAGTGAACCAAAGCAGCAAGTCAGCTATTCTACTCTTGACAGCAGTGAACTGAGTGAAAACAAGGGTTTAGTCTTTTCTTAACCTAGTAATATTCTCCTCTATTAAAATACAACACAAGAGGGGCACATTCAGCTAAGGAATCTGTCAGAAACAAGATGCTCTGTCCTCCATTGGGCAAGCTGCATTGACCTGTGTGTCTGCAGTCAGTGCCTGAAATAAAATTCAGATAGCATGCTGATAGCTTTGCAAAGGCTGAGTAAAAGAGCTTTGTTTTCCTTATTCATTCTTCTGAAGTTCTGTTATAGGACCCAACAACAAATGCAATAATTTGCATTGCATTTCTTGAAGAAGCCTCAGTTCTGCTGGGCAGAAGTGAGCCTGCATAAAGCATGTATGCATAAAACATGTGGCCCTTGGTATGCAGAGCATGCTGTTTTGTTGGTGTCTTATAGCATCACAGTTGCTTAAAAATGTGTGATGCTGAATAGAATTTATATGTCACTGATATTCAGCAAAAGATTTTTCCCTTGCCTTGATGACTACTTAAATAAAAACACCTACTGCGAAGGTATAACCTGTTGTAACATGTAAAGAATTCAAACTAACGACCTCACAATTAAATGCTCTCTATATCTGAGGAGATGTCGATGGGTGTACACTGTTGGCAAACCTCTGCCCCAAAGACAATGTTTGCCTGTGTTCTCTCTAATGTTGGGGTATAATATAGCCAGATTCTGCATGGACTTGCAAGCTGCCACTGATTTGCTAAAATTCACATACCACCCGAGTACCTCAGTACTGAGGCAGTATATATCTGCCTACTTTGGCAGATAAAGCATAGATAACAGAGAAAGTGCAGAGATAAAGAAGTAGCTGGAATGTGAATATTGTAGAATATTATTTTCAAATAAGAATGTGAGTTGGTGCTGTAATACTTTTTTTCTATTACAGCTTCTTCTAAGATTTTCAGTGAATTTTACAAATACTATTTAAGGAAGAAAGAGATCACGATCCTTTGAGAGACCATGTTAATTTTGTTACAACTTTGATTATGAACAGAGAAATGGTCTCTTTGGTCCCTGGGGATGACCAGCAGATGCTCAGCCTCTCCTAGGATATGACGTAGTAACATTACTTTCAGTAATATTGATCATATCTCTTTCTCATCTGAACTTCTGTCAGTAGTTAACAGACTACTACTTCACGCTTTAAGACACGTCTCATTCATAAAATCATAGATCCTTATTTTTTGCCATCCCAAGCCCATCTCCATGTGCCCCCCAATATTATATGCTATAAGCCTGCAAGAAAAAAAGATTTCTGGGAAGGGAGTCAGTAAAGCCTCTGAAAGTTTGAAATATATGATTCTCAAGCCCATGCAGAGTCTCTCATGCAGGGTTGCTTCTGGCCTCTTACAGGTTTTATGATACTGAGCTGATTTGCAGGTGGGAGTCTCTGAGTAGTGGTTATAGAAGGCGAATACTTATCCAGCTATCTAAAAGGAAGAATATTTTAGAAGCTGTGAAAAGTTGCAGTACTTTGCTAAGCAGAGGTGACATATAAAGCACCGTGCCCATACACTTAGTTGTAAGAGTTCAGTAAAACTCTGATCCTGCAAATATGTCAGCTGAGAAATAAGAAAAACATAAAAGTAGCCGTATGATTTCTACCTAAAGTGATTGGTTTCATCTTTTAGTGCTAGAAGCTTTTTTTTGTAGTTCTGTATTCTTATATACACACTTACATTTTAAGCTTTCATCTCCACCTGACTTTGTACTCCTGCTGGCAATTGTTCAGTTACTTTACCAGGGCTGTACATGAAGAATAATGATAAATTCAGTATTATAGGAAAAGAAAAGCTTAATGATTTTGCATAGCCCAGAAACCTTTTTATTTAGAGTGACTTTTTCTTAATAATAATTTGGAAATAAAAGATCTTCACAAGACTGTGAAAGCATTAAGCATAAGTTAATTTCAGTAGATACATGCAATGAATGTATGTATCTTTTTTAAGATACATACATTTTTAAAAACTGGAAATCACTAGTCCTATTCAGGCCACAGATCTTGCACCAATACTAAATTAATGTAAAAAGGGGCAAATCTTTAAGAAAAGCCTTAATATTTTTCATGTGGTTAATAGGTGTTTAAGGACTTCCCATCACTGTAATGATGTTGCCATGCACCTGTTTCCTTCATAGTGGTAAATACTAGTCCTAATAAATAAGTATGAAAAACAAGAGATGGCAGGAGTGTGAACAGCCAAAAAACCCAAGAAAAACAAATCCCATTCACAACTGGTTCAGACTTTCATTTTGAAACACTTGTGCAGTTACAGACAGCTGTTCGTATATTTCTTCTGTGTTGCAAACACTTATAGCTGCTTTGCTATCAAAATAAATCAAATAGGACGTGCATATAACAATAGAACACATGTATCATTTTGTATGGATCATAGCTGATTCTAGCTTGGTGAGAAAGGAGAAAGCAAGAAATAAACATTTGCCTCAAGAATCCAGTAGGAATTGCACTGGTAAAACTGGAGTAAGTATTGCCTACTGCATGGTGGGAATGTCGGTTCAATTCAAAATAAACAATGTACAAGTTTTGCCAGTCACCTAATCTTTCCTTTTCACCTCTGCAGCCTGGGAGCTGTTTTAGGGGAGTGTTGCCGTTTCATATCCTCAGTGGGGCCCTGTTGTTTTCAGTCTCAACCATTAAATGCAGTTTTTTCATTTATAGACCATGGGTGAACAAACAGCTGCTATTCAATTTGACAGCTACTAGTAACTATGCACTGATTTCCTATTTAACATCTTGGTTTATCAATTACAGAAGTGGTGGGTGGGTGATAACATGATGAAGGGATGTATCTTCTTTGTTCTAGCACTGTGGAGAGTACATTTATTTCATAGCATTTGTATTGCCTTGAATTTCTACACATCTTTAATTTAGAAGAAATCTTTTCTCTTAACTCTTTTGAGACAGAAATTTCCTTTTGCCACACTAATGAACTGATATGCCTATCAAAGTAAACAAGCCATTGAAATACTGTAAGTCACCTGCCTCTCCTCTTTTCACTAGCAGTGTTCTTTTTCTAGTGTTATCATTCATTATGGTTTTGTTTTTATGTTGTATCACTACGCTATTTCCTGCCAGTCATTTTAATCCTATAAGGAAGAAAAGGTTTCTAAAGTAAACTCATGACTCCTCACACTTTCTAAAAGCAAATCTCAGAGAAGGAGAAAAAGCATGTTTGGTTTTTCAACATAAGCAGCTATTACATTTTTGACATTCAGAATTCTCTGTAATCAGGGTAGTCCTAAAAATAAAGTTCTAGCCAACCAAGAGTTTGATCTCAGGTTTCCTAAAAGTGATTGTTGCTCCATGTGTTGCCTAACTATTCTCAAGTACTTGAATATGATAGACTTCTTTTCACATAGAGGCTTGATTCAGATCTTAGGCTTCATGTTCTGCTAATAAATTTTACAATTGTTTCTCTCAGACTAATTCATTTTATAAGGAAAGAAGACCTGTTTATCATCTGTTCTGTTTCTGTATATTACAAATAGAACTCTAATAACTGAATTCTCTTAGTAATTACATCATGTGTTTGGAAGAAAACCTCGCATTTTTCTCTTCAGACTTCCAGTGGCAGAGATACATCACCATCTAGGGCAATTCTCCATTCTTCAAAGAGAATATTCTATCCAGTCTTATTACTTCAGAGCTGTCCTTTGCCAACCAATTTTAAATTATTTGTGGTTTGGACATTTTTTCCTTCAAATTAGAGGTTAATATGCTGCAAAAATGACAAATTTTAGAACAATTTTAAAACATGCTCTATCACATTTACTGAATGGAAGATATTTAATTTTTTGTCCACAGATATGTAAATATCTTCATTTTTATTTCTATTATTTACTTTTAATTGTAGATCAGTTATTGCTAGAATTGTTTTGTTCCTGATATTTGTAAAAACCATGTCTCTTATATTCACAGATTCTCGTAGCTGTAGACTTCTTTCCATGTCTTTTTGCTTTCTTTGCTGCTTTTCTAAAATTTCTAGCTGATTTATAGTGATTACCATCAGCTCTCATTCATATGTGATTTGATTCCAGTAGGAAAGCACTGATTGAAAGTAGTTTTACTCTTTTCCTTTTAAACTCTATTTTCATGTGCTTAAAGGTCAATCAATTCCCTATGTTTTTGACTACTACACTTTACTGCTTGTGTATACACTATCTTAATACTCTCATTACTTCAAGTATGTTTTTAACAGTGGATATCAACACCTGCTAGACCCCAGAGAGAATATTTATAATATTCACAATTTAACAGGCCCATTTTCTCTACAGGCTGGAGACAGCTTCTTACTGATGAACCTTTGTTATATATAATATCTGGTATAGTGCTGGAATGAAGAATTACAATCCAGTCTATGTGATTTCTTTATTGCTGTTTTTCTGAGCTGCTGCTTCATTATAAGGAGGAGGGTTACATCATTCAGAAGTTAGGGTGAACACATAATATTTAATTTTCTATTCATGTGATTTCCTAGTAATGAGAAATTATTATTCCCGAAGGAGCATATGTAGGCATCTAGATCCTGGATATTGTGATTGTTGACATCTTTCCTTCTAATGAATAGGTTGTTTACAATGTCTTACATCTACTCAAAAAGTAGATGCAATTTCTTCATCTTTTAAGTTGGATTGGTCTTTCTTTTTGCTTTTTAATGTAATTCTTAAAGTAACTTATATAATAGTCCATTTTTTTTCTCTGTTCCAGAGCTGACTTTGATATTTAATTCTACAGGTCAGCAAAGCCCTTTCTGCTCATTTTATGTGATCTCTGTAGATTTTTGGATAAGTTTTTTCTGAGACAAAACTATGAAGAATCTTATTCCGTATAATTTTTATAAACTGTAATAAAGACAGTGCTTTCTTAATTACAATGAGTAATGTAAAGTATATTAAGACAAGGGATTCTCTACCATTAAAACTAAAAAATAATACTCCTGGAAATACCCTAATTAGCTTTTCCATAGTTTGAGGCAGGGCAGAGTAGAGTGGGAGGATCACCTTTGTCAATCTGCTGGCCGCACTGTTCCTCATGCAGTCCAAGATACCATTGGCCACAAGAGCACATTGCTGGATCATGGAAAAGTTCCTGTCCATCAGAAGCCCAGGGTCCTTCTCTGTGCAGCTGCTTCTCAGAAGGTCAATGCCTAACCTAACTGGTGGATGGGGTTATTCTTCCCCAAGTGCAGGATGCTGTACTTGCATTTGCTGAGCTACATGGGGTTCCTCTCTGCCCCACCCTCTAGCCTGTCCAGCTTGCACTGAATGGTAGCAAAGCCTTCTGGTGTATCAGCCACTCCTTCTGGTTTTGTATCATCAGCAAACCCGGTGAGGGTACACTCTGGCCCTTCATCCAGCTCACTGATGAGGAAGTTGAACAAATCTGGACCCAGCACAGACCCCTGGGGAACACCACTATCTACAGGTCTCCAGCTAGGCTCTGCCCCACTGATCACAACACACTGAGCCCTGCCTGGCTTTTGAGGTTATTTGGAGGGTTATCATGCCTTTGATTTCAGCTGTCATAGTTTTGTGTACCCTCTGAAATGTATCTTCTTCTGAGGATTGTTGGTACCTTTGTCTTCAAACTGGGACATCAGCAGTTGCAAGTTTTTATGGATCCTGAAGTAAAATGGAATCCAGTTTCTTCAGGGACAGTGTTTAGACACAAAAGGTAATAATATGGCCCTGTGGTTCAGAACTGTGAGAACAATGTGAAGAAATTATAAAATAAGAAGCTTTAATTGAGATTATAATGAGTTGATTTCTGTAAAGACAAAGGATTAGACTTCCCATATTTGAAACTAAAATTATATTCTGTTGTTAAATACAGGACAGAGTTAAAGTAAGAGCACACACAATAACTGTCCTAAAATATTTCTTCAGGAGTACTTTGAAATACAGTGATAATTCAGATGGTTAGCAACCCAGCTATTGTACATTTTTGCAATATCTAGGCAAGATGAATGTCCACCCGGGATTGAACATGAAGAGTTGAAACAGCCTATAGGCAAGTGTACAGTCAGTTCGCAGAAACTATAATTTATCTATATACATATACGTGTATCTATTATAAATAGTCACAGCCTGCATGAAGAATTAAAACCACATTATTGGCATGTTATTCCATTACAATAAAAACCTAGCCCTGTAAACCTTTTCTCCTAAGGAATAGTTCTTAACACAAGCACTGCCTTTTTAATTAGTAAGACCTTAAGGGTTTAATACTGGGCTCAAGTTTATTTCTCAGTTGTATTTCAGGAAGTTACAGTGCTTGTAATCATAAGACATAGATTATTTGGACAACTCAGTAAAGCACCAGGCATGCAGTAATATATGGATGGCTTTATAGTAATAATAACAGTACTGTTTCACCCCGGACAATGAACTGCAGGATCTGTGTACTGATTAGTGATGATGCTGCCTTTTCAGAAAGGGGAAAAATGAAGTGTAGATAGGGAGAGTAACTTTTCCGAGATCCAACAGCAGGCAAGTGGCAGGGATGGTAGTAAAACGCCTTCAGGCATAAGCAGTGGTGCATAGCTTTCAAAAGCTAACGTGCCTGCCCAATCCAGGTGACTGTCTGGAATAAAACCTTGCTGTTTTTAAGGCTCTGAGATCAGGCAGCAAATATGCAGCACAATAATGTCATTACAAATACAGCTTTTCTGTTAGCAGGTGGAAATGTAGAATCAACTTTGATTCTATTCCTAAAGATCTTGCTTTCGCAGGCCGGTACCTACAGGATTACAACTCTTACCAACTTTAACGTTATTGTACCCTAGTAAAATGGAGTTATAGCAGCAACAATCAAAAGTGGAACTTGCAAGCTGGCACAGAGTGCAAGGCTGGCTTTGTTTGTTACATAGCTGTTCTAATAGTTTGTCATTTTATAGAGTCAAGTGAAGTAAGACATGATTAAATTTAACTTCATTGCCCTTTCAGATTAGAAGGACATATGTGCATAAAATAAAGCTATCGATTATGAGAGGTATTGTTGTAAATTACTTTAGAAAATAAAATACAATTTTAATTCTTTTTTTTTTTTGGAAACCACAGCATCTTTGGAAAGAATCTATGGACTGAATGAGCATCTAGAAGAGCATGCCTTTTCATTTCAAACTTACTGCTCCAGGTAGACTGGAGGCACATTAATGATGTGATAGTTTTAGTATTTTCAATTACAGAGTGTCCTGGGTTCAGCAGTAGCAGTCATGTTTGTTTTTTTTTTTTCCTTTGTGTTAACTGGTGCAGTGCAGTGTTTTGACTTTCGGCTCGGGAACAGAGCTGATAGAGATGTTTTGGTTTGGCCAAGGACTTTGTGAGCCTCATGCTCTGCCAGGGAGGAGGGGAAGCCAGGAGGAAGCAGAGACAGGACACCTGACCCAAACTGACCAAAGAGCTATTCCATACCACAGCACGTCATGCCCAGGATGTAACTGGGAGTTAGCCGGAAGGGCTGGGAGACTGCAGGGTTGGAGGAGGTATCGGTCGGAGCTTGGTCGGGCTTGGGGGGCGAGTTATCGGTCAGCTGGTGCTGAGGTGTTGTATTCTGTTCCCTTGTTATTTCCTTTATCATTATTATCATTGGTGGTAGCAGTAGTGATTTGTGTTATACCTTAGTTACTAAACGGTTCTTATCTCAACCTGTGGGAGTTGCATTCTTTTGATTCTCCTCTCCGTCCCTCCGAGAGCAGGGGGAGGGCAAGAAAGGGGGGGAAAGTGAGCGAACGAATTACCTGACTGGGTTTAAACCACAACACAGAGCAGTCTGAAAAGCAGAGGAAGTGGACCTTAAACCTCTCTTTATCCATTTCTTCTTTTTATGCAAGTACATGACACAGAGACATCAGTGCATGTGACAAGTAGCACTGTACTCACAATGTCGAATGAATTCAGCATATTCAATAAGGGAATTGCTGTAGCTTCTTTTGTTTAGTTATACTCAATTGGACAGCCATTTGACCTCTGATCCCTGATCTGTGGTTTCTATCAGGTTCCTGACGTTTGTAGATTAGGAGAAAAATAACATTCTTTGAAATATGTGTGTCTGATTTTAATGCTGTACTGATGAAGCAAAGGAGGAGCACTCTATATGTCTGTTGAGCATATTTAATATTCAAAGTTTTAAGTACGTTAGTGCAGAGTTGTTCATGGTGTACCTTATGTAGCATAGCATTAATGCTAGAGTCAGCTTTCTTTTTTTTCCGATGGTTCATCCATGGTCCATTAAAACTGTTCTCAAAGGTAAAAATGACATCTGCTAAAAGTAACTGCACATTGCACAGCCTTGATATCAAACATGCAAGATAGAACCTGAGTCTCAAGGGGGAAAGGAATATTTGCCTGTTTTCACGGGCATATGCTTGAGTCAGCAGCTAATGAATCAAAAGATTCCCTAATGTCTAACCCAAAATGTTGCTGTTACTGATTAGGTCAGAATTTTGACCTAGTGACAAGGAAGCAAGTTTTCAATTCTCAAAAAAACTGACATTTACACTTGGGAAGGAGGAAAAATGACCCATGAAGTTTCCATCTGCTGATGGAAACATCTGTAGTACTCATGCCTGGCATGAGTTCAGTAGCAGTGGAGCTTGCAGTGAGTGATCTCTGGCCTCTTAAGTTACTATCACCATTGAATAGTAATGCCTTCAAATGGAAATTACCTCAGAGACCCAAAGACTGGGTTCTGTCTGTTAGAGATATCATACATGCAGAAGACTCCAAACATGCACAAAGTTTAAAGACTTACATGAAGGATGAACATGAAAAATGAATTAGTCACAGAAATAGACACTGAATACCCACAGATAACCAAACTATGAGGCCTTTTTCGCAGATAAATATGTTCAGTGGCTCTGTGTTTATGTGCCTCTTACTATAAATCACGGATTTCGTATGCATTCATGCTTGTGAATATATTTTTTTGTATCTATTATAACAATTCTTTTCATATATTAAACAACTGTAAAAATAAAATTCAATCTAATATCTTAGCTCTTCAATGTCTAAGGATAAGTTTTGTTATACTGTAAATAATACTCACATTGATTCACTGTCCTGAAACCAGAGATTTTTCCAGGACAGCTTGGAAGATAAACCATTTAACACTCCAAAGGAGGAGGTGCAAATTCAAACAGGAGCAAAGCTCTTGCGATTTAAAAGGAAAGCAATTTTGGTTAATAAGTTGTCTACCTCAGAAACTGCTGCAGTGTTTTGTTTTAGCAAGACTACTCTTTTGTCTTAATAAAAGAAACTACTGACCCAATTCTTGAGCCAAAGTATTTTTCCTACCTACCCACTGATATTACGTCTAGAAAAACAAAACAGGAGACTTGGACTCAACAGTGACGGTAACATTATAAAAATGTGGAATCATTTAAAAGCAAAGTATTAAACTCTTTTCTGGTCTAAATGCCAAAAAGCAAAAAAGACAATGACAAATTTGGACAGCTTCAGACTATTATGTTCATTCTTTAATTTCCTCTGTCACTGCTGTATGTACAGCTTGCTGTGCTAACTGCAACATACACTTCTAGAAGTACAACCTGCCAGGAGTACCAATAAGGCAGTGTTTAAATAAATCTAGTATTCTGATTTATAAAATACTTATATGCCTAAAATAATAATTGGCATGGTGCTAGTTGTTAGTCCTAAAAATTGCAATGCTTTTATAATTATTGTAAATGAAAAAGACTGAGGTTATCATAGAATCATATGGTGGTTTGTGGTGGACGGGACCTTAAGGATATCTAGTTCTTGTCACAGGCAAGGACACCTTCCAATAGACCAGGTTGCTCAAAGCCCCCTCCAACCTGGCCTTGAACATTTCCAGGGATGGGGCAGCCACACCTCTTCTGGGCAACCTGTGCCAGTGCCTCACCACCCTCATAGTGAAGAACTTCTTTCTCATATCTAACCTAAATCTGCCCTCTTTCAGTTTAAAACTGTTACCTGTTGTCCTGTCACTACACTCCTTGACAAAGTCTCTCAATCTTTCCTGTAGGTCCTCTTTAGGTACTGGAAGGCTGCTCTAAGGTCACCTGGGAGCCTTCTCTTCTCCAAGCTGACTAACCCCAGCTCTCTTAGCATGTCTTAATAGGAGAGGTGCTTCAGCCCTCTGATCATATCTGTGGCCCTTCTGTGGACTCTCCCTTGCTGTGTTGGGGGCCTCAGAGCTGCAGGCAGTACTGGAGGTGGGGTCTCATGAGAGCAGAGTGGAGGGGGAGAATCTTCTCCCTCAACCTGCTGATCATAATCCTATTTCAATATTGTTTTTCCTTCCTGCTTCAACCTTTTTAAATGAATGTTCCTGATTTCACATGTTAATCTGTTTAGAATTTATTTGTTGTTATTGTAACAACTGGATTATAAACCCAGAAGTTCACAGTCCAAAGACTAATAGCTTAAAGATGTAATATCTGTGAAAAAGTTTTGTCTAGAATTCTTATATATTCATTTGGAAGTAGGTCTTGATTTTCCCCTGGTGATATCAAATTTGGAAGACTCAATTCTAGAAGACTAATAAATTAATTGTGAAATTATTTTATCGGAAAGCTGACATCTTACCAATATCTGAAATGATTCTAAAGCTTTTTTCTGGCACTTACAAGGTTGCTAAGCTCCAATTTCTAAACCCAATTTATGTCCATAAATTGCTCTTGCAATCAGTGAAGGTGCAAACCAGTTCATACCCCATCAGGATTTCATAATACACCATGACCAGTAGACACAGCAGTTTCCTATACTTTTCATGGTAGTGTGAGAAATCTATATAATGAATAATTAATTTGTACTTGAGAACCTGCAGAGTTTTATCTATATGTTTTTTTTATGATGATACTTGATAGGCCTATAGAGATTCAATATTCGTCTTGGTCTATGTAAATTGTCTAATAGCTCATTTGGGAAACAGAGAAGACAGGCTTCCACATAGCTAATGTTTTGCCATGGGAGGCAAATGGTTGCTATTTTCCTGGTAGCAATTTTTTTGTCATCATTGCACCATACTAGAACCCAAGGGAAAAAACCTATACTCATCATCTTCCATAGAAAGCTCATTTACATAATCAACTTGATGATTTAAACAAGTCGAATGCACATTTGAATCAATTAGATAGACAGTCCCAGCTGTTTCCAGTCAAACTGTTCTACACCATTGTAAATAGAAATGGTAACATGGATTCCCTTCCATGCATCCATCTCCTGCATTTTATTTTACAGGCTTTATATCCCATAGTGAATACTATATGAATAGTTTGATATGTTTACCTAGTAAATGCATAGCCATTCTATATAATATTACGTATGCTGATACAAAGCCTTTGTGATAAAGCACCCTCTGTCAAAGCTTGTTAAAATAGTTCGTTAAACTGAACTTTTGATTATACCTTTAGTAGTAGAACATACCATTGTTCAGGTAGCAGAATGGTTTTGATTAGTTAACTACAGAGTCCAGGCTACAAAGCACTCTTTCCATCAGTCTACAGCTATTTCTTTGTATCTTTACTGGGTAAATTGTAACATCATTATGTGCAGGTGTTTCTTGTTATTGCTGTTTTGCAATTTGAGTACCAGGGATTTTGTTCCACCAAAGTAATAAAATAAGCCTTATTAATGATAATGCCACAATTTTCAGCAAGTAGATTTTTCACAATAGCTAAAATTGATTTGATCTGCTTTTGTAAAGAAAATTGGGATTAATTTGGGGTTATTCTGCTTTTTCTTTGTGGGCAAAGGATTGTTTGACGCTCATTTAATTTGGTACAGTTGGTTTTGGCTTTTTGAACTAGAGGAAAAGGTCTCTTCAGCCATTTTAGAGTTAGAGCATTCAAATTATTAAAAAAAAAAAAAAAAACAACAACATTAACCAGACCTTATTTTAGAAAAGTTCCGAGGTGTGTATGTTTTGGCAGAGAAATAACTTGGCAACTAAAAGTTGAAAAGGAAGAACATAAGGAAAGAAGCCTTTGCTATGGCTTCCATGCTTTATGAAGTGCAATGAATTGAACAAACAATAAAGTTGTGACCATAGAATTTGCATAAAGATTGGGCTGGGGTGCACATAAGGAAGACTGACTAGGTTCAGCATTGCTTCTGTTTAGAACACAGGCAAGACACAAATGTATGTTTAGCTAGAAAGCATGATATTTGCACAAGATGTAACTTTACAGTGCACCTTGAATGTCGGTTATGATGTTGCTTCAGTTCTTCACAAGCAGATGCCAGGACTGCACTCTTGACTTGGATAGTTGTGGATAAATCATTTACAGCAAAGTATTTCCTGCAGTCCTGTGCATGGTTATCAAGTTAATAGCCAGTACATTTTAAGGCCAACCCTCCCTCAGGGAATACTGGAACATCAGTCCATGGTTTACTTATTCCAACTTTATGAAAACAGCTCTTTGCATCCCCTGCTTTGTTCTGTGACCCAGTGGAGGCAGTGGTCATTTGGTCATTCAGTGCAGAGTTAAGGGGGATAACTAAATATTAAATTGCTTATAACTGTCACTCTCCAGTGGGCTCTGAAATACATGTATTTGGTGAAGTATGAAATACATGTTTTCCTGCAAAGTTATGGGATGATTAAATTCTACTAGTTCTGAGTTAAAACTTTGTAAAATGTGTATGTTTAGTCTGTACTTAAAATATAGCACGTTGTTAGACTCTAGTAACTGTTAAACCCAAGAAATTAGAAGCTGGAGGAAAGAGGAATGTAACTTTCTCATGTGGATTGTGCTTCCTTTTAAAATTGAGTTGATCCTTTTTTTTTTTTTCCCTTAAGAAGCCATTCCTTCTGTAAAATCTTAAATTTTGTACCATCCTTCTTACCATCTGTGTCTTGGCTCATTGAGGTATTAAACTGATAGATTAATGCATGTGACCATCTAAATATTAAGGGATTTGCCTCCTTAGCAAAAAAGAGCCAACAAAGGAAGGTTTTTCAATCTTCAACTGACTTGTTAAAAGTCTTTATTACTAGAGTTTGTGCAAGAAGCACTTGCTTTCGACACTTCAGGATAGATTTCCCATGCCAGTTTTTTATTTCTAAAAAGTCAATATGCTATGAATATTACTTGGAAACAAAATATGAATGGAACTCTTTAATAAGAGCACTTTAGAGAGCAAAATTTCACTTTAATTTCAGATGGTGGATTGTGTAAAGGAACCAACAGAAAAATAATTTTAACTGAGTTCTAAAGTCATTGTTCAGCTTGTAGAAAGTTGGGTGTTGCTTATACCAAAGCAAATATACATATGATGTAATGTGCATATGTATTATAACTTTTAGTTGACTTCTAACACATCATATTTTCAGGTGTGTTTAAACATCTATATTTAGGAATTACTGAAAACATTTTTGATGCCCTAATCCCCAACCACATTAATTTCCACTTTGACTCATTTCTTTGCTGGCAGCAAAATACTGGGGTCAAAGACACAGGCCAGTTTGAGTGACACTACTAATGAGAATGAAAGTGCAGCCTACCACTGTAGAGTCACCCCCAACTCGGGGCAGGGAAAATAGCAGAAACTATCCCTGCAGTAACCACAGTTAGTGTAGCTTTCATCCAAAGATAATATGCTGTGTCACAAGGTAGTGCAGTTGGAAGACACCTCAACAAATGATACTTCAATCCTAGCTCTTGCCTCCAAACAGAGAAGAGCTATCCTAAAAAATTATAAGCCACAGTCTCATGATGCATCTCTGGAGGACCTGCAGAGGACCCTTCTTGCTGTTAGTTATGCAGGAAACTATGGAAGTGAAAACACACTGCCGTTGCACATTTTCCTAATTTAGTACTATTCCCTGGTGTCCTGGGTTTAAATGATGACACTTGGCAAGCGTGATGTCCTCCAGCCAAGGCCCACTTTAGTAACAGTAAATACCATAGCCAATAGGGTGGTAAGTTAACGGTCAGAATTCTCTCCATGTCTTGACGGAGATGCATTCATTACTTTAACAGTACATTATGCCAGCCATATAATTGTTTATTTTGCAGAGTGAAATGGTTTAATAATTGAGATATTATTTTAGATTCTTCTTTGTGTGTACTATTAATGAAGATGAATCACCCCTGATTTAGTTTAATTTGTCACAGATCCGGGCACCTGTTTTTCTATCTGAGTTCCTCCATATCTCAGCTGTGGATATTTTGAAGTACTTTGGCAACCGACCTACCTCTTCACTAGTTGAACAGCATACTTCAGCTGCAAAGTTATTTACAAACTTAACTGATCAAGCTGCAGATTCTTGGGCTGAATTCACTACAGACAGCACTTTGCAGATGGATTTGAATTCTTTACTAATCATGGGAGATGAATTAATTTATTTGATTACCAGTAATTTGCATTATTTGCTGATAATGTTCTTCAGTTCCCACCCGAAAAAGCTGTGTTGTGTTGCTAGTGCTGGTTATTCACTTACCGCGCCCTTACTTTAGAGAGGAAGGCATTCTGGTTGTAGATGAAGAGATCCTTCTGTCTGCAAATACTTCCTAAAAATCGCTCCTTCCATGATACATAGGGAAAGTACATGTGAAAGCACATTTTCCTATAGGCAGTCTTTTTTAAGTTCCTTGTGCTATCATTTGCTTTATTTTCTCACTATTTATCACGGTTATGCAGGTACTATTACTATGGCCATTACTATGGCAATGCCATTCTTTTTATAACTATGCCAAAAAAGGGTTTTATGGATGTGTGGGCACACCCACTGAGGTTAGGTTCTCAACTGGACAGGGTTGCAGTGTAAACTCATACCTAGCTGCAGTCAGATGCACATGGCAGAGACATGGGAAAGTGTGGTGGGTGGGAAATGAAGTGTAGACTGGTGGTCTATTCACCAGTGGTGAGTTAGGAGGGTACCTCAGTGTATTCTGTGCAGCTCACTGGACCAAGCTGCCTTGTTTAGTTGTCTTTGGTGTGTACGAAAGGGTATCACGGTGTAATTCCATTGTAAATAAGCAGAATTTAAGCAGGATACAGCGTACAAGGCTGTCTTCATTCTGTTCTCTGCTGCCAGTCTCTCTGCTACATAGTTTTTTACAACTGTTATTTACAGAACATTTTTAAAATGCCTGATGGTCTCTGTTTCGGGCAATTAAGTCTTCCCCTCACCTTACCCAAAGAAAGTGTTCTTTACTTATCTATATAGTGCTTAGAGTAAGAATTTTTTCTGTGTATTGAATGTTCTCACCAATTTAAGTGGTTCCCATCCATCATTCAGAGAACTTAAAACTTACCAGGAAAGTTTCCACGCAGTCCCTAGCTGACAGGGCTGATGTAAAGGCATGCTTACCATCTAGAGCTGTGCCTTTTTATTTCGTTACCAAAGGAAAAAATTAGCTCACTGGTAAATAATCTGAAGAGTTAAATCAGTCCTGGCCCCTAAATTGCATCCAGATAGGGAAATTAATTTTGCATGTTTGGCTTGTTCAGATTACAGTATAAAGACTGAGATTAAAGACTGAAAATGAGGAAAATGGGCCTTTTACTTAATAAAGGAAATAAAACACAAGTGGATTCTGAATCACAAGGGATACAACTAAGGCAAATGCATGAAGACTCAGTGATTAATTTTTTCAGTTGACTAAAATTTATTGGAAAATTAATAAGGATAGAAATGGAAATACCCTCACTTTTCACATTTCCACTGGGGACAGCTTATCTCTCTAACTTTAGAAGTCTGAAAAGTTCACCAGAAACACAATGAAAAATGCAATGCAAATTCAAAGTCCTAACTGTATGTCTAAAGCTAGAATTTTTTCCACATGTCTATCACTTTAGATATTTGTGCATGAAATTTTGTGTGCCCTTTTATATAGTTTTATCCTTTGGTGTCATGAGAGCTTTCTGAACTTCCTTGTAGTTGGCTTACCTAGCCTGTAGTTTTCCAACTCCCCTAAGAACTGTCTTGAAATCTTGGTATCACATTAGCCACCTCTTTCTGTCACCAAGGTAGTTATAAGCAAAAGGTTACATATTACAATGTTACAGTAATTTCATACCTGACTGCCTTTAAAACATCTTACTGAATATCACTTGGTCTTGGAGATTTGTTACTTATTCATTTTACCAACTTGTTTCTAATTCTATTCTACTGGCATTTAGATTTGAGATGGTCTGTCTGACATATCCATCATAAAGGAAATTTGTTGTATAACTTAGCTAAATTCATTTGCAATGAGTAGTAGAAGGAATTCATTCTATTGACTTATTTGAGGACTTCTTTCTTACTGTAAATGTGTATTGGCCATAGAGAATCTCAGGATGCATCTCTGCTTCTGGCATATTTGAAAGAAGCTAGTTTTAGGTTTTATGCTTTTAGCAAGTTCATCAGTATTTTTAGCTGCCTTGTTGTCGGAGAGAGCGACCGGAATCAAGAGAACGACTCAATATGAGTTATGCTTCTTGTTCATTTCATACAAATCCTTAACCCCTTATATACTATTTCTTACATACACTTACAGTGATTTGGCATATTATGATTGGATACATGTCCTGAAGACCCTTGGTGACTAACATATAATTGATTAAACACAGGTGTGAGAACTCGACCTTGAGAGCTTGCCAACAGTCCACAGTTCTCATTAACTCGGTGAATTCCAGCCTCTTGTTTTGCTTGCTTAAGCTTCCTTGGGCCTCTCATGGCCTTGCTGTATCTTTCAGGATTATTCAGAGTTTATGTACCAAT
Source organism: Pezoporus wallicus (assembly GCF_028554395.1). Lineage (NCBI taxonomy): Eukaryota > Metazoa > Chordata > Aves > Psittaciformes > Psittacidae > Pezoporus > Pezoporus wallicus. Next base: position 3,023,247 of record NW_026640647.1, read on the forward strand.
TATGCATTCTCCCGTGAGAACACTGTCTCCACACCTTGTTATTTTCACATTTTGCCTATATTCATGTAAAAAAGGGGGGAGGGGGGAGAGAGATTTTCTTTATGGCATTCCTCCTCCGTTTGTATTTTCTTCAGTTTGTATCCTTTCGCTCTGTCCTTGATTTTGTAGCTACAAGAGGCATCTAAGGCTGTCTTTGGCTTTCTTATCTTCCATACCCCTTGGCTTCCCTTCACTGTTTCTAGTTTCTGAATGACTTGCCAATACAGGTTTTACTTTCAAAAGTAGAACATGTGGATCCCAAGACACAGAAATATGGGAACAGGCTTTTTGAGTGATTTTTTTACATAAAGCTCCTGTTTTTCAGGCAGTGGGTCTCATCTCTTTAGCTCCAGTAGGGTTTGTGTAGTATTTTGGACCTTTAATATTAATTCAATTAAATTACAGTAACTAATCCTGTTATTCCCTCATTCTTGATGTTATTTTGTTAGAGAATTTTTAGTGCCTTTGAAATCTACCAAAATAGTAAACTTTAAAAGGGGAAAAATGTATCTCCTATAAAAAGATGGTATTTTCTATGTATGGTGTCGAAACAGTGAATTCTACTTAGAAGGTGCTTCTGCAGTTTTGCATGTTAAGTAAAGCTGTTATAGATGGTTACTTAATTCTGGTAACATAATTGGTCTGCTGGCATTACACCCACATTACTTCAAGGGATGAAAATAAAATTATGAAGTGCTGCATAAAGCCTGAAATGGCTACCTTTAAGTTTAATCTTCCCTTTAATGCTGTAGAGTCTATAAAATATGCATTAATTCAAGTTTTTAATAGCTTTTATTAATCCATCTTTCCTGTGTAAAGGAGACAATATCTAATATGTATGGTCCTTCTCTTTATGCTTTCAACCTCATGATAAATCTTATAATCTTTCCTTGTTTTAAAGTTACTTAACCCAGATTGGTTGTCTGGAGCATGCAGAGGAATAACAGCTCCTGCTCTACTGGTATCTTCAGAATAAGGCAGTTGCACACAAGGTATATAGTGCAGGTGTACCCTGGTTCAACTGATTGAATATTAATGCCTTTCCACATAAGCAAATGGAAAATGGTTCATAAAACTTTAACATATTGGTAAAAGAATCGTTGTGTGATGTACACCAATTAATATGTTTCTGTTGACTATGTACTTTTCCTTTGAATTCATACTTTCAGTAATATCCCTCAGCTTGCTGCTTTTTTAATGAACCTTCTATATTATATGAGAAAACATTTTAATAATGAAATTACATGAGTAGAACAAAACTATCAGTGATTTCAAGTATTCTCTCACAAAATAATACTAAAAAAGTAATAATGGGATGTTGCTTGAACACTTAAAAGTGTCATAATTGTGGTCATGCTTCATAATTGACCTAAAATACATAAAAAACAGGGTATGAATGGCACCAGAGAGAGGAAGTATAAATTTCTCCTCTTTGAACTACATGGATCTTTATAGAGATAACAGCTAATATCTACCATCTTCCTGAAGGGAAAAAAAGAAGCAGGGAAGGTTCATATTAGTTTCTGTGGGTCTCATGGATTTTTATCTGGAGCGACATAGTTTCAGTCATTCCCTCTGTCCTGGGCTTTCATGACAACATCTAGACAGAAGAGTTGCAAGATTTTGCTTTCCCTAACATCTCTGAATATGTATTAAATACTTTCATTCTTGCTATAGTTTCATCATTAAAAATTATTTTAAAATATCTTTGTCTTGAGAATAACTGGTTAATATTTTTAACTGAACACATAATGTCATAACGAAGCTTACTGCCACCTGCCAGATACTTGTTTAGTGTCTGGTATAAAAAGCAGACTATTTAGGCTTTTTCAAAATAACCAAGGTTATATGAATGAGTAAGTATCCAAAAATACTATAAAAGAAAATCTTCATGCTTCAAGATTTAAGCCATTACTATTAAAGGCTTAGCTCTTTTGCAGTACTAAAAACTGGATGCATTTTTCTCTTCCCTCTCCACCCTCCCTTTGAAATCTTTGAAAATCCCCTTGAAAGCTTAAGGTTACTTCTGTAGGTGAGATAACAAAACAGGTAGCACTTATTCTGCATCTTGTTAGATTGACTTAGATTATCATCTTTCACTTCATACTGAAGAAATGTACTGTGAGTAGAGCAGCTGAAAAGCTTCAGCTTAGAAGATGGTGAGAAGTAGCAATGGATCCCAGTATGCTAGCCAGTATGCATGTTAGAGCTCCCCTTGATGGTTGTAATATATCATACGTGGGTTTTGATGGGATCTTGTATCTTTTAATCTTGATGCACTAAAATCCTAACATTGATTAACACTAAAACCAACGTTTACCAAAGTGACAGAAAACTGGGAATGAGTGGTTACAGGCATATGTAGATGAAAGCAGGCTCTGTGGCAATGATCAAGAGATCAAAAACTGAAGAGATCTAGATAAAGGAAATGGAGAAGAACAGAACAGATATCCCATTTGTCCACTTCTATGCATGTGGCCAACTATTCCCACAACCTGGACGCCAGTGAAAACTGCCCACTGCTGGCTATTGACAGTGTATTGGATGAAAGGCAGTCCCTGGATGGCCATCTGGAGCTAGACTGGGATAAACCAGCATTGATATTTATTTCCCAGTACCTGTGCTTCATTAGCTGAGTTATTTTTGCAGCGAGGGCAAAGTAACAGGAAGCACTGCAGGGTTTTCTGAGGGAAGACAGCCTTAAGAATTCAAGTCCTAAACTGGAAGACTTTTCAGCTGTGTTGAGCTGATGATGGGCTGAAAGCCTTCACAATGGGAAGACCAAGATCTGGATAGTAATATTTATCAGTCTCAGCTGATGGGTTTTAGGCTGTATCACAAGTCTTGGGAATAAAAGGGAATTGGCTTGATGCATCAATATTATTACTGACATGTTAATGAGCTGAAAAGACTACTGTTTTGTGTTAGGCTGTTCATGTGTTAGCAAGTTTGGTTAGGTGATGTCCTTGCTGTGAAACACCATTTCTGATCTGTTGTGGTTTAAACCCAGTCAGGTAACTCGTTCACTCACTCCCCCCCCTTCTTTCCCTCCCTATTCCCAGAGGGACAGAGAGGAGAATCGAAAAGAATGCAACTCCCACGGGTTGAGATAAGAACAGTTTAGTAACTAAGGTATAACACAGACCACTACTGCTAACACCAGTAACAATGATAAAGGAAATAACAAGGGAAGAGAATACATCACCTCACCACCAGCCAACCAATAACTCACCCTCCCAGCCCGACCAAGCACCGACCCATACCTCCTCCAACCCCGCAGTCTCCCAGCCCTTCCGGCTAACTCCCAGTTACATGCTGGGCATGACGTGCTGTGGTCTGGAATACCTCTTTGGCTAGCTTGGGTCAGGTGTCCTGTCTCTGCTTCCTCCCGGCTTCCCCTCCTCCCTGGCAGAGCATGAGGCTCACAAAGTCCTCGGCCAAACCAAAACATCATTGTTACCAGCTCTGTTCCCGAGCTGAAAGTCAAAACACAGCACTGCACCGGCTACCAAGAAGGAGAAAAATGACTGCTACTGCTGAACCCAGGACATGATCATATAACTTCTCTGGTAGATCCCCGAGTCACTTGTCCATAACTGCTCAGCACAGCTATGGATAATGGTGCTATTGTCAGAGCCCTTCCCTTTTTTCAAGGGTGCTCCGCGTTATGGAGCTAATGTCATGCTGCAGACCAACTTTCTGTACATTGCAGTACAACCAGATGCAAAGTGTGAACATGGAACTCGGTACCATTTCCATCTTAAGCTTAGTACAGTCTAGCAACTGTCTTCTTTGCAGATGCCAGGGAGCTGTTCATCTGAACAGCTTAGCTGGAAGAACTAAGGAGTTGACTTGATAGGAGCGTATTTTTTAGTGAGGGAGTGCAAAACTAGTGTAGTGGAAGTAAATTTCACAAAACAGAATGAGAAAACAAAAGCAATGCTAAACCCTGGTCACTGCAGCTTTCATCCTTGCTGGCTCCAGAAATGAGAGTTGTTGACTGCAGCTCTCAACTGGATCTATTCCAGATTAAAAGTCAGTATCAGAACTGAACCTGAAACATGAAAATCGATACAGGAGTCTAAGTTATCCAGTCAACAGAGCATGGTTATGGTAGTGTGGCTTGTCATTCAGTAGGCTTCAATTAATTTCTTTGCTAACCCACAGAATTCTTGTATAACATTAAGCAAATCAATCTATTTTGTCTGCAAATCCCCCTTTGCTAAAAAAGAATGAAACTTTAAGCTCACAGGAGAAAATCTGAAGACAAAGTAGGTTAACTTGGGCATTATTGAGAAAGACTGACAGCAAAAGAGGAGAGTTTGCAAACTATTGCAGAGAACTGAGAGTAGAGATACTATTGAGGGAGAAGGTTTCTGCTGGAGCAGGGGGTGGCCAGTTCTTTGCTGCTCTGCGTCACCTTCAGTGAGTTACTAGTAATGCTATTCTGACTCACTGGGATCATATTTTCCTTTCTGATCTTAGGGAAAATTACTACATATAGTGCCCAGGATCACACTGTGGAAGAAAGATGGAATTGAGCACTAAAAAAAGCTGGTGGGATGGGGAAAAAGGAGAGAGGTTAGGTGCTTTTCTCCTAATACCTTTTGCAGTAGAAGATGCAGAATGAGTAGAAAGACCATCAATTTAAAAAAAAAAGGGGGGGGGGGGGGAAACCCTGCAGATTGAGAGAGATGATGAGATTAAAAGGAAGGATTCAAGTAAAGTAAGGTCCAGATTCAACCCTGCTGCCTTTCAGACAGCAAAACCTCTCTTCTGGTCATGGAATTTTTCTGTGCCATGAAGTTACAAAAACATTAACATCCTCTCCAGAGACTAATACGAGGAATTGTGGATTGATACTTTTTGAAAACAGGGTTGTATTAGTAAGCTTCTGATGAAAAACAGACAGAAGTGTTCTGCAGTTCCTGCAGGTCTCTGGGGTTTCTTCTCCATCCACCTTGGGATATTCTGATATGCTTTTCAAATATCCAACACCAGGAGCAATGCCAGTAAACAGGAAGCCAGCAGAGGACACCTGTAGTGCTTTTTCATTACGTTCTTTTTTGTTTTCTTGTTAGCACTCACATAGTGGAAGTTTCGGAGCATGTTGTTTCTGAAATTCTCATTAATAAGCTACACTATAAATATGAGTGTGCTGTTTTCTAAATCCTGCTTTTCTAAATTCTCTGTTGGCAATAAATATGAAAGTTAATTTCCTGGAAACTAGCAGAATTAAGAAGCTGTAATGTAATAACACTGTCTGTCTCCTTAGCTACCTTTTTTCAAGCAGTTTGTGATTAGGTCAGTGTTGCTTCTTCCTTGCCACCCATTATTCTCTCTTCATCCCATTGGCAAAGCCAACAGAAGGGTGCATTATCAGTTATATTTCTGCTGAGAAATAGTTACCTTGCTCCCAGTAACATTTCCAGTGATACTAGTAAAAGCCAAATGATATTGCTAACGTAAAGCTACAGGGAAAGCATTCATGGTGGGAATCATTGATCTCTCTTCTGCATTACAAGCTCAGGGGCGTTGCATCCCAACCAGAAGGAAGTGCAGCAGGAGGGCCAGGAGACCTCCTTGGATGGATACAGAGCTGCTGAGGAAAATTCAAAGGAAAAAAGAGGCTTATAAAAAGTGGAAGCAAGGACAGGCAGCCTGGGAAGAATACAGGGATGTTGTCTGGGAAGCTAGGGACCAGGTTAGGAAAGCCAAGGCCCAGTTGGAATTAAACTTGGCTAGGGATGTGAAAGATAACAGGAAGGGATTCTATAAGTACATAGCAAATAAAAGACAGACTAGGGAGAATGTAGGCCCCCTCTGGAAGCTATCAGGAGAACTGGCTACACAGGATTTGGAGAAGGCTGAAGCTCTTAATGACTTCTTTCCTCAGTCTTCACTGGCAAAGGCTCTGACCGCACCACCCAAGTCTTGGAAGGCAGATGCAGGGACTGTGAGAATGAAGACCTTGCGCCCACTGTAGGAGAGGATCTGGTTCAAGACCATCTTAAAAATCTGAACGTGCACAAGTCCGTGGATCCTGATGAGATCCATCCGCGGGTCCTGAAGGAGCTGGCAAATGAAGTTGCTAAGCCGCTGGCCATCATATTTGAGAAATCATGGCAGTCAGGTGAAGTTCCCGATGACTGAAAAAGGGAAATATAACCCCCATTTTCAAGAAGGGGAAAATGGATGACCCAGGGAATTACAGACCAGTCAGTCTCACCTCTGTGCCTGCCAAAATCTTGGAGCAGATTCTCCTGGAAGGCATGCTAAGGCACATGAAAATCAACAAGGTGCTTGGTGACAGCCAGCATGGCTTCACTAAGGGGGAATCCTCCCTGACCAATTTGGTGGCCTTCCATGATGGGGCTACAGAACTGATGGACAGGGCTAGAGCAGTTGATGTCATCTACCTGGACTTGTGTAAAGCATTCGACACTGTCCCACACGACATCCTTGTCTCTAAATTGGAGAGACATCAATTTGATGGATGGACCACTCAGTGGATAAAGAACTGGCTGGGTGGCTGCACACAAAGAGTTGTGGTCAATGGCCCAATGTCCGGCTGGAGACCAGTAACGAGTGGCGTCCCTCAGGGGTCGGTGTTGGGACCGGTCTTCTTCAACATCTTTGTCAGTGACATGGGCAGTGGGATTGAGTGCGCCCTCAGCAAGTTTGCCAATGACACCAAGCTGTGTGGTTCGGTTGATACGCTGGAGGGAAGGAATGCCATCCAGAGGGACCTTGACACGCTTGTGAGGTGGGCTGATGCCAACCTCATGAAGTTTAACCATGCCAAGTGCAAGGTCCTACACCTGTGTCAGTGCAATCTCAGGCACAGCTACAGGTTGGGCAGAGAAGAGATTCAGAGCAGCCCTGTTCAGCCTGGAGAAGAGAAGGCTGCATGGAGACCTCATAGCAGCCTTCCAGTATCTGAAGGGGGACTATAGGGATGCTGGGGAGGGACTCTTCCTTAGGGACTGTAGTGACAGGACAAGGGGTAACGGGTTAAAACTTAAACAGGGAGGTTTAGATTGGATATAAGAAAGAAGTTTTTTACTGTGAGGGTGGTGAGGCACTGGAATGGGTTGCCCAGGGAAGCTGTGAATGCTCCATCCCTGGGGGTTTAGTGTGAGGTGTCCCTGCACGTGGCAGAGTGTTTGGAACTAGATGATCTTAAGGTCCTTTCCAACCCTAACTATTCTATGATTCTATGATTGTAAAGTAATACCCCATGCAAAGGCTTTACAAAATGACTGGGGCAGCTGTGATTGTTTTGCCTGATGCATGTTGGCATGGATGAGAGCGCTGTTTGCACTTGTCAGCATTAGGATAATTTATCCAGTTTACTTTAGCTATGTGGCCCACAAGAATGTAAAAGTCAACTGCCAGTTTAGCTTTTAAGTGTACTGTTTTGAAAACTTTTCAATTGGTAGTTTGCAGATTGCTCATGTAAGTCCAGTCCTGCAACTAAGGCACAGTTATTCACTAACCAGAGAGACTAAGTCAATTTCTATTGAAAATAATGCACAAAGATAGCTACTATAGGGTTCTTCTATTTGCAATATGTGTTAAGGACAAGGGTGGAGATGGTAACAGATCAAACAGTCGGGTTTAATACATCAAGTTTTGCAGATGAAAGAGAGTATTAATGGTCATTGTCTATCTCAGAGAAAGCAAGTCCTGGCAGAACGTGTCTCCACCATGCAACCTCTAGAGAATAGTTAGGTCAGCCTGGTGGAATATCTGAACCTCTGAATTTTGTTTCTAAAATACAGCTAGTGAAATCCTCCCCGGTCTGTCAGTTTTCTTTTTCTTACAGCTACGATTCCTGCTGACATACAAAGCTCTGAGCTGACTCAAGTGCGAGTTAAGAGTGACACCAAGTGGTGAAGCAGTTTATTCCGACGTTACTTTTTTCGGAATCTTTTTTCCTGCTTTATATTGGATTTTGAAACATCTCTCCCGTGGTTTTCCCTTTGAAACAGTTCTGATTATGTCACTGAATATGTTTCCATTTAAATACACGCACACAAGCTCTCACTTGTAAACATCACTCAGATTTATGTTTTGATTCTTTCTGTCCGTATAATATTTGCGTAAAACCTCTCTTCTCCAGAATAAGGCAATTTCCGTGTTTTAATGAGGTATGTGTTGAGAAAGATGTGGCACTGTTCTCAAAGAGGAATAAGAAAGCAGCAGCTGCACTGCAGTTTTTTTGTAGAACAGTGAAAAGAATCAGCTGCAAAATGTGCTTTTGGGTAAGGAATCTTCAGGGCAGAGAAAGTGTAGTTATATGAACCCTTCTTTCTCCCTCACTTCTTTTTCAGTGGTAGATCTCTAGTGGGAAGCTGTTCCCCTGTGTTCTTCATCTGAGCTCTGTGCAGAACAGGTATAAAGTAGCCCACTTATAGCCCTGCTGAACAAAAAAACAACCCAAAATTGATAGAACTCTTGAATTAGAGCCTACTGCCAGAAAGCTCTTTAAATGGTGGTTTCATTCATATAATCAGGAAAATAACAGCTCTAATGATAGTTGTTCGCTCCTTTATCAATCAGTAAATGATTCTTGGTAGCTTTATAAACAGCCAGTTTTCTCAGATTAGGTAACCTTTGTTCTTCCAGAAAGAAAAGACCTATTGGCCTGAGGTGTTGCTTTCTGTGGGAAATAGCAGGACTGAGTCAAAGCAGACTTTCTTACCAAGCATCCTGGTAATCCTAGCAAAAACATATAGTTTACAGAAGTCCAGTACTTTCACTTTTTGGGGTCAAAAGCACAAAGGAAAGGGAATCAGTGTTGAAGGACATTCAGATGAATGACAGAAAAAACATGTGCCTATCTAGAAGACAAGCCTAACAAAGGGAGTACTGGAGAGAATAACAGTAGGGATTGCAGAATGAGCATTAGTTTGAATAGGAGTTATTGGAAAGTCTCTGAGTTAATGGCCAATCCTGCTACCCCCAGGGAGAATAGTAATTGTGTAATTGCTTGCATTAAAAATGATGCCAATGACAAATGAGTTAAAGAACTGCAAATAATGAAATAATTACTTAGGTCAATCTGTCATGCTTTCTAAAAATATCATATTTAAATAACTAGTATTTCCAAAAAATGGCAACTATTTTAACTGCAGACATGAAATTGTTTCCATAAGCAAAATTTGTCATAGATAGTAAGCTCTCTGCTGTTCATGTAGGACAAGTGTATTTGTGCACTGAGTTGGAAGGTGACAATGTTTTTAAATGGTGCCCTTGTGATCTCAGTAATTATCACTTCCCCTGACAGGGTAACAAACTATTAGAGCAAAATACACTTTGCAGGTATAGTTGTGAGAATTCAAGTAACTTTACTGCTACTGCAGAAGCAACTGATGTGTCAGGATGGAGTGCGAAAAAACTGCAAAGGATCACACTGTGTTTTGTGGGGAAGTAAGAGCAGGATCTTCATAAAGGGATTATAGCCATTTTATATGGATGTCTCCAGTTGATGCTGTAGTTGATTTCAAAATCTTAACATGCAGACTTTTTTTTTGAGTTTCAGTAAATATTGTGTTTGGGCATTGCTGTTACACTTTTGTTTCTTGCAAATCAGAAGCTGCTAATGATTTCTTCAGTTTTGCAGATAAAACATTAGTATGTCCTCAGTCCATGTATGTGTTTTATACAGGAAGTGTGAAGCTCCTCATTAATGTTCCTTGCATGCCTATTAACTTTGTTATTAACTGTTGCTTTGACAACCTCTTCTTCATGCATTCCATTTATCTGCCGAATGGCTCAGCAACCATTGTCTTTGTTTAATATTGGTATCAGTCCAGTTTTGTAAGACACAAAATCAGATTTGTTGGTAAGTAATTTTCATGATCCTTTTTCCCTTTTTTTCGTTATAAATAGAATTGAGATTTTTTTTTAAATGTGTGTTTTCCATGCACTTTTTGGTTTCAGATGAAAAGTAAAATTCTGGTGATAAGGCATTGGTCGCCATCTCAACTACCACCCCACCTACAATAGATCACTGCATAAATCAGCTGTGGCTTTGCATAGTTTACCATAGTGTAACCTTACATTTTGGAGCATTGGATGACTGTTTTAAGTATCAAGTGCTGGTAATGGCAAATACACAGCCCTTTCTGGCCATGCTTCTCAGTGCTCACCTTATAGAGAAACAGAGGCTGTTTTAGTGCCAGAGTTGCCTGATTTCCATAGAGATTTGATGTTCTCTCATTGTGAATATTGAAAATTACTTAATAAGAAATCTTCAAAGAAAGACTGTAAAAAGAGCTGCTTATGCTATAAAAGGAATTCCATATGGCTTCACATTTCCTACATTAAAAATAATTTTGCTATTCCTCATTCATGCTTTAGCAAGTTGAGAGCTATGTTACCATCTTCCTTTGCAAAAGGGCATCATAGATAGCACAGAATATAAGCTATTGCCAGAAAAAAAATAAGATTGTTGCCAATCACTGGCAAACTAGAACTGTCCCAAACCTTTAATTTGAAATCTGTATCTCATAGACCTGAGGCCATGGGAGATTGTATCAGGAATTGTTTAGAGATGATGCTGTTTATCTCCATTTGCAATAGGAAGTAGATTTTTATGTATTTGATTATTCCCAAGCCAAGTTCTTCAGTGGTTCATACCTGCAAATACCAAGACAGTTCCAAGACCCCAAGCATTAGCCACTGAAAGATCATAGAATCATAGAATAGTTAGGGTTGGAAAGGACCTTAAGATCATCTAGTTCCAACCCCCCTGCCATGGGAAGGGACACCTCACATTAAACCATGTCACCCAAGGCTCTCTCCAGCCTGGCCTTGAACACTGCCAGGGGTGGAGCATTCACAACTTCCCTGGGCAACCCATTCCAGTGCCTCACCACCCTCACAGTAAAGAACTTTTTCCTTATATCTAATCGAAACTTAAGTACTACATTTATTTCATGGTGTTGTAGGCAGAGAACAAAGTAAAAATAGTTGGGTATTCTCCAAGATGGAAATCCAGGAAAGAGAGCATGCTTCTGTTTGGTTTGTTGTAATGTACATTAAAAGTCCTACAGAGGAAAAAAATCACCTTCACTTTCAAGATCCAGGCAGGTTTTGTGACATATGAGGAACCATATGGGATGTTGCTGAATCGTGGGACTTAATTTAGCTCTCGCTAAAGCTGTTTTATCTAAGAGATATTTTGATTTGTTTTCATACACTTTGAAGAAGTTAATAAAATATCATATGAAACAGTCTCAGAATCCATCGCAAGCATTTTGAATCTCTCCTCTACTGACAGAAAAAAGGCTTGAGAGCTATTTAATATTGACTGGCCTCCCTTGAGGTGCCAGTCAAATCAGCTGTAACAAAGTGACCATGAAATTTCACAGTATTATCAAGAACACTTCCAAACTCACTTTTTGTAATGTTTTAGGTGTCAAAACAAAAAAGACCAGTCAAATGTGTATTTTCTGGTAAGCTTTCTATTGACCTCAGCAAATGGATATGATGCATGACAATTCTAGTAATCTTTGTGCCTCATAGAGAGTAGTGGAGCACCAGACTTTCAAGGAAATCTCATATTTTATGCAGTTTGTGCTTTCAAAAGACATGGGCAGGACCAATTTTTCCAGTAAGAATTAGAAGTCAATGTGATCAATATTAGCTGAAGGTACTTATGTGAATTCTTGGCTCTTATATTTTCAATGAGTCTCTGTAGATCCAACTTGCATAGTATTGGTACAGCTGGGGTTTGAGATTTGAGTGTGTCCTTTGGTATGCTCTTACTAAACTAAGAAAAAAGTCATCATTAAACCCTAATGTAGGCAAGTGACAACAAGAAGTGGTTTCTCATTCTGTAGCTAAGAGTTATGAGCTGGTCTTTGGGTTAAGTAGCTGGATCAAGCTAAGTTACCATTTGTTGGTTTAGATTTTGCAAAATGGTTGTCCTCATTTTGCTTAGTGAAGACAATCTCATATTTTCTGTACCTGCATACTCTGTCTTCAGGCAGACATCATCAGAGATGAAAGGAAAAAGGCAAAACAGGAAGCCCCCATTTTGCCTTTTTTCTTATTATTCTTTATTTTAAACTACTTCTTGAGATTTTCAACGGTTTTAATAGACTTACCTGTTAAAGACTAATTTACGTAAACTTAACAGAGAATGATACTATGCAAATTAAAACCAGTGTACCCTTTCTGTACCAATAAAATGCTATCACCTCTCTCCCAAGATAAGTAAACTTTTATAGGTTTCCACAGAAATTCTGTATCTACCAATTTAGAAGACCTTTAAGGGAAATGTCTTAAAGAACCTAAAGCAGCCGAGCAGATAGAAGTCCTCTGGCAATTGTGTATCGTAAATAAATAAAACTGAATTTTGTATCTCTTAATGTTATTCAGTTGATATATGACACGAGAGTAAATTCACAATTAGGCATCCTAATCTAGTTAATGTGCAACAGCCAAAGTGCCTTGTCTAAGTATGCCATTTGTAGTCTAGCTGCTTTTTCCAACTCTCACCAAGTTGCATTCACCACCTCAGGTGTGGTGTAAGGGTTAAACCAGTATCAGCCCTTATTATTGCACATTACTAATTGACAAGACATAAATGACTATTCATTATTTTTCAATGAGGTGATTATGCATGAGGTCTTAGCAAATCATTTAATGAAATCATCTTGCTGCACATGTTAATATTAGAGCAGTACCCTGCTCACAAGGGGAAGAAAGGAAAAGAAAAAGAATCATTAATGAAGGACTGAAAACTAAAAATATTACCTTATTTTTCTAACGGAATTATGCTACCTTGTATAAGAACACAGGAGAATCTAAGCTTTTTTTTTCTAGGTTTTCTACTTCTTCACCATGCTAAAAAGTACAAAAATCAACAGTCTTGCCACCTATACAGGTGGAAGCTGCATGTGTTCTCATGCTTCTTAGATTCTTACACATTTCAAGGCTTGAAATTCAGTGGTATCTCTGTGTATGGGCCATTTTTATTTGATTTTCTTAGGGAAAAAGATAATTTGTTTCTGCAGATTGTAACTTCTAAAGAGAAGGAGTTTACCAAATTTTATTTCACCTTTTTTCACTTATGCCAAGTAAACTATTTTACCGCTGTTTACTTCTGCTTTTATTTACCAGGACACCAAACGAAAGTGTCCTTTGCAATTTTCATAAAGAGAGACCAGTTTGATGACTAGCATTGAAAGAACAGGCATTTGAATAAATTCCTGCATGACAGAATAGAAGAACCAGTCTTAATGTGCTTTCAACAACCTGAACATTTTTCATGGTTATGCTACATCAAGGCAAATCATTGTTCAGTGTACTCAGAGCTCTTCTGTTTAATGGAAATGGGAGTGGAAATACTTGAAAACTCTTGAACTAGTAAGTAGTATTTTCCTTAGTTTTGAAAGAGTCCTATTCTTAAAAGAATTAAATGTAATTATATAGAAATTGTTCAAATGTGGGTCATCATTCTTTCTGTTTGATTTTTCTGTATTTTAGAAAATAAGTTTCTTACACTTCTTTTAAATGATGTAGATTGGACCAAAATACCATTTGAAGGTTTATCACTTTATATTAAATTACCTATTACTATCTCCACTGAAAACTGTCAGTGAAATTCACAGTAGCAGAGTTGGTTTTGTGGCTGAAAAGTATTCTGCATTCTGAGATGTTTTAATGAATACTTCAAAAACCTCAGAGATTAATTTAGATTTTCTGTGACATTCTGTAAGTGCTTCATTAAGGTTATGTTTCCTTTTCAGTATTGGCAGGCATTCTTAAAACTGACTGAATGCATAAACATTGCAACACTGTCATCTAAAATTGCTTGAATCCTGTCCCCTAAATAGCCTACACGTTCAGTTAAAGACCAGAAGACCTGGCCAATTTAGGAAAGCTGCTTTGGAGGGAGATGAAGGGCAAACAGTGCTGGTTTCAGATACCAAAATTAAGAAAAAAAGCATTAATTAGTCTCATTTCCCGTAACTGAGAAATACTTGTTTGACTGTGTAGCCCAGGAGGTTCTTCCATCCTGCATCGTTTTGGTCATCAGGCATATGAAGAATTGTTCACAGGGCTCAGTCACTCAGCCATGATGGCCACAGGGCAAATTAAATAGCTGCATGATATGCCACAACAGCCTGTTCAGAACTCTGGAACAGAAGTCTAATCTCAAAGATCTTTGAGAGTTTAAGAACAAGGACGAAGAGGAAAAAATGTTTTCACAGCATAATATTGATTATGGTTGTATTATTTTTTCTCAGTAACTCAGAATCTTTAGTCACCACCAACTAATCAGTAGAAATATTTCCATGTATGGAAAGCATGAATGTCCATTGTACAACAACAAAAGATCTGCAGGACTCTTTTAGCAAATAGGAGTGACAAAAGTGCGCCAAACTTTGGGACTTTTAAGGCATGCTATACAAGACAATTTCAACCCTTCTTTTCTTTTTTTACGTGGCCTAAATTATTAGACTAAAGCAGTGGTGAGATCTGAACAATCAAATTACTATTGCCTGCAGACTCACTGCTACAGCCTCCCTTTGGAATAACAGGCACAGACCATGTCCCAAGGCAGCTGTAACTTAAAAGTTTTCCTCAGCAGCTGCAGGGATCGCTAGATCTGCTAACATCGTGACTTTGCAAGGACTTATAAAGGGGGTGTATGTGTGCACAGATGTATTGGAAGATCACAGACTTTCAGGCACTGAAGACTGGATAGAGTCAGACAGTAAGCCACTCCAGCAGTAGGAAAGCAAATCAAAGACATGATGCAATAAGAAAAATACTAATATGAATTGCAGATAAATAATTTCTGGAGGCATGAACAGAAACAGAGTGAAGAAGAGGGATGGCTTCTAAGCAACATACTTGAAGTCTTTAAAAAGAGCTGTGCTTTTCTTCTTCAAAAGACTAGTGTTTCCATCTCTGCTTTGCAACCTCTTCTGTTCTGCTGGGTTTATAAAAAACAAACCTTAAAAATTCAGAGATGGCTTTGTTTGTTGAGAGCGTATGTGTTATTGCAATCACACTTAAGTAAATAATACTTCTATTTCTTTATTTCTGTTTACACAGTAGTTTTATTAAGTGATGTAAAGCATTTTCAGGATCTTCACAGTAATGCCTTGGATTTAATTGTAGGAAGTTAGTTTAATGGCATAAAGGCTTTCAGGATTAAGATAGTAGCCTTGCACTTCTGTTTTCCCCAATTTCACTTTAGGTTATTAAATTTTTCTTGAGATCTATACCAAATAACACGTTAATTTATTAAATTCTTCTTGAGGTCTGCACACTTTTGTGTTTTGTTGCAACTTTTCATGCAAGAGAAGCATGAAGTCTGTATAGTGAACATTCTCTAGGCATTGTCCTACCTAGTTACTAGCACAGCCTCACTAAGTCAGGACATAGGGTCTTGGTACAAAGGCTGAACTGCTTTTTCTCAGTTTCCAATGGTGGTAGATGACCCCCTGTCATCTTGTAACTCAAGTTGATAGGAAGAGCTCAGGCATAAGACTGTTGAGTTAGAATTTTTATAGACCGTCATTAATTTGTGAAGAAACAGCTTTTAAATTTATGGTGGAATTGCTATTTCAAATTATTTTGTTTTGCTGATTCTTACAGTAGATTAATAGCGCTTTTCAATCCAGTTCAGAGTCTCAGAGTTCAGAATAACACATTTTAAGCTCTAGAATAAGAGTTAACAAGGGTTATCTCCTCCAAACTGAGCTCCTCAGATTTCTTGCCTGATTAGCTCTCCAGTGCCAGTGTACAACTACAATTTTTCAGTTTCAAATTGCTTCCAATCAAACCAAAACTAAACCCAACATTGTCATTGCAGGTAGCATGCCAACATTTATTGACATTTTTTCCCATGCAGGTTTTATGTTTAAAATAAACCTTTTCCCTTTCTAAAATCTTGGGCCCAAATGACTAATCATGGATTTGTTTGGTTTTTTTACCTCATTCATTATTTTCTGTGATGGCTGCTGTATTACAATCATTCCTTCCAAAGAAAACCCATTTCTATATACTGAAGCTGTTTTCAGCAACTCATTTGTTGCTTTTCTGATTGATGTTAGCACTGTCTCAGAGTGGTTTGACACCTAGGAAGCAGCAAACTGATCTCTTAAAGCCTCTACCCTAAGCAGCGGGGTTATGTATGACTGCTGTAGTGTGACCAGGAACCTCCTAGTAAAGGAAACATTCCTCTGAAGGGACCCAATTCCTCTGCCAACTACTGCAGCATCCTAGCTCAAAACATATTTAAACATATTTAAAACCATAAGGGTTTACTAATTTAAAAAATCTTTATTTGGAAATTGAAGAATACTTGTCATGGAAGGTGTTCTGAACAAGATTGTATTTAAACATCTTTGAATTTTGGGACTTTCCACATTAGATTTTGCATTTTAACATACAAGTGGCTGTTGTGTCAGGACTGAGGCACACTGGATGCGAGAGCACTGGCAGGGTATGAGTTCTGTGGCCTAGGTGAAAAGCGTTGATGGAGAAAATTATTTACGGTTGCAATATAGATATATAGTATTTCAGGATCTTTTGGGAGAATGCAATACATGATACTGCAGACCAATGATGTTTTGGATGGAGCTCTGAACATGCCAATCCAGTTGATGTCCCAGCTCATTGCAGGTGTTTGGACCAGATGACTTTTAAAGGTCCCTTCCAACTCAAACTATTCTGTGATTTTATAGCTGAAAACTTTTGTTCTAAATCTTTTGAACTTTTTTAAAAAGTCTACTTTAAAACGGAAAGTGCTGTTTTGAACAAAGCTATATTCAAATTTGAAACATTTCTTGTAAAACCCTCTACTTTCTTTGACTGAAATTATTTGCCAAATTTGCAAATACTTTTAGCTTCCTAAAATGATAATGAGTGACAAATTTCCTGCTCAGCAAATACAAAATTTTGCCTATCTCTTTGCCAAATACCTTGAAACTCAGCAGAAAAGACAGATAATTACGCTTCCTGCAAGCTCATCTTTGCAATTAATTAGGTAGTAAAGATGGGCATGACTCCAGGGCCTGAATTAAGGCAGCCTGGGGTTTTTAGCAAATTTTAGTAACATGACAGAGATGCCTTCTGGCTTTCCGGCTTTTTTTCTCTTTTTTAAATTAAAGGCTAGAAATACTGTCTTGTTTTCCTGTTTCCAAACCTGAGATTCTCATGTAATCATGTTACTAGCTGTAGGTACTCATTTGAAGGCTTCAGTATGTTCTGCTTATCTGGTTCTAACAGTAGCCAAGATAAGTTATCCAGTTGAATATTTTGCGCAACTGTCTGGTAAGGTTACGTCTATTCTACAAATGAGCAGGCACATGGAATTTACGTTCCACCGGATCAGCTCCTCCCCACTGCCCAACCTTACAACGTACAGAAGCAGGGGAGTTGGAACTTCATGATCTTAAGGTCCTTTCCAACCCTAACTATTCTGTGATTCTAACTGGTGGTTTGGAGCTATGTAGCAAAGCTGATATTCATATCTGAATACATTAATGCAGAGAGACTGGGAGTGGAAATCAAGCTGAAAGGATGGGCCCTGACAGGAGGAAGGTTTGCAAAAGTACAGCTCAGAACTGATAGTTTTGTACTCTCTTGGCTTGGCAGGTGACAGAAGGAGAGCATAGGGAATTCTTCCTCTCCCTGGGCTTTACCGCTTAGTTAACCGCCTGCAACAGCACTGTTGTGTTTTCCATAACAAAGGGAAACCGCGTATTTTTGATCTGGCTTTTATTAACACTGTGAAAGAAACAGGAGTTGAGGTTCCCATGAGGAAGCGTTGCATGCGCAAATGCTGTGAACCGCAGTCAGTACAAAACTGTTCTCAGCGGAAGAACAGCTGCTCATAGAAACTTCAGATTCAAGTTCATGGAATAGAAAGAAATCCCAGTTCATATTTACTTGAATGCCACAGTAGCTGTATTTAAACAAAAGCTTGTTCAACCCATATATCCCATAAGTTTCTATGTTCAATAAGGGGGGAAGGACTGACATATGATAAGGAAGACATTCCTTTATTAGAGGAACACTTAAAAATGTGAACTAATTACTATTAGGCTGAAACTTCCGAAGGCACTGGCTGAAAACACATGGGCATATAATATGTACTGTAACTGGATACACCCATCCAGCCATGTTGCTGTGAACATCAGTCTTTCTTCTTCATTTGCCTGCGTGTATGGGAGAGACCAACTCCAGCCTGTGTTTCCGTAGCAGTTCTCCAGGTGAGGGGGAAATGCTGTGGGAAGTGCTCTGAGTTTGTGGATAATACTCCTGTAAGGTGGCAAATTGTGGTTTCCAAAATCAATGAATAGTTTTGAAAGTTTGGTGCTACAAACTTTAATGCGGCCCTGACTGAAGCCAGAACCACCAGCACTTTTGGATGCACTCATTCTTTGGGCTGAGCATACATGCTGTCACACTGAAAATCTCTGCCTTCCCTTCTCTGTGTGCTCTTGGGGTGAAGGGAGAGTGGGGGCCCAAAGTCACATATTGCTGCCTTCCAAAAATAACAAAGTGACCTGTTTAGAAAAATGTCATCACAGGGGGTCAGTGGGGAATGACTGGTTTTAGTTTAAAAATGAGGTGTTGGTCAAATCTCAAATTCTAAAGCACAGTCCTGAGCCACTGTGCTAAATGGGAGATAAATGGGAAAATGGGATAAGTATATGCTCTGTAAAAGACTGCCATTTTGATGATGCAACTAATTGCTTTTAACCCTCTGGCAAACTGAAGAAAATAGTTGCCTCCAAAATTTATGACATTTCTTCCTTTTCCATGAAGGTATCCAACAGAATTGTAACCTGCAGGCAGTGTTAACATGCAAGCTGTGCTATCTGCACAGCAGGATGCAGTGTTGCTGATAAAGTGAAACTTTCCTAACACTAATCTGATTTGTAAAGAGATAAAAAAGGGGGTCAAGACATGAGCAAATACTTGGGTGTATCAGAGGTGGAGTAATGGAAAAGGGAGTTTGGATTGAGTGTTCTCGCTGTACAAACAGCATTTCTTTTTCTTGTTTATGAAGGAAAAGTATAGAAATGAGTAATAACACTAATGTGCTTGGTATTGTTCGTAAAAGGTCCCACAAAATTAAACATCTCTGAAGAGTTAAGCATTCTTCCATTAAACAAATTTAACAGCAGAGTAGTGGAAGTCTCCATGTATTAAAACACATCTGTGTGAAAGGCCATGCCTGCTTTAAGCATTTCAGGTGTGTTTTAGTAATGGACTTGCTTTTCCACAAACCATTTCAGGACTTAAGTCCCTTTTCCTCAGGAAAATATATTACTGTTTATAAAATCTGCAGAAATTCTGCTGTCACTACAAAAACCATGTGGTCTGTACAAGCTTGGATACATGTAATGTGAGGCTCTACAAAGCCTCTCCTGACTTTGCACAGTTAATCACCAGGCAGAGTTTGTTAGAAAGCCCTTGGGCTTCTCTGGATGCTGTCTTTAATACCCAACTGTCCTGGGTTCAGCAGTAGCAGTCATTTTTCTCCTTCTTGGTAGCTTGGTGCAGTGCAGTGTTTTGACTTTCGGCCTGGGAACAGAGCTGATAACAATGATGTTTTGGTTTGGCTAAGGACTTTGTGAGCCTCATGCTCTGCCAGGGAGGAGGGGAAGCCGGGAGGAAGCAGAGACAGGACACCTGACCCAAACTGACCAAAGAGGTATTCCATACCACAGCACGTCATGCCCAGGATGTAACTGGGAGTTAGCCGGAAGGGCTGGGAGACTGCAGGGTTGGAGGAGGTATCGGTCGGAGCTTGGTCGGGCTTGGGGGCGAGTTATCGGTCGGCTGGTGCTGAGGTGTTGTATTCTGTTCCCTTGTTATTTCCTTTATCATTATTATCATTGGTGGTAGCAGTAGTGATTTGTGTTATACCTTAGTTACTAAACTGTTCTTATCTCAACCCGTGGGAGTTGCATTCTTTTCAATTCTCCTCTCCATCCCTCCGAGAGCAGGGGGAGGGAAAGAAGGGGGGGGGGGTGAGTGAACGAGTTGCCTGAGTGGGTTTAAACCACGACACCAACTAAAAGGGATCAGAACAGTATCAAAAAAAAAAGACCAAATAAAATCCAAATCATTACCAGTATATTTACCTGTGTTACATGCATACTTGCTCCATGAATACACTGTTATCTGACATCACCAGTGTTATTTTATCCCGAGCTGTGCTGTTTTGAGATGGCTACTCTGAAATGCTACTTGGAATATATCAGATTTATTGGTGTCTGGCTGATGCTTTCCCATGCAAAGAAATGCACCTTGAATGAGATATGGTCTGCTCTAGTGTTAAGAAAAGCAGACAGCTTACGTGATTCACGATTCATTCTCTTTCTGCATTTGACTGTACTAGTAAACCAGCCTGTCAATAAGGAACAAAACAACTATCCCAAATTTCAGGGCTGAGTTTGATATATTAGATACAAGTTCACAATTGGAGGATTTACAAAAAGTCAGTGAGAAATGAAGGTAACTATTTCACTGAGAAAGGTTACAAGATGGACAGAAACCACAGGGAAACTTTGGTTCAGCAATTTGTCTCAGGTGAGAGGAAACAGGTAACTAATGATTTTGTGGAGTGCTCACAGCCAAAGTACTAACTGAGGGGAACCTTCCTTTATTTCTGAATTTACCCTCCCACAAGAGGCTGGGTATTTAAAGAAAGACACATTTACCAGTTGTCTCTATATGAAAAACATAATAGTGCAAAAAAGAGTGGAATACTAAAAGCCAGACTAAACCTGCAATGATTTTATAGCAAAGGATTCCAGTGTAGCCTCCAAAATGTCAAAGTCGCAAAAGAATCGTAAAAAGAAATTTAGGAGCTGTTCAGTGTAAATGCTTGTGATAGCATTCTTACTCACACAGCTGCACTATTTAAAAACAATTCTGTGAGAAACTAGGGTGTTTTTCACACGATTGGAATATTCATAAATCAGTGACTAGTACAACTAAATCTCTTCTAAATGAGATCCTTATAGATTTACAATGGGTGTCTCTCTGAATGGAAGTTGCCATGGTTACAGCACAATTCTGCATGGAGCACACTTTTATCACAAATTGTTACACATTTATATACAAATAGTTGGAACACATTTTTCCAGCTTACTTTGCAGTGAGAGCTACAGCGATAGTCATCAGGGAAAGTTCCATGTTTGAGCATGGGCACAGTGACAGTCCGAATGTGCTCAGAGTCATCGGACAGCTCAAGTTGGGGTGGAACCCAGGAGGTTTCTATTGGACCTCCTCCTCAGTGGCTATCACAGGTTACTTTGGGCTTTACCCAATTGGATTTTTAAAGCTTTCAAGGTTGGAGACAGCACAACTTCCCTGAGCAACAGCCTTGTGTGCTGCTTTGAGAACATACTCTTTCCTTCCTGTGGGTAGGGTAAAAAGCACTTTTGTACAATCTGTCTTAGAAGAAAGATATTACTGACTTACAGTCAGTCAGCTTTGCCCTCCAAGCCTGCAGTAAGACTCTCCCTTCCCAATTTCTGCTGTCTTGCTCGCAGTATGGAGCACAAACAGCAGAACCCTTGCTCCTGTCTCCTTTCCTGTAGTGGTGCTCAAAGGTAATTTCAGAAGCCTCCTTGTGTGAAGAAAAACGTTCTCTGGGCAACCAGTTGTCCTGCTGAGGAGGTGTTATTAAAACATTTTTTTTCTTTATTATTCTGCTGCATTTTATTGCTCCGGCTGCATCAGAGCGTGCCGCGCTTACTGAACAGAATAGTAACTGCTGTATAATCTTGTCACAAAATGCCCAGCATTCTTCATCCACCCTTTCATGATATCCTTAACTCCTCCTGTAAGGGATTTCTCCATTTGCATAGGCTCAGACATAGTTGTTTAGAATGTCATGTTTGACACAGCTCTGAAAATGAGGGAGGACTCTTTCTTTTCACCACTTTGAAAAACTGAGAAATAAGCCAGCCTTTTGAATGACTTTGCCAGCAATTCTCATGTAACTAATTTGACTCAAGGCTTCTTGGCATGGTTTAGGAGGTAGGGTACAATCTTTTTCCTTCTTTCCTCTCCCTTACGAGTCCCTGATAAGTAGCATAAATTAGAAAAACCTGCAGGAGGCCTAAACTATTCTTTGAATCTGAAATAATTTTTTGAATATATGATTCTTAGTGTTTTAATGCAAATACAGATCCAGAGGCAAGAAGGAAAACTAAGTTTCTAAACATACTGACTTGTAATGGAAATGAGGCCCCAAGTGCTGTCTGTGCCTATTCTTCCTGTTGAAATTGTTGCCTATTTACAAATATGTCTATATACTTGGATATTTAATGCAAGGTTATCTCACAGTAGTGCTGTGAGGAACCCTGATCATAGTAATATGCTTGGAACCTGATATATCTCTGTTGAAAACTTAAGTTTGCCTTTTGTTCCTCTTTGGGGCTTGGGAGCTTGAAACAATTCTACAAGCAAAAGCTGCTTATCACTTACTGCGTCTGGCAAAAGCCATAGCTGTAAAACATGTTTTATATGTGTGTGTCTACACAGCACACACAGATCTTTTCTCACATTCATCAAAAAAGAAGCATTGCCTTTGTTGTTTGATATGCAGGGTTTTCAAAATACTCTCTGGTCAGTAAATGACCATTTCAAAATAAATCTCTAAGCTTATTTAATGATCTGACTGTTGAACCTCTCATTCGTTGGCACCATTTCCACTACTTCAATAGTCTTTCAGAATCTTCCAGTAGGGAAGAGAGGATTTTAGTAGAGTTATTTTCTTTATCTTTCAGCAATTCAAAAATCTAATCAGTACTAAAAATCTTCTGGGCTTTTATTAAGTTAGCTCTGATTTATGTAATTTGCCATAAAGTTCATTAAAGACTTCATTAATTTTTCACCAATCTGTAAGAGTTTTATCACTGCTGTTTTTATTAGCTCAGATATAATTAACTAGGTTTGACTTTTTAAATTTGGGGGCAAGTCATTTACCTGCCCTATCACTACTTTTATAATAATTACATTTTGCTTTGTCAGATGTGAAATGGTTCTCTTCTTATCCATCAGTTCCAATGATTAGGACACCCTATTTCAGACTAAGTGCTTGCACTGACATTTTGATCTCAGCAGTTTATGATCTCATTAGCTGACTGAATCTTTGGTCTTTCCCCTTTCCGGAAGAATCATGGAGTTTGATACTTCCAACACTAAAAAAGACAAAGAAAATTCCCATTGACCTGTACCTCAGCCATGAACCCTGAATGGATTGATGTCAACCTGGAATTTACCTGGTGTTTTTCCACTGCCTTCCCCAGCGCTTAGTGGTCCTTCCTTGGAGCAAGGAAATATAATAACTCTGCAGAGGTATGCTGTATGCCAGACCTCAAGTCAGGGCACAGATTGGAAGTGTCTTGTAGAATATTATTCTTTAACAATTTTCTGTCCTCTGGTAAGACTTTCACGCTCCCTAATGCACCATCATCTGTACTATACCATCACCTATTTGTCTTTTAATCTCTACCAGTGATTTCCTAAGAGACTGTCGTTGCAGTAGTGTTGGGTGTACATACCCACTCATGCACTGGCAGATCAGCTGGACCATTCTGTTATGGACGAATATCTACCAACTCTAGTAGGCCATGTCTCAATGTATGATAAACCATATACTCTTTTATAAATTTGTAGGAGGTAAATAATAAGGATGAGTAAATATTAAAGGTAGTGTTGAGAGGTGAAGCAGGAGTGAAAAGTTCTGTGGTTTACTTCAAAGGTTATTGACTTTTTTCATCCAATAATATAAAACCAGCTACAAGAAATTAATAGTAAGTATATTATCAAAGGAAAAATGAAGCCAGTACCCATCCTCTTTTTCTTTCAAAACTGGCACTTCATAGTAATTTCCTCTAATACTGATTAGTAGTCATTAGAGAAGAAACATGATCTTACAAGAAAAATTCTGTTTTATTGAGAATTATTGTTATAGTTTCAGATTTTCTTTCTTTGCCCAGTTCCATTTGTATTCATCCTTGATAAAGTAAAATAACTGTGTAAAAGGTATCAGTGTGATTTGTGTGATAACTCTGAGCCTTCTGCCACTGCAGTATTAGGAGCCTTTTGTAACAAAGGAATGTTTCAATACAGAAAGCAGAGCAATGCACTTGGTAAGCACAGAGGTTGTTTGACACATTGAAGGGAACTCCATTACAGACACAGCGACCTGACAAATACGTATATTGTCTCCAGCACCTTAAATTCAGTGGGTTTAATCCCTACCTTTGAAAGGATTTTGACAAGCCATTCATCTGAAGGACTTCTGGGATGCACAGGTGATGCTAGTTCACATAATGATATTAAAGCTATGTTGCTTGTGTTTACTTTTTAATACAAAAGAGAATGCATACAGAGAGGCTAAGAAGGACCCTTTGCACACATTTGATACTCTACTTTTAAGCAGGAGTATGTTCTGATATTTCACTGAGAGTTTATTCAGAGATATGTCCTTTAAAGGTAAACGTCATTTAGTAGCAAAAGAGCGAAAGCATCTCAGTTAACCATGCTCCTGACTTCTCCTTCTTGACAGATGGGAAACTATTAATATAGCTTATTTCCAATTCTCATGATTGTTACAACTAGTGCTTTCCTCCCATACATTTTTCATCTGAAGAGCTAGAACAACCTGTGTCAGCATGGGAAACAGAATCACCATCCTGCCTTTAGATCTACTGATCATAGCCTCTGGAGATTATGTGATCTAAAAGGCAAAAGCTTGAGTAGCTATTTACAATTTCCAGCACATGAAAATGAAATTAGACTTGATTGAACGTCTAAATTAAAATACCTTGTTCTCTTTATGGTTCTTGATTAATCTTTTTAAAACTATTGTACCGGTCTTAAGGTTTTCTCTAACTTAGCAGTATTTCCTCTTTAAATTGCTTCTAAGAGGCAAGTCCTCTATCTGCACCAAGCAATATTAGCTCCAGTGGGACCAGGAGCTTGCTCACACAGAATTCACAGCTTTGATGACAAAGATTTAACCTTCTGATAGTGTACATGTCAGATAAATTAACTTGCCTGCAAGGAAACTGCAGCACTAGGTTTTCTTATTGTATACTTGAAACTTGAAATTCACAAAGATGAAAAGAAAATAAACAGAAAGCAAAGCTAAACAAATGACTTCCAAGAAACACAGAAGAGGAGAGAAGGAAGTGGGTATTTTGTCTGTTATTTCATGACTTTTTTTTCTAATTTGAAGGTAAAACAATAACATTATTGTTATAAATTCTTAATGAAAAAAAAGAAAATCTGTCAGTTTGCGATGAGAAAGAAGCAATCTCAGACTTGAAGTTGAAAGATAATGGAGTTCTTTTTACATAAATACAATTTTAGGGAGATTTATTTGCAATTCCCTTTGAGACTGATTGGAGTTTCAAGGGCTGAGCACCTCTGAAATCAGAATTTAAAAGCTTTTTAATAGCCAGCTTCTTTCAGGATCGGGAATGCTGAGAGCCTGAAAAGCTGGAGAGAGCTGCCTGTGCTGTGTGTCAGTTTTTGCAAAGACATTCTCCAAAGCTCAGAACAGACATGAAAGCCACGGGGGAGGAAACATCCCTACTAATTCAGCAGCACTGTTCTTTGTTCTCTTTCTGATTTATCTGTGCAGCTCTGCATTGCTCTAGCCACTGAGCAGCTGTGGTTTATCTTTTTTGATGGCCGTAACAGAGCTTATCTTTGTAGCAACCGACCAGAGGTGGATGAAGTTCTTTAACAGCAGCTAGTCCTTTCTGATGCACTTGGCTGTGTGCCTGTGACTCCTGACTTCTTTTTAACAAATACTTCTCAAGCTCCAACGCAGTTGCTGCCCACTGTTCTCCTCCCAGCTGCTGCTGTCCCTGGGCTTACCCTGCCTCATGCTACCCACAACTACCCCACCACTGCTATCTTAACCTGCTTCTTCCATCTGCTACTTCTGCACTTCAAATGCCCGCTTCCCACTCTACACCTTCAGAAACATTAATCCTTACTGCCACTGTTGTTGAAAATAGAGGCATGCACACAACAAATCTGCACTTGTCAGCAAACACTGGCTTGGTTGTTATTCTTTTTATTTTCCTTTTCCTTAGTGGGTATTGTGCAGGTGGAGATTTGAGAGTGACCTGAGCATGTTTGCGTTGGAGACTTTTTGCATGTCCTGCATTAATCTGTTATTGCAGCCTCACACTTGTTTTTCACACGGACAGGCCACCAAACTGCTTGCTGATTTCACTCAGGCACACCCACATACAGGCAAAATCCTTTAGGGAATATAAACAACTTACATTCTTTTGAAATAAGATATATAAAGTGTGGTCTTTAATGGGAGCAGCTGTGATGTTACTCGCTCTAGCTGTTGACTTAAGAGTAACAGGCTCTTTCTCCAATGAACACTTCTCTTCATCCTCATGAAATTTTTGCTTAGCCTTCTTTGATAGCCTTATGAATATTTTAAACTGTCTTCTACCAGCAGTACTCCTCTTATATATTATTTCCCCTAAGATCAGTTCTCAATTTATGTGCTACTCATTCGGCAAATGCTTGCTTGGAACAGCCATGCACTCTATAATTCAAATAAGAGGTGTAAGCTTTGAATATGTGAACAAGTATCTCGTGAATCAAGATGTAGTAAAGTAAGTGACCAAAGTCTGTCCTGTGCACATGTGTAGGTTTTTTCTCAGTATCTTCTGTATCACCTGTGTTTTAAATGTGTTTTGTGTTGGGACTTCAGAGCAGAATAGCATGGGGCAAACTGCAGGGTGAATTTGTAACAGTTAGCTACTCCCTGATAAATATCAAAGCATGATCAATGCGCAGTGTATTATAATTTAGACATTTATCATGTGCCACTGCCTGTACGTATATTCCATTGTAGCAGAGAGGTATGCTATTTTTTCTCTTCTAATAGAATTCTGTCTCACTCAGCTTTACTGTCAATTCTCATTGTCTAAACAGTAGCAGTCTGTAATATGGTTTATTAGACCATCTTTCATTGGAGGACCTTAGAAGTTAGTTATGCTATATAGCACCCAAGAGAGTCAGTTAAGAAATCTGTTCTCACAGGAATCTCTTCAACCACCACAGAACTGCATCTTCTCAAAGAGAGAGTTGCAAAATATACAAAACAAGTCACAGCAGTATGCATAAAGGTTTCCAACAATATCAAAAGGAAAAATTGCATGGAATTGAAGCTGGTACTATCAATCTCTTTTTTTGTTTTCCAAATGACTCCCTGAGAATTTTTATGCCTTTCTTCAAAAGCAATAAATCACCTCATGTTGTCTTCAGAAATTTCCTTGGAAATTAAAAGCAATGAAAAAATGGTGAAGCCACCACACAGTGCATTATACATTTGTTGACTGACCTACAAAAGCAGTAGGTTTATTACTGTTAGTCTCATAAGCACTTCTGTTATTGTGTGCACTTTTTGTATATTTAAATCTGTTGTTAGATGTGAAAGCATTCATTTCACTTAATTTATAGGGAGAAAAGAAACTTACATGTTTTTGACAGATCTACCTATAAACAGCAGTACCAATGTATTTTTTAAATAGGGTGGAAGATAGAGGGGGCCTTTGGACCAATAGTAAAGGCATTTTTGAATTCAGTGTAATTTAATGAAAATGCGTGTCTTAACTTGTCACTAATTCTGGACTTGTCATTAATTCTCTCGGGTTTTGATTAATCTGCTCCCTATTGGTTTGCGTAATGCATATTCATTGCTTAGAATTCAGAAATAACTACTTAGCTCAGAATTTTCCAGTATTAAAATTAACATTTTGCTAATGTTTTCCCATTCCTTTCTCAGTCCATAATACAGAGCTGTAGTTGAAGCATTAGAACTAGCTTTTTGAAACAGCTGTATGTTGTGAATTTTTTGTTTCAAGGTGATTTTTAATCTTTATGTAAGGTGTTAAGTCTAAGAGACAGGCAGAAGAAGGCTTTGTTGCTCTGGTTCAGTGTCTAGAGAAACACTACCAGCTCAATGCATTTCCACTGTGAGTGGCAGAGAGACATAATGCTTCAATTTATGTGCTGTGTTTAGACAGCAGTCAGATAAGGAGTCTGATATAGAGAGTATATTCTCCAACACTTGATCAGTCAGTAAAACCCTCAGGCTTTGGTGATTTCAAGTTACTAATTTATGACAGGGACACTGAGGGAAAGCAGCTTGGTGAGATTAAAAGAAGAAAAAACATCCCTGCCATGTTTTGAAGGACAAAAAGGATATGGAGCCCTGATCTTAGTAAATTGTTTGGAAGGAGCAACAAACTTATTTATATAGACATAATAGCAGATGAGTCGCCAACTGGCCTTATGGAATTCTGATGAAAAGCTGGCAAAGCGCTTGGACTACAAGTGGGAAGTAAGTGACAGTACAGCATAAATGAGAACAAGTCTTTTTGTCTGTACATTCTGTCATCATTCAGGATCTGGATTGTGTTTCTTCTCCCGTCCTTATGCTGTCTTCTGCGTATCAGGTTGAAAGGATTACATGGATTTCCTGTAAGAATTCCAGATTCAATCTTCCTTCTGCAGAGTGCTTTCCACAGGGCATTTTTTACATTAGAGATAATGAACTGAGTCTGGGGCTTTGTCTTTTTTAATTCTAATTGAGGAGAAAGAGAATATCAATATTTTTTAGATTATAACATCTGCAAAATGCTGAGGTGGCTTTTTTCAAGTACTGTATATTTTAGCAAGACTACCTTTCATTTCAATTCAGGGTAAAAATAAGATACAGTCATTTAAATGCATGGTGTGACAGACATTTTAACATCTAGTGCTTTATTTTTTGAAAAGCATGTAAAAAAGTAACTGAGTTTTATGGAGGTATTAAGGAAGTAAAAAGTATTAAGAACATATATAAAAAAAAAAGCTATGTTTTCTCCTTCTGATTCATTAATATTTTGATATTTGGCGCTGTGTTCCCAGTTAAGTGGATCCTTAACTTCTCCTGAGTAAAGCATTGATGAAATTCTGTGGATGGAACTCAGGATTACAAGATTCTTTTTAAGCTAATGAACTGATGCAACTTCCAAATATTTTGGGGAGTATTTTGCATGTTGCATATAGACATGCGTCTGAGTTTATTCAGGTCCTGTAGTCCTGAAATATTCATGTCATGCAGAAACTTGTCTGAATATAAATGACATCAAAATCTGGTGCATTCAAATCACAGCTTCTCAACTGACTGTTATTTCTGTAAAGAATATAAAAACTCAGATCTAAACATATTTAATCTTAGTTTAGATCCAGACCTAAATTTCACAGTGGAACCTGATTTGTCCTATTCTTAGTGTATCCTGTCCTTATAGTGGATCAGTCCCAAATCTGCAAGAAAAAGGATTAATTTTAAGTAATCACATCTGTAACAGTTCCCAGTGCTGCTGATTTTGAGAGCTTTTCTTTAAATTTCAATTCCAAAAATCCAATTTTAAAATTTTGTGTTGTGATTAAATTGCTTCTCTGACTGAGCTGTGTTTGAATAATCAATCTGTTGTATTCAGTTCACGGAGTTATAATTCATAGCTTTCAAAAGTAATTTTTCCTCAAAAACTATGTAAATCCCAGTGCAGACATGACGTAAATCCAAATCAACTGGGATCCTGTCAGATTTATTTTTTAAATGTCTTCTCTTTGTTCTTCATAGCTGAAATGAGAAATATTTCTCTTTTCTGGTGTGTCAGAATAAGCTGGCTTTTGAGTCCTCTAAGAGGGAACCTACTTCCAACACGTGAGCCTCGCTGTGATCTTTTAAACATGAAGAGGTGCAATGCTCAGTTCAAGTTACCAAAAGGTGAATGAAAAGACAATTTTAGAATTGTTTTTACTGCAACATATAGTCATTATAGCAGCTACATGCACACATACGTGTGATAATAGCCAGTAAAACAGAGGAGAGATGTTGGTGCATTTGCATGTAGCAGATCTTTATTGTTCTCTCCCCACAGCTAGATTTCTTTGGGCTCTAATCTATTGTCTTAAGCCCCTAAGCAATCTCAAGCAGCCAACAATTAA